>NC_069780.1:50051250-50661785 GCF_027406575.1 Nycticebus coucang
AGTTTTTAATTATTATTATATAGTTTTTTCTTTTTAGCGGGGAGGTCTTGCTATGTTGCCTGGTCTGATCATCTCAAAGACATCCTCCAGCCTCAGCCTGCTGAGTAGCTGGGACTGACTACAGGTATGCACCACCACACAGGGTTCAGTTTTAATAATTTCAAAATATATCAGCATTCATATATACCTACAAGATTCAAAAGGTATTAACTTTTTGCAATATTTGCTATGGGCCACTTTTTTCTTTGAATTTAGGAACTAGAATGTTTTTCTCACTTGGTAAAGACAAAGTGCTATGCTGTCATTATGTCAATTGGAATCAATTCTTTGATTCCTACTGAGGTTAAAGATCTTTGTATGTTTTTAACCAGTTTGCCTGTTTTGTTAATTACCTTATTTTTCTATTGATTGTCTTTTCCTTATTCACTTGCAAGACAGTTTTATGCTATTCTAATCGATGTTTACCTACCTGGTGAAGTCCTAGCAAATAATTTCATTTCGTTGTGTAGCTGGTATTTTTTCACCATTTCTTATGAAATAAATGTGTAAAATCTTGAATAAAATGCACATACATGTTTCGAAAATTCACTTTCCTAATTACAAAAGCAGAACTTTCATTTTCTCTCATTATATTACCTTTAGGTATCTGGTAAATACTATTTATTATGTTAAGGACCTTTCTAAAAGTGGGTTTTAAATATTATCAAATATATTTTCTGCATTCATGAGGTAATAATATAATATTTTGCCTTAAATACGTTAGTATAGTGAATTATACTCATTGATTTTCTAATGTTCTAACAATCTAACATTTCTGAGATACACTCAAATTGCTAATGATGCATTATCTTTTAATGTATTTTTCTATTACCTTTTTTCATGAATATTTTCATGAATATCTCAGTATTTTTGCACTTAATGTTTCTGAATGAGATGCCTAGAAATTTTCCCCTAACTTCTTTCTTAGTTTTGTTTTCAAAGTTATAGTAGCCTCATAAAATTATTTGCGAAGTATTCCTTTTGTTTCCATTCTCTGGAAGTCTTCTTGTGGTACTGGAATTAGTTCATGCATATGTTTTTGGTGGAGCTATTGAAACAGGCTAGACCTGGAATTTTCTTTGTGGGAAAACGTATGACTACTATTTCAATTTTTAAAACAGACTACTTGGGTTTTCTATTTCTGCATATATCCAGTTTGGTAAGTTAACATTTTTCTAGGGATTAGTTTATTTTGTTGAAATCTTCTAATCTTTTTAACAAGCTTGCTTATATCTGATTTTTTAAATATATATGTCAATATAAATGACATCCACTTTTGTGTTACTGATATTATTTATGTCTTTTCTTTTTTTTTTTTGATTAATCTTACCAAAAGCTTGTCAATTTTATTAGTTTTTTAAAACTAAATTTGGCTTTTTTGACCCTCTTTGTAGTATACTTATTTTCTATTTCATTAAATTCTGTTTCTTACTTCTGTATTATCCTTCCTTACTTCTTTATATTTGTTTTACTAAATCATTTCATGAAAATGGATAATTAAATCATTAATTTTCATTTTTCTGTCCTTTATATGGATACTAAGCAATCGATTTTCTTTTTAGTCTCATTTCAATTGGCTTGTATTTAAGTTTAAAATATTTTCTAAATTTGACATGAATTTTAAAATGTGTTAAAAAGGAAGCACCTTCCTTAATTTCCAAGCACACAGGATATTTCTGGTATTTTTTTTTTAATTAACTTACAATTTTTAGTCATAGAAATGACCTATATCTTTTAAATTCTTTGAAATTTGTTGAATTTACTTTTTAGGCTAACATAAGGTCAATTTTTATTAATGTGCACATTATAAAAGATTATGCATTCTGTGTTTGTTGAATCAAATGAAGTGGTCTATAAAAGTCTACTGGGTGGAATTTTTAAGTTGTGCTGTCTAAGTTTTCCATATGCTTATTGGCTTTTTGCTTCTCTCATATCCTTTTAAAGAAAATTTGCCTAAAATCTCTCACTCTTATTTTTGATTTGTATTTTTTCTTTTTTTTTTGAGACAGAGTCTCACTGTTACCCTGGGTAGAGTGCCATGACATCATCATAGCTCACAACAACCTTAAAGTCTTGGGCTTAAGCAATTGTCTTGCCTCAGCTTCCCAAGTAGCTGGACTATAGGTGCCTGCCACAATGACCAGCTAGTTTTTCTATTTTTGGTGGTCTCAAACTCCTGAGTTCAAGTGATCTGCCCACCTTGGCTTCCTAGAATGCTAGGATTATAGGCATTAGCCACTCCACCCAGCTTTAATTTGTATTTTTATTCTTCTAATTTTATCAATATTTGCTACTCTAATAAATACATTAAAATTTAAAATTTTAAAATTTCTTGGTGATTTGTAGTCCGTTGCATCTTTTCCCATTACCAAGTGACTCTGTTGAAATACACTAATGCTATAACTAAAATTCCATTTTTTAGGAAAGAGTATTAATACTTCCAAGGTATATCTAGTTTCAACTTTAACATTTCTAATATTTCTGTATTCTATTTTTATATGCATCATTAATAAAAAATTTATTTGTTTTTTGTGCTTTAATCAATCTATGTCTTTTAATTAGAACATGGCCCATTTATATTTAATGTAATGATTGGTGTGTTTTGGTTTAATTCTACAATCTTTTTAGGGATATTTATATGCTCTTGTTTATGTTGCATTTTAAAATTTCTATCTGCTCTTTTCTGTGGTCTGGTTGTATTTTTTTCTGTCCTCTAATTGGAATTTATAATTTTCTATTTTAGTGTCTACTCTACAACGTTGGCACTTAATTCATCAAATCCAAAATTATTCAATACAGTTTTCTGAAGGGGATTTGGCATTAAAGCCCTGATGGTAAGCCTCCAGAATCTATTCTGTCACCTATTTCCATTTGCACTGAAGACTGAGAAATTAAAGTTACATTGCATAGCTGAAGATGAACTTTGATTTTCTAATGGTCTAGCTTAGGTATATTCTTCAATAAGTAGGAACTTAACTCAAAAACCTCAAAAAATTATGAGAACAAAATTCATGACTTTTTGCATCAGAAGTTCAAAATCTCTTTTTTGATTCACTATAGAATTACCTTAGAATTCCATATGTTGTTTTGTTTGAGTAAAATCTGAAATATATTAAAAAATACCTACTGCTGTGTTGCATATTTGATTTTCTCTTTTCAAATGTCCTATTGAGAAGTGCTGCAGTAATTTTGTCCTGACATGTGGAGGCCCAACTATTTCCTGCTACACTTAGCTTGGAGGACATAGCCTCTGGGTTATACTCTTTTGAAATTGTCCTGTTGAAGTGCATGTTTTGATTTTGGGATTTTCCAGATGCTTCATAAGTGAGTCCCATATGTCCAAACTTGTAAAAATTTACCATGTTTTCAATGTGAGACATCTAAGTGGTTCAAAAATTTGGGGCCATTAGTCTATTAATTGCAATAAGGAGATTGCTATTTAATTTTACTTCATTTCATTGTTTACAATATATGTTTAATCTATTCCCTATTCTTTGCTTTAGTTTTTAATGTTTCAGGGTTATTAAGTCTCTACATTTTAACATTTTGAACAATTTAATTTTTATATATATTATATCCTTTGGCTACTTATTTGAAGACATAAATATAAAGCAGATTAAGATAAATAAATGGATGTGTTCACATCTGACAGGAAGCTTATGTCTAACTTTCTGTTTATTTCAAGTGTCAGAATTATAACATCCCTTAATGTTAAAAAATTAGAAAGAACTTTAGATACTATTTCCACAGACTTTCTCACTTTACTCATGAGGAAACTGAGAATAAGAATGTTTAACAGAGATAGGTAATGACTAAATTAGTCCTAAAATCCAAATTTCCTTATTTCTGATGTAAAGCTCACAAACATCATATGTCTTAAATAAAATGGTTTCAAACATTAACGAACTTTTGATTTTGGAAACATGGCAATGTTCATGTAAGTTTAAAATTGTAATCTTTGCTTAAGTATCTGAAAGTTAATCTTGTTGTCTTAAAATTTCTTATTGGGGAATAGCCACTTACCAGTGAGTTTGATACCAGGGATTTGGCAGTGAGAAAAACTGGTATACTCTCAGTTTTTAACAAGTAATATATCATAAAAATAAATGTGAAATTGTAACTGTTTTTTAATACTTATCCCCTTTTCGCAGCTTATTCCAGGTACCTCTTATATACCTTTTAAACCTGAGAACAAATTTCCTTTCTTTAGAGAACCTTTTAGATGAGACCAGGTCTCTAGCCATGCACTCTTGTGTTACTGTACAAGTCATTAGTCATTATTATGGGAGGCCACAAGATATATTTGAGGTGCATAAACTAGATTATGGAGAGCCCTATAGACCAAAGGAAGCACTTGGGGTTTTATCTTCAGGTAATAGAAAGCCATTGAAAGATTTTAATATTATCTGTGTTTTAAAAAGTTTTCTTGGGTGCATTCTTATCAGGCAGTAATCCTGGTTGAAGAGAGTTCTGTCAGGTGGCTGCTGTAGTAGTCCAATGGGAGATGATGAAAGCTTCTTCTAGGAAATCTCTCCGGAGAGAGACATGGATGAATTTAAGAGATATTCAGGCAGTAAATTGAAAGACCACAAGTAGGGAAATATTGTGGGTGTGGTAGATACCAAAACGGTGACAATATGTGCAGCTTCTCTCAATAAGAGGTGAAGACTTTCGTTGCCCTGTTGAATATGGCATGGCCTTGTGACCAGCTTTGGTCAATGGGAGAGGAACAAATTGAGACCTGAAAAACATTTGCACATTGGGGATCTCTCTCACAGAGCTCATCAGAGCACCATGTGCTTACCCAGGCTGACCTGCTGGAGGATGAGAAACCATGTGGAGAGAGGCTCCAGTTGTTTCAGCTGTGCCAGCCAAGGGGCCTGAAGGAGCGAACCTGAGAACAACCATCCCAGACCATCCCAGAAGGACTGCCTACTGAATTTTGAGCTAAACAAACAATTGTTGCTTGACTATACTATTATATATTATGGGGTAGTTTATTGCAGAGCAGATGCTAAAGGGTACTATGACTAAAAGGCAGAAATCTATACAAAAATACTACTGATATTTTAAAAGAGATCTATATTATATGAGGAGTCATGAAGTATAAGCTCTATGTCCTCTCATTGTTTGAATGTTCAAATTTAGTTATATCTCTCTCTTTAGCAGCCAATTTTATGTACATCAGTTCCTTTAGCTTAGTACGATTTTTTTCAAAGGTTTATTTTAAAATTCATCTTCTATTTACTGCAATTTATTTCCCTGAATAGGGAGTGGGGGTGTGTTGTATGTTTAATTGATGCTTAAAGAGTTTTAAACAAGCCAGATGTGTATATAAGGGATTAAAAATCTGGAAAATGCTTTTAAAATGTGAATAATATATGTGTTTAAGTAGCTAGGGAAATATTTCATTGTAAAGCTTTGATGCATATGGCTTATTGTTAATTAAGAACATATACTTATAAATTTGAACATTGTAATTCAACTGCTTGACATGATGGAAGCTTCTGCAAATGTAAGAGATTCTGTATGTATTTGAATGCAAGAAAAGGCATTGTTTTCACATTAGCTTTCCAGTTGATCTTAGGTTCCACACAAAGAAAATTCTATCCCCTGAAATACATTTCTTGTAGATTTGGAATCATATTGATCAGTTGTTAAGTCTATCCAAGTGAATAGTTTACTACATAAGATTTAGCACATATCAAAAAACTATCAAATTGCTACTTCTTTTTTTGATGCGTTTATGTTTTTGCTTTTTATACATTAAAAAAGCTCACAATTAGAAAGGGAACTAGATATTTAGAAAGGGAAATGGGTGTCAGATTCACCTCAACTTCTTTGTGATTTTATAAGGTCTTGAATATTGCCCTGGTTGATAGTCTTGGGCTATTAAAATCTAATTGACAAATCTGTCAAAGACAATCTTTTAAACAAAATTCCAATAAGAGTTATAGAGATGTCTTGATGTAAATTGTGCAAAATTGAAACAAAAGGTATATGTAAGATATTTAGTTAGGTCTCTACATTAGTTTTGTTTGTTTGTTTGGGTTTATTATTATTATTATTATTATTTTTGGAGACAGATTTCATTTTGTCACCCTGGGTAGACTACTATGGCATCATAATTCACTGCAATGTCAGACTTCTGGGCTTAAGCAATTCTCTTGCCTCAGCATCTGAAGTAGCTGGAACTACAGGCATGTGCCTGTAGACAGCTAGTTTTTCTATTTTTAGGAGAGACAGGCTTTCCCTCTTTCTCAGACTGGTCTGAAGCCATCTGCTGCATCGGCCTCCCAGAGTGCTAGGATTACAGGCATGACCCACCACACCCTGACCTAGTGTTGTCGAGAAAGGAAAGTTGTATCATTAGGTTGAAATTTTCCAACTTCAAAAGACGGAGCTTCCCTTTTGAATGAAATAAGGGGAGTAGCTTTAAAATGTCTATTCTTTGTGAGTTCTCTTTGTAAAATTGTTTTCTTTGTTTAGACCACTCTTTGAAAAACCCAATGATATTTGATAATTTTTCTCAGTGAAAATAGTTTTGCATCAAGTGTTCCTTCAACAACTATTTTATTAAACTTTCCTATTAGGGATTCTTCATACAAAACCAGTCAGTGTTCCTTCCTAAAAATGATTTGTTCTAACTAGAGGGAATAACTCTGGGAATGACTGCTCCCTTCCCTTTCCATTATTCACTTCCACCTTTGTTTTCTTTTGGTACCATTACCTTTTCTCTAACCACCACTATTAAAACTGAGATGACTAATTTGGGGTAAAATTTATGAAACAGGAAATTAGAAAACAATAACTATAGTTGTCATTCACCAACTAAGTAGACAGAGAACACATAAAGGCAGACCATAAAAATACAATGTGTGGGGAGGTATCAAGTATTCAATATTGAGCTCAAGTTTTTCTTGACACAAATATTTAAGTTTACTCTGCAAATCAGACATCTTTGGGTTGTAAATGCAAATTAAATAGAGCATACTATGTATGTAAAAGGCAATTAGTGTATCTGTGTGGATATATTAAGTGTGTAGAGACATAGTGGATAAAAAACAAGCCAATGTTCCAATGAATAAAATTAGACCATTTTATTTTGGAATATTTTCTAGATAATTAGGTACATTAGAGAAGATTTATGCATGAAGGGAAGCATGCTTTCAGTAATTAATGTCATTTGTCAATATAAATTTTGACAGTACTTCCAAAAGTACTAGACACAAAATCCTTCATTAACAATTTGAAAACATGATCTAGTTTGCTGGGTAGTTTTTGCCTCATTGAGATCCACTGAGCTATGAGAGCAATCCCCTCACTTTGTTTATATAATCACACTGAGAGTATTTTTCAGACTCCTTTGTGGACATATCATCAGGAGTCTCAGCATTCTCTCCAGGAATTTCTATAGTTGGCTTTTTCATTTAAAACATTCAGTTAAAAATGAATATGAACATAATTTTTGTTCAGCCAAGTATGGAGAAATGATTCTAGTATCTAAGTAAAAGTGAAAAGACATAATATTCTTCATTAGAAATTAACATTTTGAAGCAGTTAAAATAGAGTCAAAAGGTGGGTGATTGAAGTCTATTCAGGAAAGCCAAGCCTACTATCTCAGGGGCATCTGTTTTGTTAGCATGAGTGAATCTTGGATGAATCCTGTTTTTGTTTATAGCAACTTCATTTTGTTTTGGCTGTGATGACAACACTAAAAACATAGTATATAATTTTGCTCATCAGTGCGGAAGTGGTTACTCTGGCTAGGCATTTATGCAGATTTCAATAATGTCACAATGCTTACTTTACCTTGAGTGGACAAAACAACTTTGAAGTCTCACTTTATTGAAATTAGCTTTAAAATTGCTAACTGCCAGAATTTCAACTACATAATGAGGTCTGGTTTTTCTGAACTTAAGAATATACATTCTTGAGGTTATGAATGCCATTCTAAAAAAAAAAAAGTGTGAATCCACTTTCTATGCCCATACTTTCATTAAAAAAATACATCACGCATCATATGAAATCAAAAATGGTTTGAATTTTGGTGATTATCTGGTTTTGAAAACAGTTGATAGTGAAACTAGCTATCATTTGCTGAGTGCTGTGTGGTATACACTCTTATATGTATATATATCATTACTTCACTTAATCCCACAATGTATAAAGTGAGTTGTACTGTTAGAGATGAGACATTGCTTAGTAACCTGTCTGGAGAGACAGGCCAGGTAGTGGTGGAGGTGGGACCACACCAAGGTGGTGCCATCAGCAGGGCTTATAGAAGCTGGGGCATGAGAAGTTTATGCGTTGTTGTGTGGTTACACAGATTTAGGGAATAGAACAAAAGTAGTTTAACCACCATGGCAGGATGGTAAGCTTAAGTAACTTTAGCTTTTTCCTTTTAAAATACCCATTACTCAGCTTTGACACACATTGTACCAGCCCTGTCTAATGTGTGGCCCCATACAATGTGTGTCAAAACTGAGTAATGGGTATTTTTTCAGTGTTCTATAGTTGTGTGATTCCATTGGCTGTAGGATTTGGTCTTTTAGGAATCATTTCAAATGTCTTGAGTGGATGTTGTGTAATCCCGCTGTGCTAGGAAAGAGGCTCTTTATACACCAGAGACTGTGTTTATTAAACACATGCACACCCTGCGCCATTTTTATGAACATTCCTTTGTCTTCTGAAGGAAGTTTCTGCATCTGGGAGAAGAGTGTGAAGGAAAAAAAAAAATCCTGGACTCTGCCTGTGCTATGATTACAGCTCAGACACAGAAACATCTGCTGGGTTAAAGGCACCAGCTGTTGGCCATGCACGGCAATTGCACACAATGCTGTTGGTCAGGAAATTAAGAAAACTGTGGTGTCAGTGGATCCAACTGTAAAGAATTTGGGAAAGACTAAGGATTATTATCCACACTGACATGTCACTACCACAAAGCACTTAAATAGAACATACTTATTTAAAGATAATTTATTTTTCATAACCTCTATTTTGATCAATCACTGATTTTAATCAAATAATGTTGGGGGGGGAGAGACAAGATGGCAGACTGAAGCCAGCTTTCAACAGAGGCTCCCGTCCAGAAGGAGAGTTAAGGGACAGGAATTTAGTAAGTATCCTGGTGGATTTGAGCCGCACCAAGAGAGAAGGTTGAAGAACGCACATCAACACCGCTGAGGCAAGCTGTGATCACAAGGATGCAAATAAAAGGTACAAAATCCACCACCAAGCGTACGGGAGTCCCCCTCCTCCATGAGAACGGCTTAAGAGCCCCACAATTAAACAAACGGGCAGAAATTAAAGGCCCTCTCCCACTACACTCCACGGGAGAGACCTTCTAAAAACTGGACCTACCTCCCCTACTAGGGTGCCATGGCATTCTTCTGCCAGGCATAAAACTGTATAAAACTTTAAAAATCCTTTGCCGACAACCCTGAATCCCCAACACTCCCCTCCCGCTCACTGAGGTCTGGAGGCCTGTCCCCCAGGAGTTCGGATTCTTGGGTGATTTCTCAAGAGGAGTGGACAGTCCCCGAGCTGCAACTGGTCAGCGCTGACTCTGAGGCACGCGAGTGTGGAGAGGGCACCGGGCTGAGGGGGAGTCACGCCTCGCGGCACTTCCCTGCGGTGCAGTGCAGCAGCCCTCCCTGGGCAACAATACGGCCAGGCATAAAACTGAATGAAGCTCTAGCTTTCCTGCTGAGCTTTCAGCACTCTCCCCCACTCTCACTAGGGGTGTGGGGGCCTGTCCCTCAGGAGTTCGGATCCTTCGGTGATTTCTCGAGGGGAGTGCACAGTGCCCCAGCCGCGACTGGCCAGCGCTGACTCTGAGACACGCGAGTGAGGAGAGGGCACTCGGCTGAGGGAGAGTCACGCCTTGGCGGCACTTCCCTGCAGTGCGGTGCAGCAGCCCTCCCCGGGCAACAATACGGCCAGGCATAAAACTGAAGGAAACTCTAGCTTCCCTTCACTCTCACTCGGGGGTCTGGGGACCTGCCCCCCAGGAGTCCGGATTCTTGGGAGATCTCTCAAGGGGTGTGGACAGAGCATAAACTGCGGCTGCTCAGTGCTGACTCTGGGGCGCGAGACAGAGGAGAAAAGGGTCAGCTGGGTGCCCACACCAGAGTGGCAGTTCCTGCAGGCAAATGAACAGCCATTTTTTCTTTAACAGCAAAACGGCTCACTTCTGCATATTCTGAAGCCACACCCCTGTCTCCCCGGGCAACCAGAGGAGGCCACCAGTGAGCAAAGGATTTGCCTGACGCTGCTCACAAATCTGGGAAGCTTCCAGGGCAGGGCCGACACAGAGAGGTAATCGGACACAAACCTCCAGCAGCAAAGACGTTTGAACTCAGAACAGCCCATCTTCTGTAGGCGATTTTAGCAGAAACAGAGACAGAACCCCGCAAAGTTGTCTGTTCTGTTCTGTTCTGTTAGCAACATCAATCATGGACAGGGCTAAGCCTGAGTGAACACCTCCCTCTTTTGAAAACAAAAGAATAATACAACAGATCAATAAATCAAAAAGCTGGTTTTTTGAAAAGTTCAACAAAATAGATAAACCTCTGGCCAACCTAATCAGAAAAAAAAGAGTAAAATCTCTAATATCATCAATCAGAAACAGCCAAGACGAAATAACAACAGACTCGTCAGAAATCCAAAAAATCCTTAATGAATATTACAAGAAACTTTATTCTCAGAAATATGAAAATCTGAACGAAATTGACCAATACTTGGAAGCACACCACCTTCGAAGACTTAGCCAGAATCAAGTGGAAATGTTGAACAGACCCATATCAAGTTCAGAAATAGCATCAGCTATACAAAACCTCCCTAAAAAGAAAAGCCCGGGACCGGATGGTTTTACGTCAGAATTCTACCAAACCTTTAAAGAGGAATTAGTAAGTATATTACTCAACCTGTTCCAAAAGGTAGAAAAAGAAGGAAGACTACCCAACACGTTCTATGAAGCAAACATCACCCTGATCCCCAAACCAGGAAAAGACCCAACAAGAAAAGAAAATTATAGACCGATATCACTAATGAATATGGATGCAAAAATATTCAACAAGATCCTAACAAACAGAATCCAGCAACACATAAAACAAATTATACATCATGACCAAGCTGGTTTTATCCCAGGGTCTCAAGGCTGGTTCAATATACGTAAATCTATAAATGTAATTCAGCACATAAACAAATTAAAAAACAAAGACCATATGATTCTCTCAATTGATGCAGAAAAAGCTTTTGATAAAATCCAGCATCCCTTAATGATCAGAACAATCAAGAAAATTGGTCTAGAAGGGACTTTTCTTAAACTGATAGAGGCCATCTACAGCAAACCCACAGGCAATATCATATTGAATGGAGTTAAATTGGAATCATTTCCCCTCAGATCAGGAACCAGACAAGGCTGCCCATTGTCTCCATTGCTTTTCAACATTGTAATGGAAGTTTTAGCCACCGCAGTTAGGGAAGAAAAGTCGATCAAGGGTATCCATATAGGGTCAGAAGAGATCAAACTTTCGCTCTTCACAGATGATATGATTGTGTATCTGGAAAACACTAGGGATTCTACTACAAAACTCCTAGAAGTGATCAAGGAATACAGCAGCATCTCAGGTTACAAAATCAACATCCATAAATCGGTAGCCTTTATATACACCAACAACAGTCAAATTGAAAAAGCAGTTAAGGACTCTATCCCATTCACAGTAGTGCCAAAGAAGATGAAATATTTGGGAATTTACCTAACAAAAGACGTGAAAGATCTCTATAAAGAGAACTATGAAACTCTAAGAAAAGAAATAGCTGAAAATGTTAACAAATGGAAAAACATACCATGCTCATGGCTAGGAAGAATCAACATTATCAAAATGTCCATACTACCCAAAGCAATATATAATTTCAACGCACTCCCTATTAAAGCTCCACTGTAATATTTTAAAGATCTTGAAAAAACAATACTTCGTTTTATATGGAATCAGAAAAAACCTTGAATAGCCAAGACATTACTCAGAAATAAAAACAAAACAGGAGGAATCACACTACCAGACCTCAGACTTTACTACAAATCGATAGTGATCAAAACAGCATGGTACTGGCACAAAAAACAGAGAAGTAGATATCTGGAACAGAATAGAGAACCAAGAGATGAATCCAGCTACTTACCACTATTTGATCTTTGACAAGCCAATTAAAAACATTCAGTGGGGAAAAGATTCCCTATTTAACAAATGGTGCTGGGTGAACTGGCTGGCAACCTGCAGAAGACTGAAATTGGACCCACACCTTTCACCATTAACTAAGATAGACTCTCATTGGATTAAAGATTTAACTTAAGATATGAAACTATAAAAATACTGGAGGAGAGTGCAGGGAAAACCCTTGAAGAAATTGGTCTGGGCGAGTATTTTATGAGGAGAATCCCCTGGGCAAATGAAGCAGCTTCAAAAATACACTACTGGGACTTGATCAAACTAAAAAGCTTCTGCACAGCCAAGATCACAGTAAGTAAAGCAAACAAACAGCCCTCAGAATGGGAGAAGATATTTGCAGGGTATATCTCTGACAAAGGTTTAATAACCAGAATCCACAGAGAACTCAAACGCATCAGCAAGAAAAAAACAAGGGATCCCATCGCAGGCTGGGCAAGGGATTTGAAGAGAAACTTCTCTGAAGAAGACAGGTGAGCAGCCTTCAGACATATGAAAAAAGGCTCATCATCTTTAATCATCAGAGAAATGCAAATCAAAACTACCTTGAGATATCATCTAACTCCAGTGAGACTAGCCTATATCACAAAATCTCAAGACCAGAGATGTTGGCGTGGATGTGGAGAAAAGGGAACACGTCTACACTGCTGGTGGGAATGCAAATTAATACATTCCTTTTGGAAAGAGATATGGAGAACACTTAGAGATCTAAAAATAGATCTGCCATTCAATCCTGTAATTCCTCTGCTGGGCATATACCCAGAAGACCAAAAATCACAACATAACAAAGATATTTGTACCAGAATGTTTATTGCAGCCCAATTCATAATTGCTAAGTCATGGAAAAAGCCCAAGTGTCCATCGATCCACGAATGGATTAATAAATCGTGGTATATGTACACCATGGAATATTATGCAGCCTTAAAGAAAGATGGAGACTTTACCTCTTTCATGTTTACATGGATGGAGCTGGAACATATTCTTCTTAGTAAAGTATCTCAAAAATGGAAGAAAAAGTCCCCAATGTACTCAGCCCTACTATGAAACTAATTTGGGGCTCTCACATGAAAGCTATAACCCAGTTACAACCTAACAATAGGGGGAAGTGGGAAAGGGAGGGAAGGGAGGGGGGTGGTGGGTAGAGGGAGGGGGATCAGTGGGATCATACCTGTGGTGCATCTTACAGGGGTATTTGCGAAACTTGGTAAATGTAGAATGTAAATGTTTTGGCACAGTAACTGAGATAATGGCAGGAAGGCTTTGTTAACCATTGTGATGAAAATGTGTCAAATGGTCTATGAAGCGAGTGTATGATGCCCCATGATCATATCAATGTATACAGTTATGATTTAATAAAAAAAAAAGAAAACAACAAAAAAAAACAAATAATGTTGAGGCACTCTCAGAAAGAAATGAACTTGATGGTGTGAAAAATATACGATGCATAATAAAAGAGGAATTTTGTACCTCCGATTCACCTGTGTTTTTCTTATCAACTCCAAATGAATTTTACTGCAGAAAACATTAGTGAAACTGATTTAGCTTTCAGCTTTTCACTATTGATCATCTCTTCCAACATTCCCTTTACCTGTAGCCCTGATTAATGACAACATAAAGTCTAAATTTAAAAAAAAATGCATCTATTTATTTTCAAAATTTGTCAACAGTGTTTTTATAAAATTGGTGAGCTATGTCTGTATTGTTAAGATACCTATGTCCTTGAAGTGCTATCCTGAAGTGTGCAATCGTGGTAAATGACATTACGTGGATGACTGAGAGTGAAGCAATTCTTAGAATATATTGAAATGTACAGTCTTAAATTTTATAATATAAAGGAATGACTATGAACTTGTTTTATTTCATACATTATTTATATTTCAGTACACTTATTCTCTTATTATTAGAAGCAAATAATCTTTTTTTTTTTTTCAGGTCTTAACTATTTGCACCGAAGTGCTTAACACTGATATATCCTGCTTCTATCCATCTGGAGAGACACTGATTAGTGAAGTGTTCCTAGTCCCTTAGCCCACTTATTCTCTTTCCAGGGAGTTTGTAAGAGGAGTTACCTGCTTGTCAGGCATCTGTCCTTGGTACACTCCTTCTCAGTTGGACGGGGTTAATCTATTAGGTTCTTTTTTTTTTTTTTATTGTTAAATCATAGCTGTGTACATTAGTGCAATCAAGAAGTACAATGTACTGGTTTCATATACAATCTGAAATATTCTCATCAAATTGTTCAACGTAGCCTTCATGGCATTTTCTTAGTTATTGTATGTAGACATTTGTATTCTGCATTTAGTAAGTTTTGCCTGTACCCATTCTAAGATGCACCGTAGGTGTGACCCCACCCATTACCCTCTCTCCATCCTAACCTCCCCTCTCCCTTCCCCTTCCTTGGCACTTTCCCCATATTCTTGTGCTATAGTTGTGTTATAGCCTTCATATGAAAGTTATAAATTAGCTTCATAGTAGGGCTGAGTACATTGAATACTTTTTCTTCCATTCCTGAGATACTTTGCTAAGAGAATATGTTCTAGCTCCATCCATGTAAACATGAAAGAGGTAAAGTCTCCATCTTTCTTTAAGGCTGCATAATATTCCATGGTATACACGTACCATAATTTGCTTGTCCATTCATGGGTTGATGGGCACTTGGGATTCTTCCATGACTTAGCAATTATGAATTCGGCTGCAATAAACATTCTGATACAGATGTATTTGTTATATTGTGATTTTTGGTCTTTTGGGTATAAACCTAGTAAAGGAATTATAGGATCGAATGGAAATTCTATTTTTAGGTCTCTAAGTATTCTCCAAACATCCTGCCAGAAGGAATGTATTAGTGTGCATTCCCACCAGCAGTATAGAAGTGTGCTCTTTTCTCCACATCCACACCAATATCTCTGGTTTTGGGATTTTGTTATGTGGGCTTCTCTTACTGGGGTTAGGTGATATCTCAAAGTAGTTTTGATTTGCATTTCTCTGATGATTAAGGATGATGAGGTTTTTTTCATGTGTTTGTAGATGGCACATCTGTCTTCTTTAGAGAAGTTTCTCTTCAATTCCCTTGCCCACCCTAAGATGGGATCACGTGTCCTTTTCTTGCTAATATGTTTGAATTCTCTGTGGATTCTGGTTATTAGACCTTTATTGGAGGTAAAACCTGCAAATATTTTCTCCCATTCTGAGGGCTGTCTGCTTGCTTTACTTACTATGTTCTTGGCTGTGCAGAAGCCTTTTAGTTTGATCAGGTCTCATTAATGTATTTTTGATACTGCTTCAATTGCCTGGGGAGTCCTCCTCATAAAATATTCACCCAGGCCGATTCCTTCAAGAGTTTTCCCTGTACTTTCTTCAAGTATTTTTATAGTTTCATGTCTTAAGTTTAAATCTTTTATCCAGTGAGTGTCTATTTAGTTAATGGTGAAAGGTGTGGGTCCAGTTTCATTTTTTTACAGATTGCCTGCCAGTTTACCCAGCACCATTTGTTAAATAGGGAATCCTTTCCCCACTGAATGTTTTTAATTGGCTTGCCAAAAATCAAATAATGGTAAGTAGCTGGATTCATCTCTTGGTTCTCTATTCTATTCCAGACATCTACTTCTCTGTTTTTGTGCCAGTACCATGCTGTTTTGATCGCTATCGATTTATAGTACAGTCTCAGGTCTGGTGGCGTGATTCCTCCTGCTTTGTTTTTATTTCTGAGTAATGTTTTGGCTATTCAAGGTTTTTTCTGATTCCGTATAAAACGAAGTATTATTTTTTCAAGATCTTTAAAATATGACAATGGGGCTTTAATAGGAATTGCATTAAAATTATATATTGCTTTGGGTAATATAGACATTTTAATAATGTTGATTCTTCCCAGCCATGAGCATGGTATGTTTTTCCATTTGTTAACATCTTCAGCTATTTCTTTTCTTAAAGTTTCATAGTTCTCTTTGTAGAGATCTTTCACGTCCTTTGTTAGCTATACTACCAAATATTTTGTCTTCTTTGGCACTACTGTGAAAGGAATAGAGTCCTTGACTGCTTTTTCGGCTTGGTTATTGTTGGTATATATAAAGGCTACAGATTTATAGATGTTGATTTTGTACCTGAGACATTGCTGTATTTCTTGATCACTTCTAAAAGTTTTGTAGTAGAATCCCTAGTGTTTTCCAGATATACAATCATATCATCTGTGAAGAGTGAAAGTTTGATCTCTTATGTTCCTATGTGGATACCCTTGATCACCTTTTCTTCCCTTATTGCAATGGCTAAAACTTCCATTACAATGTTAAAAAGCAATGGAGACAATGGGCAACCTTGCCTGGTTCCTGATCTAAGTGGAAATGATTTCAATTTAACTTCATTCAATACGATATTGGCTGTGGGTTTGCTGTAGATGGCCTCTATTAGTTTAAGACATGTGCCTTCTATACCATGATAAGTGTTCTGATCATGAAGGGATGCTGGATATTATCAATAGCTTTTTCTGCATCAATTGAGAGAATCATATGGTCTTTATTTTTTAGTTTGTTTATGTGCTGAATTACATTTATAGATTTATGTATATTGAACCAGCCTTGAGACCCTGGGATAAATCCCACTTCGTCATGGTGTATACTTTTTTTGATGTGTTGTTGGATTCTGTTTGTTAGGATCTTATTGAGTATTTTTGCATCAATATTTATTAGTGATATTGGTCTGTAATTTTCTTTTCTTGTTGGGTTTTTCCCTGGTTTGGGGATCAAGGTGATGTTTGCTTTGTAGATTGTGTTGGGTAATATTCCTTTTTTTCCTGTATTTTGGAAGAGGTTTAGTAATATAGGTACTAGTTCTTCTTTAAAGGTTTGGTAGAATTCTGACGTAAAGCCATCTGGTGCTGGGCTTTTCTTTTAAGGGAGATTTTGCATAGTTGATGCTATTTCAGAACTTGATATAGGCCTGTTCAACATTTCCACTTCATTCTGGCTGTGTCTTGATAAGTGGCATACTTCCAGGTATTGGTCGATTTCTTTCAGATTTTCATATTTCTGAGAGTAGAGTTTCTTGTAGTATTCGTTAAGGATTTTTTGAATTTCTGAGTGGTCTGTTGTTATTTCATCGTTACCATTTCTGATTGGTGAAATTAGAGATTTCACTCTTTTTTACCTGGTTAGGTTGGCCAAAGGTTTATCTATTTTATTGACCTTTTCAAAAAACCAACTTTTGGATTTATTAATCTGTTGTATGATTCTTTTGTTTTCAATTTCATTTAATTCTGCTATGATTTTGGTTATTTCTTTTCTTCTGCTGGGTTTGGGGTTGGAGTGTTCTTCCTTCTCCAGTTGCTTGAGATGTCCCATTAAGTTATTAACTTCCTCTCTGTTTTTTTGATGAAGGCTTGCAATGCTATAAATTTCCCTCTTAGGACTGCCTTTGCAATATCCCAGAGGTTCTGGTAATTTGTGTCTTGATTGTTGTTTTGTTCCAAAAATTTGGTGATTTCCTTCTTAATCTAGTCTATAACCCATCTATCCTTCAGCATAAGGTTGTTTAGCTTCCATGTTTTTATATGGGTGTGCAGGTTCCTGTTGTTATTGAGTTTAACTTTTATTCCATGATGCTCTGAGAAGATGCAAGGAATAATTTCTATTTTTTAAAATTTGCGAGGTTAGATTTCTGGCCTTGGATGTGGTCGATTTTGGAGTATGTTCCATGGGCTGATAAGAAAAATGTGTATTCAGTTTTGTTTGGATGAAATGTTCTCTAGATGTCTGTTAAGTCCAGATGTTGAATGGTTAAATTTAAATCTAAGATTCCTTTGCTTAGCTTCTTTTTGGAGGATCTATCCAGCACGGCTAAAGGGGTGTCAAAATCTCCAACTACTATGGAACTGGAGGAAATCAAGTTGCTCTTGTCTTTTAGAATTTCTTCTATAAATTGAGGTGCGTTCTGGTTGGGTGCATAAATATTAATAATTGAGATCTCATCATATTGAGTATAACTTTTAACAAATATGAAGTGTCCATCCTTATCCTTCCTTATTTTGGTTGGTTTAAAGCCTATTGTGTCTGAGAATAGGATTGCAATGCCTGCTTTTTTCTGCTTTCCATTTGCCTGGAGTATAGATCACCATCCCTTCACCTTGAGTCTATATTTGTCTTTTAATGTAAGATGCCATTCTTGTATGCAGCAGATATCTGGCTTGAGCTTTTGTATCCAGTCAGCAAACTGTGCCTCTTTAGAGGACAGTTTAAACCATTCACATTGATTGAGAATATTGATAAGCCTTTCAAGAGTCCGTGGACATTTTTAATCCTTTTGCAACTGTGGAATTTGGAATTCGATCAAAATTTTCTGGGTGGGTTTACTTTTGTGGTGGAGGATTACACTGGTCTTTATGGAGGATAGTTCTGAGAATATCCTGGAGTGCTGGTTTAGTTATGGCAAATTTCTTCAAAATGTGAATGTCATTAAGGTATTTAATTTCTCTGTCATAAATGAAACTCAGTTTAGCTGGGTACAGAATCCTGGGTTAAAAGTTATTTTGTTTTAGGAGATTAAAAATCGATGACCATCCTCTTCTACCTTGAAAGGTCTCAGCAGAGAGATCTACAGTTATTCCAGTATTCTTGCCCTTGTAGGTGATGGTTTTCTTTTGTCTGGCTGCTTTCAGAATTTTCTCTTTCATATTAACTTTAGTGAAATTGATTATGATGTGTCTGGGGGATATCTTATTTGGGTTGAGTCATGCTGGAGTTCTGAAACTGTCTGCTATCTGAATTTCGGAATTTCTTGGCATGTCTGGAAAGTTCTCCTTCATAATCTCATGGAGAAGAGACTCTGTGCCTTGTGAAGCCACTTCATCGCTTTTGGGGATCCCTATAAGATGAATGTTGGTTTTCTTCAAATTATCCTAGAGCTCTCTGAGAGAGTGATCTATTTTTGCCCTCCATTACTCTTCCATTTTGCGAGTTTGGGAGCATTCGAAAGCTTTGTCTTCAATGTCAGAAATCCTTTCTTCTGTTTGCTCCATTCTGTTACTGAGGGATTCTCCTGTGTTTCTCAGAACTTTGAGGGCTGCAACTTCTTGTCTCAATGTGTCACAATCTTTAGTCATTTGGTCTTTGAATTCGTTGAATACTTGAGATATCTTTTGGGTTACTGCTTGGAATTCTAATTCGATCTTCTTTGCTATCCAGATTCTGAATTTGATTTCTGACATCTCAGCTATTTGTGCATGGGATCTTGTGCTGTGTCTGCCCCATTGATCCTTGGGGGAGTTGATCTACTCTGATTATTCATATGCCAGAGTTTTTCTGTTAATTTCGCCTCATATTGTTTTTCACCATTGCCTCTGGCCATCCTCAGAGTTGGGGAGATGTCTCTCCAAGATTAGACCCCAGCAGGATCACTCTGTTGTTGCTGGATCTTTGTAGGGAGTGACCCTTTGTAGTTCCTCTGGGGCTGCCCTAGCCAGGGAGTTCTGGTTGTGGAAGCAGCTCCAGAGTGTGACACACCTGGATCCAGCAATAGGGTGGGGTGTGGTGCACACAGTTCTAGGAGTGCCTGGCACCCAGTTACTTTGGCACAGAGAGCCCAAGGCTTCCCAGTCTCTGGCCAGGAGAAGGGCTCTGAGCACAGGCAGAGAGGGCTCCGGAGGGCACGCTACCAGAGTTTCTGCCCAGATGAGTGGGCCAGTGTGGAGACAGGGAAGGTACAGGAGGGAGGACATGGGGTTGCAGGGCTCCCTCAGTTCCTGGTCATGGTGTGCGGAGGCCCGCCGGGTGCGGTCAGGGGTTGGGGAGCAGTTCTTATGTAGGTCCAGGCGGCGCAGCTCTTGTGGAGGTCCATGCGGGCACTGATTGCGCCCCTATGGAGGTCCAGGTGGGCTCCAATAGCAGTCGTGGCCAGCTCTTACCCTGCAGACAGTTGTCCTACACTCGGAACTGGCCCAGGATAACCTGCACTTCACAGGAGTTGAGTGGTTTTTCCTCCAGTAGATCTCAGGAGTTTCAGAAGTTATAGAGACAGAAGTGGGTCAATCCATGGGTGAAGTTCAGCAGTGTGCATGGCCCTAGCCTCAGCTCCGGTGCCTGGGGGCTCTACTCCAGTCTCGCCCTCCAGGGAGCACCGGATCAGCTGCCGGCACAGTGCATGAGTTTCCTACTTGATCTGTTACTGTACTTCCTTAGAAGTTGGCTAAAGGAAGCACCTCAGAAGATGGCCGATTGGTAGCAACCCTTGGCAGAGGTTTCTATGCTCAGCCAATTGTGGTGTTGACCCTTGGTTTGGGCTGTGTCTAGCAGGACAGGGTGCAGAATCCTAAACTCTATCGTCACCCACAGCATGAGAGTGGTTGCCTCGTGTGGACTAAGTTCGGCAGACAGGGCTGATCCCCAGCTCCTGCTGGGTTTGTCTATTAGGTTCTTGAGAATGGGGCTTTGGTCTCTTACTTCTCCTTCTCTCTCCACCAGGTTCAGAGAGACAGTGATCCAAGTGAGTGTGTTTGCTTTGCCAATTCCAAACCTGCCATGATTAAGTTTTCATAATGAAAGCAAAAAGTTGGAAGCTACTTCTACCTCACAAAGCCACTTTTTCCAGCTTAACATTTGTAAAATGGTAGTTCGGTTCTCTATTTTCCAATTCTTGTCTAATTTTGAAATTGGTTCAGAGCCTGAGTGGTCCTGTGGTATTTATCAGGTCCTTTCACCCCCATCTTGGGATATTCGTTTCACTTGTTGGCAACCTTATGAAATAGAAGACAGGACATATAATTTTAGACAAAAATACAGATAGAGAGACTTGCAGTGAGGTCAGAGTTTTTAACCTTGGATTTACTAGCTTTTAACCTGTACTATGACCTATGAGGTAGGACAATTAAGTTGGAGAACTCATTGTAGAATAAGTGCTACATACTTCATTGCTGAATATCACTAGGGTCACCAAATGGCAAAGGGGAGTACTTCAGTGTGACCGTAGTGATATTCAGCAATGAGATACACAGCACTTATTCTGGGATGAGTTCACAAACCTAATTCTCAGACCTCAAATGATGTCAGCTCTAATGGCCATTTCAGAAAAATGAGTTCCAAAATTGCTTTGGAGGGTGGGAGCAGAGCTGGTGTCAATGTATAGCTTCCCAAGGAGAGTACCTTGAAGGTGACTGCAATGACATTTAGCAATGAGGTATGTAGTACTTTTTCTGGGATGTGATCGCAAAGTTAATATCCCACTTCACGTATCATGGACCATGGCTGGATTTTCAGGTGGATTCAGGATTTGGGCATAAGCCCTCTGGGTTTTCAGCTTGAAAGATAATTGCAGCTTATGTAAGTGATGCTTTTTTACATGCCATAGGGGTGGTAACACTTATGCAAAGAAGCAAGTCTTATTAAAGATGAGTCTTAAGAGCTTCAGTCCATAAAACATAGACTTATAGAACCATAAGGTTGGTTTCAAATGCTAGGTATGTTGTTGTCCATGAGCAGGCCTGGGGTTCATAAAGAGCCATCATGCACAGGCTTTAAGGGGCATAGTCCCAGTTGGCTGTATTTGACGTGTTTGCGGCATGTCTTCAGGATACGCTTAGTGCCTGGACTAGGAAGAAGGCCCTTTACTATTTACTGTTGCTTTCCCTGCCTTTGGAGCCAAGCGAGGGAATGGGGAAGGCATACCCTGAATTCATGAGGCCTGTACTTCCTGTGTGTTGCTTCCTACTGTAAAGTCCCATGTGCTCCAGATCTGTTCATTGTATAAGCTCTAACCATGACATGAGATTTTTCATGACGCACTTCTCTCAAATAAGACTAGTAGATTTTATTAATAACTCAATAAAAAATCTACAGAAGCCTTGATCGCAGAGCTTCCTAGTAGCTAAATCTTCACCAACCAGAGGTTCTGGAGGACATCTAAAAGATCTGGCTTGACATAAGTGAAAGGTATCAGGAGGATAGAGGCAGGAATGCTCTGATCTCAAGCTTTATCTTCAGTATTTAACTTTCTTCCACTTGAAATTCTTTATATTTTGTCAATAATTATGTGAAAGCATCAATTGCTTTTTATACTTTATTGTTTCATATTTATTTTTTGCGAGAGAGGGTCTTGCTCTGTCACCTTGGCTGGAGCTCAATGGCATCATGATAGCTCACCACAATGTCAAATTCCTGGGCTCAAGTGATCCTCCTGCCTCAGCCTCCCAAATAGCTGGAACTACAGGTGCACACTAGCATGCCTGACTAATTTTTCTATTTTTTAAATAGAGATGGGGTCTTCCTCTTGTTCAGGCCGTCTCAAACTCATGGCCCGAAGCGATCTTCCTTCCTTAGCCTCCCAATATGCTGGGATTAAAAGCATGGGTCACTGTACCCAGCTTGTTTTTATACTATAAACAAAATAATCAGAGTTTGGTGAATTGGTTGCATAATAAAATTAACAGCATATAAATCCATGTTTTTATTTTAATATTGTGGCCCCTTTGTTTGGAAGGAGACCTGCAATTATATTGCTTTTTCCTGTCATGGCTTGAATCTTGATTTACAGTTTAGAGGGAAGTATAAATTAACATTTGTAGCTGCATTTGTGTGTGTGTGTGCATCTGTGCAAGTGTGATGTGACTGAATTTATCCCACATCTGCAAACAATAAATTAATCAAGTCACCAAAGTCCCTTAGGGTGAAAGAGGACAAGACTTAACAAATTTTGAAGACTGCAGAATAATGAAAGAATTTTAAGGCATTGTTCACCAGCTATGAGGAGGGCCTGTTAGTGTATTGGACTTGAGGGGCTGTAACAATAGTGGTGCTGGGTTTCTTTAGCAGGGAGGCCAAAGCCAAAAGGCACAAATGACTTGTGCCATCTGGCTTTTCAGGAAATAGTTTTACTGATGTAATTAAGAAATGTAGTTATTATTTATGTATTTTGGCTCTACTATTAATTCTGATATATTTTCCCCAGTTTTCCACTGATTAGTCAAGATCAAGATCCTGCCTGTGTCGTCCTGAGTGTGTCATTTCTGCAAATGTTTTAACTTAAGGTATTTTTGCAGTTGAGTAGAAAATTCTTTTCTTAAGAAGCAAATTGAAGCCTTTGCTGTAATTTGGTGACTATTTAGAAATGCACTACTTAAAACATTTTATCAAGTTCCACTGTTGTTAGCTAAATGTTTGGATTTCAAATTGGAAATATTTGGAAGCACGAATAGTGTGTAACGAACATTTATGATTTCTTCTTTCTAAATTGTACTCAAATTTTTGTGTGATTAGGATTGATAATTGCTCCCTTCTAATCTAAATGCAGTCTAGGAATGCATCCTTGTCCTCAAAATTCTTCTCCGTCTCACCACTTTTAGAGCTTGAACATATCTAACCAGAAGGTCAGACCTGGGGAAGTCAGGTGTTTTTTCTCAATATCATTTAGTTCCTTAGAAATAGATGGATCTAAAAATTGTCTTTGACTCCACCTCAGTTTCCTTTCTTGGGTCCTTCTTTACTAATCTGCAGTTAAATCTGGGAATCCTCAAGGGTCTAGATTTTTATTTCACATATGGAGAAATAGAGGTACAAGGATGGTAAGGTAATGGGTCAAGGTCACACAGCTAGTGAGTGGCAGAAGTGGGATTGGAACTGAGGCTTGCTTAAGCACCACAGCCTGTGCTGACACCATTTCCCCTACACAGGTTTTGACCATCAAGAAAGATTCTGATTCAGCAAGTCTGAGTGGGGTGAGGAAATCTTTTTTTTAAACCAACAGTCAAAATGAGTTTCCTCATCATGAAAGTTTGGGAAACTAGCCCCAGAGAATAAATTTACAATATTCATCCTGGCCATAACAAAATTTAACAATGATTTTGGTTTTGCTTAGAGACGAGAATACATCTCTGCAAACATGAAATTATATATTTTCTATTCTGTGTTCCAGATTCTTACATAGTTCTCTTCCTGATGAGTAAGTTGGGAAAAGTTCTTTATAACTTTATAAGAGTTCTTTATAACTCTTCGGGAAAATAACCTAGGACTAATAAAAATGGCCTAATAGGAATTAGGCAATAGGTTTGAAATATTGGTCATGGGAGGCTTTGTAAGAGTAATCACTGATAAACGGATCAGCCAAGTTAAGAGGCTAGATTGTTACTGTTATAATAAGTATGATGTTTTAATCCTCTATATTAGACATTTTCGCTTTTATTTAGAACCTCCTGTGACCTGCTGAGCCAAGTCAAGGACAGGAAATATCAAAGTCTATGCTTTCTTCCAGGACTCTCTTTTGCCTACTGGATATACAGGAAGTGGTAAAAGCTGTATGGTGGCTCTGTAGTAATTGAAAGGCCTCAAGAAAATCAATGGAGCCTGACTCTCCACATCAGCAAGCCAAGATAATGATATTAACTAAACTTATTGGAATACCATCTGGATTTACTTTCTGGCAATTCTGAAGTGTTTCCAAAATACCAAATATTATATAGGGCATCCAAGCAGTGGTCTCATCTTTTTCCCTCCTGTACTTCAGTGTACTGCTCAGTGCAGCAGGTATAGTAACACCCCAGTTGCTCAGCCCCATACCTGATACATTCTTACCTGCCACTCATACAGGCTGCTGTAGACTGAACATTTGCATCCCCTGCCCCCTCCAAATTCATATGTTGGATCTTAACTCCCAATGCTATGATAAAGAATGTGAGAAAGTGATGTTTTGAGATGTGATTAAGTCATGAGAGAGGAACCCTTATAAATGGGATTAATGCCCTTATATAAAATTAGCACCCTAGAGAGCTCACTTGTCACTCAGCCATCCACCCAGGAACCTGGAAGCAGACTCTCATCAGACATCAAATCTGCCAGTGCCTTGATCTTGACTTTTGATCAAAAAAGATTTCGTGATAGAGACGGTTAACACATGCATCAATAATGGTCAGCGAATATATGGAAAAATATTTAACCTCACTAATAACTGAAGGAATATAGATCACAATAAATGCAGCAGGGAGAGGTGACATCCTGCCCTGTCAGGGTTCTGTCTCTATATAACTCCTTCTCCTTTAAAAGAGATAAAATGCCTAAACTTATTGCTCAGATCCAAAGAAAATGATTGGGCTATATTGACTAATAGGAAGAACAACTGTAAATTAAAATATGTGTCCTGCTAATGCCTGTAAACTGCTGCGCAGTAAGATCTTTCCTGCTCACCCCATCTAAGATAGTAGCCTGGATCATTCTGTCCCCTTACCTTGACTGATTTTCCCCAGAACCTTAAGACTATAGAGATTGGGGTGGCACCTGTGGCTCAGTGAGTAGGGTGGCGGCCCTATATACCAAGGGTGGCAGGTTCAAACCCAGCCCCTGCCAAACTGCAACAAAAAAAATAGCTGAGTGTTGTGGCGGGTGCCTGTATGGTGGCTCTGTAGTAATTGAAAGGCCTACTTTCAATTACTACTACTACTACAGTAGTAGTCCCAGCTACTCAGAAGTCTGAGGCAAGAGAATCACCTAAGCCCAAGAGCTGGAGGTTGCTGTGAGCTGTGATGCCATGGCACTCTACCGAGGGTGACAAAGTGAGACTATGTCTCTAAAAAAAAAAAAAGACTATAGAGATTGTTTCTGCACACACACACACGAATCTGTGCCACTTAATGATGTTTCAGATCACATACCGGGCAGTGATCCCACAAAATTCCATTATATTCCAGCATCTATAGAAACCTGAAGTATGGCTTGATACTGGCAATGCAGATCCATTGGGGGAAATGATTGATATCCAGTAATTGTGCTGGGATATTAGGCTTTCATAAGAAAAAATATGTAAGTAATATCTACACAATCTAGCTTTATGTGCATGTGATAATGTTTGCACATGATGAAATACCTGAAAGTGCACTTCTCAATGCATTTCCCACATTTAGTGACATGTGACTATGTTTATAGTATATATGTATAAAAATAGTACAAGGTATATAGAACACAATCTCATGTTTTTATTCCACAAGTTAGGTAAATAATATACATTTCAACAAATATTTCATGGATGTGAGTATTGTGAGAGATGAGTTTTTATGGTTTGTGAGCCACCCCTGCTCAGCTATGTGCTTTGAAACAGCACTCAGATGGACTCAGGTGCTGACACACAGACCTGCCTGGGGACACATACTCTCCATGAGCCTGCAACAGCCATTTTGGAAAGTTTGAAAGAATTTTTTTGTTGTTGTTTATTTTCATCTTTATTGGCATCAGAATAAAAACACAGGAATATTCTGCAAATATAAAAACATAATCATTACTAAAAAATTTTAACTTTCCCAGCCCATAATTTTGGCAACTTCTTTCCTCCCAATGTCTAGGTCTGTGAGACCATGCCCATTGACATACCTGAGGCATACCGTGCCTCTCCTGTCTTGATTTTGTGGGCATTACAAATCACAGAACTAATCTCAGCCTCCCCTTTGCTTTGGGTGTTAGAAAACTCAGTTCTACATATGGAACTCTCCTCAAGTAAATTCATGGGAGCTTGATACACATTTGGTTTGCATACCTCAATTTTAGTTTCATCTTACATTTCCTACTTTGCTTTTCCTTTTCTCCTGGTTTTCTCATTCAATTAATATTAACATTGTGCTTTAATATGCCTTCAAATTGCTCCAAACTCTTCTGGAATAAAGAGCATGGTTCAAGGAGAATTTGTTTTAAAAATAATTTTGGCAAATCCTTATATCCACACTCCAGAACCCCGATGCATAAAAATATTTAAAGACTTTCTCTAATATTCTCACGTCTGTTTTTTCTTTTTCTTTCTTTTTTTCTTTTTTCCTGGAAATCCTTATCTCTCTAGTCTTTCTGAATAAGCAGCATATCTGGGAAAGGCAACTTGGTGCATGGGTAGTCAGGTTTTCCAGATTTTGTCTTTTTGGGTCATGTAAAACCTGTTACATGGACTTTCTTGTGTTCCACTTGATTTTTATTTGCTGGTAGTACTTCTCCAAAGCAGATCAATGGTAAAGCAACAGTAGATTTAAAAAAAAAAAAAAAAAAAAGCCAGTGAGAAAAATTGTACTTTCAAAGCTCCTTCATCTTCTTGCCTCATTCTCAGACCCTATTTAGTACTTAGAAAAATTCATAACCTGGCAAAATAAAAGCATTCATACTCCTCTAGGCTATAGGCCAAATCACACCGTTCTTTTTAATTACAGGTGAATAATAGCATCCTTAAATTTCTTACAAATAACGTCAGCCTCCTTTTGCTTTCTGACCGATGGAAGGTGATAAATGAAGATCTTTTAATTCAGCACAGCTGGATGTCTTTTGTTGCACTTCCTCTCAAAGGTTGTTGCGCAGATCTGGCCTATTTTGTCAGATGTGCTGGAGACCGGCCTGACTGGAGGTGGAAACAGCCTTCAAACAGAAGACGTTTGGGTGATTGAAGACCCTGTCGGGACAGCAGCTGTGGCGGTAGATGTACGAGGTGGAGGACAAGCCATTTGTTTGAGTGCATGTGTATGTGTTTGCAAGTGTGTTTTGATTTGATTGTTCTCCCAGGACTAAAGGAGGCCTCGCTAGACAACCTTTGAGATTAGTATGAAAGTGACTTTAGTAGTGCTGCCAATTTTGAGGCTATCCTGTAAACTAGAGGTTCTACCACCTGGACCCAGAGTCTTTGTTCTGCATTTCAGAATGCCCAGTAAGCTAGGCCTTCCTTGAGCAAATTAGGTCTGTGTGTTGCAGGCCTTACAGGCATCTGGATAAGGATTTGACTTGCTGAAGTTTACAGCTAACCCAATCTCTTCCTAGAATGAATTCATTGCATTCCCTGGGAAGATGGTGAAAGGGTGTTGCAGCCGCCCTTCACCGTTTATTTCCCTTGCTCACTCTAGGCTTAATTGAAATGAGTGATCTGTGACAGAGTACAGCTGGACCTTATTTCAGCAGTGCTGATCTGTCTCTGGAACATAAATGTAGTCACCTGTTGTGGAGAGCTTAGCACGGGCACCAATTTATTGGGGATAGATTCCTCATCCATAAGAAGCCCAGTCACAGAGCCAGAAAATCAGTTTCCCAAGATAGAACAAAATTTTGGACTAGCTGAGTTCTCTACTTGTGCAAGATGAGGTGCGAAGTGTTCCTCAATCACCTTATGAGGTAGGCATTAACTACACTTACAAATGTAAATATTACAATAGTAAAACGAGAGTTGGAGGAGTACTAGAAGGACAGCATTACAAATTTAGGAGGAGTTGAATCCAGAGATTTGACATTCAGAGATTCAGAAAGCCTGTGTTCTGTGTAAAAGTTGGCCTTATCACCATTTTAACAATACATGTAGTAAAGTTTAAAGGGATTCTTTGAAAAGGTAAACTATGCATGTGCTTTAAGAAATATGTGATAGTTTTGAGAGGAAGGGTTTAATTTAGGTTTTATTTAATTTGCAAACATAATTATTATAGATTTTGTGGTTGTAGTTAACTTTTTTCTCTTCTACTTCTAAATTAAGATAGCCCAAAAGTGATTACTTGGGTGGTATCACATGTCAGAAGAAAAGGGGGATGAGGAAAACAATGGATAGGGGAGACCCCCTTGTTTGCAACTCTGACTTCTTTCCAGTTGCCTTTAAATCCTTCACGTGAAATCATGTAACATGATTAATTCACTTACATATTTAGGGAGTGAGCTTAGAGAGCTTAGCTCTTTATATTTGAATATAAATTTGTTTGGAGGAACTTTGGATATGCTAAACAGATGACCTTAATTAGCTGAAACTCTTAATTGTTTGTTTGGGGGGACTGTCCTACCCAATAGAAGATTTGCATTCTTGGCCTGTATTTATTTGTTGTCAGAGCAACCCACCCCTCCAATCAAAAATGTTTCTAGAGATTGCCAAATGTCTGGAAGGGGAGGAGCAAAATAGCCCCAGGTTGAGAACACCTTTCTTAAAAGTTGTAAGACCATATAAAGGAAAAATTAAAACCTGGGGAAAAAAAAGAAACATTAAAACCTGGTATGGTGGGGCTTATACACAAACATATGTGTGTGTATATATGTATGTAATATATATGTATCATTATATACATAGGATTATATATGTGCATCAAAAAAATGGGGTTACAGATTGAATTACATTGTTAAAATTTCCTATATATTTCATGTGAAATCATGTTCTTCATATTTTCTAAGTACTTAAAGATGAGAATTGTAAATTCTAAGAACCATCAAAAAATGCAAAGAATTATACTGAAAAGTCAATGAAAAAAGAAAAATGAAATTCTAAAAATAATTAACACAAAAGAAGGTAGGAAAGGATAAACAAATGAGCAGCAGCAGCAACAACAAAAACAGATGAAAGAAAAAGGGAAAATGAAAAGCAAAATGGCAGATGGTAATCCAGGGGTTTCAATAAATATAAATGTACTAAGTTTTCCAATTAAAAGCCAGTGTCAATCTGTGTAAAACATCAAGACCTAACTATACATTCTGTATCCACAAAATGCATTCTAACTAAAAAAAGCAATAATAGCTTGAAAGTAAAAAGAGTAAAAAATTATATACCATGTAAATATTAGTCATCATAAAACTGAATGGTTATACAATGTCAGTCACAAGAGTGAATGTGTCAAGATTTCCCTTAAATGTGCACGTGTCTAAAATAGTGTTTTGAGACACTCGAAACAACTGATAGATAAAAAGGAAGATATAGAAAAATTTACAATCATATTTTGAGATTTTGGCATGTCTTCTAGTAATTGATAGTATAATGAAAAAAATTTCAATAAGAAAAGTTAAAGTATAAATAATACTATCAACCATCTTTACCACATAGATGTTTATAGAGCACTCAACACAAGTGAGTGTACACATTCTTTTAAAGTAAGCATGAACTGTAACGCAGAATAGATCACACTGGGTCATTAAACAAGTCTCTGTGAATTTCAAAATATAGTACTAGGAATTATATTGTGACCATATGAAATTAAACTGTATGTCAATAAGTATAAAATTTCCAATATTTAAAAATTAACAAATCAACTTCTGAATAACCCACAGATCAATGAAGAAATCACTAATACATTAGAAAATATTTTGAACTGAAGGCTGATAAAAATGCAACACAGAATAATTTGTGGCATTCAGCCAATGCAGGACTGAGAAAGAAATTTATAGCTTTAAATTCTTTTATTAGAAGCAGAGACAGGCTTAAGATTAATGACCTCAGTTTCTACCATAAAAAAGCCATTATGATTATGTTAAGATTATCATAACATTATTTTAAGAAATTAGAAAAAGGTGAGAAAAATTAAATCCAATAGATGGAAGTAATAATGTTAAGGGCAGAAATCAAAGAAATAGAAAACAGACGTGACTGAAATTTTTACAGACTCAGGAGGTGAGTTTTGATAAGCCCTAGCAAGACTGATAAAGACAAAAAGAGAAAAAACACAAGTCTAATATCAGATTGAAAGATGGGATATTACTCCCTATTCTACAAAGATTAAAAGGATTTAAAAAAGACACTGTGAACAACTTCTTGTGGATGAATCTGACGTCATACATGAAATGAACAAATTCCTTGAAACACACAATTTACTAAATCTAACACTAGGTGAAACAAAATCTAAATGTTGTATTTATCAGAAATATTGATTTCTATCAAAAACCTCCACACAAAGAAAACTCTGAGCCCAAATAATTTTCATGGTGAATTCTCTCAAGTCAAACAATACAATACCAATTTTATAGTTTTTCCCCCCAAATAGAAGAACTACACTTCCCAAAACACTTAATAGAGGCAACTATGCTATCTGACGAAGACATTATAAAGAAATGAAAACTGTAGAAACAATTTTTTCCCTAATAATTCTTAACAAAATATTAGCTCATAAAACCCAATAATAATAGCCTATACAAAATGACCAAGCAAGAACCAGTATTAATTATCTAGCTTTGTATTATTTACCTCACAGAATCAGTTTAAATTGGTAGTCTTGTACTGTTTCAAATTTCCATTGTCAGGTGCCTGATGTACACTTATCTGACATTTCCAACAATTCATGGTTTTGCTCTTTGCTGTGCTTATGCTTGTTTGAGCCGTTGGTATGACATTGGCTTTCAGTATGCGATAAAATTCAGGGAAATTAAAAATGTGCACAAGTTTCATTTCTTTAGTTTTTGTTTTTAAAAATTCACTCCAGGAAAATGCTTCATCTTCTACCATGTAGACTGTCTACCTTATTCAATAGAAAAATTTCAGTGAGAAAACTGGCAAGGTTTTCAGACACCAAAGTGTATTTAGGCATATTTAAGAATAAGAATGTGAACACAACTTCCTACTATTCATCCAGCACATTCCTAAAATGCTGTGTAGATGATAAAATGAATGCTCCCGATTTGTCCTTGAAGCTTCCTCTTGAGACAGGCATTATTTTCATCCGCACAATATGACTAAAGAAAGTAAGGCTCAGAACAGGAAAAAAGAGAATCACAGAGAGTTGTAAACAAAGCAAATGACGTGTTTGCTGAGAGTCTATTGTATATTCGAACTGCACTCTTCCTTGTGGACATGGATATCACTAAGAGGTGAGGGAATCATCCTGGATTTTCATTCTCTTTCTTCCCTATTTATTCTTAGATCACATAAGGAGTATTTTTCCCCAAGATGACCATTACTTTCTTTTAGTCAGAATAAATCTAGATTCATAGTTCCTGCAACAGAAAATGAAAAAAATGTTGCCAGATTCAAAGGAGGAAATACATTTAGTAAAAAATGTGGACCATGTATAATCTTGTAATTCAAATAAATGCAATTTTATAATACCAAGAATAATTTTTGAAACATAGTAGATAGTCCATGAACATTGGTTAATTAACCAGTTTAACTGAGTAGAACAAAAGTGAGACAAGTTCTTTGCCTTTCAAATAGGTAGAAACATGGATGAAAAGATAAAGAAAGCGAGAGAGAGAAATGGATGAAGCAATATGACCCAGCGATACTTAAAGTATGTGGAAACCAGAATTCTTGTTGGTTGCTTTTGGCATTGTAAATTAAGCAGTCTTCTTAGAATGAATACAAAGAACAGTAATGATGTTACATGCTTTAAACGAACAGGGCTATCATGGGTAATGTGTATATCCAAAAGGAACCATCCAAAATCGGGGAAAAGTATGTGTCTGTGAGAAAGTGTTCAAGCAGCAGCACTTATCATAAATAACTGTAAACCAAGTATATTTTCAATAATAGAAAAAGGTTAAATAATTTATGCTGTACCCATTCAATTAAATATTATGCCTCCTTAAAACCAGTCATCATGAGAAATATGATAATAAAAAATTATCTTTACAAAGTGTTCTTGAATTTTAGATACAAAGGGTTAAGTCAATCATCCTCAGTTGATGGAACTGTATCATCCTTGGTGTTCTCACTTTACTAATCATTTGTACTTTTTATTCCTATATTCACTCCCATTTTCATAATTTCCTCACAATATGCAAATAATTCTTTTTATGTAATGTATATTTTTGTTTCTATATATTTGTATAAAATGTGTGCTGGTTTTTGTCTATTTTTAATGTCTGTAATGTATTCTTACATTTTATCTACGTAAATGGCACTATATCAAATATCTCAATTTGTTTCATCATGCATAGTTTATAAGTTTTTCCATATGCCAGGTGTACATCTAATTCATTGCTTCTATTTGCTAAGTGAAATTTATGTAGCAAATTATTCGAAAGAGTAGGTTATGACTATACTGTATATTTTAATATACGTCTTGAACATGTATTGAACATACAATATGATGTAGTACCATCATACAATAACTTTCTTTAATATGGTAATAGAAAAAAACTGGAGATAAATTTACCCAAAATTTTTTTTCACCGTTGACTTGGTATTGAATGACTTTCTGACTGTTACAATGAAAACCTCAACGGCAAGATTAAGTCCATCTGATGCTTTCTTTTCTGCAGTAGGAGACTTTTGGCAGATGTTTCAGTATGTAAGTTCCTCTATTATCTTGTCTCTGTGAAAATTCTGTATTATCCATAGTTATCAATCTGGTTGGATAAGGTATATACTATAATAATGATTTCACTTTTAAAAATCATCACTCAAATTTTTTTTTTTAAGTGGGTTTCTAACAAGACATATTCTCTAGACAGAGTATTTTTTCCTACTCTTTCAAACCACTTTATTTCTTTTGGAAAATAAAGAATCTTTCAGAGAAATATTCCAGTCTCTAAATATTTTAGAGAAATATGATGTTTCATATTACCAAGGTTATTGCATTTAATGCTTTGCATTAAAATATAAATTTCTAATTTCTTATCAATATGCTTTACAGTGGTCTATCAACAAAAAACACACAAAGGTATTTCTGGTATTCTAGTTTTTTTTTTTTTTTTGAGAATCGTTATACTTCCTCCACTCTTTCTCTTCACTTTGTTTCATGTCTATAATTTAACTCCTTCTCTTTCAAATAATTTTGAAGCTTTGAGTTCAAGTAGACTGGATAGTCCTTGGCTAAATGTGACCTTTGTCAAAAGCAGTGTGGTGTGTATTATGACAGTGTGTAGGAAATGAATGAAAATGACAGGAAGCAAATTTAAATCAGTAAAATTTAAAAACCCATTTGTTTTAAAAATACTTTCTTCTGCATCCTTTTTGTCTACTAAGGTAGGTCTATAAACGCCCAATTCTAACCGCCCCTTTGGGTTTCTCACTACTGAACACTCTTTAGTATGTACATATAGTACATGTAAAAATCCTTTCCCTCGTGCCTCTCACATCATGCCCATAGCCAAGCTGAAGTAAGAAGGTGAAGGGCAAGGATGTATGCCAACAATTCATTTAACAAACTGAACACCTGAGGTTTTATATATATATATATATATATATATATATATGAGAAACAACACATTTCCTGGAAACCCGGTTAGTATTCTGCTTTCATCTCTTGGCCAGAATCCTATCACGTGGCCATCTCCACAGGCTGAAGTGTCTAGGGAGGTGATTGGTGTTACCCTGGCAGATGACCAGGCTGAAAAATAAAGCCATGTTGCTAAAAGAGAAAGTGGAAGAAAAGATGTTGATTCACACTAAGTAATGTGACCACAACTCTGAGATTAAACATAAGGAAAATACAGCTCTGAGAAAAACAAAACCCCTCCACTACCATTTTTATGAGGAAATAACTTGGCAAAAATGGCAATAAAAAAATTCAACCATTTTTTCAAAATATGGTAATGAATAAAATTAAAGCATTTTAGACTTTGAGGTAGGCCCTAAGTAGGCACGTGTTTTCTTTCTTTACTTGCCCCTCCTTCTTTATGCCTTTTCTTCCCTTTAAAATTATAAACACATACATAGTCCAATCCTTTTGCTGTTGGATGCATCGTGTATTGAACTGTGTCCTGAGGCATCCCTGCAGCTGCAGGAGGGAAGTGGGACCCACAGCCCAGTCAGCGACACTGCATTTCAATACAACAACTTTGCTGGTGCCCAACTTTAGGGCACCTTGAACAGTGCTTGTTGCAAAAGAATTGGGAAACTCAGTTCTTGAAAAGTCAAGTTTAAAGCTCTAATGTTTTAGAAAAAGAAACCAAGCAAAAATTTAAAAAATTGACCCAGGGCCTAAAAGAATATCTGAGGCTGAACTTAGCCTGTATTTATTTTTCTTAGTGTCTCTACCAGTCATCTTCTAACACATCTTTAACAGTAGCAGGTTGTTAGTAAGTTTTCTTTATGATTTTTATTTAAAAAAATGGTCAGTTAAGTGCCTGGGAATGGAAATTTGCCTTCTGAATTTTACTCCAGTTAATTGCTATATAATATGTGTCTAGCAAAATATATCTTTTAACAATAGACTAATTTTTTTTTTTTCTGATTCAGGTGTGGTTTAAGCAAGAAGATTACTATCAAATAACATGTGTCTAATCTTACCTATTTAAGAATACTCCATATTTATATTAGGGTGAATGATTTAGCCATGTCACAAGACGTATTGTAAAACATTACTAGATACCATGTTAAGCCCTTGCTTTGAGGAGCTCAGAAAGTACTTTTGTGCCTGAGAGGGTACAAATACCTGGACATATAATCAGAAAATGCTTTTCTGCATTTTCACTAACTTTCTTCAGATTTTAGGCAGAAGTGGTAAAGATTTTGTAATTAGTTACTATAATAACGATGGCACTGGTGGGAATATTTTCCTTTAAGAAAAGAAGAATTGCATTCACTATTTTTAACCTCTTAGCTGAAATTATTTCTGCTTAAACCACAATGATGACGCTAAGAAGTTTGACATTTTCAATTTCCCCTCAAAAATCAGTTTAAATTCTTGTTGTGAATTTGATATAAATTATTATGATGAAATTCTCATTAGTTTTAATTCATTTACCTCATCATTTTAATATGATCATTTGTATAACAGCTTGCAACTGTTGAGCATTTTGTCAGGATGGTAAGCAAGGAAATGTGTATTCCTTAATAACATTTGCTCTGAATTCTTTGTTAATTATTCTTAAAAACTTCTCGAAAATCTTAGAAGTTATAGAACAAAGAACTCTGGTCTTGGTCATAACATGAGAAACTGATTTAGCACTTTCAAAGTATGCTGAAGGATGAGACCAGCAAAAATAGGGCAATGCTTCAACAAACTCCTTTCTGTACAAACAACAGCTGGATGTGCCTGTTGCCACTGGTGGGGGAGGATAAGGATGAAAAAAACTCTTCTTTTTTTTTTTTTTTTAACTGTTGGAAAGTTTTCAGTGAAATCATGATGTCACAAGGATATGTTTTGTCTGTGACTATAATTTGCATAAGTTCCTTTCCCATGGAACTATGTAAAATACAAAAGAATGTTTTATGGTAGATTTTGCCTCTGTGATGCCAATACTCTTAAGAGCCCATGAAGAAGACATCATGTGCAAAGAATTTCTTTTGTAAATTTTCTCAAAGTGGGAACTAAGGGAAAGAAAAAGGGCATGCAAATTTATAACTTTCACATTGGACTCATAGATTATTTTGCATTCCTGATCATTGACTAATATTTTAACTTTGTACAACATATTTTCAAGAAGAGGATTCACTTTTTTTTGGACTTATAGTTTGAGATGTGTACTCATTTTCTTATTATCCCTATTTTTAATTACCTCTTACATTTTGTCAAATTCCTGTCTTTGAAAGATTTGCATCACCAATCAAAATATGTTGGGATAAGTTTTGGAGATTTGTTATCAAATTTAATGTGTCTGTTTTGTTATCAAATTTAATGTATCTTGCTGTAGAGAGAGAGTGGTCTTCAATAAAATGTCAGGAAGTCAAGAGCCATTGAGTCTTCAGCATTCCACACAGGAATTCAAATTCCAAAACCACTATTTAAACCTTGTGAACATGGTTCAAGGTAACTCATCAGTCCCCACATAAATCAAAGGATATAATAAACGAAACAAGGGGGAGGGGTGAAGTCTGCAGAAATAGTTTAAATATCTATGTGCCAGGTATTTCCATCACTAACTCCCTCAATACTTTTGCAAATCTAATAGTTGGAAGTAATTTTTTTTTGAGATTTTTTGATGATTTTAATTTCTGGTAATGTAGGTCATTGGGTTATGTGAATCATTAAGTTTCATTGTAATTGGTCAATTCATCACTTTTAAAAAAATTTATAAAGCATGTTATTTATTAATAAGTGTGCATGTGTGTACGTGTGTGCACCTGTGCTGCCATTAACTTCTGTGTTTTTGTTATTATTTTATTGGCTACCTGTATTCTCTTTCCTCTAACAGTTCTGTTTCACTGTTGAGACACAGATTCTGTGTCTTGTACTTGTTCTTCCTTTCACTGGGTACTTTGTCCCCTTAAGTTCATTCAAATGGTGCTTTGTATGTTCACTGGGCTCAGCGCTAGAATCAGAAGTGACGGCCATCACTGGGCAGGTGATATATTGGCCAGGAAGCAGTCAGCATCCTGTCGAGGTCTCCTGAGGGTGTCTCTATCTTTCTTGTTTTCCACGGCTGTAAGTGTAGCTCTTTCCAGGTTTCACCAATCTTCCCAGACTCCTAGTGAAAGAATGTGTAGAGGTAGAGATAAGGGTAAATTCTAGAAGAGACTCGCGTGAGGGAGAGCACCTGTCTTCTCATAGGACCTAGGTCTCCTCAAAGCTCCTCTTTCCAGGATGTACTCTGCTCTTGTTCCTCACCTCAGATCTTATTTTTTGGTCTAGTATCAAGGCAAGGGGAAAGTAATAAATTTACTCCTCTTATTAAAACACCACCGATTCTGAAATTTGCCCATGCCCATTAGCCAGTGCTGTGCGGAACCATGTTGGAACTTGAGGCAAAAAACAAACAAACAAAAACTCAGTAATACTGACTGTACCTTTATTTTAAAATTTTGACATTTTGTTCATAGATTTTCCATTAACTTTGACTTTTTAAAATATCACATTTTAAAAATGGTTCCTAGGTGTTTTGGTACCACTTGACTTTTGTGTCCCAGAGGAGCATATAACTTCTCTCACTCTTGTTCTAGACCTGCCCCTAAGTCCTGTCTGTTCCAGCTCTGGAAACTCTCCAAGGTCAGGGGAAGAATGAGTGTTTGGATTGGAACAGGGAGAGGAGACCAAAAGTTTCCAAACACCATCTGGAGAAATATTAAAAATTATAAGAAAGAGGGTGGTGCCTGTGGCTCAAAGGAGTGGGGCGCCGGCCCCATATACCAGAGGTAGTGGGTTCAAACCCAAACCCAGCCAAAAACTGCAAAAAAAAAAAAAAATTATAAAAAAGATGAAAATACATAATTTTTATCTCCTCCTTAATGTTCCTGTTCATGTTGTTTTCAAATTTATGTAAAATCAATTTAAGAATTCTGTTTGTGATAAAAAATATAAATCTATAGAGAAGGGTACAAATAAAAACTGAAAACTTTCCCCTCACTCAAGCTTCCTTCCTCGTAGGTAAGCCTCTAACAGTGTAAGACTGCTTAAATTCTCTTGAGTTTAGAAAAATGACATTTTGTTTTTTCTTTAAGTCTCCTCTTTCCTTTTTTCTTTTTTTCCCTCTTTCAGGGACTCTCATGGTTAGGTGTTGGGGTCTTCTGAGTTGAATTCTCTAATGTCTGCTTTTCAACCTTGTCTTTTTCTTCTTTATGGTAGAGAAGTTTCTCATATAGATATTATCTTAATCTAGGCCTTTTATTTATGTTCACATTTTAGAAATTATATTTTTAATTTCCATTAAAATAGCAACCTACTCTTGCTTTATGAATCAGTAATCACAATACATACATTACAAATAATAATATGAAAATATATGAAATTAGGAACTGATATAGTTTGGAAGATGGCAGAGGGCTTTGAGAAGGCTTCTCAAAAATGACATTTGAGGGGAAATCTAAAAGATGCGAAGGAATTACTTGTGATGACGAGGAAATTATCCAGCTAAGAGGAGACCTGCGTGTGAGAGCAGACCTGAAATAGGATTATAGCTGGATTTCAGTTTTGCCGGTTCAAGGCTCTCTAATAGACAATGCATTTATAGTTACGATTTCTTCTCTGCACGTAGTTTGGGGCAACCCAGTGGTTGAATGTGTAGACACTCTCACCTTGCTGTCTTTAATTGCAGATTTATATACCTCAGTGGCACAATAGTTAGGGTCTATTTTCAAGACTAAATGTGTGTATGAGTTGGCTTTTTCTTGTTGTTAATATTTTGTATTTAACTTCTTTACTATTTTTCTATATTACTTGAAAACATATCTTATATACTTTTAGATCTTTAGAACTGAGGTGTCCTATGACAAAATAACATTTGTAAATGTGCCATAGGACCTCAGTAATTAGTTTACTCCATTTGGAATGTACTAAGTCCTGTGTCTATCTGGAATTAAGCGACGTTGTTCAGATCATATACAGACAGTTCTACGTTTTATTTATTTGGGGCCTACTTTAATCATATAGATTTAAATGTATGTTAAAGTTTCCACTATAATATTACTAGATTTATTCATATTCTAACATGTTTGACTTTGTATATTTTTATAAAATACAGAGTGGACATAAAGTTTGTGGGCAATTTAAACTAGTTTAACATTGTAAATTGCACATGAAATTTATGTCCACCCTGCATTATTCTATTAAAGTTTTATAGCTGTTATCTCTTCTTATCACTATTAGATAACCTAATTTTTCCTTTTTAACATGCTTGTTTACCTTGAAATCTCTTTTGTCTGAATTGATATTATAACCTTTGCCTTTGCCAAATAAATCTTTCTCTAGCTTGTATTTTTAACTACTCTATAACTTTTGGGAAATCTCTGCTATAAAAATTTAGATTAGACTGCCGTGTAACATATGAAAATTACTATTTCAAATCCAGATCAATACATTTTAAATTTGAACTTACATATTTTCTCTTTTAAGAACACTTTTAAAAACTGTTCCTATGGTTTTGTACTTAAGATTTGCAATTGTTTAGATTGACCTATATGGTTAACTGTTTTCAATTAAATTATGTCAGTTCTTAATTTCCATTCATCTTTAGGTGACTCTTTTAAAAGACCTTGGTGCAATCTGTTTTATGATTCAGTAGGCATTGCTGCATGCATTTGTTTTCTGGCATGGCATGTTTTATTGAACACGTCTTAGCTTGATGTTTTTACTTTATCATCAATTCACTAGTCTGGCTGGATATTTTTAATACGTTTATATGTAGTAATATGAAAGTGTGACAGTTTTCTGGGTTTAAATACTTTTTTCTGGAGTCCAAGGCAAGCTCTTTCACTATATACACATAACAGAACACGTGGACATTAAGAATATACACAGCCCTAGAAACAGTTTGGCAAGAACTTCAGTAACCATTCCAAGGCTCTGGTTCCCAATCTCTCAATGGAACTGATATAAATGAACTCAGAGGACTATTTTAAGAATTCAGTGAGATAATTCAGCTAACGTATCAACCAGGATGTCTGTCATTTAATAAGAACACATAGGAAAAGACAATCTTTTTCAGTTCAGATAAACTTTCCTTAACCATTTCTTTTCTCTCTGCTCCAATCATTGTGATTTCTGCACTCAATAATAGTTGGGATGCTTAGTTTTCTCTCCATTCTTCTGTCCTTCAGCTTTATCATCTACCCCAACTTCTTCCATCTCATCTTCTCCTACCACTCTGGCCATCTTTCAAATTTGCCTTCGCATTCAATGATTTCATTGTCAGTTATATTAGTTGTACTCCTCACTGCCTTTATCATGGATTATAATTCTGCTCTTACATTTTTACTTTCTTCTGTCCTTACTTATGTAATCTATACTCCCATTAAATTCACCCTGTCAGTTTTCATTTAAGGTTGGCTGTTCTTGTTTCACAGAAATTGACAGCTTGAATTCTTTTGAAAATGTATTTCTTAGAATATTTTCCATTTTCTGTAGTAAATAATTATAGGTACATTCTTGTTTCTTATTTACAGATAGTTTTTTTTTTTTTTTCCAGTTTTACTTGTGGGTTACTGAGGAGTATTTTCCTCCTTACTCATTTCAGACATGGCAGAATCAAGTCATACTGACACTTGCCAGGGGCAACGGATTGCACCTACTCTGCTCTCCACTGGGAACTAGTTTTATTTTCTTCAGGGCTGTAGAACCAGCTTAACCTTTCCTTCCAGAAGGGATTACTCCTGAGGAATGGTTCCCATGCTCCTCCATTCTGGAATACTTCTGTAAGATGATAATAAAACAAGTTAAAATAGGGGAGGGGCCAATCTAAGATGAAGTGTCAGTAAACACTTTGGCGATCTGATTTAAGTTTCTTTACCTCCCATGTCTTAGAATTGATATATACCAGTATATATTGTGAGTTCAGAACTTTTTTGTCTTGTAGAATGCCTAATAATAACTTGTGGGATATTAATGCTCCATAGAAGAAAGTTTGATAAAACAAAAATCTAGAGCATGTATGTTCTATTGAGGTGGAAATATGCCTCCCCTACTCACTATCCAACCCCGTTCTCTGAAACTCTGAATTGATAATGGTACTGGAATTTCTTATTCAGTAGGTCCTTGGTCTCAGTGATTTGAAGAATGAATTCGCGGACCACAGATGAGTGGTAAGACAGAATTTATTTCCCTGAAAAGAATACAGAGAAAAAGCACCAAAGCTCCTGGCAGAGAGAAAAACCCAAGTGGGAAAAAAATCTCCCCTCTTTCTCTGTCTGGATTCTTTGGGGGTATATATACAGGTACGTGGGCCCTCTGTAGTTACATTTGGCCAGGACTTTGTAACAAATGAATGGATATAATCCCTTTAGTTCCCAAGCCTAGGAAACCTACCTGAAATTGACCGGGCCTAGGAAACTTACATGAAATTGGCCAAGCCTAGGACATGGTGGGGGAGAGGGGGGGAGGGAAGAGGCTATTGAGACTCAAGTGCAAGAAGAGGAAAACCCTAAGGCCCCAGTGTCTTCCAGCAGTCCTCTGCTCTCTCTGGCTACTGGGGCCTCCTGCAGGGCCCTCCTCTGCCTACCCTCCAACCTGCTGGTTCCTCCGCCAGCTGCCTCAGATGCAGCAACAGGGCCAGAGCAAGGCGGCAGGTCCGCCCCTCAGCTCTAGGCAGCTTACTGGGGTGCCACTAGCCCTATAGCAGTAATTATCTGACAAGCTACATTATGCAAAATATTCTGTCACCAAAGCCATTTCTGTGTCTGCTTTTCAAAGTATTTTATTTATGGGTCTAAACTTGTCTGAAGGCATCATTTCTGTCAGAGTGTATCCTGAGACCCTACTCTGTGCTGAGGGAGCTGTGTTTCCATGGTCCTGAATCTCAATTCTGTCACTGGTGCTGTGGGTGCAGCCATGAGTGTGCTGAGCTGCCCTTCATTGGCTGGGGCTGTCAGTGCACAGAAATGGTGCTGTTTCCTGTGCAGAAGTGGGGTAGCCTGTCTCTCGCTCCATAAGTGGAAATATGCCACACATATTCCACTAAAGTCACCAACTGTTTCCCAAGGATTTCAGAGAAGGCATTATTTATGTCTTTTTAATCTTTTTTATTTTTTCACACATAGCCTACAATTTTGCTAAAATTTAGATGTAAATTTATGAGAGAGCCAGGATGTAGTCAGAATCGGGCTCCTCTGACAAGTGAGAGATCTGCCTGATTCTCTAACGCCTAATTCTCTCTTCTCTTAGGAGGAATTCTTTCTGGAAAGATCCCTCAGTTGTGCATGCAAATGCATTCCTAGCGGCTTTGCCTCGGCAATGTCCAGATAAGTGCATCTTCTGGATCCTGGGGGTACCCTCCCTGTTCCTGCCCCTCTGTGGCAGATACTTGCTCCCACAAGTATTTGTTCGAGGCTTTTGTTCACATGGAAGACTCTGAACATAGGTCTTCACAGACTCACGCTCCAGCCTTGTACATGGACCTCTGATGTTGCTCTTATTCCTGTAGGTTCTGATTCTTAAATATTTGTATGTGGACAGAGAAGAATATTCAGAGGGACTTCTCTAATGTGATATAATCAGAAGTTCCTGCTTTGTGATCGGCATTTAAGTTTTTTAACTCTAGTTCTCACTTTTCTTAAAGTGAATTACAAATCCAGGGCATCTATGCTCCTTGTCTGTTGACTAATCGTCTGACTAATCCAAATAATAGCCATACTGATACTGGAATTTCATCTTTAGTAGGTCCGTGGTCTCGGTGATTCAAAGAATGAATCCACAACCACAGATCAGCGGTAAGATTTATTTACAGAAAAGAATACAAAAACACCAAAGCTCCTGGCAGAGAGAAAAAAATCAAGTTGGGGAAAAAGCTCTCTCATTCCCTCTCTCTGTCTCTCTCCAGGCTCTTTGTCCAGGGGTATATATAGCTGCATGAGGTCCTCTGTGGTTACATTTAGCTGGAACTCAGTAGTTACATTTAGGGGGGACTTGGTAGCAAATGAATGGCTACAGTCCCTTTAATTCCCCGCCTAGGAAACTTACATGAAATTGACCAGGCCCAGGAAATGGGGGTGTGTGTGTGTGTTCCCTGTTCAGCCACAGGGGAGGAAGACCTAAGGTTCTGGTGTCTCCCCAGCAGTTGTTCCAGCTACTGTAGTCTCTAGGGTGCCCCCCTGCCTACCCCTGGTTCCTCTGCCAGCTGCTGCAGCACCAAAACTGCCAGGACAAAGGTGGCAGGTCCTCCAGCTCAGCTTGACTGAGCTGGCTGGGCTCCACTTGTCCTGTATCAATACCTTACTCAGACAGGACTCTTGAAACTAGAATTTTATAACAAAAATGATACTATTTTCAAGACTCAAGGAATAAAATGTACATGTTCAGGGTTTAGACTGTGTAAACTAAATTGACCATGAGAAAAATTCAAGATAGATGACTAAGTGACTTATTTCTAAAAAGTTACCAAGAATTTTAACAATAAAAATTCTAGTGACAAATAACTTTTGTCACTAAGGCAGGGTTTTTTAAAATTCAGCAAAGTAATGGTTTATGACCATTGCAATACCATTTATTAGCAGATTGCTCACAGCAATATATCTGATGAAGAATTAAGGGTGGAGGTAGCCGCATTCAGTGAAGGAATTGATTCTTTGACTCAGTGTTAGTTTTAGATAAATGTCTCTTGCTATTCAGACATAAAATATTTTAAATAGTATTTCACTGCCCCGTAATCCTTTTCCATTCAGCCTTGTTTTTAAGATACTTAAAAGGAAGTGACAACACAGATCTCATTCCTGTCTCATAACTGAATATCCTTTTCATTCTTTTCTTTCTGTGCATAAAATTTCTTGGGTAAATACACCCCATAGGACACAGGTTCATTAAAGGAGCCCAATTCTGCTAGTTTGGGGCCTTTGCAAAGCACAGTTGCTCTCTTTGAAAACAGAATGTCTGGAAGACAAGAAGCTTTAGGCCAGGCCACCTGCTGGCCAGGACACTCAGGGCACAGCCTGACTGCTTCCCATTGCCACTGGCAACCAGAAAAAGCATTTTCTACCTGACTGCCCTCATTTTGTTACAGCAATTTTAAGTGGTAGTAGAACCCTGCTTTCAATCATGGTCAAGGCTTTGAAAATTTTGAAGAATTGGGATGAAGTGATACTTTCTTCACAGTCATTATTTTCATTAAACATAAATTTAAGTCCCTGGAAACTACAGTTTTATGCCATAGGTCATCAGCCTACTGATGCCCAAACATTTATCTAAGGTAAAGAGTAATTATAAGACAGAAAATCTAAATTCCAAAATAAGGAGCCCATTTTTCAAAAAGTTTACCCTGACCAACCAGTTTTTCCTTACAATAAAAATTTTGAGTGTTTTAAAAATTATGGTAGATATTTTAGTTTGCAAGGGCTGCCATAATAAAATGCCACAGATGGAGTGGTTTTAAAACAGAAACATATTTCCTGACAGCTCTGGTGGCTTCAAGTCCAAGGGAAAGGTATTGGCAGGTTTGGTTTCTTTGGGGGCCTGTCTCCTTGGCTTGCTGATAGCCTGTTTTACTGTGTCCTCACATGGCCCTTCCTTTGTACACACACATCCCTGGTGCCTCTTCTTTTTACAAGAACACCAGTCCTGTTGGATTAAGACCCCACCCATATGACCTCATTTCACTTTAAATTACCTCTTAAATAGTAGGAAAGGCAATTTTGCTGGGTCACTATCTGATTCTGGCCTAGTGTCTAAATTGCCCATGTGTCCTGTAAATTGAATTCTTGCGGAGTTGAAAAATCCAACTGTTTTCATACCCCAAACTGAAGCAGTTATAAACAATGGCTATAAAACGGAGGAAATAAAAATAGCAGTAAGCAATCAACTAGACGAGATGAAATTCATTGTGTTGCCTTCCCACTCAAAACCATTCTTTCAGAAAGTCCACTAAGTAAACAACCAGAGGCTTCATGCTCTAAATCTGTTTCTAGAAAGATCTTGGGCTGTGATTGTTCAAACATGATATTGACTTGAAGCAAATTGTTAAGAAATAGGACTGGATTTTAGAGAGAATTTCAGTGCCAGAAATAAACAAAACATTTAAAACACAAACCAAGGCTGGAACATGACGGGGAGTATTTGCAGTAGATGGACTTTAAGAAGCGAGCACCATGCGGACCCCCAGATTCACTCAGTGCAACCTCAGTTGTGGACAAGCAAGAGTCTTCTTCAGGGCAGAGCCTGGGACTCCGGGAAAATAGATAAAGGAAAGTGTATTAGTTTTCAATGCTACATTCCAAAATACTGCCAATTTAGTGGCTTAAAGCAATACGAATTGGTTAGCACATGGTTTTTGTGGGTCAGGAGACTAAGTATTGCTCAGCTGGGTCTTTCCTCTCACAAGGCCACAATGCAGGTGTGTGGGCTGCGTTCTTATCTGGAGACTACTTGGAATCTGCTTCTGAGCTCCCTCAGATTGTTGGCAGAATTTATTTCTCTGTGGCTGTGGAACTGATAGTTTTAGTTCTTGCTGGTGTCTGCCCTAAGCTCCTAGAAACTGCTTACAGTTTCTTGATCATTTACTTCATGAAAGCTTGCAATGGAGAGAGAGCACACGTCTGCTGAGAAGGTGAAGCTTGTGTAACAATGCAATCTCAGGAGTAACATCCCGTCACATTTGCTATACCTATTCCTTTGGCAAAAAGTAAGTTGCAGGTCCTTCCCACACTCAAGGGAAGAGAATTGCAATACTAGGATGTGACCACCAAGAGGCAGGGATCATGGGAACTGCGTTACAGCCTGTTTGCCATAGAGAGTTTTTCTAGAGAATGTAATTGGTGCTTCCAAATGGGCTGAACAGTTTCCCACTTCACCCTTAGGGGGTGGAGTACTTGCTTTTCCTTTCTAGCAAAATTTGGTAATTGCTGTGGGTCAGAGACTACTGTACATTTTCCATTTACTTCTTTATTAATTTTAGGGAGTGTCTTTATTAAGATTATTTTCTTCTTTCTCCACTGTTTTTTATTGGCTATATTGAAGGCAGGTTTCTTGCATTATAGTTTATTAATCATTGAGCTACAGGAAGCACATTAGGTCCAGAAATTCCAGAATTGGAGCTAGACACAGTAAATGGATATACTTTAGGGCTGCTTCTTAGCATGGAGTGGGTATGTTCCATGAATGAATATGAATAACTATTTGAATAGCCCAAGAAGCAGCTTTGTCAAAGAATATTAGATTTACACTATCAGATTCATTCTCATTGTGCTTTCTTCTCAATTTTTAGCTGGGCCAATTGAATTTGTCACAAAGACAATGAGTAGCTGGTACAAGTTATTAATCAGGGTTGTGGGATGTCCTATAATGCACATGCTTGTCCTGTAAAACAAAAGAATATCGAATATCCTTTGAGACTTTTGAATGTCTCTCCCCATATTCATACATATGAAAAACCTGTTTACAATTATTTCAGTCTAATATCTAACCCTGGTTTAAAAATAATCTCCAATCAATGATTTTGCATGGTTTAATATACATTGTGTTACCCAGAAATTCAACTATCATGTAATCTGAGAGATGATTGTGTTTTGTTTTGTTTGGAACTTTACCAAGAGTAAGTTATCATTTCAGAAAATCACAGCCCTGACATTAATACTCCTTGTGTGTTTAAGTTGCCTGTATATTTCTTCCGTCTGTACTTCTGTCACTTTCATAGTATACTAAGCATAGAAACAGGCATTTGACTATTTCATTATGTTATGATAATATTGAAATCCATAACATGGACCATTTCTCTTCTCATTATAGATTATATTAAAATAATTTGTGAAGATAATATTATCTAGAAAGTTCATTTTGGAATACAAAAGGCATTGTAAAATATTTGTTGTAAAAAGGAAACATTAGGCATTACAGAGGTGAATTATACTGATGGAAGTAAAGAGCAGACTAAATTCTTGTGGCATATAATGGGTGGAGGTTAGGGATTTTTTTAAAAAATGACAGATTAGTCATATAAAATGAAAAACTGTCTCATATATCTCACAACTTTAAGATGTCTTCTTATATTCCTGTAGCTGAAAACTCTATAAGCAATAAAATGGATTGAATATTGGATAGATTTGGGGGTTGTTTCTTGGGCATGGCGTGGATATCTCCATGAACATCTGGGAAGAAATCATCTTTTGTGAAAAATAAAGACAGAATTCCTTTATTATAAATATCTAAAGTAAATTTGTTTATAATTAAAATAACAAAAGTAGCCATGTATTTTTGCTGTACTCTTTGTATCGGCACTCTTCTTTACACACATTATCTCAAGTAATTCTTGCCTCAACATTTTAGTACGTAAGCAGCTCTGAACTACTAATCAGGAGACTTAGGGTTAAGTGCTGCCTCCTAGGCAGTCACTTACTAACCATCATTTGCACAAGTCACCGTCTTGCTATCTAATCTTCCTTTTTATTATTAATTAATAAAGTAGAGCAAAAGAATAAATGCTCACAGGGTTGGTGTGACAATTAAATGAGCTCTAACTTTGAAGATAGTATGGCCACTGGGTTACTTTAGATATTGTGTTCTTTAACTTGAAAGGTAATATATGACGTACCTAGATGTAATATATCTACTACTACTCAACAAATTCTTATTTCTCAAATTGCTATTTGAAATCTCTAGATTTGAGGATGAATATTTAAAAATTTCACTTGGTTTGTAAAAATTAAAAAAGAACAATATTTAGTATTAAGATGTTATTACTAGAAAAAAATCTGTTGATTAATACCTTTTAGGAAAAGAATCTTAATAGTACACTTGTATGAAATATTTATAAATAATTTATGAGGCAAAGATGATTATACAATGGAAATTATAAAATAATTTTAAACCAAGTGATCGTAAAAATATAATATGTGAGAACTTACAGGAATAGCTAAAATAGTGATTATGGGGAGATATGTAGATTTAAATGCTTCTATTACAAAACAGCTAGGTTTAAAATGAGTTAAGCCTTCCCATCAGGAATTTGGAAAAGAAACACCAGATAAACCAAAAGAATGTAGATAGAAGATATCAGCAGAGTGAAAGCAGAAATCAATAAAATAAAATACAGGGCAGTGCCTGTGGCTCAGTAGTGGGCGCCAGCCCCATAACAACTGCAACAAAAATAGCCAGGCATTGTGGCGGGAGCCTATAGTCCCAGCTAGTTGGGAGGCTGAGGCAAGAGAATCACTTAAGCCCATGAATTGGAGGTTGCTGTGAGCTGTGACACCACAGCATTCTACCAAGGGCAACAAAGTGAGACTCTGTCTCAAAATAAATAGATAAATAAAATAAAATAACATCTTCAGCTATTTCTTTTCTCAGAGTTTCATAGTTCTCTTTATAGAGTTCTTTCACGTCCTTAGGTACACTCCCAGATATTTCATCTTCTTTGGCACTATTGTAAAGGGAATAGAGTCCTTGATTGTTTTTTCCCCTTGACTACTGTTGGTATATATAAAGGCTACAGATTTATGAGTGTTAATTTTGTATCCTGAGACGTTACTATATTCCTTGATCACTTCTAGGAGTTTTGTAGTTGAGTCCGTGGGGTTTTTCAGATATATAATTGTATCATCTGTATCATCTGTCAGATATATAATTGTATCATCTATCATCTGTGAGGAGTGACAGTTTGATCTCCTCTGGTCCTATTTGGATCCCCTTGATTGCCTTCTCTTGCCTGATTACGGTGGCTAAGACTTCCATTACAATGTTAAAAAGCAGTGGAGACAGGGCATCCTTACCTGGTTCCTGATCTGAGTGGAAATGATTTCAATTTTACTCCATTCAATATGATATTGGCTGTGGGTTTGCTGTAGATGGCCTCTATCAGTTTAAGAAATGTTCCTTCTATACTTATTTTCTTAAGTGTTCTGATCAAGAAAGGATGCTGGATACTGTCAAAAGCTTTTTCTGCATCAATTGAGAGAATCATATGGTTTTTGTTTTTTAATTTGTTTATGTGATGTATTATACTTGTAGATTTACGTATATTGAACCATCCCTGGGACCCTAGGATGAAACCCACCTGGTTGTACAGGTGCATGGTCTACAGACACATGAAAAACTCATCATCTTTAATCATCAGAGAAATGCAAACCAAAACTACTCTGAGATACCATCTAACTCCAGTAAGAGTAGCCCACATCTCAAAATTCCAAAACAAGATGTTGGCATGGACGTGGAGAAAAGGGAACACTTCTGCATTACTGGTGGGAATGCAAACTAGTACGTTCCTTTTGGAAGGAAGTTTGGAGAACACTCAGGGATCTAAATGTAGACCTGCCGTTTGATCCTGCAATTCCTCTTCTAGGTGTATATCCAAAGGACCAAAAATCATTTGGCAAAAAAGATATTTGCACCAGATTATTCATTGCAGCTCAGTTCATAATTGCCAAGTCACAGAAGAAGCCCAAGTGCCTATTGACCCATGAATGGATTAATAAATTGTGATATATGTATACCAGGAATACTATGCATCATTAAAAAATGGAGACTTTACCTCTTTTATGTTTACATGGATGGAGCTGGAAAATATTCTTCTTAGTAAAGTATCTCAGGAATGGAAAAAACATATCCTATGTACTCAGTACTATTGTGAAACCAATTTAGAATCAGTCACACTTGCATATGAAGAATGACACACAACTATAGCCTAGGATGAAGGAGGGAGGGGGAAGAAGAGAGGAGTGGAAGGGGGTGGATTGATAAAGGGAGGGTTAGTAGGGGGACCACACCTATGGAGCACATTGCAAGTACAAGCTGGATCTATCAGGTGTAGAACACAAATGTCTTAATGCTGTAATTGGCTAAATGAAGCAAAAGCCATGTTTATTAGTAGGATGTAAGTACTCTAATTTGTACAAATAATCAACACATCAAATCCCATAATGGTATAAATGTATTTATGATCTATGTACAAATGACTTAATAAAAATTTGAAATAATAAATAAATAAAATATAGACATACAGTAAGAAAATCAACAGTCGAAACCGTCTTAAAAAAGATTAATAAAATTGGTTAACTTAAGCAAAACACCCAATAAAATAAGAAAAAAAGCCTCCAAATTTTATCAATAAAATAAGTGAAATTGATGACATCATTCTAAGTCCTACAGAAATTGAAAAGATAATAGGACGTTATGAGCAACTTCATGCTGTTATCTGGCAACTTACAAACATTAAGAAATTCTTTGATAAATATTTGTTAAAACTGACTCGAAGAAATGAGAATCTCAGAAGTTGTATATTTATTTATTATAGAAATTAAGTTCATGATTAAAAACTTTCCCACAAAGGATACTCCAGGCACAAATGGCTTGACATGTTTGTTTTGGTGCATATTGATGGAGAAATAATAACAACTTCTCTCAAATTTTTTGAGTGAAAAGAAAAAAGGAGTATTTACAGTTCGTTTGATGAGAGGGCTATACCCTTGATATCAAAATCTTATGGGGGTATTACAAGTAATGAAAGGAAAAAATGCATAACACCATCCTCTATGGAAACAGATTTTAAGTAAAATATCACTAAATCAAGTTTACTGATATATAAAAATCAGTAATACATCATGATGAAGTGGGTTTTATTTATTGGTATGCTGGTGAATATTTAATAACTGGCTCCAAATTAAAGGTATATATCTATCTATCTATATATACATCTACCATTTTTTAAATTTATTAACATGAAGGATATTTAACATGATCTACCAATAAGAATGAAATATAGATTACTTTTTCTTATAAACTCCATTTAATTAATTGAACCTTATGGATTTATTTATTTATAGGGAACTCAATTAAGGAGTGGGGAACTTGTGGCCTTCTGATTTTCAGATTTTTCTTTTTCTTTTTTTGAGACACGGTCTCACTCTGTGGCCTGGGTAGAGTGTAGAGTGGCATGGTGTCATAGCTCGCAGCAACCTCAAACTCTTGGGCTTGAGCAATCCTTTTGCCTCACACACCCCCCCCCACCCCCGCCCCAGCTTACTGCCTATAATCCTAGCACTCTGGGAAATTGAGATTGTTCTTTTTTAAGCACTAAAAGAGTCAAGAAAAGCTTCATCTTTCTCTGTTACATTCCTTTTAATGAAAAGATTTACAATGTAAAATTTGATGGAGTTGAAAGGCCACACTTAAGGACCAGGAAGGCCCTAAGTTTCTTAAGGCCACAGATTCCCCACCCTATTTTATTTGTAGCATTTGTTTATTTTCATGGTGCAAATATTCCCAGCATGAGAGTTTTAGCTATCAACATGACATAATTGAACCAGATTAGAGAAGAAATACTCAGTAAGCTATTGTATAGTATTTCCTTCAGATAAAATAGAGATGGACAGGTGTGGACAGGTAATATGCTCAGAAGGAGAGATAACACTAAAATGTGCTAAAATAATGAGTTTTGACTATTTAGTTCCTTTGTTTTTAATATAATCTCTTTATAAGTTTGTAAAATTTAATATTTAATAATGTCTGTACTTAAAAACTGGCTAGCAGAATTCTTAAAAGTTTAACACTGAGTCATGAGTTAGTACAAGCTGGCCACTTGTTTTATCCTTAAAATGTGAGATTGATATAACATTTAAAAATGATCTCTGTAATATACCCTATTCACAGGATAAAAAAGAAAAACGTCATTTCAATGAAAGGCTAAATAATTTGCTACAATTCAATAGCTATTCAAAATAGAAGCTCTACCAGGGTATTCAATCTTTTGGATTCTCTGCACCACATTGGAGGAAATGTTGTCTCGGGACTCATATTAAATAAACAAATACTAATGAAAGCTGATGAGAAACAAAACAAGGTCCACGTGTAATTTTGGTGATATTTGCCACCACAGATAAACAAAAATGTCCTCACAAGTCCTAATTTGATTAAGAGTATCTACAAAAACTCTACATCTAATATCATAGTTAATTGTGAAAAATGGTGATGAGATATTAAGAAGTCATGGATAAGCTTGCAATAATGCCAGGTCACCATGGCATAAGGGAGGAATAATGAATTAGTTGATGCCAGCCGTCCAAAAATTAAAAGTTATAGCAACAGATTGGAGGTCTCAATCTTCAGGACATTAAAATTTATGTGAAAAGCATGGACTCAGAAGTTTCAAGAGGTATCCCTAGAGATTTAATTATAAAACTTTAGAACTAGAGGCTGACTGGGATTTTGTTGTTGCAATTTGACTGGGGCTGGGTTTGATCCCACCACCCTCAGTATATGGGGCCAACGACTTACTCGCTGAGCCACAGGCACCACCCCTCTTTGTTTCTTAGAGTCTCAATCAGTTACCTTGTTGTAGAGTGCTATGGAGTCATAGCTCACAGGAATCTCAAACTACTGGGCTTAAGCAATCCTCTTGCCTCAGCCTCCCAAATAGTTGGGTCTACAGGTGCCTGCCACAATGTCTGGCTAATTTTTCTATTTTTAGTACAGATGGGGTCTTGCTTTGCTCAAGCTGGCCTCAAACTCCTGAGATCAGGCTATCCACTTGCCTCAGCCTCCGAGAGGGCTGGGATTACAGATGTGAACCACTGTGCCGGCCCTTTTCTTTTCAGTCTGATAGAATTACTACATTCTTAGGACGGTAACTCCAGGAAATTATAAAAAGTGAAAGTGAATAGAAGAATTAAAACACATAATACAAAAGAATTTAAATCTATAACTTTAATAAGTTTGTAACTTCTTTATAATATAATAAATTTTATGTTTTTTCCTCCTACTTATAGTGTTTAAATCATTTAAGAGTAATGGATACACTAAATTAAATATTTTGAAAAATATCTTAAATGTATCCATTTAAGAGTAATGGATACACTATATTAAATATTTTGAAAAATTTGATTAAACAGCTTTATAAATAATAGAGAAATTTAATTTATAACATCCGTAATTTTTTATTTATTATGTCTTAAATTAGGAAGGTAGCAGGGACTCTGCCCATTCATGTCAACTGTTCTTTGGCAGCTTCCTCATATCATTCAACCTCCACAGAAGGCAAGAGAGTTAGAGCCTTGTTCTGGACTAGGCTTTGACTTAAGGGAATGTTGTGGCTGGTTGACCTTCTCTACTGACCACTTGAACTTTCTCCACATCAGTAATAAGGCTGTTCCACTTTCTTATAATTTGTGTTCACTGGAGTAGCACTTTTAATTTCCTCTAAGATATCTTCATTTACATTAATAACTTGGCTAACTGTTCCAAAAAGCTTAGCTTTCAGCCTATCTCAGCTTTCAATATGACTTCGTCACCAAGCTTAACTATTTCTAGCTTTTGGTTTAAAGTCAGAGATGTGCAGCTCTTCTTATGACTAGAACACTTGAAGACCAATGTTGGATTATTCATCAGACGAATTTCAATGTTGTTATTTCTCAGAGAATATGGAGGACTGAGTAGAGGAGAAGAGACAGGACAGCAACTAGGAGTTGGAGTAGTCAGGGCACCCACATGCACCAATTAAGTTCACTGTCATAGATGGGTACAGTTTGTGTGTCCCCAAAACAATTACAATAGTAACACCCAAGATCGTGGGTTACAGATCATGATAATAGATACAATGATCATGAAAAAGTGTGAAATACTGTGAGAATTACCAATGTGTTACATGGAAACATGAAGTATATGTTATGTAGGAAATACAGCACCAATAGACTTGCTCAATGCAAAGTTGCCTCAAACCTTAATTTTTGTAAAAAACACTATCTGTGATGGGTGTGCTCCCACTTAATGGGCACAATGTGAGGGTATATGGCACACCTTCTGGGTATGGGACACAACTACAACAGGGACTCTACCTAACAAATGAGAACATTGTGACTTAATGATTTGTACCCTCAAATTAATCTAAAATTAAAAAAAAAAACAGGATAAATTTGAAGAGCAATAAAATGATGACTGTGTTTTTTCAGATTTAGAAAATGTTCTTAACAAATACATGTTGTACATATCACTTATTTCTAAACTGATGCTTCTGCAATGAACACACAGTTTTAGAAATTAAAATTATGTGTGCATGTGATTTAAATATTCATATTCTTGGTCATTGCACTGTTGTACTACTAGATCATTGTAACCTTTTCTCTGACTTGATGAGATTCTTCCATTGGGTACTTATTTTCTGCTCAGTGTTCTTGATTTAAATCATTGAATAACAATCTCTCTGAAAATCTTGTCTGTGAGTGAATTATTTGTCAACAAAGGCTCTCCTGCTTTAGTGAAAATGTGTTATAAAGATCTTGGGACTTTAGCATTTTTCATTCTGTTTTATTTTAATTTATGCTTCAATTATTTTAATCTTTGGTACTGGTTTTATTTTCTAAACACTGGTTGAAGCATAAAGACGTTAGAAAAGTCTGGGAAGGAGAAATAAAGCCCATTAAAGTGAAGCTTTCTCTCACCCCCTACTCCCCACACAATCATGTCCTTTCTACCACAAGAAACTGACCTTTTCTGGAATTGCTGCTACCTGCTAACATGTAGTTACATATAATCAGCGTGTTCACTATGTGAAATGTCAATTCCCCTGTCTGACCTGTAAGCCGTATGAGAGCAGTGCTGTTCTGCACAGTAATGTGTAGTCTGCTCCTAGAATAATGCCTGGTACACAGGGAGCAATTAATTATTGTTAAATCAATGAAAGAAAACGTGAAAATATTGGACAAGCAGCTTTGATCAAGAAATGGCAAAGGAATTCTAGTTACATCAACTGAAAAATGCTGAAGGAGGTCATATAATCTTAAAGCAAATTAATGGCAAAAAGTTATTGGATATTCAATCTGTTTTTGACTAAATTCTGGGGCACTATAATTTGTCTTATTTATTTTTCACAAAGACCCCTTTAAAAGTTCAGATTCATTGTTTCCACTTTACAGAATAGGAGACTAAAACTAATATGGTTATAAAACCTTTCTTGAAGGCACTTAGCTAGTAGACATTTCAGTCGATAGATAATCTGACTATAATGGTGTTAAAGACTAAATTGTGTTCCTCAAAGTTCAAATGTTGAATTCCTGACTCCCAGTGTGACTATATTTGGAGTGAAAGACTTGAGACAATTAAGGTTAAATGAAGTCATAAGGGTGGAGCCCTAATCCTATAGCACATGTGTCCTAATAAGAAGAGAAAGAGACACCAGAGAGCTTTCTGTCTCACACGGAGGAAGAGTTCATGTGAGGACACAGTGAGAAGGCAGCCAGTCCTCCCACAAGCCAGGAGGAGAGGCTGCACCAGGGGCCAACCCTGGCAGCACCTTGGCCTTGGACTTCTAGCATCCAGAACCGTGAGAAAATACATTTCTGTTGTTTAAGCCGCTCAGTCTGTGGTATTTTATTATGGCAGCCTGGGGAAGCTAGTGCTAGTGGAGAGAGAGGAGAGAGAGGAAAAAGAGAAATAAAAAAGAGAGAGAGAGAAAGAGAAGAAAGAGAAAAGAAAGAAAGAAGGAAGGAAGAAGGAAGGGACAGGGAGAAAAGAATAAAATTTAAGATAATAGGAAATAATTTCTGTATATGAATTTGGAAACTGAAAACTGTGGAATCTCTTCCCTTGGACAATTTGAAGAATAGGCTAGGCTACTATTTATCTTGAAGAGTTTAGATTTTATTCTTCTTGGAGGCAGTGGCAAGAATTAGATCATCCATTAAGATAACGGCTGATTTGTGTTTCCAGAGACTACAAGATGTAAAAAAGATGACTCTAATGAGACTCAAAACTTCATATTAAAGGGAAAGAAATTTATTCCCTTTCTCTTTTTCTCTTTCACTCTTGGTCCCCATCATCTTTGTTTCTTACCTTTCTAAATTCCTGTCTTGGGGATGAACCTCTGCCATAGAAAAACTATCAAGAGGAAATGTTCCCAGTGAAAAATATTTCTTGAGAATTAAAAAACTTGGCAATAAAGGCAAAGTGAACTAGATTATTTCAAATGTAGGCAATGTGGAAGAAAAATAATAATTAACTAAATCTGGCAACCCGTCTTGGACCTTGTGGAAGTGTTTTGAGTTCCCAGGTTGGCGGTGGAAAGCACTGTCTTAAAGTTTTTGGCCGGGGCTGGGTTTGAACCCGCCACCTCTGGCATATGGGGCCGGCGCTCTACTCCTTTGAGCCACAGGCACTGTCCAGCACTGTCTTATAGATGCTCCATTGCTTTGTGACCCCAGTGACTTTGGGGATGTGCCAATTAAGCAGCTTTACAATGGGGCAATTAGTATCTGTCTTAGGCCGAAGATCTAGGATTGGGCATAGCAGGTCACAGGAGGCATCAGGAGAGTTTAGAGCAGCGGTTCTCAACCTGTGGGTCATGACCCACAGGAACTATATTAAAGGGCCACAGCATTAGGAAGGTTGAGAACCACTGGGTTAGAGGACTAATCATCAGCTCCTCTTTGGTTTTTCCTTTCTTAATCTGAAAATTAACTTGAGCATAGGAAGAAAAATGGTTTTGGCAATTTGTGAACTTATCTTCCCAGCCCTGTATGTGTACAGAAAGCTGACTATATCTAGAAGTTAATTATGTTTCAGATTTTACACAGACTAGTGTAAGTCAAAGTTCATCTTATATTTAAAGTTTCTTATGGAGGCCACCATAAGTGGCATAGTGATTCATTCACTAATCTTTTTATTTATTCATTCATTTAACATATATATTTGATACACCTACTATATATCAGACATGTATTAGCAATGGGAAAACAGGGATTAACAAGAAGATAGGTGTCTGCTTTCATGCTTGGAAAAGACAAAAAGGAAGCAAGTGAACATACTCAAAACTCTAAATTATTAGATTGAGAAAGAAGCTATTTTTTCTTCTTCAACATGCTTCCAGATAACACCTAGAAAATTTTGCTTTGTAAGCCAAGACGTGGCCATTTGATCTGTGAAAATTCTTTCTTATCTGGAAAACGAACTGCTTGATAAATTTTCACTAGCTATATGGAACACAGCACCACAGTAACCCAAGGGTTGCAGTCTTCAATGATTGACATCCTCACATCACTCACCCCACCTCAACTCAGTCATTTGCATATTTCACAGTTTACCATTAGCAGCAGCACAAGTCAATTAACCATTTTCAGTATTAGTACATTGTAATGGGACAGGTCAGGATTAGTTGGGATAACAGACAAAGCAGATCGCCACGGCTCAACATATCTAAGCATCAGGTTTCACTGAGGCCAGCTAATTCAGGCTATTCTTCCTGGTTGTTGTTTCTTAAGTAGTGGCTCTGGCATCCAGCTCCTTCTGTCCGGTGATGCTACTAGGTTAAATATGTGACCCCAAAGTTTTCTGCAAAAGAGTGAGAGAGAGGATGTATGGAGTTTTATGACCAGGCAAAAAAGAGATTGTTCATGTCCCACTGGTCAGGGCTTAGTCATGTAACCCCAGTCTCTCTGGAAATAAGGCTCAGAAATGTAGCCTCCCTGTGTATCTAGGAGGAGAAATGGAATAATTTATTTTAGTCAATCTCTGCCAGAGATCACAAAACCACCAATATACTCCCCCCACACACATCCAGAACCCCTTCCTAAGAGTCATAACCCAAAGTCCTATCCAATTACTAACTCTAACAAAAAGCTCAAAATATTGAGGTGTATTAGTCAGGGTTTTTCAGAGAAATAGAACAGCAAGATGTGTGTGTACATAGAGAAATGTATTCTAAAGAATGGACTCATGTAACTGTTGCAGCTTGGCGAGCCCCAAATCTTGTGAAATAGGCTGGCAGGATGGAGACTCACATAAAGATGCAACTGAGATCCCAGGACTGTCTGCTGATAGAGTTCCTTCTTGTTGGGAGATCATTTGTCCTTCTATTTAGGCCCTCAAATCCGATGGGATGAGGCCCATGCACATTATGGAGGATAAGCTGCTTTACTCAAAGTCCACAGATTTAAATGTTAACCTCATCCAAAAAACACCTGTATAGAAACACTCAGAATAATGGGTGGCTAAGTATCTAGGTTCCATGGCCCAGTCAAACTAACATACATGTGAGATGCTGGGTTAAGAGTTGATTCCTCTCAGTTCAGTCAACTATAAAATAAAGACAAGTTACTTAGCTCCTTGCTTTGCTTTTTTGCCTCCAAGCTTCTGTCTTTCAACTTAGGGGCAGCTACTTCAGCCTAACTGGAAACAAAATGACGTACCCTTATTCCCATTTTTCTTTTGCTTCACTTTATGCAATTGAGAAGTTTTTCTCCTGGATAGCTGTTGCCTATAGCCTCCTTCAAATTCATTTCTCAACCCTTTTGAGTTCAGATGCAGCTAATATCTCCAAGTTTACAATGTCCCGAGCCTTTCCACAACAATCATTTGCACTATTATTTTCTAAACTCATTCTTTCCCTGTAATGACTTGTAAAACACAGCTAATAATAGCCAAACACACTAATACTATTATATACCCTTTTCTCCTAGTCACTGATCAGGCATATGGTCTCTCTCAAGTTATTGCACAGGACACTCTATCCAAAGGTTTTGCCACTGTGTAACATAGATCATCAACTTTTAAGCCTCTCGTATCAGTTTCTTTGCTTAATTCCACCTTGCTGTTATGTCACTGCCTTGTATTTGACATTTGTTATAGTAAGCGCTCCACTTGAGGGTATCCATATTTGGAAGAGACGTGATAGAATAGGTGGTGCTTCAATAACAAACAAATCCCACATCTTGTTAACTTCATCTGATAAAGGTGCATTGTTTGCTCATTTCACAGTTTGAAGAGTCTGGGGGCTCTTTTTGGCAGCTCCCTTCCAAGCAATGACACTAGACGTCTTCCATCTTTACCGCAGTCATTTTACACGTGTCAGCTTTCCTGGTTGCCCCAGAATGGGGAGAGAATGAGTCAGAGGTTTTGATAACGGCAGGGGGATGTATCATTTCTGTGCACATCTCCTTGACTAGATCTCAATAAGTCTCCACAGCCTAATTTCAAGGAGGGTTGGATAATTTAGACATCTTGTGTGTCCTGAAAAAGAAAATGAGGTAGAATTTTTACAGATATGTACATTTGAAGGCGATGGACACACAGTTTATTTGTGTGTGTGTATGTGCGTGTATGCACATGTGTGCCTATGTGAGAGACACAGAGATAGGAGTTGGAGAGTATTAAATAAGATTGTTCTCTTACATGATTCTGAAATTCAAAAAAACTAAGGACAGGTGCCCAATATTCTAAAGAAAGTGACGGACACATCCCCACCAGCCCGATGAAGGACCAGGCAGTCTAGTCTGACTACCCATCTCCATCACACACTGCCAGCCTGTACAATAAAAACTGGGACAGTCTGAACATGCTCATCTGAAAAGATCTGTGGGACAAGAGTGCTGCGCTGCATGAAGTCCACAGGCTTGCCATTCCACCCTGCAAATGAAACGAATGTCATAGAGGGAGAATCCTTTCCAGAGATCTAAGGACTGCTATCTACCTTCCCGACCGCCTGATTGCTGAGTGGCAGGCACGTGCACGCTTGCTGTGGGCTGCTCTGTAGCAGACCCTTGAAGCAGCTGGTTCTCTTCTTGTGGAGTTTGGTGGATAGGGAAGCATAGGGAAGTGAGTGAGAGTTGCTGAAGTTTCATGAGAATGCACCAAATGCATGAGGCAGGGAATGGTGTGTGACCAAGGGCCTCCTCCTCAGAAAGGAGCGTGCAGAACCCACCAACTGGTTTTCCTGGGAGGGAGAGCCGGTGATTGGAAGCTTGATGTGGCAGAGCATCCACACTGGCAAGGTGAAGGACCACTGACCCATCTTATCCTTCCTTCTCCTGTCCATGTCTCCTGGGGGATCGTAAACTGGCCCAGAGAGGTAGAAGGCAGAGAAGTAGGCTGAGAATAGCACATACACTGCTCTGCTCATGGCCATGGCGGAATCACTGCTCACATCTGAGCTGGGACTGAAAGATAATGGATATTTTGATATTAACCTAGAATTCTTAATACATAAAAATGAGGCTCTGGCAATATTAGAAACTGACTTGGTAAGCTGTAGAATTTACCTGCAATAGTGTTCAGGAGCATTAAGGGAAAGTCAAAACAAGCATATTTGAAAACAGAAGTGAGAAACAAACCTGTTTGCAGCCACTTAGTCTAGACTCTTCAATAAAATCCTTATGTTTTCAATTAGAACTTATTTTGTTTGGAAACAGAAATATATTTGACATATAAATCAACAAAAGGTGTGAAGGAAAGGAAATCTTCTGTACACTCCCCTTAAGGAAGTAATTATTTAAAATTTCTTCTCTGGCAATATATTAGTCAGAGGAAAAATAACTTTTAAATTGCAGAAAATAAAACTTTCATGAATGTAGTTTCCCCGTTGACTTAATTATGTTAATGATTGCAGCAATAAGGATAGGAACTTTTCAGAGAGCAAACTCCTTTTGAGAAGCTCATCTACACATGAAGTAAGCCTTGTGGGGAGCAAATCCATTCCTCTACTCTAGAAGAGCTGCTTTAAAAGCACTTTCTTGAAGGCTCCAATATGAGTTGAACTTAGATTCATACTTATCAGCAAGTTTCAGGTAGCTCACGTAAGATCACATTTCTCCATTAGAAATACCCTTGACATAAGTTGCCCCTCAGTGTGCTGCATCCCACCCAAACCACAGGGAAGTATTGATTGGAATTGTATTACGTTTATGGGTTAAGTTGAGCAGAAATGACACTTCACAATATGGAATTTTCTGACTCAGAGATATAATGTGTACATCCCTTTAATCAGCAAAACCAGACTAATCATGTAAATAAAATAAATGTCTCTATTATTTCACCCTTGGGTACGACATTTTCTTCTGGTTTTTGGTACATGCTCATTGTAAATTAAGAAAATTGACTTGCTAAGAATTTTTTTCCCATCCTACTTTGCTAAATGTCTGTTATGAGGAACACACATGCCGTTTTACTGTCATTTCAGCATCCAGTGATAAGGTGGATAATCGGGCCATTCTTACACATTATTATTGTGTCTTAGTGAATAAAGACTAATCTGTGTCCTTATAGATAGATCATGTCTTGTGACACTACAAAGGCTCAGATTGGTGAATTGATGCCTTGACCCTGCATCAGGCTGCAGTGACAGAATTATGGTTCTGGATATGTGACTCCCATGTGGATTTTCTTGGGCTGTTGAATGGAGGTGGGGATGTGTGACAGGTGAACCAGATTTTGTACTGCAGGAAACAAGATGACGGTACAATGATTGAGAAGTAGGCAAGGGTTTGTGCTGGAGATGAAACTATTGAGAGATTTTACTTCTCTGCTGAACCTTTTTCTTTTTTTATTTTATTTTAATCACTGGCTCCAAGAGAGCAGCCTGCAGAATATTTCCACTTTTCTCTCTGACTTCATGCTAAGAATCTTCATGGTGGCTCTCCTGCCTTATTTTGAAATCTCTCTTGAAAAAAACACTGTGGCTGAACATTTCATATATGCCAATGTTGGTGGAGAAATCTTTACATTATGGAGCTGACAGCCCCATGGCCTGCACCCCTTTGTAGCCTCTGCTTGTCTGCACTTTGATTTTCTTTACAGGAACTTGAATAGAAAAAAAAGAAATTATGATTCTCTCTCTTTTGAAGCTTCTGTTGATCACAAGATCTTGATTCCATTGTGTTTTTTTTTTTTTGTTAATTTGATCCCATCTGCTTTATAGCCTCCATAAATTCCACTGATGGTTCCCTTCCTGTTTTCTAGCACTAATATTATTTTACTTTTATTTTTCTATTTGCATTTGATATTAAGAGTGAAGTTACATAAAGAAAGAGTTAGGGCTCTTTCTTTCATCCTGGACTCTTCTATTATTTTTAGTTTTTGCTTCTTTGGCCCTCAAGGGCAGAGAGGTAATTTAATCACATGCCTTATTTCAAGACCAGCTGTCATCAGTCTCTGTGCAAGTCTCTTTTTATTTTTATATTTTGGAATTATTTGTATGAGTGCTACAATGTTTTCTCGTTAATGAAAATGTCCCTTCCATTTTGTGCCTTGCTGCTGGCACCCTTCATATTTTTTTCTTTTCTTTTTTTGTCGTTTTTATTTTCATTATCTATTTAGGCTCTCTCATTCATTTCTCACTTTCCTAGGGTTGGATCTTGATGAAGGGGCCATGCTATCTTATTTTTTCAGAAACAGATGGTGGAGAAACAGTTTTATCAATATAAATAGCTAGATAGCTTAATTATTTTGATCCCAATGTTGCTATAAGGTTGCTGTCCCAAGGATATAATTGATTCAAAAGAATATTCAAAAGAATTTTATTCTTTATTAGTCTGATAGTCATGTGTTTGATATGTTCTGGAGAAGGATCCAGAAGACAAATTTTAATAACTATGATCTAGCTTATGAAAGAAAAGATTCAAAGAAATTACAGCTTGGTGGTTCTTTGGGAAAAACGTTGTTCAAGGCTGTCACCATTCTGGATGCTCTGTAGGACTGAAACTGTTTGAAAGCCTTGTTGACATCTGTGATTTTAGATGGTCTACACTTTTCAAAAAAACATATAGAGGAGATGCAATTTGATACAAACTTTAACTTCACACACGGTGTTGGGACTTTGGCAGTATGAGCTCAGAAACATCCAAGGACAATTACATTAAGGATGTTTGCTATAACCCTATTCTTAATGAGCCACACAGGCTAACTGTGGAGTACTTCACATGAGGTATTATGTTAAAAAAGACTACAGTGGCAATTTACTAAACAGTACCTTAGGGACTTAAGTTAATGAGTCTCTCAAGTGACTAATTTGCTGTTCTAAAATAAACCCAACTCTGTCTATACCCGGCAAATAATACATGTCCAGGCCACTGAAATGACTTGTTTAATTCTGCTAACTACAGACCCAAAGAGAATTACTCATAGAATGTATTCATTGGTTTTGGTTAGAAATGTACAAATAAAACTCAGAAGCCTATTAACAAGTCTGATTAGGTATTTTTAAATTTCTATTTAAAATAATTACTATTGTGCTAGATATATATGATCTTTATTTCAATAGGATTTCTAGAATCTTTGTTTTTTTCTAGATTGGATAGATAAAAAATTTAATTCAAAAAACTTTGCATTCTTAATTCACAAGTTTTTTAAAGTACATTATGTCTAATGACCTCAGATATCAGACAGGAAAAGAATCCCCAGAAACGTAAGATAAGTTTCTTTTCAGTGTTTTTTTCTCATTGTAATTACTATTATGCTAGATATACATGATCTTTATTTCAATAGAATTTCTAGAATCTTTGTTTTTTTCTAGATCAAATAGGTAAGTTCATTCAAAAAATTTTGCATTATAAATTCACAAGATTTTTTTTAAAGTACATTATATCTAATATACCTGTACCTCAGGTATCAGACAGAAAAAGAATCTATCGGGGCGGCGCCTGTGGCTCAAGGAGTAGGGCGCCGGTCCCATATGCCAGAGGTGGCGGGTTCAAACCTAGCCCTGGCCAAAAAAATAAAAGCTCCTTTGTAAAAGAAAAAGAATCTATCCCTCAAAATGTAAGACAATTTTCTTCTCAGTGATGGTATTATTTTTCTCATTGTTTTGTGGCAATAGCATAATGACAACAAAAATGAATGACCCTTGAGTACATTTCCCATTAACTTTTTATTTGTATATATTCACGGGTACAAGTGCAATTTGGTTCTATTGATATGTTATATTGTGGTGATGTCAGGGCCCTCAGTGCATAAAAATCACTGGAGCACCCACATTTTACCCACCAAGTAACCTCCTATTACTCACCACCTCCCACTCTCCAACCCTTTTGAGTCTACTGTCCATCATTCCACACTTTGCTCCCACCTGTACACATTATTTAGCTCCCACTTAATAAGTGAGAGCATGAGATATTTGTCTTTCTGTGTTTGAGTCACTTCACTTAAGATAATGGCCTCCAATTTCATCCATGTTGCTATAAAAGACATGATTTTATTCTTTTTTTACAACTGCAGAGTATTCCATTGGGTATATATCTGCCACATTTTCTTTATCCAATATTCTTTGACTACATTAATAAGCGAAATCATTGGTTTCAATCATTGCAGTCAATTCACATTTATGGTTTCTTAAACAATCTACGGAATCTATAAATTTCCTCTGACAATTAAGTTCCCAAACTTGCCCCCATGTGCATACATTTGCAGCTCTGTACAAACAGCCCAGTAACGTTTCATAACCTCGGTATATCAGTGTCTCAGAGCTGTATTCATGGTGATGTGTGGCAGTGTGGAAGTGACTTGCCGAGTAGTGTTCCTTGTCATCATTGCATGTTTTTGTGTCCCCTCACGAAAATGTTGGAGCTTAAATTAGAGCAACAAACATTAAATTTCTGGTTAAATTAGGCAAAGCAGAAGTGAAATCAGGGACATGTTAGTCCAAGTTTATGGGGATTACAGGAGGAAAACAGTGCACAAGTGGGTTAAAAGTTTTTCTGAAGGGAGAGAAAGTGTCACTGATGAAGAGAGGTCAGTGCAGCCAATAACAAGGAGAACTCACAAAAACATTGCAAAACTTAATCAAAGTGTGTACCAATACAACCCTGGAACAAAGCTTCAAAGTGCACAATGGAAGTCAGCCAATTCTTCACCAAGAAAATTCTGTTAGTCCAAATCAAGAATCAAAATGATGTTGCTAACGTTTTTTGATATCAGAAGGATTGTTATTAATTTGTACCAACTGCACAAACAGTTATCAAGTCTATTATTTGAAAATGCTGAAAAGGCTGTGTGACTAAGTTAGATAAAATTGACCTGAACTTTTTGCCAAGAACTTACGGCTATTGCATCACAACAATGCACCAACTCATATGCACTGTCTATGAGGGATTTATTAGCCAGTAAGCCTATAACTGCATTGGAACACCCTCCCTACACACCTGACCTGGCTTCCAGTGACTTTTTTCTTTACCCAAAGATACAATAAATATTGAAAGGAAGATATTTTGATGACATTCAGGACATCAAGGGTAATATGATGACTGCTTTGATGGCCATTCCGGAAAAAGAATTCCAAAATTGCTTTGCAGGGAAGACTAGGTGCTGGCATCAGTGCATAGCTTTCCAAGGGGAGTACTTTGAAGGTGACCATAGTGATGTTCAACAATGAGATAGTAGCCCTTTTTCTAGGATGAGTTTGTGAACATGTCATACCTCATGCTTTGTGATCATTACCATTGGCCATCGTTCTTCTAAGACAAATACTATGATAAAGACATGTAATATTCATGGTTGAAAGATACTTTCACACTATCACAGAGAGTAATGAGCCTTCTGTTCTTCCTTATCCCTTCCCTGCCTTTCATTTTATCCCTTGTTCTCTCTCTTCTTTTTTCCTCCTTCCCTCCATTATTCCCTCCCTTTCTTTCCCTTCCCTCTCACTATATCATGTTTTCCCTTCTTCCTTTTTCTGAAAGAAAAAAGTCTCAAACAAAGCAGAGTGTGCTGTGAGGGTGGCCCTGGCAGGAGCATCCCCACACTCTCATCAGTGTCCCTTGGGGAGGAGCCCAGGTCCTTCTAGATCTGTGAATCTGAGTCTGTGCAGGGGCTCAGTCACTGAAGACAGGAGCTCCTGAGGCAAAGGGCATTCCAGGGGTTAGGGCTAAGCCAGCTGTTCCCTGAATGGTCTGAGCCTGGTGGTGACCTCACAGTTTCAGAGAGAAACTGGGAGGAACTGTGCTGTCAACAACAGGAAGTTGGTGAAAAATGAAAGAAGCCCTTGGGGAGCGAAATGAAGAGCAGATGGCTTTAATTGTTAGCCTTGCTGTGACAACTGACAAGAGAAATTCTGCTCTCTTGACATTTAAAAGATACCAGAAATACCAGTGACCACATTCCATAGCTTCTTGAAGGTTTCCATGTCAGGGAGTTCAAACTCCTCTCTATTTTCATTATTGAACAGTCCATAAAAACTGCAGGTGATAAGATTCCCAACGGTCTAGTGCTCTAATAGTTTGATAAGTCACTGAAGTGCACATAATGAAGGGAGTGGGAAGTCATGAGCGAAAGAGGCTCCCAGGCCGGGAAGTTCCAAGTGAATTATATGCTGCCTCAAGAAAAACAAATCATAGCTGAGATGAAAAACGAGATGTCTCTATAGAAGCTTAACGAATCTTTTCATTTCCTATCTTGAAATCCAATTTAAAGTTTTATTTGTTATATTGTGGAATAGTCCTTCATCTAAGAAGAAGTAAAAAGACTTCCACAGAACCTTTGAAGAAATGAGGTAAAAGAAAAGTTAATATCAACTCAGAGATGTGCTGCCTTATTTGGGCAGTCAACTTAAATGTAGGAATTAGAACACTCTGGTAGAGAAGACGGCAAATGTAGATTTTAGGGAGGGAGCATCTTAGGGAATAGGACAGAAACAAAATACATAAAAAGCCTTACTGCTAAGAGGCACAAAGTCTTTATTATATTAACACATGACCATTGGATTGAATGTTCCTCTCACACTTTAAGTATTAATGAATCTCTTTCTTCCTTGAGATATGATAGAGAAACATTTCATCTTTACTGAAAACTTATTTAAGGAATATTAAAGTAAGACTTAAATGTAGAAGATGAGTGCTTATTTTTTAATAAGTTCCTATGGCACCTTTATGATAATTACAACTCAATTTTTGAGTTTTTAAGTGAAACTTTTGTATAAAACTTTCTCAGCCCCCTTACCCTGGGTGGGATAATTAATATGTTCTGCACTGGCTCCCAGGACTCCCCAGCAGAACTGAGCTCCAGTTACTCCTATTGATACCTTGCTTGAAAACAAATTCTTCCTTGACTTCTCTCTCTTCACTGATTCAGTTCTCTATTCCCCTACTTTTGTTTATTTTGCCTCTTTTACTTGAACTGGAATCCTTGTCTTAGGTCACCTTCTAGAAGAATCCAACCTGAAATGTCTTTCCCTAACATACACATCCATTCCACACAGGGCTTGTGTATTGTAATTCTTATCACACTCTGTTTTCATCATTTATTTGTTTTCACTTTTTTATTGCACAATGTGCATTACGAAGTTAAGAATCACAAGTTAATTTTCCATATTTGGATCTAAACAGTGGTTGGGATACAGATGGTACTTATAAATGTTGTTGAATGAGTGAACATTTCCTCCAACTCTGTTGCCCTTTTGATCTGCTCTGTCACAGGTCCTGGCATTTCTTCCTTTTTTTCTCCTGGCCAGCTTTCCAGTCTCTTCACTATCACCCTGGCATAGGCTCTTTTCATTTGCAAATAAGCTACTGCAATAGTTTCCTGGTCTCTCCTAGACTCCAATTTCAGGTCTCACTATGTACACGACCCGCCAAACCACAGGACAACTATCCTTCCCAAAATGCCAGTTTCATTTTATCTCACTTTTCCTTGTATTTAGTAGCTTCAACCAGCTTTCTATCTGAGTCTAGCATTTTGTTGAAGTTCTTATCTACAGTATTTTCTCTCTTTCTAGATGAAAGTTACATATCAGAGATGGAGTATGTCATAATCATTGAGAGCAGAGGCCTTGCTTCCCAGCTGCTTGTGTAAATCAAATGATGGCCCGGGAACCTGTGAATGTTACTTTATATGGTAAAGGTGTCCCAGAAGTAATTACATTAAGGATGTTGAAATGAAGAGGTTATTTTGATTACCCAAGTGAGCCTTTTATGGATAGAATTGGGTCCCCCCTCTCCCAATTCATACATTTAAAAACTACCCCTAGTACATCAGAATATAACTGTATTTGGATATAAGGCCTTTAAAGGGATAATCAAGTTAAAATGAGGCTGTTGGGTTGGAACCTAATTTAGCAATCTAACAAGTCTTTATAAGAAAAGGAGATTAATATCTAGAAAGAAAAACCAGGTGTGTTCTCACACAGAGGAAATATCATATGAGGAAATAGCAAAAAGGCAGCCTTTGGTAAGTCAAGAGGAGAGGCCTCGGAAGAAACCAAACCTGCTCACATCTTGATCTTGTACTTCACTTTCTAGAACTTGGAGAAAGTAAAGTTGCAGTGTTTAAACCACCCTGTTTGTGGTACTTTGTTATAGCTGCTCCAGCAAACTAACACAGGCTATCATAAGTGAAATAGAAAGATACAGAAGAAAACTAGGCAAATACACAGAGGAGAAGTTAAGGTCAAGATGGAGCAGTAAGAAACTTGACGACTTTGGCCTTAAAGATTAGAGTGATGTGTCCACAGCCAAGGAGGTTTAGTAACCACCCCAAATTGGATTAGGCAAGAAACAGATTCTCCCACAAAACCTCTGGGAATAGGGTGGCACTGCTCCCCCTTTGATTTTGGCCCACTGATACTGATTTCAGAATGTGGGCCTCCCATAATGCAAGACAATACATTTCTGTTGTTATAATCCACCAAATTTGTATTAACTTGTTATAGCAGCCACTAGAAATTAATCTATAATCCTTACCAGATGTAATCTTGGACAACTTTATTAGCTTTTCCATGCCTCAGTTTTCTCATCTATAAAATGTTTCCTTGTCTTACACGATGATCTGAAGATTGGATGACTCAATATTTGCAAAGCGCTTGGCAGTTTGGCACAACCTGAACACTCAGTAAAAGTTACTTTTATTTCCATTTCATTCTCTATTTCAAAGAAGATCAAAACTTCTACATATGCTTTAATACTGCATGAGATTTATTAGTGTCATATGTAATATAATATATTTATTAGTGTCATATATAATATATAGATTTACTAGTGTCATATATAATATAATATATTCAGACCATAGCACTAGGCTTACAAATAGACGATTTTTAATTAAAAATGCCAATTATTACTGTGCATCGTCTATTTGTAAGCCTAGAGCTGTGGTCTGAATGTATTGCCCAAAATCCATATGTTTAAACTTAATCGCAATGTAAAAGTATAAAGAGGAAAAATAAATATTTTATTTATGAAAATGCTACAGGATGGACGAATAAGGAATAAGGAAGATCAAGTACCTCTGTAAATTATTCTCATTTTCTGATTAGTTGCCTGTCTACTACCGAAGGGGAGAGTCAGGGCATTAGGGTCATTTGAGCCCAGTACATAGCAACTCTCACATTCAGTATTGAATGAAAACATGAACAACACTCTTAAAACTCTCTAGGGTGAGGGTGCATGCTGTACCTTCTCAGACCCTGGTCAAAGAATATCCATGCCAGATGAAGTTGCCTCAGAAGGATTTTAACCTAATTCATGCTTTCTTATTTATTGTTTGGTGGGACTTACTCTATGCAAACTTTCAAAAGCAATAATTTTGAACAAAGAGAAGTGGAGGATCCCAGCTCTGATATAGAAACACTATGCCCTGGCATTCCTGAAGTTTAATGTTGGTGACTATCAGGAAAGCAAATATTTCATGCAACGGTAAGCCTTCTAATTGCATTTGTGTTGAATGCCTGCCAGAACCACATGTAGAGGGTTCCACAGGCATATTTCTGATCTCACTCTCCCATTTGAGGCCATTTCAAAAGTGCCTGTGGGTAGAAGGAGAGTGAAGAAAAGTCAAAAGCACAGGGGGGAAAGCAAGGGGTAGAAGGAAGGGAGGCAAGAAAAGGCACAAGTGAAACCCTCTTGGGAAGGGAAGCTGTGTTTCATTTGAGTTGCTTGGTTTGGATGGAAGCCTGTAGGAGATTGAATAACAAGAGAAAACACACTGCTGCCCTCTCTTCTCATTTTCTCTCAACATATGTAGAACTGCTTTAGTAAAACCCACAATAAAAACTCTTGGGAAACTGAGAGTTAAATACTGTATCTAATTAGTTATAATTTGTGCCTAAAATGAATTAAGAAAGCCAAGCAATGCTACCTCTGGAAATTGTAATGCTAAATTGCTTTTAATCTTTAGCTAATAATATAAATTAGTTATCTGTGGATAATTTTTCTTCCTATTATATTAAATAAGGATTTGTAAAACTTTTTCATAAAAAGAAAAATATTATAAGAATATAATTCATGTGTCTTTCAAGTGACCATTACTATAAGATAAAACAACAATGTACCCATTGAGAAAAATACTTTAATACACATGGAAAGTTTTAAATGAGGCCTTAAGACTTGCTTGATAATTGGCTCGTGTGAATTTGGACATCATTATTTGCTAAGCTTCATGTTTCTGATTGGCAGAGTGAGAATTAAAACAATACTTGTTTCTCAAAGTTCTTGTATTAATTGAATTTGACAGAGTATGGGCACACAGTAAGTACACAATACATAAATATTAACATCATCTCTATCTTTGAAAAGTTTCAACCTGATTAGGAAAAAATTCAAAAGTAAAGACACACAGCAGATATTACAGATTTAATTATTCGCTTAATTTTTTTTGTAGGTTTGATGGACAAGCAACATGGTTTTGAGGTGGATTTCCATTCATTCATTCATTCAATAGATTCATTCAATATTTATTGAGCAATTGTTAGATGCCAGTCATTGTCCTAGGTGCTAGAATTTCAGCAAGAGAAAAGATGGGAACATCTTCATTTCTATAGAGTTGAAGCATGGAAAATAACTCAGTAAAAACTGAATAAACATGATAATACACATACCAAATGGTATGATAAGTGAAAAGAAGGCAAAGCAGGATAAGGAAATAACTGGGAGAGGTAGGTATGTAATATTTAAGGGTTAGGTAGATTTAGTAAAGAAAAGGTATACAGGATGCCAAGCTAAATTTGATTTTCACATAAATAACATTTTTTCCCTAGAAGTATGGCTCAAATATTGTTTGGGACAAATTATACTAAAAATCCTTCATTATTTATATAAGATTTAAATTTATCTGGGCATTCGATATCTTATCTGGCAACACTAGACAAGGGCTAAGAGCTGAAGATGAGCTACTTTAACAGCGATATGCCTTGTAGCCTGTTTTCAGTGGTAGGGGCTTGGCGGGTACCCATCAGCTCTCATAATTTCCTCTTACTTGCCTTTAAGGAAACTCATGCTGTGCCATAGTCACACAAGTCCAAATCTATTTGTCATTATGCCATTGGGTCTATTCCAGATGTCAGTATATGTGGCCTGTCTGCAGCTTCTCCAGCATTTAGTGCTGAGAGACTATGGGGTTCAGCGCTCATTGGAGTAATATACTGAAGAGTTGACTGTAAGGAGAGGACCAGAGCCCAGGATTCAACCTCAGGCTCATATTCTGTACATTTTATCATAAGGTGCTTTAATCTTGAGCCAAAGAAACACTTAAATATGCCTTTAAATGTCTACTACAAGAAGCTGTGGCTTCAATACATGCTACCTGCTTACAAATGATGTTACTTAGACAGCAAAAAGAAAATCTTCATGGAAATCTTTACACTAGTCATTTAAAAAACCTTTAATAGACTTTTCTTTCATTTGCATGTTATATTTTTTTTTAGTATAGGCAGACATAGCCTCTGAATTTATTGCTTGACAATATAAAATTTTTCTTTATACTTCAGCTATGATATTAGACAACAACAACAATAAAACAAGGAGTTTGAAATCTATGTTTCTGAGTGCTGAGAAAAAACATATTGGGGAGTCTGGCAGCCAGGAGAGTGAGGATCAAATTGGCCACTGGATAGTCTGGAAGTCTGAGTTTTGCTTTTGTTTTTTTCTTTTCTTTTTTTTATATTTTAAAGAGAAGTACTACAAAAGAAATGTCTTTGACTTGGGGAAATCCGGGCTGCTTGGCCAGCTCTACTTCTCCTAGGGTATAAGAGGTGGGAGATGGAAAGACAAAGAGAATAAAGAAGGAAGGAAGGAGAAAGGGAAGAGAAGAGAGGGAAAGAAAGAATAAATAAAGAGAAATAAAAAGAATGGATAAAAGAAGGAAGGGAGGAAAGAAAGAAAGAAGAGAGGGGGAAGATGGATAAAGGAGAAAGAGGAAGAAGGAAAGGATGGGAGAGAGAGAGGAAGAAAGAAAGAGAAAAGAAAGAAGAGAAATAGTAAGTCACATATTTTAATTCTGGGATTAAAATATTGAAAATCATGCCATTCCAAGTTTCACCCTCACGAATATTCATTATGGTCGTCACCATGGCCCAGCCTTACTCTTAGGACTTCGTGGGATGCAGGTCACTGTGAAAGGTGATGAGCCACAGGGCTTCCTGGCAACAAGAGGAAGACAGAGGTCAAGTGCATGAGCCATCGTCACTTACTTGTGTTCCACTTCCTTTTCTGAGGTGGAGCTTTATGTCATGTTTCGCAGAAGGACTGTCAAGAGACTGAATAGGTCCCTTGTTGCTGCTCACATGTAGAACTAACTGTCTTTCTCTGCCCAGTGGTAGAACCTGGGGCCTGGACTTCAGAACTCTTTATGACATCACAGCCATAGTGACAGGAAAGCTTATTTTCCAGCAGCCCCTGGGCTTTCCTTATTTCTTTCACTCTCACCAATTTATCTTTGCAGTTCTAGGGAATACTGCCAAGTCTCCTCTAGATGGGGGTAAGCACTGTAAATCCCTAATTCCCAAACTAATCTTAAGGCAAGGGACATGTTCTGGGCAGCCTTCCCATTCGGCTAACACCACACGTTCTTTTTTTCTTCCTGAAGTGTGTTCTATATCCTGCATGCTCCCTTATCCAAAAGTTAATTATCAGATTTACTGCATATTTTTAAAAACTCAGAACACCTGAACTTGGGACAGCACACATTTTTATTATATGAACTGAGAAATCAGCTTGTATTTTTATTTAACCAGGAGAGTCTAACCAGGAGAGCCCTAAAACTGGAGAACATTTGAAATAGTGGGCTTAGTGTGCCCAAAGACAAAAGAATCCCTGTAGACTATTCAGAAAATATATGGAGCATGTGCCAACCCTCACATATTCAGAAACATGATCAGCAGTGTTCCTTTTCTAGAATGTTCTTCCTTGTCTACATGTTTAACATCTGACTATTTTGCTGCTTCTTAGAGTCTCTACCAAAATAACAGAAAAAATAAGGTAATGTTGAAATCCTAGCATGTCACCATATAATTCATCAGTCAGTATTTGTAGAAATAAAGAAGAAACTTTTACGTAATTTGAATAAGAAGTAGAATAAAAAAGGAATATAATATAAAAATTTAAAAGGCTCTGAACTTTGGAGGGGCCCTCAATTTGTAAGATTGTATAATCTTACAATCCCTGGTTATGTATATTTATAAATTATTTCTTTTTCCCTTTTTGAATATTCCTTATTTAAATTGTAATATTTACAAAGTGTTGATCAAATACGGATTATACAAATATGTTGTTAAATATTGAAATCAATGTCATAATGAATGTTTTCTGATATCCTATAATAAAATGGAAATTTTTAAATTTTCTACTACTGCAAATAGAGATTAGGTTTCTACTTCAGGAAATTTATTTTAAGTGATATGTGGGAGAGGATGTGAGGCATAGCACAGTAACTTGGAAATGATGTGGTACTCTGAGAATTAAACCTTAAATAATAGATGAAAACAAACTATATAAAGTCGGTTTCAAAGATGATTTGAAAAAGAGCCATAGAGCCATGTGGCTATCTGAAAAGAACTACGCCTCATGAGGCCAATTTGGATATATCACCAAGCTGTCCTCAAGGAGCCCTCTAGCCTTCATTACTGATGACATAGTGATGATAGGAATTACTATGGTGATCAGCCCCCATCCTGTCCTGATACTTTTCAACACACTAACCAGACAAACTTGCACAAGTATTGACAGAGCCTTGTTGCTGGATGATAGTATCTCTCATCATATATGAATGAATCAGTCTTCTGGTTGTACATACACAGTATCTTCCCCTCTTTGACAATTTCCATCCAAAACTAAATATTGTATGGAACTGATGGTTCTTTCAGTTGAGGCTGAGACTGTGGCTAGTGTGATGTGAATAAGGACACAGCAGCATATTGGGACTGAGGGTTTGGGCACTCCTGGGGAAAAGCACAACTGGTAATAAGGGAGAGCACTTTCTTTTTTTTTTTATTGTTGGGGATTCATTGAGGGTACAATAAGCCAGGTTACACTGATTGCAATTGTTAGGTAAAGTCCCTCTTGCAATCATGTCTTGCCGCCATAAAGTGTGACACACAACAAGGCACCACCCCCCTCCCTCCGTCCCTTTTTCTGCTTTTCCTCCCCCCCATAACCTTAATTGTCATTAATTGTCCTCATATCAAAATTGAGTACATAGGATTCATGCTTCTCCATTCTTGTGAGGCTTTACTAAGAATAATGTCTTCCACTTCCATCCAGGTTAATACAAAGGATGTAAAGTCTCCATTTTTTTTTAATAGCTGAATAGTATCCCATGGTATACATATACCACAGCTTGTTAATCCATTCCTGGGTTGGTGGGCATTTAGGCTGTTTCCACATTTTGGCGATTGTAAATTGAGCTGCAATAAACAGTCTAGTACAAGTGTCCTTATGATAAAAGGATTTTTTTCCTTCTGGGTAGATGCCCAGTAATGGGATTGCAGGATCGAATGGGAGGTCTAGGTTGAGTGCTTTGAGGTTTCTCCATACTTCCTTCCAGAAAGGTTGTACTAGTTTTCAGTCCCACCAGCAGTGTAAAAGTGTTCCCTTCTCTCCACATCCACGCCAGCTTCTGCAGTTTTGAGATTTTGTGATGTGGGCCATTCTCACTGGGGTTCGATGATATCTCAGGGTTGTTTTGATTTGCATTTGTCTAATATGTAGAGATGATGAACATTTTTTCATGTGTTTGTTAGCCATTCATCTGTCATCTTTAGAGAAGTTTCTATTCATGTCTGTTGCCCATTGATATATGGGATTGTTGGCTTTTTTCATGTGGATTAATTTGAGTTCTCTATAGATTCTAGTTATCAAACTTTTGTCTGATTGAAAACCAAGAAATGAAACTAACATCTTACAACCACCTAATCTTTGATGAACCAAACAAGAACAAACCTTGGGGGAAAGACTCCCTATTCAATAAATGGTGTTGGGAGAACTGCATGTCTACATGTAAAAGACTGAAACTGGACCCACACCTTTCCCCACTCACAAAAATTGACTCAAGATGGATAAAGGACTTAAATTTAAGGCATGAAACAATAAAAATCCTCAAAGAAAGCATAGGAAAAACACTGGAAGATACTGGCCTAGGGAAAGACTTCATGAAGAAGACTGCCATGGCAATTGCAACAACAACAAAAATAAACAGATGGGACTACATTAAACTGAAAAGCTTCTGTACAGCTAAGGAGACAATAACCAAAGCAAAGAGACAACCTACACAATGGGAAAGGATATTTGCATATTTTCAATCAGACAAAAGTTTGATAACGGGAGAGCACTTTCTAATTCTAAGATAAGTACTTATTCATTGGCCTTTTGCTTAGTTGATAATAATTGATCAAGGATCCCTGTAAGGGAGTACTTTCTCATTCACTCTTCTCCCAGTCTCCTTCTCTTTCTCCCCCCATCCAAATCCTTTTCTATCTACACAGTATCCTATAACAAATTGCTTTCTTAACACACCCTGTTCCATGTCTACCAAAATTTAAGAGAATATATTGTCTGTATACAACTTATATTAGACTATCAAGTAGTCTGCCGTAACGAGGCATGTGATCTAAAGTGAGAATCTCATTCATGAAAATAATACTATTGTTCACATTCATACATATATACGCAATTATTTCCACAGAATGAATAAAGGCCTGGGGATATTATTGTAACACATAGAACACGGAAGTTAATGTGTACGATATATAAATAACCCTAGAAATCTTAAAGAACAAAAGTAAACAGCTAAATAAAATAAAATGTCATATGAGTAGAGCTTGAATTTCCCAAATAAGTAAATATAATTAGTCACTGACATTTTGAAAATGTTCCAATTTAACATTGTTTAAAAACCAAACAATTGCAATTAAATAAGGAAATACCATATTTCACCTATATGTCAGAAAAATATAATACATAGTGATGACAAAAGGTAGTGGAATTGGCAAAAATCAGTTAACAATGTAGTTCTGAATTTATAGACATAAAAAACTAGAAAATAAAATAAAAACAGATAATAGAAAAGTCTGTAAAATACGGATCCTTTATCATAAAGTTTCTTTCAGGCTTTTTGTCTATCCATGTATCTATAACACAGTTACTGTAGATAAGTATGCATAAATCCAACACAAAGAGAAGTCTAATAAATGTTTCCTCAAATAACTATTTAAGTTTTGGCAATAGGGTTTTCAGGTTTTTTGTTAACTTTTTAAACTATACATATTGTGTAAGTTTTTATATATAACACCCATTTTGTGACATTATGATTTTAAACTATTAAACAAAAATAAATTACATGAAATATATCAACAAAAATAAATGTAAAATACATGGGTGAAAGGTGGAGAGCATGTACTTATTTCAGGGAGAAACTTTGGTATTCTTCACTTTGTGATCCAAGCAGGTCAATCTCTAAATAACATTAGTGTTAAAGAATATTCTCCCTCCTTCTAAATATGCTCTTATATTTGCTATTTTCTTTCAAGTTTCAGATTAATATGAGGGTACAAATGATTAGGTTACATTATTTGCATTTCTAAGTAAAGTTCAAGTTGCAGTTGAGACTTTCACTGAGAGGGTATATTGTATACCCTTACATGGTGCACATCAGGTGAGAGTTTATCAATCCCCCTTCCTGTTCCCCTGTCCCTTTTTCCTCCTGCCCCCATATAAAATGAATATATTACATTTTTCTCTCATGTGATTGTGTAGTTGTTTATCTATTTGTTTCATATTAGTATTGAGTACATTAGATACTAGCTTTTCCAATTCGTGATACTTTACTAAGAAGAATGTGCTTCAACTCCATCCAGTTAAATACAAAATATGTGAAATCTCCATCTTTTTTATGGCTGAATAGTACACTGTGGTACACATATACCACAGTTTATTAATCCTTTGAAAAATAATACTTTGTTTCATCTGAAATCAGAAAAATATCCCAAATGGCCAAAGCAATTTTAAGAAATAAAAACAAATCTGGAGGCATCATGTTAACAAACTTTAGGTTATTACAAGTCTATAGTGATCAAAACAGCATAGTACCTGCACAAAAATGAGGATATAGATCTATAGAATAGAATAGAGAACCTAGAGATGAACCCAGCCAGGTATTGCCATTTGATCTATAATAAAGCAAATGAAAACATACAGTGGGGAGAAGAATCCTTATTGAATAATTGGTGATAGGAGAACTGGTGAGTCACATGTAGAAGATTAATACAGGCCCTGTACCTCTTATCACTGATAAAAATTGACTCTCCCTGGATAAAAGATTTAAATCTAACACACATAAAAATAAAAATTCTAGAATAAAGTGTATGACAAACTTTTGACACTATCAGCCTGGAAAAAGAATCTTATGAAGAAGACCCCCTTGACAATTGCAGCAACACAAAAAATAAATAAATGGGACATGATCAAGCTAAAAAGGTTCTACCCAGCTAAGGGTACAACAACAAAAACAGATGACCTTTAGAATGGGAGAAGATATTTGCAGATTCTGAATCTGACAAAGGGCTGATAACTCTCCAGAGAAGTCAAACCAATCAACAAGAAAAGAGCAAACAATCTCATTTACATGTGGGCAAGAGACTTGGACAGAAACTTCTCTGAAAAAGAAAGATGGTCAACAAACACATGAAAAAATGCTCGTCTCTAATGATAAGAGGAATACAAATCAAAACCACTCAGAGATATCATCTAACTCCAATAAGAATATGGATGTGGAGAGACTGTAGGATTACAAACCAATACAACCTCTATGGAAGGAAGTATGGAGAATCCTCAAAGAGCTAAAAAAAAAGTTTGCTATGTTCTATGAGATCAGAGTATTTCCCTTTGTGATACCCTTGTCTCCAGGAGGAATTTTCAATCCACTCTGTACTGAGAGATGGAAATGTGGTAAGCTTGAGTCAGCAGAAATTACCTTAAAATATTTTTAAAAGTTCAACTCATCTTTTAAATGAAATTTTATATGTATTGAGTTTAGATATAGTTTTATTAGAAAAGAAAATCCATAGCTGGGCGTTGTGGCGGGCGCCTGTAGTCCCAGCTGCTTGGGAGGCTGAGGCAAGAGAATCGCGTAAGCCCAAGAGTTAGAGGTTGCTGTGAGCCGTGTGATGCCATGGCACTCTACCAGACAGCGATACAGTGAGACTCTGTCTCTACAAAAAAAAAAAAAAAAAAAAGAAAAAAAATCCAGCGAGTATGGCATTTGGGGGGATAATTGTTTGAAAAAAAATTTAAATCTAATAGCCAACCATGAATTTTAAGTTTAATGTAACTTTGGTAGAGTCACTTGTCTACAGATCATTGTTCAGAGAATTAAAATTACCCAAAGTAGCCTAAGAGAATTATTTCCATATTGCATTTCCCAACATAAGTCAGTTTTTGGCATGTCAAGCTGACCTTGCAATGAGAGTCCAATAACTTTTTACGCTTATCCTTTTGGTCAGTGTAGTTCATCTGCCCGGTTAAGCCACAGTCAAGGTTTCCTATTGGTAGACATTTAGTTACCTTGTTAAATTTTCCCCAAGTGCTATTAGGACTCTCTTGGTGCATATGTTTTCTTCAGTCTTAGCCCATGAAGCCTGCAGGGGGTAATCTTTCGTATCTCTTTTTTTCTTTGTTTCATCCTTTGTAGGGAGTGGACTAGAAACAACCAACTAGCCTGAAGAACTCCTTTGGGAAATACCTGGGGCCCACAGATGGAGAATGGCACAATGTACTATCAGGGAGGTCCTAAAGGCTGTGGTGACTGGCCACTTTCCCAGATGGTCTGCATATTGTCAAGAGTCCATAGCAACCCAATGCCTCTGCTCTGAAGATGGGACATTTGGCCTTCGGGTAAACATCATTGTCCAAACCTTGAGCAGACTAAACTACTTTTATTGCATTGAATGTTTTCCTACCTGGAGCTAGGCAAGAACAAAAGGAGCTTGATCATACTTTTCTAAGTACAATTCTATTCAACATTCATCATTGCCAAAAGAAACTATTTTCAAATTGTATATTTTGAAATATTCTTTTTTTACTTGTGTAAGTGAGATGGGGGAGGTGGGAAAAAAGATGGAAAGAAGTGGGAAAGAGCATAAATATACTTTAAAAACAAAATTGGCCAGCGTGGTGGCTCATGCCTATAATCCTAGCACTTTGGGAATCTGAGGTGGGAGGATCACTTGAGGTCAGGAGTTTAAGACCAGCCTCAGAAACATAGGGAGACCCCCAATCTCTACAAAGCTAGAAAAACTAGCGAGGTGTAGTGGCATGTTCCTGTAGTCCCAGCTACTTAGGAAGTTGAGGCGGAAAAATCATTTGAGCCCAGAAGTTTGAGGTTGCTGTGAGCTATGATTGGGCCACTGCTCTCACGCCCAGGCAAATAAAGGAGACATTGTCTCAAAAAATAAATAAATAAATAAAAACCCAAAGAAACAAAAAACAAAGTTAAGAATTATGTTAATTATGTATTGTTTTAATGTCTTAGAACTTTCTATACTGAATGTTGGACATGCTACTTTTTTCCTGTTCTCTAGGCAGTTCCTAGGCAGGATGCTGAGACGTTGTTTTAGACTCTGTAATCCTGTGCTATTTCTTATTGGTCCTTCCCAGTTTATTGACTAGGATTCTCTATCACCAGTGGCCTAGAGATGTGTTTGATATTGGTCCAAAATCTATCATGTTTATCAGAATTAGGCAATCCCCTTATAGCTGTGGGTTATAAAACTTCTCATCAAGTTCCTATAAATCTTATACTCAGGTTCCTGTTCATGTGCATTACATAGATCATTGTACCCAGTCTCCAAGCCACTTTACTTATTAATAAGTATTTTTTGAGTACCTATCAAGGGTCAGGTGCTGTGTAGGGATATAATTATGATCTTAGTAGATTATTGGCAGTGTCCAGATTACAAACAAGATCTGTTCTGTGGGTTTCCTCTTAAGTTGAATTTGTATGTAAGTTGGAACAGGTACATTTACCTATTACTTATACAACCCTCATTTGTAAGTGTGTGTTATACATCAGTCAGGTGTTTGTAACTTGGGGACTGCCTATATACCTTAAAAATGTTCTCTTTTTTACCCCTCACCAAATCTTTCCCTTTTCAAATTCCTATGCTAGGATAGGAACACTAGGTTATGTGTATTTTATAGTATTTAAGTTAATTTTTATACAGGATATAACTTATTTGTCCCACAACTAAAGAATCTTAATAAGTAGAGAAAAATTCTGAAGTATTTTCATTGAAAATGAATTCGTATAGAAAATTAAAGCAAGAAAAAGAAAAGAAAACAATTGCTACATCATATAAATACATGTATAATGTTGAGTCCAAATCTGTTTTAACAATATTTTGGCTATTGTAAAAGTCATACATAGATAACCAGTCAAAATTATCTGAGCATCTTTTCTCGTTTGTCTCTCATTAATTGAGATTGGATAAGGTTTTTTTGGGGGGAAGAATTATATGTGTATCAACTATTCTAAAATTTTGTTGTGTTTTTATAGTATCAAATATTTAGATTAACAAGTAGGAAACTACACAAGTCTCTTGACTAAACATGAGGGCTAAACATTATGAATTAGACTTTCCTCCCCCTTTATATGATAAACCTTAGGTTAGAGTTAATCTAAAAATACCATGGAACTGATAGGACTGGGACAGGCTGTTCATGAAAATACACTGCCAGAAGGGTCACTTTTAACCTGTAGGAAGAGGGAAGAAGAGATTTTTCTTTTTTTCGTTAGATAAATAATGCATTAATATATGTATACAATCTGGTTTTTTCAGATTAGTCCTTCAGGTAATAGAAGAAAACTAAGTTTCATTGAAGTCACTTCAATAAGACTTCTGAACTACATATTTTGTTTCTAAACACTATGTTCTTTTGGAAAACATGCTTTAGGATTTCTGTGCAATGGAAATTTCATTGTGATAGTACCCTTGCCAAATTTCTGGAAAGTAACATATACATAAAACTCTTTATTGCTGCCAAGTTCTTCTGCTGAACTAGGGAAAAATAAAGTATTGCAAATAAAATGTCTGCTGTCTTATAACAAATATGCTGTACACTTGCAAGACTACGTTTCCTTCTACTGGGCAGTAAATATTAGACATTCTAACTTAATATTGGCTGGTATTTTGACTCATAAGACAATTTTAGAGTCTCAAATGGAAGAATTTTTAAAAAACTGTACTCCCCAAGATATGGCAAGATTATCACTTGAAATCTGTGTGTGTTACAACTATTTTCTTCTCCAACCAAGTTGGAGAAGAATGGTCACGTGGTCCATTAACAGGATTCCAAGGGATCGATTTTTCTTTGATCTTTTATTGGTAGATCTTTTGGTGGAAAAATTTGGCAATGAAATTGCCAAAAAACTATAAGAAAGAAAAAAAGAGAAAGTAAAAAGAAAGAAAAGGTAAGGGCCTGTTTAATTTTCAAATTTAATAATAGTCCATGGATAATTGAGAGTTGGCAGATATAATGTTTCCAGTCAAGCCCTGCCATCTAAAGAGAAGCCTTTCATATCTGCACCATGTACAAAACACAGGCAAACACTGTCCAGAGATGCTGCATGGAATTCATCTCTTTCCAGGATTTAAAAAGTACATAAATCTACAGTGTTTTGAATGGTTCTGTTTATATTGAATTTTCTCTTCCCTTTTCTTTCTGGAGGAAAATCAGTCAGCCCTATCTTCATCCTTTGCCTTCCACCCTGGGACAGAGGATGAGTCAAAGCAGAAGTGTTCAATTAAGCAATTATCTGTGACCTTACTATATATTCAGGATAAAGTCCAAAGGAGAAAGCATTAAAAATTAGAACAAAAAAAAAATTAAAAGCAGGAAATAGAATCCCATTATGGTGGATAAGAAATACCTCTGTACTCACTGGAGAGATTTTAAAGTACAATCTTCTACCTAATAATTGTTAACCATATATTTAACCAGGTAAATTTTACTCTTATAAAACTTATTTAACAAATAATATTGCATATCTAGCTTCATACAAAGTGCACCTTGTCCTCACATTAAGTTTAAACAAAACAGTAACAGTAATTGCACCTAACTTTAAGGTTACTTAAAGGAAAAAAAATCAGTTCTGTACATTGCTTTTGAGCAGTTACTGAGCTGCTCAAACATTAGTTTAAAACAGCTCATAAAATCAATTGTCTTGATTGTTTCATGTTTGTTCAATAAAATTATACTTTCAAATAGGCCAGAGGTTCCCTATCACGTTTCAGATTATGTGCACTCTACATGACATTTTTCTTTTTGGTTGTTAGATGTGGAATTTTTAATATTACTGAATAAAAAAGAGCAAAGTATTTTTTATAAAAAGTATATACTTAAAATCGTGCAAGAAATTAGTTAGAATGTTATCATATGATCTTATTGTGACAATAAATTGACAAATACTGTAATACAAATAATGCACAATGCATATTTAGTAAAATTTCCAACATCCGTACTTTTTTATGTTAGCAATATATGGATTTTGTTTGCTTCAATATAACTAAAACCTGATAATATTCCACAAAATGATTTGAAAAAACTTATGAAAAATATTTTAAGGAATAGTTATTTTATGTCTTTTTGTTGTTTAGAAGAAAGATTTTTGGTTCAAAGTCTGACTGCCAAAGATTTCTTTGGTTAATAATTAAATAGCCTAATTTCATTTTCTCAGGCAATTAAATGAGGAGATGTTTAAGGTTAGCCTTTATTTCCTGGGTTCTGACTATACAGCGTTCTCAAGAATGTTTAACTCTCCCTCACGATGAGGCATTGACATTCTGTGCCCTCTTATTAGTTATCTCCCGGGAATATTAGCTGTAGTAAAGTCTTAGTATTATGACTTGCTCCAAAGCATTTATCTGAGTTTTTCCTTCTATTGATATGCTCGCTTGCTATTTTGCAGTTAGTCTTCTCATTCTTACAAGGTAGCCTTTAGTTAAAGATATCTTAAATGTTTGTATACTATCCTCTAAAGTGAAAGGATATTAGATATAATTTTTTCCCTTTTTTTGAGACAGTTTCACTCTGTCACCTTGGGTACAGTGCCATGGCATCTTTGCAGCTCACAGCAACGTCAAACTTCTGGGTTCAAGTGATCCTCTTGCCTCAGCCTCCAGAGTAGCTGGGACTGCAGGCCCCCATCACAATCCCTGCCTAGTTTTTTAATTTCTAGTAGAGACAGAGTCTTTTTCTTGTTCAGGCTGGTCTCAAACTCCTGAGCTCAAACAATCCACCCACTTTAGCCTCACAGAGCACCTGGCCAAGAATGTAGTTTCTTTTTTAATAAAGAATATAATGTTTTTTCATGGACACTGAGAAATACCACTGGTCCCAGTTCTGATTGGGAAGTGGAGAAATGTATCCTACAACTCTGCAAGACACTCACGCCACCATTGTTCAACGTTTTAGTGTATAGGCCACCTCTGAAGCCACCAGGCTGGAGATGGTTTTTCAAGAAATTGTCGCATGGTGCCCAGGTAGCTTTCCATACAACAGCCAGGAAAGCAGGAGGTAAAATGAAACCCACAGGCTTTCAATCATCCCGTGATTACTTATAAATAAGGCTTAGATATCAGCATTCTCACAGTAATTTGTTCAAAATACATGTAATTAATTTTATAGTCATCAATATGTGGAAGACTAAGCCTAAAAAATATCATATGGGGCCAGGAAGGGTGGCTCACATCTGTAATACTAGCACTCTAGGAGGCCAAGGTGGGAGGATGTCTTTAGCTCAGGAGTTCAAGACCAGGCTGAGCTCAAGTGAGACCTGTCTTTACAAAAATAGAAAAAAAATTAGCCAGGCCTCGTGGTGGACTACTTGGGAGGCTGAGGTTGGAGGATTGCTTGAGCCTAGGAGTTTGAGGTTGCTGTTAGCTATGCTGACACCATAGCATGCTGGCTTAGGGCAACGAAGTGAGATTGTCTCAAAAAAACCAAAAAACAAAAAATTCTATGAATGTCAGTGGCATAAAACTACATAGTTAGCAATTTTGTATAAGTTACTAAGTATACCTTTAGATATCATTTAATGGCTTAATAATGTTGAGAAGACTTTTGACAGAATTGTGTTAGAGAGTGATTACATATGAATATATATAAGCCATACAGTGGTAAAAATATGTAGAATATAATTTGGGAATAAAAAACAATACGCTAAAACTTTAGGGAAAAGAAGTTAATTGTGAAACCTTACAAGAGAGGTGATAATAAAATTTTTTATCTGACTTTGTGTACTATGTGAAGTAAGTGATGAATATTCCTTTGTGGACCATTTAGATTCTGATAAGATCATGCTTAAAGATTGTCTACAAAGGCAGGGGTGTTCAACCCATGGCCCACAGGCTGTATGCGGACCCCAGAAATTATGCATGGACCTTGATTTTTTTTATTTTTTTGGCTCATCAGCTTTGGTTAATGTTTGTATATTTAATGTGTGGCCCAAGACAACTCCTCCTCTTCCAACGTGGCTCAGAGAAGCCAAAGGTTTGGATTACTCCTAAGTCACCAGCTGGTGGGACAATTGAGAAAAACTGTGAACAATTAAAGCAATGAAAAAGAATTGAAATGTTAAACAAAATTCAAGCAAACAAGTTTCCTCAAGCAATCAGTAGGAATGGTCAGGCTTCACAAAAAACAGATCCCATTTTCCAGTAAAGAAATCATGACAGAAATAGCAACAACTCTCAGTACATCCTGCACAATTAAGCACATGTGCAAACTAACTGTAAAATTGCTGACAAAAAATGTGGTGGTGTGTCTATGTCAATATCCAGCTTTTTCTGGAAGGATGACTATGGAAAGAAATAAATGATAAACTGAGTATCTAATATATAAACATATCATTTGAAATGTTTCTACTTCTTGATTTATTAAAAGAGTACCAAGTAGCGGAGGGAAAGACCAAGCTCCCAATGTTTACAGTGGACTTAAAATTACACAGTTAAAAAAAAAAATTACACAGTAAGAGGGAACAAAGGCTATTCTTGGAATAATCTGTTAAAAAAGTTTTCATTGAGAATTCCAGAGCAGCCATTATGTTAAACAGATGTAGTATTTTCTAGACTTAAAGAAGGAGCGACAATAATCATATGTACATATAGAATGCCAATTTAACACTTATTGTTTTCCTAATAAAAAACAGGAAGATAAAATATTGCTGCAACACTATGAAATGAAGGACTGGCCAGCTGTTTATTAAACAAATTTTGAATTTGTATTAAATTACTCAATTCAACAATTTTTTAAAAAGTATTTTCAGACTAATGTTGGAAATGATAATTTCTAATAAATTATTTCACAAATCAGACTGAAAGCCAACATGTGTTATGTCTATTTAATCTCTCTTTAAAATATAGTAGTCCATATTATTCTTTTTGTTTCGACATTATCTCTGAATTATTTCATTTATACAGCAACTTACAGCATTGCAATTTAAAATGAAATAAATAAGGAAATACAGATATCTCTTAGATATCTTGATTTTACCTTTGGTATATACCAAAAAGTGATGATACAATTGGATCATCTGGTACTTCTGTTTGTAATTTTTTGAGAAATCTCCACACTGTTTTCCATAGTGACTACAATATTTTACAGCCATGAAAATAAATACTAGCCTAATTTTTCCCATATTGCTTTAAGGAATTGACGATGCTTTGCTTTGATTTGTTAAATAAGTCAAATAAGCACATAACAGCTTTTAGTAACTAGGTAAATTTTCTTTCATGTTGCAAAATTCTTGATCATTTTCATAGAGTGTGTGTATTAGGTTTTCCAGAGAAATAGAACCAAAAGGAGAATGTGTGTGTGTGTGTGTGTATAAATGTAAATATATGAGAAGGTTTGTTATGGAAATCAGTTCACATAATTATAGAGGACAAGAAGTTCCACCTTGTATCATCTGTAACCTGGAGAACCAGGGTAGCCAAAGATAAGAGTCCAAAGGATCAAGAACCACAGGCTTCAAAATCAGAGGTCCAGTGTTGAAGGACAGGAAAAGATTCGTGTCTTGGTTCAAGAAGACAAAGAAGAAATTCACTCTTCCTCTGCTTTTTTATTCTGTTTGTTCCCTCAGTGGATTGAAGGGTCCCCACTGGTATTTTCCCTCAGTCTACTGACACGGTTGGAAATAATGTTTTACTGCCTATGTGGGAGTCTCTTATACTAGTTAAGTTGACACATAAAGGTAATCATCATAGTCCATTACTTTTGCAATGGCTGAATGGAACTGTTGCAGCCTAGAGAAAGGGGTCTTTCCTGCTAGGCTTCTGTAAGGCGTTTTTGTTGTTGTTCCATGAGGTTACTCTTCATTTTATTTTGCTACAGCTCTGAAATCAGTGCCAAAACCTTGAAACCTTGCCAATTTCATCAGCCATGGAGAAGTTTTCCCTTGCTGGTCACTATTTACCTTCCCTCTGTCTCTACAAAGTCTATCTTCCATACTGAAATGCCATTTAATGTCCAGTGTCCCATGGAAGCCTACCACTTTTAATCTTGCCATCAATAATGCATGCCTATTGAATTTGTTTAGTGTGTTTTTTCCTAATAAAAAACAGGAAGATAACTTTACCAGAGAAAATGTCTTGATTTAGTTTTTGGACTCTATGTGTGTGTTTCTGTGAGTATGTAGCACACATTCATTTATTCGCTTTAACAACTTTAGACAAGAGATCTCTGGGTTTAGTAACTTTAAGATGTTAAATGATATTAAAAAAAAAATGAAGGCAATTACCCTGAAAATTAAGCAAAACCTTAACTTAGAGATGAAAATTCAGTTTGACAAGTAGGGTGACTTGTGACCAACCCTTGACAACAAAACTCAGTTGTGCCTTCTGACCTGAGCCTTCACCGTACCCAGCAACATCATGGAACAGGCGCTTGAAGAGAACAAACTATTCTTAAAAGCTTTTAATCCTTCCAAACAAATTTATGCCTTTAGGAAGGGATACAAGTTACTTTTAAAACATTTATTTTAAGAAACCCTATTTACAGGGTAATTCATTTTTTCTTAGCAAAAACATAAAGTGGACTTCTTGTTTCATTTCTCTTCCTCTTGATTTTGACACTTTTAATCTGTATGTTTCTAAACATTACCAAATATTGCCAAATAATTAAACTATGACCCCACAGCCAAAATAAAAATTTCCTCCTGAAAAATTCCTGACCATCTACCATGTATTAGGGATACACAGACATATAAGAATGATGTTGCTGTGATGCAAGAGAATTGAAAGACACAATTGCTGACTTTGAAGAATTCATAATTTCTTATGATGATGAAATTTAATAATATAGGAAAAATTATCTATAAGTCAATATAACCAAAGATTAAGAAAACAAAGTAAAAAACAAAGCAAAAAAATCCCAAACCAACCAAACAACAACAACAACAAAAAAAAAAACCCTCCTTTAGTTTATTCCATTACTATTATTGGTCAAAAAAAAGAGAAAAGAAATGTTACCCAAAATTAAGCTTTTGTGTTTGGTTACTAAACGCTTCATTTTGTTTCTATATTATCTTCAAATACACATCTGAAGGTGCTAGAGAGGCCGGGCTGTGCCACCACTGGGTGTCTTGTTATATTTTTACAAAATGCCTACTACTTTTTTCATCTCCTTAGGGTCTTCATATTACTTAAGATCATAACCCTCCATGTGGCACACCCCAGTTGCTACAGGCTTTGTTTGGGTTCTATTCTTTAAATGTTCTGCCTACCTCGTTTGCCTACCCTGGTCACTAGAATCATGATAGCAATTGTCAAGTGAGGTCACTTAATTAAGGTAGCTCTTCTAATCATATGAAAGAGGGACCAGCAAATCAGAACTTTATAAAAACAGTAAAAGACTTATTTGACAATATGTGTGTCCACTTTATAAAATTGCATTTGTGGTTTATTGCATAATTAATAAGTGTAAATAGAAATGTAACTCACAGTTTTCTGGCTTGTATAGGTCATCCTTTATACTTTTCAAATTATGATTTGAGGTCTCATTCGACAAATATTGGGAAGTCATTTTTATTTTTTGTTTTTTTCCAGATTCTTCTCTGGAAGGGTTACACGTTCTACAAATCCATATGGCTCCTCTCCTGGAGACCTTTGTCCTGTCTATGAGCAACTTCTTGAGGGAGCTTTGATTTTCTCATGTCATTCCACCACAAACATGAATATACGTGAGTCCTTTAATTCCTCAAGATAAAAAGAAATGATAACCCTAATGGTGAATATATTATTTTCTTAGGTTTTCTTTTTAAATTAAAACCTTGTCAGACCTTTACTTCTCATAATATAATTCTTACAAGGTACATAGTGTATGTAGCTACACAGTAAAACCAGCATTTATTAGCAATTCTACCACTAGAGTACTGCTAAAATCTTTGACCAGATCTTTTAGCAGAATTGTTTTTATGATAGTACTGTCTCAATAACTTGATATTTAAATTTTTCTTACTCTGTGACATCTGCCAGTTCTCTGTTTGTCCCAGAAACCTCATGCTGATTTTACATGAAGGTGATCATTTCCTTATATGAGAACTAACCAGTACTGTAAGAAATTCTCAGTCTCTCCATTAGCAGATACTCAATTTTAGATTTTAATATTTGAAGATAATACCAATTACACCTTGATTTATTAGTATGTTGTTATTTCTACTTTATCACTGAATGCAGCCCACAGGTAGAGCAGATGTGGCTCCTTTCAAAGGAAAAGAGGAGAAAAAAGGAAAGTCGTCAAATGCATTAGCTTGTGATTTGAAAAATATTTCAAAGTAAAAATCTATTCAGAGAACCTCATTTCGTGATGACTTCTTGGACCACACCATCTATTTTCATCTCCAACCTGTGTGGGCTGAGGTCTTCCTCTCTGTTCCTATAGTCATTACACAGGGCCAACAATAATATCTGTCAGCAGAGCCTTAATACAAGGTAGGCAGCTAATGATCCTTTATTACTGCAAAAGTAACTTTTGCAGCGTAATTTGCAAATTTCAGATTTTAGTTGCCAAATTAGGACAAAAAGTCTCCGTTTATGCATTTTTAACTAAATATATATGGAAAGACTACAGATTTTCTTTTGACTTGTGCAATAGTAACCCCATATTCAAGCAATTACTCTATTATGAACTGAAATTAGCTTCTATTTATTCATTTATTACATAAAAGTTTACTGAGTGCCTTTTATATATAATTATATTGGATTTGGGGAACACAAAAAAGCAGAACCAAATCCTTTTCTTCAGAGACCAAATGGTCTAATGGAGAAGAACTTAAATAACTAACAGTCAGAACTTACAGATGTTGTACAGCAGCAGAGATCTTACACGGGGATGCACAGCAGAAACATATGGGAGCTTTTTTTGTGCTTATTTTCTTTTCAAAACCTGATTGGCTCTTCCTCTCTGATATTTGATTCAAAAGACTTTGATTCTGACATACCATCTCCTAGTCATATAAAGATGGTGCTGACATCCAAAGGATGAATTATTAACTCAGGCAAAGAGGCCACATTTGGTCTGGGGCAATTTTTAATCTCTGTTTTGAGAGTTATATAGGAGTTCACTGGGTAGATAAAATTGAAATGGCATTAGAATCAGAGAAATAGTATATGAAAAGGTACGCAGACACATATGAAAAAAAAAGATTTGCAATGTTTAGTGTAGCATGGCAATGGCTTCTTGAAACACATGGCAAAAAAACAGACCTATGTTGACCAATCACAAAATAAGGTGTCCTAAGAGTATGTCAACGAGATTTGGAATCAAAGTCAAAGATCGTATCTGTGTAAGAGCAAATCTTATTTTATGGCAACAAAGGAGCTAGTACATGTGATTGTGGGCAGCGATGATAGCATGAGAACTGGTTCCACCCACTGAAAAAAATTTATTTCAAAATATTTGTTCTCTAAGCAGAATACTCCTGAATGAATGTCCTAAAACTTTCTGGCTTTTATTGATTAGTATTTTTTCCTAGTTCTTAATAAATCAGAAATGAGATAGAAATAGGCATGTGAGATCAGGTTTGCAAGATAACAGCTGAATTGACATGCCACATACTGTGCTAAGCGTTTTTTAAAACATTGTCTTATTTAATCTCCACAACTATAAAATTGATTATCTTCATTTTACTGATAAAAAAAGCTAAGTGTCTGATGCATTGAATAGCTTATCTAAGGTAACTCTGTGCCTCGAAACCCAGATTGACTCCTAAGTCTGGCTCCTGATGGATCTACTACATAGTTTTCCTGGATGGTTTATGAACACTTTTTTCAGGCTCAGTTTATAAGGAGTATGGTGGAAAACTCTTATTAATGCCATAGAACAAAGTATGGTGTACCGTACATACAACAGAGAAAGGCCTGTCAAGAAAGAAAATCTTCACCTGGAAACGCCATGATTTTCGAGTGTCACCTAGAGACTATAATAGAAAATTGATAATTGTCATGGATTTTCTTGGTGAAAATTTGAATTCATTCCATTAAAATTGAACTTTAAGATACTCTATATCAAAGGGGAATTCCTTTTTTGAAAAAAAGATTATGTATATTTAAGATGTACAATGTGATGTTTTGAAATACATATATAAAATGAAATGATTATGATAGTCAAGCAAATTAACTTATCCATCACCTTCTATAGTTATGTGTGTGTGGTCAAAGCACCTAAAACCCACTCTCTTAGCAACTTCTCAGAATACATTACAATATTATTAACTAAGGCCCTCACATGGCGCATTAGGTCTCTAGACTTTTTCTACATAGCTGCAAATTTGTACCCTTTGACCCACTTGTCTCCATTTTCTCTCCCTTCCTAGCCTCGGTAACCATTGTCCTATTCCCTGTTTCTATGTATTTGATTTTTATTTTATACATTCCACATATAAATAAAATTATACAGTTTTTTTTTGTGTATTTGATTTATTTCACTTAGCATAATGTCTTCCAGATTCATCTATATTGTCTCAAATGGCAACATCCCCTTCTTTGTTAAGACTAATATTCCACTCTATGTATGCCACATTTTCTTTATTCATTTATCCATTGGCAGGCACTTAGGTTGTTTTGTACCATGGCCATTGTGAATAATGTTGCTATGAACACAGAAGCTCAGATACCTCTATGCAGTGCTGATTTCATTTCCTTTGGATATATATCCAGAAGTGAGATTGCTGTATCATATGGTAGCTCTATAACTTTTTGAGGAATCTCCATACTGTTTTCCATAAGGGTTATCCTAATTTACATTCCAGAAGGGAATACTTGAATGGAATGTAAAAGGAGAGATTGATTTAGCTGATGAGTGTCTACTGTTTCTTCTCCAAGTTATGAAATAAGATTAGTATCCTCCTTCCTCACAGTTCGCAAGGTCAGTTTTTGTCTTTCATGGATATTGAACCTCAGCCCCTGTTCTGTGGAGGATCAACCACCAGCTACTTTACTCTCTTATCAATCTCGGATCCATCATTTATTGACTCCCTAAAATTTTCCTCGTCAAGTGAAGGATATGCATAACTTTCCTCTTTACCCCAATTTCTGACATTATCAAAGTGGCCTCAATGTTTGGCAACTTTCTTACCTTTCAAATGTACCTCTCCATGGTTTCTATGACACCACAGTATTCTGGCTTTTCTTTTTTTCACCTTTCTGATGGATCCTTGTTTCATCTCCTTCATGAGTCTATGTTCCTCACCATTCTTTTTTGTAAGCTTATTGAGGTATAATTGATAGACAAAAATTGCAAACATTTAATGTACACCTCTTGATGAGCTTGGATATATGCATTCACCTGTGATGTCATCAACACAGCCAAGATAGTGTACGTATCCATTATCTTCAAAAATAATTCGTGTGTTATACTGCTCGTGGATTTGGTTGTTCATTTTCGTAGGAACATTTAACATGAGATCCATCCTTTTCATGTATTTAAAAGTGCACAATACTGTGTTTCTAACTGTAAGTATTTTAAAGTAGATCTGTAGAACTTATTCATCTTGCATAATAGAAACTTAATATTCACTGAAGGACATTTCCCCACTTTCTCATTTCCATGGCTATTGGCAACAGCGTTCCTTACATTTTCATCCTCAACCTCTTCTTTAAATACTTTCTATGAGTAACTTTATCTGTATGTATGGTTTAAAGTCTGCTCTAGCCAGATAACTCCATCTCAGATTCATTTCCTGGAGTCTCCCACTGGATTGTTTTATTTTAAAGAAGTATTTTTAGGCAGATAGTATCTTTGCAGAAGCCAGGAAAAACAGTGAATTTAGAGAATCTTAGAATGTTCTGAGTTAAACTGAAGAATGGCAAAAAGAAGAGGCTGGAGAGAAATGTCAGATATTATTCGTAAAGGTTCTTAGAAAACAGAGAGATGCAACTTTTACCTTAAGCACAATGTAGTTTGACTGAAGGTTACTAGACAGAAATGACTCTGTGATCCCAAAGCTTACTCTGAAACTAAGGGAGAAAATTCACAATTGCAGAAAAGGCAGCAAAGAATGACCATTTGGGAACTTTTATTAAACTGAATGAGAATGTGTGGGAATCTGAAGTAAAATAATGTCAATGGAGAGAAATAAATAAAAAGTCCTTTAGGGAGTAAGTATTGGTGATCCAATTGATGTGGAATGAACTCCTTTCATGTTGAAATAAATTTAGTAGCATCACTGAAAATCATATTCAGGGATATGCTTAAGGGACATACAGTAGAACCTCTGTAAGTTGACCACACAAGGGACTGTAACAAACTTGGTTAGCATAAGGAACTTCCATTGACTACATGTGGTATATGCCTGGTCTATGAAAATTAAGTCAGCTTAAGGAGGTGGTCAGTGTAGGGAGGCGGTTACCTATGGAGGTTCTACTGTATATTAAACACATGTACATAGTTAAAACTTATATAAAATAAAATGTCAAATTGGTTAATTATGGAGGTTTTACTTGATTCAATACAATTGACTGATAAATTAAATATTAAAAACAGACAAGTAAAATAAAAAGAGTGAAAACAATGACAAAAACATGAATTATCTGTCTGTACATTGCTAAAAAGAAGAGCCAAAGCAAGACAGATTCTTTTCCACTGACTAAATTAATTGAAGTTGGATTTCTTAAATGTCAGACAAAACCTGTATCATCCAAGTGGCCAAATGAATGAAAATAGCATTTAATCATTTATTTAATGTCATGGAGGAAAAGAAAAAGTTATTTCTATTTTTTTTTTTTTTTGCTGCTTCTTTTTTTTTTTTTTTGTAGAGACAGAGTCTCACTTTATAGCCCTTGGTAGAGTGCCATGGCATCACACAGCTCACAGCAACCTCCAGCTCCTGGGCTTAAGCAATTCTCTTGCCTCAGCCTCCCAAGTAGCTGGGACTACAGGTGCCCACCACAGCACCCGGCTAAGTTATTTCTATTTTTATTGCTCATCCATTATGTTGGCATCTGGTAGATAAATCTAAAATATAGTGTGCTTATGTTTGGCAGAATTATTTGAGTTTTGACTCATCTTTAAGATTTTCTGTCTTCCATATTTTCTTTGGCTACCAAAGATATAAATGCTGTTTCTGTTGAATTTAGGAGAATTTAATAAAAATTTAAAATACCACTTGCCCTTACCTAGAATATGAGTTTAATTTTGGATACAAATCAAAGAAAAGAAATGATAACTACCTATTCAAATGTTTGGTTGAGGACCTGTTGTTTGTCAAGTACCCTTCTACCTGCTGTGGCCATAGTAAATATGATTATGGAGAAAGTCCTTCCTCTTGGAGAGTGAAAACATAAATAATCTAAACAAAATTTCAGAAATGTTATGTGTCTTAAAGAAAACAAAATGGCAACGGCTTGAAATGTTTAGATCTGTATGTGTGTGTGTGCTGGCTTGTTCCACATAGGTAGGGTTGCTGGCGTCAGCAGTAGGAAAGTGAGTAGAAGGGGGTAATATCAGAGGACAAGGTGGAAAGGTGGCATAGGTCACATAGGCCATTTTAAGCAATGTAAGGGGTTTAGATTCATTCTAAACCTTTGGATAGTTATATGTGATAGAGTTATAGGATAAAATTTACAGTTTTAAGACATCTTTCTGGCTCCTGTGAAGAGAATGGTTTTGGAAGGAATGGAGGAGATAGTGGTTGGTCAGTGGAGAAAGAAACTGGTCAAGGGGCTTCTGCAGAAGTCTAACAAGAGATAACAGTGGTTTGGACCAGAATTGCAGAGAGGAGAAAGTAAGAGCTTGAAGAATTTAGGATATATTTTGGAGTTAGTCTGACAGGCTAGCAAGTAAATTGGATTGGAGATTATAGAGAGATTCAGTGGTCCACTCATGAGCAAACAGATTCCAAATCTCTACGTCTAGCTTAGTTCAGACTCCTATATCCAACTACCTATATAGCATCTCCATTTGGATTAGTCTGAACTGAGCTGACATCGAGATTTAGAATCCTCAGCACATGGCTTGCCCACACGAGAGGGCCAGAGAGAAGGGAACTCCGAAGAAGTCATAAGTTTTGGTCAGAGCAGAAGGAAAATGTTCAGAAATTTTAGAGAATTAGTAGTGTAGGGAATTTGGTAAATAAAAAGAGATTAGGTGTTTCAGAGAAAGGGTTTGAGGAAAGGTTGAGAAGGGGAGTGACATTAGAAAATGCACAGACTGATGTAGGACTATGAGGGTGAGGAAAGAGGGAGGAAGAAAGAAGGGGAGAAAGGGGGCAAAGCAGGAAGAAGGCAGCTGACGAGGAAGGAAAAGGAGGGAGGCTCGTCAAAGCACAGGGAGTGGAAGGGAAGGAAGAGCAGGAGAGAGGGAGGGCTGGGCAATGGACTGGCTGAGGAGCTGGGGGAGGCACCTGGGGAAGAGGGGAAAGATGGAGAGATGAAGATGGAGGAGCAAGAGGAAGAAGGTATGGCAGATGGAAGGGGAGGGAAAGAAAAAGGAAAAAGGAAGGGAGAAAGAGAAGGGAAGGGGGCTGCTCCCATAATATTGGTTTGGAATCCATGGGATTCTTTGCTTCAAGGATCTAAAATGTGTTTGTTTTGACTTTGTTTTTATTATCTTGAGACTTTTTCTTCTCAATTTCCTGAAAGGCAATTTTTTTTTTGAGACAGAGTCTCAAGCTGTCGCCCTAGGTAGAGTGCTATGCCATCACAGCTTACAGCAACCTCCAACTCTTGGGCTCGAGCGATTCGCTTGCCTCAGCCTCCCAGTAGCTGGGACTACAGGTGCCCGCCACAATGCCCAACAATTTTTTTGTTGCAGTTGTCATTGTTGTTTAGCAGGCCCGGGCAGGTTCAAACCTGCCACCCTTTGTGTATGTGGCTGGCACCCTGCTGACTGAGCTACGGGCGCCACCATGAGGGACAATTTTAATTGTTTTGTTTTATTACAAAAATTGTTTTCAGTTTATTTTTTTATGTCTTTTTCTCAAACCATTATTACCTTTGTGGCCTTGTGAACATTTTTTTTCTTTTTCTCCTCTATAAATCTTTCTCCATTCTCACTTTTTTTCTGAGCTTGTCTTCTTTATAATTAAGCCTACATGTTTGCTATATTCTGGTTTTTGTAGGATGAAAGTGCTGTTTATTCTTAGTTTTCTAAATACCTAAGAATTTTTCTTGACAGGTAATTTTTTCTCTATTTACTATTATTTATACTACTTTTTGTTTTGAAAAAATTGTCATATCTATATATGGCCTTGAAGTATTTATATCAAAAGACTAACTCTAATGGTCTCATTTTAAAAATGAGTTTATATGGTATTTTTAATTATCTCAATATTAATTAAGCTAATAGTTGACTGGGTGACACTTTCACTTATTTAACAAGATATAGAAAAATAATTGATCAACTTTGCTGTATTATTTTAATTTTGTGCTCATATTCTCATACGTTCTACTGGGCAAAGCATGTAGTTTAGAAGAGTGTCAGGGCTATTTACTTATGGTTTTCATTTTGTTTATATTTTCTTTAACGTTTTGTTTGTTTCTTTAGAGTTATCTTGCAGAGAAAAAGATTACATTTTGTTATCATTTTTTTCCAGATTAAGCTATTGTGAAGGTAATCATACTTTAGATTAAATAATAATACTGTTGTAAATGTCCATATTCTGTTCTGAAGCATCCTACGGCATGAGCAGGGACACATTTTCAAGCAATACAATGGAAAAGTTCAGATGATTGGTTTCAGTGATTTATAGAAGTGTCAGGATACTTATTCTACTGTATTTATGGATTGCAATTATTATAGAGTACTAGTTCCTGATAATTGTCATAACAAATTACCACCAACTGTGAAGCTTAAAGCAATACACATCTATTCTCATACAGTTCAGGACATCAGAAATCCTAATGGGTTTCCCTGGGCTGAAATCCAGGGTTTGGCAGCACCACATTCCCTCTGGAGCTCTCAGAGGGAATTCGTTTCCTTGCCTTTCCCATCATCTACAGGCCTCCTCTTGGATCTCTAAAGCCAGTGACATAGGTTCTTCACTTCAGGACTCGGCTTCCCTGGGGGCATCCTGCGGCCTTCTCTTCTGTCTATAGTCGAGTCTCCTTCTACCTGCCTCCTACAAGGATACTTGTGATGTCGTTTATGGCTCACCCAGATAATCCAAGGAATCTCTTCTTTTTGAGATCCTTAACTTAATCACATCTGCAAAGTCTCTATAGCTATATAAGGTTACAAGCACAGTTTCCAGAGATTGGAGATGGGGGCATTATTAAGCCCACCTTACCTATGGTAATACCGTCACATGAGTAACAATCCCCCCTACCCGGGTATTTCAGAAATGAGCCTTGTTTCATTTTACAATGTTTTTCTACGATTGCACTTCCTAACTTCATTTCATATTGTATAGTTTTGGTGATATGTCCCTTTCTGTGTTGCTATTCTCACTTCAATCTCTTCCCACCAGAGATGTGTATAATATGGCAGGTTTTTTTGTTTGTTCGTTTTTTAGTTTCTCAGTTCAGTAGATGAGGTAGAAAGATGGCTGCTCCAGTGCCTGGAGTATTTGTCCTGCAATAGGGGACAAAGTGAACTCTCTTCTCCCTTGTCTCCTCTCCTTTCTGGATTTAACTGAGAGAATAGAGTCTTCTGTAAGACACACAGAATCAATATTTATGATGGAGAGCCTGGAGAGAGGATGCTCTGATCATCCTGCTTTAAGTGCCAATATTTCTGATCTTTGAAAAATCTAAAAGCACTTTGTTCAGGAGGCATACTTTTAACTCTGGTGGCCTAAACCACAAATTCCAACTACTTAATTACATTCTGCCTAGAGTGTCCTTCCAAAGATTCCAGAACTCAGTGGTGGTTTTCATTTCCTATCTTAAGCTGCTCTGTAGTTGTGCTATTGTTATTATTTAACATTCCTGAGAGCAGACAGATGCACCATTTGAAACAGGAAGATGTATTTCTTATTGAATGAGCTAATACTCCAAAATCTGGTTGCCATATTCTGTCTCTAAAGATGAATAAAATACATTAAAGGAAACATAATAAAAGGAAACAGTGAAAGAAAATTCAAGACCAGGCATCTGTCCTGGTTAAAACCCAAACCAGCTAATGTGGAGAATAGGCCACTTATGTGACTATGGGTCTGGCTAATGTTCTCATCTGTGCAAAAACAATAAGACACTTGTACTGGTGTCACAAACAGACAGGGTTATTATTTTTCTAACAAAATGACTTAAATTTGTTTAAAGGAAGGATTATGGGAGGATGGGAAATTCTCTTATAGTAATAGCATTCCATTTAAAGTAACTCTGTTGTACATTATAGCACTCCATTCTTCCCATCCTCGTTCCTTTCAACTCCCTCTACACAGAATTCCCATTATTTTTAACACTGTAACTTGCTAATTGTTAGAATCATACAACTATTACAAAATTAAAAAAAAAAACAGAATCAGAAAATATTGCCAGAAGGAAGGCAGTCTGGCAAGAAGTTATTATTTAAGCCTCCAGTCTTTCTCCTCTGAGTGGAAGAGTTCTCTCTTCTTTTAAAACGAATCTTTGTAACTTTGCTTTTATACTCTACCCTCACTTTGGGCAATTCACCCTATGAACTGGCTTTCTGTGGTATGACTTCACCTTCTCCTATCTACCTGCGTTTTACTCTTGGTACATGGAGTATATATGTATAAACATAATCAGTCTCTTTTATGTAAAATCACAGCAACGTATTTAAAAGAGATGAGTGTTCTTTTTTGCATTTCCAGTATACCACTTTTGCCCCATTCTGACAGAGTCATCTGTTGGACTTTGGGAAGATTGGAATTGTTGACTCTGGACTGCATAGAGTCTGAAGCAGTCGCTATGCAGCTTTTGATGCCAGAATAAAATATCTATGTCTACAGTATGACTAAAATTTTAAACGCCACACTTGGTTGGGAGGAAAAAAATTCTAAAACTCTGTAACTCCCACTGATGTATTAAGTATTTGGTTTTGGGGCTATAGGTATTTTCTATTCACCGTGGATAAAGAAAAGTCAGGATATGCCACAGAAAAAGTGACAGGGGGAGGCACTCGTGGAGCCAAGGCCAGGGGTAAGCAAAGTTCGCTGTGAGACCTGAGCATTCTGATTGCCCTTTCGAAGGCCACATTTCCAAGTGTGACGCATGTTATGAAGCAGCAGAAAAGCCAGAAGCAGAGCAAGGTTGATCTCACTTGCTGTTTGAAATCTTGGGAGGAGGCGCATATGTGAATCCTTCCAGAAGTCAGCACGGGGGAGAGCATGATGTCGGAGGGACACTTTTGTGCAATTCCGTGAGGGATATGTTTTCTCTCAGACCAGATGCCATCTTGAGAAGAAAAAGGGAACTGGGAGAACAGTTTTGATGGGAAATTGAACTTTTGATTGTTTCTTTATCCACAAGGCTGTTTTATATAAAAATAAATTATTTCGACCAATCTATGAATGAGGTACATTTATCTGGCAAGTTGAAGTTACGCTTTGCCTCCACTAACCAGGGAGGTGAGATGGTGGATATTTATCATATGTTTTCGAATGCCAAAAATCTGTGAAATACCTTACTTATATCTGGAGAGTTTGCTGCATTTCCAGTAGAGCCTAAGGAAGCCAGAATTGATTCTCTCAGCCTTCCTTGCTATTGGTGTGCAACGTTTTATCTGATGGGCTCAGATGAGATTTTAATTCAAAAGCGGGCAAAGTGCCGCAAACACAGCAGCAGTAGCATTTAGTTCTTTGGAGACAACTGAGATAGAGCCTCTAACCAAAGGCCCTGCTCTCATTGGCATGAGCTGTGGGTCTCCAACAACATCAGTGCAAGCTTCATTATCAACGCTGAGCACCAATGCCAGAGTGCTGTCACTAAAGTAACCCTATTTTGTTCTTAATGTTTCTTAATGTCTTCCAAGCTTGACGCTGTCACCCTCTCAGAGATTTTAGGAGATACCTAGCAAGCATTGTTAATCTTCTTTTCTGCTTAAACTAATCGTTGGTCACTAGGAACCCTAACTTCTAGGAGTCAGATGTATTCAGTGCTACTAACAGGGGTACCTGACTTTTTTTTTTTTTTGCTACTACACATTAGAAGAAGAGTTGTCTGGGCCACACGATAAATACACAAACACTAATGAAAGCTGATAAGCAAAAAGTAGGACTATGCACAATTTTCACACTATTTGACACCACAGATCTGCAAAACGCACCGCAAATAATCTGCATGTGGACACAGGCCACATTTTGGATACCCCTGGTGGTTTAAGTACCTTGCATATGTTATTCACCTTCTTTAATTCTCTTACACGATATTAAGAAAATAGATTCTATTACTATCTATATGTTACAAGTGAGGAAACTTAGGTATAAGGAAAATCAGTAACTTTGTGCTGAAGATTAGTTAACCAGTCAGTGGTAGAGCTGGGATTCAAACCCAGGCAGTCCAGCCCCATAGCCCATACCACTGTCTAAAGCATATCACTAAGCTTTAGACTCCACTTTTTTTTCTATTTATATAATACATGAGTAAATCATTAATCATGTGCAAACCTTGAGAAAACCTTCCACATATTTTATTTTTGGCTTTAAACACTCTGCTATTTCTTGTCATCACCAGGCTCTCATCACTAGATGTGTTGAAAGCGTGACTACCCTTGCTCTCCCACGCGTCCTCCATGTCTGCTTCTTGGACCATTGATCCACAGCTCCGCTCCTGTTGCTGAAACTGCTCCAAGCCAAGGTCATCACACATGTTATGAATAGTGTCTTTCTAGGTCTTTATTCTTACTCTGTCTCTCTGTAACATCTAGTCTGTGATGCCTTACTTCTATCTTGAGTTTCTTTCACCAGTTCAAGTTCTATATTTTTGTAGCCTGCTTTTTACCCAAGAACTCTGGCTAATATTTTTCATGGTCATTATGGACTCCATTTCCCCCGAAACACTTCAAATATCTCTTTAAATTCCATTCTTCTTTTCCTTTTACATTATATACACTTCCTCTGGATAAACTTTCAAATATTCTAGAGATAGAAACATTCGTGGATCCTGAATCTATACTTTAGCAAATGCATTTCTCCAAAGGTCTATAATTACATATCAAATTATCTGCTGGAAATTTGCCCTAGTGTGTTCCAAAGAGTTATCTGAAGTGAAAAGTAATATGTCCTGTATTAAACTCATCTTCCTTTCCTCTTTAACCTTCTCTTGCCCCTCCATTTCCATTATAGGATAATGAAAAGGCTGACCATACTGACTTATTTTTCCCTCCAGTCCGATTTCCAATTAGCCAAGGAGTCCAGGGTATGTTGTATCCTTGTATCTCACATCTATCCCACCCTTACCATCTCACCGGCCTTTTTTTATCCTTTTGTCCTGCTTGCTGCAATTGCCTTCTAAACTCATCAGCCTGGGGTTTCTTCTCTACATTCCCACCTCCTGCAGAGTAAGCTTTCAAAAGCATAGCGGTAACTATGTTATTCCTTACTTAACCTTTCTTTGTCATACCCCATTACTTTCAGCAGACTGAGCTTTGATCTGGCCTGTGCTTATCTAGAGGCTTATCATACAACATGGCCTATGTAGGATTCATCCAGCTGATTATTTTGCAGTTCCCTAATAGACATGCTCTCTCATGCACTTGTTTACATCTGCTATTAAATTCATCTTGCATTGTTGGCTTACTCTCACTCAACCATCAAAACTCATCTCAGATTTCACACCCTCCTGCGTCTTTCTGTTCACTCTTCTTAACAATAACAGTGTTAACTCTATTAATAGTTTTACTCACTAATGACTTTCAAAAGCCATTCCTTATGCAGTCTATTTCAGGATATTCAGGCCTGGATGACTGGAACATTGTAGAAACTAAATATTATTTTGCCATCAGTTGAAATGGTATCAGAGTTATACATATTTATTTGAAAGTTGAATAGCTAAGGCTCCAAGAAGTTAAGCAATATGTCCCATGTTATGCTGTTAGTGACTGGCAGAGGTATAACTGTTCACTACTACTTCATTTATATTGTCAAAACTTAATAAAGAGCCCAAAATACAGACGAGACTCAATACATAACTTATTGGATGAAAAAATAAAAAAAGAAATGAGAAAAATCTCCTTCTCTTTAAAAGATGCTAAAAAGAACTAAATTTCAAAGTGGCACAGAGGAGGAAAGCTTAAATATATTACTTTTAAAGTAAAAATGCTATTATTAGATGACATTATATGAACCAAATATTTTCAGTATGATTTCTTAATTTTATAGGGGTCTCAGTTGTAGCTGCACCTTTCATTCTCTAAGTGCCATGTAGCCAGTTATATGGATATTAGCTAATTGATTTAATTTATGTATATCAATTTAATTTATTTTACTTTAAATTGAAATTTTTATTACATCAAATTAAAATTAAGATACTAATAACTTTCATATAAAAAAGTAAGTAAACATTTCCCAAATTTGTGGTAAGATTTTTGAATGGTTAAAATACTTTTTAATAAGAGCATATTTTTTATTTTTTTTTGATAGATTGTATTTTTATTGCTGTTTCTCCGATCTTCACGGATCAAGCTGTCTTTTCTCTAGTTCCAGGGTGATTTATTGACAAAAGTGGCAAAGTACCCACGAACCAAAATTTTATATATTTTGAAATATAATGAAAATAGTATGAAGAAATCAAAACTCCCATATTATAATTTACATATGAATTAACAGGCAGAATAGTACATAGCTATGATTTAATAAAAAAAAAAGAAAGAAAGAAAGAAAAAGAGCATCTTTTAAAAATAGCAAAGCAATAGAAATAACTACACCCTGCAGTTAGGATTCAATAATGGCACCTTGATCTACAACTTCTGGTCTTATGCCCCATATAATTCTCTCCCTCTTGAGCATGGGATGGGCCTCTCATTTGGTTTTAGCCAGTAGAATATGGCAAAGATGATAGGATGTCATGCCCATGATTGTACCATGTTATATAAGACTTCTCTTAGCAGACTAGAGCTGGAAATCTCCCTTGTGGCTTTGGAAAAAAATAAGATGCCTGCCATGAGAGGACATGTGAGAGGGTTACTTGCCTGGGCATCTTCGTGGCCGCAAAAAGCTGATAGTCAGCAACAAAACGGGAAACTCCCTTCTACAACTACAAGATATCAAGTTCTTCCAGGACTCACATGAGATGGCACAGGCCCTTTGTTTCAGAAAGCAATGTAGCTTAGCCGATACCTTGTTTTCTCCTCCTGAGACCCTAAGCAGAGGACCCAGCTAAAGTGTGCCTGGACTTCCGATCCACACAGTGACTGTGAGATGATAGATATGTGATGTTTATTATTATTATTATTATTGTTATTACTATTATTTGATTTCAGGTTACAAACAGCCAGGTCAAAATATGTGAATGTGTTAAGTAGAGTCCCCCTTGTGGTTACGTCCCACGCTCAAAGGTGTGTCAAACACCCCCACACCACGCCCATTCAGTGGGAATATGTGATGTTTTACCTGGCTAGGTTTGTGGCAATATGTTACACATCAGAATAAAACTACTAAAGTTAGTTTTCAACAACAAAACTTTCTAGGTAACCTTCCAAATTTCAAGAACAAATAAGTGCATTAATCAATGAAAAGCAAAGCAAAGTTTCAAAGCATTAAAGGAAAATAAAGTGTAATGATATTTTAAATAATTCAAATTCCAAAAAAATACCTGAGAATGAAACTGTTAAGGGCAAAATACATGGTAAGCCAGTTGAGACTGAATGGCAATGTCATATATTTATTTTAATGCAATGGAAGACAATGCTTCTCTTGGATTTAAATCAATATTTATGTACCATTCTATGTTTTAAAGTATTTTATGGCTCTAATTATTTTGCAAACCATGGTAGTTCAATCTCCATTCTATTTAGGAAAGTAAAAAGTATGTTAAAAATATGTAAAAATTATATAAAACAAACTGATAATTTTTCATAGAAATAATGCAACTTTCAAACACTTCTAAGATTATGTATCACTAAATAACAATAATCTACTTCTCTGAAATCATTATGTCTCATAAGCTCATCCTTTCCCAAACCCTTTCTCTTTCTTCACCAGGCATAAAACATATGATTTGGTCACTATCAAAAATAACTTCTCATACTTCAACTATTTTTTCATCTTAGATTTCATCTTAAGATTTATTCTGCTATAAATCTTAAAACAAATGATTAAACAACCAAATACTTAAAAGTTTTCTGATCTCTAAAATTAATCTAGGGGGGGAAATTTAAGTGGCCTATACATATTTTAGACTTTTATATTAAATGTAGAAATTCAACAAATAACGGAAACTTAATTTGGAAATATGGTAGATGGCATATGCCAGGGTTTGTCAAAACTTGGAGAAGAGACCCAGACATTGTTATTGGGCTTGAGACTTTTAGTATTCTCTGTCTTGGAGAATTTAAATGATGAGAATTTGCTATATTATAACACATGAAACTCAAGTAATGAATTTTATAGGGGCCTAACTACTTACTTGTACTTCAAAAACACTAAAATCAAAAATTGCAAAAAATAAATATATGGTACCCTAAAAGTTTCCCATTTGTGTAAAAGATGCAATAGTTTTATGTTATTATAACATCCTCTATTTTTCTTATCTTAAAAAAGACTTCTTACATCGAAATTCCTAAAGTGTTCTGAGTGGTAATGACATTATCATTTTGTGTCTCTGATAGGATGACTCGTTAGTGCATAGGAATTGTTTTTCATTTCTTGCTTCATAATGTTCAGAGTACAATATGTACCAACACTTTTTTCTCTGTTTTTCTTCCTGCAGCTGATCTGATACTAAAGTGCTGGCTCTAATAAGTTTCCACTTCGGTATAAATAGACAGTTTAAGAAATCCAGAAAGTGGATGCTGCTAAAGCTCACTGTTTCCTAAAACCAGATTGCTATTTTACTTCTTCCATTGTGAGAAAACACAGGCCTACAGAACCTGCCCCTCCTCTTCCTCGAAGTAAATGGCTCTGTCTGTGAGCCAGGCACTACACTGAGTAAGCGCTCTGTGTTGAAGGCCATCATCCAATTTTACTTCTTACTTTATTGTTTTTTTGTTGTTATTATTTGTTTATATTTTATTGCTTTCCTATCTGGATGGTGCAGCTTTTATGTGGTATTAAAAGTATGCGTCCAAAAATGTGTCCCAGATGAACATCCTGTTTGCCTTTTGATTTAAATTTCTGTTTAGTAAACCTTTGTGGTTTGGATATAGTGAGGAGTATTTTCGGCAGAACTCCCTACCCACTTCCTCAAAAGTAATAACTCCCCTATCCGTTCCTCCCTTCTTTCCCTCTCTTCTCCTAAATTAATGTTGCCTATCAGACACATTCTTAGGGATATTCAAAAACATTACCTCCTCTCACAGTGATAAAAATCTATGTCAAAAACATTATTATTTTAAAAGTTCTTTCTACAAGAAGGCTATTTTATATACTATGCCATTAGCAAATTGAAAACTTTCCCATCAGGCTCTGGTAGAAAAATAACCAATTTTGAAATTATGAGATGCTTGCTTCGGAGAAACATAAAAAATGACTTTTTGAAAAAAAGGTTAGCTACTGGTCAAAACCAGAAAAGAAATATGTTTAAAGCATTTTTTGTTAAGACTTTCCCTTCAAATTGGTCATGGAACTCCTATCACAGATGACTAGATTTACTTGACATATTGAATAAATTTTTTTAAAAAATAACTATTGTTTAAGCCAATTCTTTCAAAGCAAAGAAATTTGGTTGTCTTTGGCATTTCTTAATTTGCTTACTTGAGGATATGTTTTCCCCAAATCCACACATATCATTTCTACTGCCTTTAAAAGGGGTTGTGAACACACATCTGAAGGGGAATTGACCACTAGGTTTTTGATGTTTTAAAGCCAACTAAAGCATGAGTCTCTTGATTCCTTTCTGGTCCCAGCCCTTTTCAATGAGAACAATGCTTATGCAAGATTTCCTAGGGGAATTTTGTGGTTTGAGGTTCTAATAATTGAGGCTAAAATTCAAATAGGAACCACAGCTGCTTGGATAAGATTCTTAGACTCCTTCATTTGAACTGCGGTGAACTTACCAGAATTTTTAAATATTCTGAGCAATATCTGATATGCAGGAGGGACATGTGATAGCTGTATTTCCCATATAAGAATATCTCTATACCTCTAAGTTGTATGAAAATAAAATAAAATGATGTGTATTTAAAAAAATATTTATAAGTATGTTGTGCCTCAGTGAGTAGGGCTCCAGCCCCATATACTGAGGGTGGCGGGTTCAAACCCGGCCCCAGCCAAACTGCAACAATAACAAAAAAATAGCTGGGTGTTGTGGCAGGCGCCTGTAGTCCCAGTTACTCAGGAGGCTGAGGCAAGAGAGTTGCCTAAGCCCAAGAGTTGGAGGTTGCTGTGAGCTGTGACGCTACAGCACTCTACTGAGGGTGACAAAATGAGACTCTGTCTCTAAAAAAAAAAAAATAATAAAATAAAATAAACTGACAAATTTAATATCAAAAAAATATTTATAAGTATGTTTAAAATAGATTTGTCTCTTTTAAAGTGATCAATATAGCTGTTATGATTTATTAAAAATATTTTGACATTTAGATTAAGACCATTAAAGTGGAATTCATTTATTTTCTGAAAAAATAATCTATGTCTTTGTTATATTACTCTGTTGGGATACTTTTTGAAAAACTGATTTTATATACAGATGTTCCTTGATTTACAATGGGGTAAATGTTAAACCTACTGTAGCTTAGCCTGGCCTACATTGAATGAGCTCATGTCACTTATATTAGCCTATAGTTAGGCAAAATAACCTAACTCAAAGCCTATCTTACAATGAACTACTGAATGTTTCGTGTAATTTATTGATTACTGTACTATACTACAAGCAGAATGGCTGGAAATGTACTCAAAGTACTGTTTCTCCTGAACAGGTATCAGTTTTGTACCATTGTAAAGTCAAAAATCATAAAGTTGAATCTTCGTAAGCTGGGGACCTTCTATAATTCTAAAATAGTATTGTATTTAATATGTAAGATCTATTGAAGCAAAAGCAAGCCATGCCTTCTCTCTAGAGCAATGAGCTTGCCAAACTTAACCTGCTTTGCTTCTTTTTAATTGATCTTAAAACTCCTGTTAGCAAGTCATGTAGCAAAATGATACATAATGCTTTACAGATAACATCTCTGACGGGTAGTCATTATAGTAGTGGGTGCTTAAAGTTATCTTTCAGGAGCCCTAGTTCTCACAGCTTTTGCCCAATGATGCCACTGACCATTCAACTGGGACTGCAAGAAGGCCCAAGAGGTGACATCAGAGAGTCAAAACACCTTCCTGAGATCATGCTAATGCTGGTACTTTCTTTTTATTTATTTATTTATGTATGTATGTATGTATGTATGTATTTATTTTTGTAGAGACAGAGTCTCACTGTACCGCCCTCTGGTAGAGTGCCGTGGCGTCACACGGCTCACAGCAACCTCTAACTCTTGGGCTTACGCGATTCTCTTGCCTCAGCCTCCCGAGCAGCTGGGACTACAGGCGCCCGCCACAACGCCCGGCTATTTTTTTGTTGCAGTTTGGCCGGGGCTGGGTTTGAACCCGCCACCCTCAGCATATGGGGCCAGCGCCCTACTCACTGAGCCACAGGCGCCGCCCGCTGGTACTTTCTTAATGTTAGAGTGGTACAGTGGCTCAAAGTAATTGCCAAAATAATTGAAGAAAACAAGGTTTTAGTAAGAAAAAGAAAATAGTAACAACCTATACTGCAAGGTGGGCCCCATTCTAATGACTGGAGTCACCATGGAAAGAGCAGCCTCTGGGTTTTATACACAATTTTGAGGAGTATCAACTGCTTCTTAGAAGTCTCCTAGGGTCTTAATTAATTCTGTTCTCAAAACAGTCCACCTGCAAGGTCTTAATCAGCCTCATTCCCATAATAGCCCAAGTTAGCATGACCAAAAATAGCCTAACCACATCCATCATCCGCCTTGCTCATATCTAACTAGCTAGCTGACATTAACATGTGTTCTATGGAGAACCATAAAGCTTGACTATGCATGCACAGATAACTGATTACCTCACTTTCCCTAACCTCTAATTGCCTTTCCCCATACCTCAGACCACCTTACTCCTCTAGCTTATAAATCTCCATGAAACCCCATCTTTAGGGAGGTGGATATGAGATTTTTTTTCTCCTGTCTCCTTACTTGGCTGCCTCCTAAATAAACTCTTCTCTTTGCAAAACCTGTAGTGTCAGTGATGGGCTCACTGCAAGGGGACAGAAAAGACTCCGTTCAATAACAGAGAGGCTGTTCATGAAGTTCCTAACACCTGAGATATATTCAAATAGCAGCCTTTTGATGTATATAAATGAGTCCTCAATATTCATATAAAAGGCAAAAATTTCAGATCTAGCACAGAGCTATAATGTTATTTAAAAGTTTATTTAATAAATAATTGACAATGTTAAGGAATTTACAGGAAGGGTATAATGGAGTAGAAAAACTAAATTACCTGGCACTAAATTTAGGTATAGGACATAATCCAAAGAAGAAAGCTTTTAGAGCTGGAGCACCTCAGAGGATTTTGAAGCTCCTATTCAGGGCACAGAGCCCCAGAGGTGCCAGGCCGGGGGTGGGGGGGCATAGGCACTTCACCAAGCACACACTCCTGGGGACGCAGGTCTGTTCACCTGCACACCACTGATGGTCCTCCTCCATCCAGAACTGGCCTTGTCTCAAGGGCCAGGCCCATCTCACGCAAGGGCCAGGCCTTGCACCACAGGCCAGCACTACTACCACAATGTAACATTGGATGGCTACCACAGGGTAGCAGGAGAGATGCAGGAGAGTGGCAGTTAAAGACTCAGTGTATCCACTTACCTTCTGTCAGGTCAAGAGCTCTCTTAGAGTAGGACTCAAACATGCCATCCAGGGACCTATTCCAGTTTTCACCAAAAGTAGAGGTCCCAGCAGAGGTGAATCGGTGTACCAAGTATATCTGTTACCTATTGTGACCTGAGAGAAGAGTCCCAGAATAAGAAGGAACCATCATAAAAACTCTGGCAATATGAAGAAACAGACTGTCATGACATCCCCAAAGGATCACAATAGCTCTCCAATAATGAACTCTAACCAAATGGAAATTACTGAAACAACAGAGATGGGATGTAGATTATGAATGGCAAGTAAGGGGAGTGGAATTAAAGGGAAGGTAGAAAATCATCTCAATGAAAACAGAAAAATAACTCAGAACACGAACAAAAGAATTCACTGGAAAGATAGATAATGTTGGAAAAGAGAACTTAAAGAAATGAAAGAGTCATTTAGGGAATTTCAAAATACAGCAGAATCTCAAGGCAGTCAAGACATGTTAGTGTCTATTCCTGGCACCACCTGATCATAGGCCCTTGGCCTCCCTTTCTTAGAGCATTTTCTGAAAGGGCCTTACAGTTATGAATCATTTCCCTGTCCCTTTGAGATGCATATATATTTCCTACAACTCAAGGGTGTCTTTCTCAAGGACCTGAAAGTCATTCCTTTGAAATGTAATCATCAGGAAGGAAAGGGCCTCTATCTCACAGTCTCTGTGGGAGGATAGAATCCTCACTTCATAATTGCCAGCTAGCAGACACAGCTGGTCTGCTCACATTCACACGGACCAACCCTTTGTAATTTTTCACTTGAGTCCCCTCTCATTCCACCTGCCTATATCCTATTCCCTCTTTAAAATTCTCTATCACCACTGTGCAAATGGCATGGAACTCAGCTCTTTCTCTACTGTGAGTAGTTACTGGATGAAATGTTTTCACCACTTGAACTAATGTCTAGCTGTGGTTAGCTTTGACAGCTTTAAAAGAGGAAGCAGGAAGCTGGCTCTTGAGGGAGACTATGAAGAATGGTCTATTTGGAAACCAGGTTTTCAGAGCTTGCTAGCAATACCTGGGAGTGGTTCAGCAAGTCCTTCAGGGTTTATGGGGTCATCTGTGATAAGAATTCAAGGAATGCAGAACTTGATTCATAGACTAGAGACATAGAGTCTTGAACTATAAGAGGTAGGAAGCAAGAAAAAGTTATCACCCCAATTATAGAAGAGCTTACTGGTTTGAGAATTGTTCAGATAATTCAGCCATGTTTTGCCTACTCTGACAAGTTTCAAGGCCCTAGATGGAAGAGAAGACATTAACTAAATTCTAAGTCATTCTAAAAGCATTAACTTTGGAAATCCTCTGGAGTGAGGTAGGCCAGGAGAATCAAGTTACAGAATGGACTGTTTAATCAACATAAAGAATGATATCATTGCATGAAAATATATGAAAAACAGTTACAGACAAAGCAACGGCACCTGTGGCTCAAGTGGCTAAGATGCCAGTCACATACACCTGAGTTGGCGTTTTCAAATCCAGCCTGGCCCGCCAAACAACAATGATGGCTACAACCAAAAGATGGCTGGGCATTGTGGCGGGTGCCTATAGTCCCAGTTATTTGGGAGGCAGAGGCAGGAGAATTGCTTGAGCCCAAGAATAGGAGGTTGCTGTGAGCTGTGATGCCATGGCACTGTACCCAGGGTGACAGCTTGAGGCTCTGTCTCAAAAAAAAAAAAATAAAATAAAATAAGATTATTAAATATTTAAACCAGCAATGCCCATTGAAAAAAAGAAAATGAAAATGTCTCTCTCAGGAATCATGTCCAATGTTCAATGAATAAGAACTTACCAATTGTCCTTAAATTGTTAGGCAAAAATAATATACTTCTGAAAAGCTTTTCCTAGAAGAGCACATTTCTTTTAATAAACTCAGCATGATTAGAAGAAATGTAATGTTAAACACAGGGTATGTGAAACATGAATGGTATTTCTTTGATGGATAAGTATTACTAATGGAATTTTATTGGATTGGTACTGAACATATCTATTTTACAGTTATGATGATTTGGAAAAGGAGAATATAGTCAAAATTTTATAGCAAAAGCTAAGCTCTTTAAAGAAGCAAAGTATGCAGTTTTATAGCTAAAAATTGAGGACAATTTGAAAAGGCTATATAAGTAGGTAAAATCACATGAACAGATTTCAAACAAAGTGAAAGTAGGATATAAGTATTATACTTCACACACACACACAGGGTAGCCATAAAGTTCATGTGCAATTTAAAATTGCACACTATTTTGTATATGTATAGTAAATGAATGTTGAAAAGTGGAAGAAAATTCCTTTTACTTTGTCAGATACCACATCAATCATGTGGAAAGGGACATTATATAAATACAAATAAACATTTTCAGCCTAAATGAGAAAGTTGTTTTCAATTGGAACCCTGAAATCTTTAAGAATGTTCAAGTTTGAAAGTGGAGACAACCAACACTAATTTAGGTTAAGTCCAAGTCGAGGTCATTAATGATCTCAGTTGCATCTTCCTTGATCTTTTCACAACTTTCACTATTTCCTCTTTCTTGAAAATTCTCTAGCATTTGTTTGGTTCTTCCTTTACTTTTCAACCATTGGGCCCCTTTGTCTTGCTAGAGGGGAAAGCTCCTCTTTCTCCTCCTCCCTAAAGTAGGCTGTTGTCTAAGGATGCATTTTTCAGTTCTCTTCTTCCACTACAGGCTTTTCTTTAAGCTTTTCATTTATTAATTTCATTACAGTCATTACAGTAAATGCAGAGCTCTGAACCTATCACTTGTCATTGCTCTTTGGATGGTAATAAATAATACTTCTTGCTCTGATATTTTTTCTGCTACTGTAACAACCACAGCTGTTGCTGCCCCTAACCACTGTGAACCTGTCTTAGCACCAACAAAATAAATGTAATATCTCTATCTCAGGATTGGCTTGAAGACTATATGAGCTATTATATAAAAAACGACCAAGTAGTTTGCTTAGAATAGGCCAGGTTCTCAAAGAATTTCCTTTCTGTTACATTCTCTTTCTTGTTTTCACCTACAACATAAGGGTGAATCTGAGATTGTTCTTTATTCTAAATCTATTTTTGTTTCTTTCTCTTTAACAGAAAAAGTAGCAAAGGTCTGAATTACTGGTAGAGATTTCTTTGAGTTTATTTAACAAACAAACATTTCTCAGTGTGTATTAATGTGGTAAAATTATTTCTATATGCTGAAAATATTTCAGAGTGCGAAAGAGCATAAAAAGCAAAAATAACTAATTATTTCTTCATTTATATCTGCAACTTCTTTTTACTTCCATTTTTCCTTGAGGATACCCATAATCTTTTGTAATAGCCCCAGCCTCATATTGTAAAAAAATGGCAATAATTTTTCTTACTACACAGGAATATACATTTTACAACCCAATAAAATTTATCAAATATGTATATGACTAATGGAAAAAGACTATTAAAAAACTCCTGAAATTTTACAAGCCTGGCATAGTATTTTTTTGTTTGTTTGTTTTTTATTAAATCATAGCTGTGTACATTAATGCAATCATGGGGTACAATGTGCTGGTTTTATATACAATTTGAAATGTTTTCATCAAACTCGTTAACATGGCCTTCACAGCATTTTCTTAGTTATTGTGTGAAGACATTTATATTCTACATCTAGTAAATTTCACATGTACCCTTTTAAGATGCACCATAGGTGTGGTCCCACTAATTACTCTCCCTCCACCCATCTTCCTCTCATCCCCTCCCCTTCCTCTCCCCTTTCCCCTTCTTCTTGGGCTATAATTGGGTTATAACTTTCATCTCAGGGTGCACAAGGAACTTGAAGAGAAACTTCTTAAAAGAAGACAGGCTCATGGCCTACAGACACATGAAAAAATGCTCATCATCCTTAATTATCAGAGAAATGCAAATCAAAACTACTTTGAGATATCATCTAACTCCACTAAGATTAGCCCACATCACAAAATCCCAAAACCAGAAATGTTGGCATGGATGTGGAGAAAAGGGAACACTTCTACATTGCTGGTGGGAATACAAACTGATACGTTCCTTTTGGAAAGATGTTTGGAGAACACTTAGAGATCTACAAATAGACCTGCCATTCGATCCTACAATTCCTCTACTAGGTACATATCCAGAAGACAAAAAATCACATTATAACAAAGATATTTGTACCACAATGTTTATTGCAGCCCAATTCATAATTGAAAGTCATGGAAAAAGCCCAAGTGCCCATTGACCCATGAATGGATCAATAAATTGTGGTATATGTACACCATGGAATATTATGCAGCTTTAAAGAAAGATGGAGACTTTACCTCTTGCATGTTTACATGGATGGAGGTGGAACATATTCTTCTTCGTAAAGTATCTCAAGAATGGAAGAAAAAGTATCCAATGTACTCAGTCTTACTATGAAACCAATTTATAGCTTTCTTATGAAAGCTATAACCCAAATATAGCCTGATGTGGTATTTTTATGGGTATCTTTTAGTTGTATATAGTATATTTATCTATATACTGGATAAGTATATTGTTTTACCAACTGTTTTGTTTCACTTAAAATATATAGAAATACTATCTACATCATTAAATAGTTTTCTGAGATTGTTTATGTGGATGATTATAATTCCATTTATTTGTTTCCAACATTACAAATGGTAACCTTATAGCCAAATTTATAAGTTTAATTTTGAATTTTTTTCTTTCTTCAACACATTTTTATTGTTTGGGTTTTATTTGAAAAATTTTTACACACATGTGCACGCACACACACACACACACACACACATATATATGAATGAATTCTAAACAATAATATATATATATGTATATATATATATGGGGAGGGGATTCATTAAGGGTACAAAGAATTAGGTAGTCTTAAGTCTTTATCTGCATTTGTTAGGTAAAGTCTCTTAAAATTGTGTCCTGTCCCCAAGAGGTGTGCCATACACTGTGATACCCCCAACCTCCTCCTCCTCTTCCTGCTCCCTCATTCTTCTACCCCCCATCATCTTATATTATATTATCCACTGCCTTCACATTAGAATTGAGTACATTGGATTCTTGCTTCGCTATTTTTGTGATCCTTTACTAAGAGGAATATGTTCCAGCTCAATCTAGGTTAATACAAAAGATGTAGTCTCTATCTTTTTAAATGGCTGAATAGTATTCCATGGTATATATATACCATAGCTTGTTAATCCATTCCTGGATTGGTGGGCATTTAGGTTATTTCCAAAGTTTGGCAATTGTAAATTGAGCAGTGGTAAACAGTATAGTGCAAATGTCCTGATGATATAACTATTTTTTTTTCTTCTGGGTAGATGCCCAATAATGGGATTGCAGGATCAAATAGGAAGTCTACTTTGAGTTCTTGAGGATTCTCCATACTTCCTTCCAAAAAGGTTGTGTTAGTTTGCAGTCTTACCAGCAGTGTAAAAGTGTTCCCTTCTCTCCACATCCATGGCAGCATCTGCAGCTTTGAGACTGTGATGTGGACTATTCTCACTGGGGATAGGTGATATCTCAGGGTGGTTTTGATTTGCATTTCTCTGATAATCAGGGATGATGAGTATTTTTTCATGTGTTTGTTTGCCATTCATCTATCTTCGTCAGAGAAGTTTTATATCTCATATTCATATCTCTTGCCCAGTGGTATATGGGATTGTTGGCTCTTCTTTTGTTGATTAATTTGAGTTCTCTGTCAATCCTAGTTATCAAGCTTTTGTCCAATTCATAATGTGCAAATATCTTTTCTCATTCTGAAGGTTGTTGTCTCTCTATTTGCTTTGGTTGTTGTCTCCTTACCTGTATAGAAGCTTTTCAGTTTAATTAAATCCCATTTATTTGTCATTGTTGCAATTGCCACAGAAGTCTTCATAAAATCTTTCCCCAGGCCCATATTGTCAAGTGTTTTCCCACACTTTCTTTGAGGATATTTATTGTTTCAGGCCTTAGATTTAAATCTTTTATCCATCTTGAGTCAATTTCTATAAGTGGTGAAAGATGTGGGTCCAGTTTCAGTCTTCTATATGTGGTTATCCAATTGTCCCTAACCCATTTATCGAATAGGGATTCTTTCCCCCAGTGTATGTTCTTGTTTGGTTTATCAAAGATCAGGTGGCTGTAAGATGTTTTTCATTTCCACTGCTATCCTTCTAATTTATTCTTTTACTTATTGTGAAGACTAGGAAAATAGAGGAGATCAACTCAGCTTATTTACTGGGAAGCTGCTATAGGCCAGATCTTATGCTAAGTACTAAGCAAAGAAAGAGGACTACAAAATTCCTTCTTTATACCAACAAGAGAGGTAGAAATGGAACCCTCAATGCAGTTTGTGGTACGTAATAAGAACTCGTACAAAGCATTTATCAGAATAGAAATTCTACTCAGAAATATGCATTTTGTGCACTATACATTTTATAAGACATATAAAATCTACATTGATAAGAATTGAGATATGCTATTGGTATATTTTGAATTATCTTAATTAAATATTAAGTGCTTTTTAAATATTTTTATTGAATGTCAAAGATTAAACAGCAAATGTAAATAAATTTAATTTAATAATTATTGTTATATTAATAACACATATTGAGAATATGAAGAAAAGGTGATTTAAAACTTATTTTTAAATTAAATGAACATTATGTTGACTCTCATGAAATCAATACCCAGCCTCAAATGGGATGAGGTGAGGATGGAGAATATGGAAGACTTGTGTAAATATCCAATAAAAACTACCTGGTTTAGTTAAAATCAAACTTGAATTCATGTTTTAAATTTTTATTTGCTACACCCAATGTCAGAGATCAGTCACTGAGAATGGAAACTGTGACCTCAGAACTGAAGGATGAGAATAACCAGGAGTAAAGTCAGGAAAATGCAGGAAATAACAAGTGCAAAGTCCTTGCAGCAAGTATGAGATTGGCCTGCTCTAGAAGGAGAGAAGAGGTGGGCACTGACGCAACATGAACAAGAGCATGTTGGGGAAACTGAGAATTCAATAAGGCCACCAGAGAATAGCACAGAAAGAATGGTGGAAGCATTTGTCCAAATCATTGGATATACTAAAGAAAATGTTGTAGAAATTAATGTATTTTGATCAGAGAATAATACAACCAGACTGTATTCTAAGATGATTATGCTGGCAGCAGTGTTGAGAATTACAGTGAGGAGGGTTGAGACAGCAGCTGGCAGAGTTAGTTATAGGAAGAAAAGAGGAGAACCTATATTAATAAAGGGAGAAAATACTTACCATACAGAATGAGATATTTGCATTTCAGACAAATCAGCTAGTTTCTGTTTGACAGTGAGTTTTATATTTTTCATTTGCAGTCTACCACTAGAAATATATTTTAAAACAGTACACACTATGCTGTATGTTCATGTACATACATACACATTATACACCCATGAGGAATATTACAAAATAATAATGTACTTGGCCTTATTACAGGAAATTTCTCTGATTTTTTTAATCCTAGTAGATTTTATTATCTTTGATTAAAATTGTTGATAATGGCTCATTAATTTTCATGTTTAGAAATGGGTTGTTACCAAGAATTGAAAAATATTATTTTAAGAACCAATATAGAGTAATGTCAGCAAGTTGGTGGATTAGGAAGATTTAGGCTCTCTTTCTTTCACAAAGATATTGAGTAACAATAATATATGAAACAGAATACTTTCATAAGAACTCTAGAGGCCAGTTGAATAACTATAGCACTTGTGTCGTAGTCAAACCAAGATAGAATCCAGCGAAACAGGAAAAAATTGTGACCTTACATATGCTTATTTGTGCTCCTTTTCCTGCAGAATATAGTGCAAAATAATTAGAAGTAAACTGTATACCAAGGCTCCTGACTTCAGATAAAAGCAAAATAGTGGATTTTGACCTAATGTTTATCTTATTTGGATCTACCCACAAGATCCCACAAGATTGGTTCCCATATCACCCAACTCAGAGCCCCTGACTTCAGATAGAAGCAAAATGGTGGATTTTGACCTAATGTTTTATCTTATTTGGATCTGTCCACAAGATCCCACAAGATTGGTTCCCATATCACCCAACTCAGAGCACTGCCAGAACCACTGAAAACAGAGGTGAACAGCATGCTACAGTTTTGGAGGCAAATGCCAGAGTAAGAAGGAAATTAGAAGACGTTTTAGAGATATCAAAACCTCCAGTTAGGCTTATTGGTGAGGTCTTTCCCTGAATAAGGCCAGTATATAAATACTGGGACAGGTAGTTGTTTTTTCCTCCTTCCTTCCTTCCTTCCTTCCTTCCTTCCTTCCTTCCTTCCTTCCTTCCTTCCTTTCCTTTCCTTTCCTTTCCTTTCCTTTCCTTTCTTTCTTTCTGACAGAGTGTCACATTGTCCTCCTGGTAGGGTACTATGGCATCATAGCTCACAGCAACCTCAAACTCTTGGGCTTAAGTGATCCTCTTATATCAATCTCCTGAGTACCTGGGACTATAGGCACCCAACACAATGTATGGCTACATTTTTAGAAACAGGGGTCTAACTCTTGCTCAGGCTGATCTTGAACTCCTGAGCTTAAGCAATCCATCTGCCTTAGCTTCCCAGAGTGCTAAGATTACAGGTATGAAGGTAGCTGTTTGTTCAAATACCCAAATCATAGCAAAAGATTACAAAATATACAAAGAAACTTGACCAATAAAAGGAACAAAATAAAATTTTAAAAGCTAACCCTAAAGAAATACAGATCTATAAGCTACATAATAAAAATTTAAAATGAAATATTGTTATGACAATATTTAATGAGATAAAAAGATAGATATACCCTAAAGAAATACAGATCTATGAGGTACCTAATAAAGAACTTAAAATGACTGTTATAGGTCAGGCATAGGGGCTAATGCCTATAATCTTACCAATCTGGGAGGCCAAAGTGGGGTGGATTGCTTGAGTTCAGCAGTTCGACCAGCCTGAGCAACAGTGAGACCCTATCTTTACTAAAAATAGAAAAATTAATGGAGTGTCATGGCAGGTGCCTGTAGTCCCAACTACTTGGGGGGCTGAGGCAAGAGCATTGTTTGAGCCCAATAGTGTGAGGTTGCTGTGAGCTATGACGTTACAGTGCTCTGGCCTAGGGCAACAAAGTGAGACTGTCTCAAAATAAATAAATAAATAACTGTTATAAAAATATTCAATGAGCTAGGGAGACTTTCATGAAGATAGGAAAGGAAAAATTATCTCATGACATTAATTTCTAAATCTCTGATAAACTTGATATTCAACCATTGACATGAAACCCTGGGGAAAAATATTTTTTGGATTTTTAAAATATCCTTTAAAGAGGATATCTAATTAATACTAGAGATTTGATTGTTTTAAAAGACTATTATTGTTCTTTTTTTTTTATTGTTGGGGATTCATTGAGGGTATAATAAGCCAGGTTACACTGATTGCATTTGTTAGGTAAAGTCCCTCTTGCAATCAGGTCATGCCCCCAAAAGGTGTGGCACACACTAAGGCCCCAACCCCCTCCCTCCATTCCTCTCTCTGCTCTTCCTTTCCCCACCCATCACTCCTTCTTTCTTTCTCTGCTCTCCCCTTCCCCCACCCCCACCGTGACCTTAATTTTCATTAATTGTCCTCATAACAAAATTGAGTACATAGGATTCATGCTTCTCCATTCTTGTGATGCTTTACTAAGAATAATGTCTTCCAGTTCTATCCAGGTTAATACGAAGGATGTAAAGTCTCCATTTTTTTAAATGGCTGAATAGTATTCCATGGTATACATATACCACAGCTTGTTAATCCATTCCTGGGTTGGTGGGCATTTAGGCTGTTTCCACATTTTGGCGATTGTAAATTGAGCTGCAATAAACAGTCTAGTACAGGTGTCCTTATGATAAAAGGATTTTTTTTTTCCTTCTGGGTAGATGCCTAGTAATGGGATTGCAGGGTCAAGTGGGAGTTCTAGCTTGAGTGCTTTGAGATTTCTCTATACTTCCTTCCAAAAGGATTGTACTAGTTTTCAGTCCCACCAGCAGTGTAAAAGTGTTCCCTTCTCTCCACATCTGCAGTTTTGAGATTTTGTGATGTGGGCCATTCTCGCTGGGGTTAGATGGTATCTCAGGGTGGTTTTGATTTGCATTTCTCTAATAGATAGGGATGATGAACATTTTTTCATATGTTTGTTAGCCATTCGTCTGTCATCTTTAGAGAAGTTTCTATTCATGTCTCTTGCCCATTGATATATGGGATTGTTGGCTATTTCATGTGGATTAATTTGAGTTCTCTATAGATCCTAATTATCAAGCTTTTGTCTGATTGAAAATATGCAAATATCCTTTCCCATTGTGTAGGTTGTCTCTGTGCTTTGGTTGTTGTCTCCTTGGCTGTACAGAAGCTTTTCAGTTTAATGAAGTCCCATTTGTTTATTTTTATTGTTGTTGCAATTGCCATGGCAGTCTTCTTCATGAAGTCTTTCCCCAGGCCAATATTTTTCCTATGCTTTCTTTGAGGATTTTTATTGTTTCATGCCTTAAATTTAAGTCCTTTATCCATCTTGAATCAATTTTTGTGAGTGGATAAAAGTGTGGGTCCAGTTTCAGTCTTTTACATGTGGATATCCAGTTCTCCCAACACCATTTATTGAATAGGGAGTCTTTGCCCCAAGGTATGTTCTTGTTAGGTTTATCAAAGATTGGGTGGTTCTAAGATGTTAGTTTCATTTCTGGGTTTTCTACTTGATTCCAAGTGTCTATGTCTCTATTTTTGTGCCAGTACCATGCTGTCTTGACCACTATGGCTTTGTAGTACAGACTAAAATCTGGTATGGTGATGCCCCCAGCTTTATTTTTATTACTAAGAACTGCCTTAGCTATACGGGGTTTTTTTCTGGTTCCATACAAAATGCAGAATCATTTTTTCCAAATCTTGAAAGTATGATGTTGGTATTTTAATAGGAATGGCATTGAATAGGTAGATTGCTTTGGGAAGTATAGACATCTTAACAATGTTGATTCTTACCATCCATGAGCATGGTATGTTCTTCCATTTGTTAATATCCTCTGCTATTTCCTTTCTGAGGATTTCACAATTTTCTTTATAGAGGTCCTTCACCTTCTTCATTAGGTATATTCCTAGGTATTTCATTTTCTTTGAAACTATGGTGAAGTGAGTTGTGTCTTTAATTAGCTTCTCATCTTGACTGTTATTGGAATATACAAAGGCTACTGACTTGTGGACATTGATTTTATATCCTGAGACATTACTGTATTTTTTGATGACTTCTAGGAATCATGTGGTTGAATCTTTGGGATTCGGTAAGTATAAGATCTTGTCGTCAGCAAAGAGGGAGAGTTTGACCTCCTCTGCTCCCATTTGGATTCCCTTTATTTCCTTGTCTTGCCTAATTGTCTTAGCTAGAACTTCCAGCACTATGTTGAATAGTAAAGGTGACAGAGGACAACCTTGTGTGGTTCCAGTTCTAAGAGGAAAAGCTTTCAGTTTTACTTCATTCAGTAAAATATTAGCTGTGGGTTTGTCATAGATAGCTTCTATCAGTTTAGGAAATATGCCACCTATGCCTATACTCTTCAACGTTCTAATTAGAAAAGGATGCTGAATTTTACCAAATGCTTTTTCTGCCTCTATTGAGAGGATAATATGATCTTTATTTTTGCCTCTGTTAATATGGTGGATAACATTTATGGACTTACGTATGTTAAACCAGTCTTGCATCCCTGGGTTGAAACCTACTTGATCATGATGTATGACTTTTTTGATGATAAGCTGTAATTTATTGGCTAGGATTTTGTTGAGAATTTTTGCATCTATATTCATGAGTGAAATTGGTCTGAAATTCTCCTTTTTGGTTGGGTCTTTTCCTGGTTTTGTTATCAGGGTGATATTTGCTTCATAGAATGTGTTGGGGAAGATTCCTTCCTCCTCAATTTTTTGGAATAATTTCTGCAGTACAGGAATAAGCTCTTCCTTGAAGGTTTGATAGAATTCTTGTTTGAAGCCATCTGGACCAGGGCATTTTTTTGTTGGAAGCTTTGTTATTGTTTCTTTAATCTCAGTGCTTGAAATTGGTCTGTTCAGGAGCTTTGTTTCTTCCTGGCTAAGTCTAGGGAGAGAGTGTGATTTCAAATATTGATCCATTTCCTTCACATTGTCAAATTTCTGGGCATAGAGTTTCTGGTAGTATTCAGAGATGATATCTTGTATCTCTGTGGGGTCAGTTGTGATTTCCCCTTTATCATTTCTGATTGAGGTTACTAGAGATTTTACTTTTCTATTTCTAGTTAGTCTGGCTAATGGTTTATCTATTTTATTTATTTTTTCAGAAAACCAACTCTTTGTTTCATTAATTTTTTGAATGAGTCTTTTGTTTTCAATTTCACTGATCTCTGATTTGATTTTGGATATTTCTTTTCTTCTACTTGGTTTAGGCTTAGATTGTTCTTTTTTTCCCCAGTTCCATAAGGTGGCTTGTGAGTTTGTTGATGTGCTCTCTTTCTGTTTTTCTAATGTAGGTATCTAAAGCGATGAATTTTCCTCTCCAAACTGCTTTTGCAGTATCCCACAGGTTTTGGTAGCTTGTGTCTTCATTGTTGTTATGTTCAAGGAAGTTAATGATTTCCTGTTTTATTTCTTCCTGCACCTATCTGTCATTCAACAGAAGGTTGTTTAATTTCCATGCCCATGCCTTTGTGTGGGGTTGAATGTTTTTGTTAGAGTTGAGTTCTACCTTTAGTGCCTTATGGTCTAAGAAGATACAAGGTAAAATTTCAATTCTTTTGATTCTGTTGATATTTGTTTTGTGTCCCAGGATATGATCAATTTTGGAGAATGTTCCATGGGGTGACGAGAAGAATGTATATTCTTTATCTTCGGGATGGAGTGTTCTATATGCGTCTATCAAGCACATTTGTTCTAGGGTCTCGTTTAAATCTCTTATATCTTTGTTTAATTTCTGTTTAGAGGATCTGTCCAGCTCTGTAAGAGGAGTGTTAAAGTCCCCTGTTATTATGGTATTATCAGATTTCATATTCTTCAGACTGAGTAAGTGTCTGTTTCAAGAATTTGGGAGCATTTAAATTGGGTGCATAAATATTTAGAATTGAAATGTCTTCTTGTTGTATTTTTCCCTTGACCAATATAAAGTGACCATCTTTGTCTTTTTTGACTTTAGTTGCTTTAAATCCACATTTATCTGAAAATGATAATGCAGCTCCTCTTTTCTTCTGAATTCCATTTGCCTGAAAAATTGTCTTCCAACCCTTGACTCAGTGTTTTAATTTGTCTTTTGAAGGCAGGTGTGTTTCCTGCAGACAGCAAATGGGTGGCTTGTTTTTTTTTTTTTTTTTGTAGAGACAGAGTCTCACTTTATGGCCCTCGGTAGAGTGCCGTGGCCTCACACAGCTCACAGCAACCTCCAACTCCTGGGCTTAAGTGATTCTCTTGCCTCAGCCTCCCGAGCAGCTGGGACTACAGGCGCCCGCCACAACGCCCGGCTATTTTTTGGTTGCAGTTTGGCCAGGGCCGAGCTTGAACCCACCACCCTTGGCATATGGGGCCGGCGCCTTACCGACTGAGCCACAGGCGCCGCCCCAGGTGGCTTGTGTTTTTTAATCCAGTCAGCCAACCTATGTCTCTTCAGTGGGGAATTCAAGCCATTAACATTTATTGAGATGATTTATAAGTGTGGTAGTATTCTATTCATCTTATTTTGTGAGAGTCCATTGCTTAGTTTTATCTTTTGCATCAGTGTGGAAGTTAGGTTCTGTCCTTTTATTTCTGAGTCCTTACTTTGCAGCTGATCCATTGTGGTGGTCAGTATGTAGAACAGGTTGAAGTATTTCCTGCAGAGCTTATCTTGTTGTGGTGAATTTCCTCAATGTTTGTATATTCGTAAATGATTTAATTTCTCTGTCAATTTTTAAGCTTAGCTTAGCAGGGTACAGAATTCTGGGCTGGAAATTGTTCTGTTTAAGTAGATTAAAGGTAGATGACCATTGTCTTCTTGCCTGGAAAGTTTCATTAGAGAAGTCTGCGGTCATTCTGATGGATTTGCCCCTGTAGGTCAACTGGCATTTACTCCTGGCAGCTTGAACAATCTTGTCTTTGGTCTTCACTTTGGACAGTTTCATCACAATGTGTCTTGGAGAAAACTTGGTTAGAATTGAGGTGACCTGGGGTCTGATATCCCTCTGAAAGCAGTGTGTCAGAATCTTTGGTGATATTTGGGAAATTTTCTTTTATAGTATTCTCTAGTATGGCTTCCATTCCCCTGGGGCATTCTTCTTTCCCTTCTGGGATTCCTATAACTCGTATGTTGGAACACTTCGTAAAGTCCCATAATTCTGACAGTGAATGTTCTGCTTTTTCTCTCTTCTTTTCTGCCTCTTTAACTATCTGAGCTATCTCAAGAACTTTGTCCTCTACCTCCGAAATTCTTTCTTCTGCATGGTCTAACCTGTTGCTAATACTTTCCATTGCATCTTTTAGTTCCCTGATTGACTGCTTCAGTTTCTTCAGCTCCACTATATCCTTTCTATATTCTTCATATCATTCATCTCTTATTTGATTCTGTTTTTGAATTTCCTTTTGGTTATTTTCCACTTTATTAGCAGTTTCCTTCATTATTTCCATCATTTCCTTCATTGTTTTCATCATGTGTATTCTAAATTCCCTTTCTGTCATTTCTAACATTTCTTTATAGGTGGAATCCTCTGCGGTAGTTACCTCATGGTCCCTTGGAGGAGTTGCTCTGGACTGGTTCTTCATGTTGCCAGGAGTTTACTGCTGATTCTTCCTCATGAGTGATTTCTTTTATCTGTTTCCTTGCCCTAATTTTTATTTTACTTCCTCTTGCTCTTTAAGTTCCTCTGCCGTGGACTAAGGTTTCAGTGAGTCCTTTTGGTACAGGACCAGAAAGATGAGAAGGGATAAAAGAAAGAAAAATAAAGAAAGAAAAGAAAACACAGAAAGGAGAGGGGGTGGGTAAAAGGGAATATTGACAAAAAGAAGAGAGGCACAGAAAGAGGGAGACAGAACAATATAGGTGTACAGTAGGGTACTTTGGCACAATCTTAAAAAAAAAAACCTCTGCGGGTGCCCGGTTGAGGGGTTCCCTTGAGGCCAGCAGCTCTTTGCTAACCTGATCAGGCACAGTACCCCACCTCCACCAAGCAGAGAGGAAAGACAAAAATGCTATAAATCAAACCAAAACAAGCAAACAGAAAACTTTATAGGATAAAATTGGGTGAAAAACCAAATAATATGGGTAGAAACACTAGCAAAAATGAAGTTCTAATTATGGAAAAAGGCAGCAATGGGAAATTTATTTAAACTAGAAAAATAGAGAAAGAAAAGGAAGAAAAGAAAAAAAAGAAAAGAAAATATCTGTACAGAAAAGATTGAAATTAAAAAGAAAACATGACAAAATAAACAAAAAACAAACAAACTAACAGCAACAAAAAAACAACCAAAAACAAAGCAGCATATATATTGCCTAGGAACAGGTGGTCTTCTGGGGTATGAGCTATTAATCACAATGCTGATAGGACTGGAGGCCTCCGCTAATTTCTCAAACCCCACAGGATGGAGACCCTAAATCTCTCTTCAGCCCTCTTAAAAGGCATTTTAAACTTCTAAATGTGGCTAAGCAAAAGCTTTCCCAGGAAAGTGCTTGTCACTGGGATCACTGCTGAAGTGGCTATCCACTTACCCAGTGTGCCAAAATGGGCCTCACTCTGCCCCTATGGGTTAAGGCTGTAAGCGGCTCAGTCCCTAGGTTACTAGCTCCTGCCTGATCCTTGCTCTGTGACCCTGAAGTTGGAGCTTGCCGGGGCAGTTTTCTCACAATGGCTCCCTGTGGCCCAGAGCTGAACACTATTAGCTTCGTCTGGTTCAGTGGCTCAGTCTGGGGCCCTAGACAACACCCAAAGTTCTCTGCACTCCTGCTCAAGCTCTCCCCAAGGCAGTTCAACTGAGTGCCAAGTCCAACAACACCAAAACAGTTCACAGGTAAGGCCTTTCCGGTTTGCAGTCTCACTGCTGCTGTACATACAGCTCCCTGTGGGATTAGGTCGATCAAACACACGCAACCACTTGCCAGTTTTCCACTGTTTTTGTCCTCATCTTGGGGTCCAGAAGTCTCTCGCTGACACTCTGTATCCTCAAAGGGATGATTATAAGCAGATCCCACTAGCCAGAGATGCCTGGAGTCTTATCTCCCCGGACTCACGATGCCCAGTTGCAGGGAAGCTGTTACTTGGCCGCCATCTTGCTCTCACTCTCAAAAGGCTATTATTTTTCAGACTAAATGTTCATTGCATTATATATGCAATGAGGTATTTTCAGATACCTTATTTAATGAGGTATTTTCAGATCTGCTTGAAGCTCTGAAGGGAAGACTAAGTGGAATAAGTAATGCAGTTAGTTCTCAGAAATTGCTCTCTATGTTCCATCTAGTTGATCCTTGACTCCCATTCCTCCAGCTTTTCCAAAGATAATGAAAACACCTACTTTGCTGTGTTAAAAACCCTTTTCTATTTAAAATGCTCATAGTATTGTCTTTTCCATACAATTAGACAATACCAAAAAGTTAAAGGTAAAACAAGATGAAACTCAATCACAAACTCGAACCTTGAGTAAATAGAAAGTTTAAACTTGTGATAACAATACCTTGCTAATGTAATCTGTCTCCTCAAGTCTTCTTAACATAGGTAGATTTTTTTCATTAGATTGTTAAATTCTAGGTACTAGGTAGCCAAGTAAAGACATTTCTTGAGGTATAGAATAAATGAATACTATTATCAGAATATTAATAGCCTGAAAGAAAGAGAAGGAAACATGGAAGGACTATTTCTGTCCCTTATGTACACAGGTTAGTGACTTCCTCAATCCAAATTTTGAATTTGTCATGCAGAATACATTTCATTCATGACAAGAATAATGTGTTGAAAAAGAATTAATACCTGGACTTGTCTATATTCTGAGGATGTTAGCTTCATATTTTTTTGAAAGTTAAGAGAACTATCAGAAACCCAATATGATGCTTTTGGTTTGTGCAAATTTCCTGTCTTATTTTCCATGGAATAAGGAGTGGAACTTTGACTGCTGTGTTTCAGGTGACTCATGATAAAGATATAAATTATGTATAAGGGCAAATAAATTAGATAGATGGGATTCTATATTAACAAATGAAAATACAAACATCTGGAAAGTTGGAGAGGGAGCAAGACATGATTGAGCATCACAAGTTAACATGTGCTTATACTCAATAAATGCAGCTACTATCATTCCCTAAAAATTAATAAAAAGATAATGCTAAACTCTTGCCAAAACTGAACCATCAGGACAAGAAGGTAATGCAAAAAAAGGCTTAACGGTGAAAAATAATTAAATATTAGATACTCTATAGGTTCCAGGAGTGGTGGCTCATGCCTATAATCCCAGCACTCTGATAGGCTGAGGAGGGTAGATTGAACTCAGCAGTTCAAGACCAGCCTGAGTAACAGTGAGACCCTATCTCTACTAAAAATATAAAAACAAGCCAAGCATTGTGGTGGGTACCTGTAGATCCAGCTTCTGGGGAGGCTGAGACAAGAGTATCACTCAAACCCAGAAGGTTGCCGTGAGCTATGATGCCAGGGCACTCTACCCAGGGCAACAGAGTGAGACTCTGTCTCAAAACAAACAAACAATCCCCCACAACCTCTGTAGTTTTCTAATCTCAATCAATACAAAACGTATCTTCTTAGTGTCTCTTCACATAAACCTTGTAAGTACACTATTGTTCAAGTTTGTGAAGAGAAAAAAAAAAACTGTGCTAAAAATAAATGTGCATGTGATTTTTAGAAGACTAGATATTTATATAATCCACACATTGGAATCAATTTTCCAACTTCAGATTTTTAAAATGCTCTTGGAGGGGAACATCCCAAGTGTACCCTTTCTGTTCAGTCTCTCGCTGAAGTTCTCCCAAGGGCATTCACACATGCACGCAACCCACCTTCTAAAAGCAGCCAACTTGGAGATTGCGAGTATGACCAACAGTGGCCAAAGTACAACTCTGTAAGTAATCCATTTATCTCCTAATTAAATTTCAATGTCCAATTCATGTGACAGAAAATGGTTGAGAAACTAAGGAGGGAAGCTGAGATTTTACAGTTTTCTCAATTTCAAACTTTTTATTTAAGTGGAAAATAAAGACTGCATGCCTTTATTGCTTCAAGGAAAATAAAAAAATGACATTTAAGGACATTCTTAAAGATGATGAATATTTGCAGCTTCAAATGGAGCTTCTTGGAAAATAAGCTTTCATTGCTTTTGTTTTAATTCAAGATGAAGAGCAAACTTTTACATCCAGATGCTCAGCACATGACAAATATGGGTAAACTCTGCCAATGAAACAAAAATATTGGTTGCCACCCTATTTAATGTGTTACTTCCTCCAAGTAACAATAGAAAACTAAAGCTTTTAGAAAATAAGTAAAATGCCAAAAAATAAAAAGATGAATAAATTCTAAGAAAAAATATGATTATGTTTATCAATATTAAATATCATCAATAATATTTGAAGGGCATTTTGGAACTGCATAAATTAAGATATCCAGCTGAAGGTCCTAATTAATCATTCTATTTTCAGAAATAACCTAAATGAATACATTTCACAGAAAAGTCTTCAGCTATATTTTACTTTATTTTCTCCAAGATTTAACCAAGAGCTTCTAATGGTATAACTAACATGAAAGCAGTGAATTTATATTCCAGAAGGTACACAGAAAGTAAGTAATGGATTCGGAGAATTTATTAGCTTAAAAATGAGTTTGTCAAATACAAGTAAGAAGATATGTGCTCTCTGACCAAATCCATTTGACACTATGGTCAATAGTGTAATGGAACTACTATTGTCATAATGCCATAATGGAAACACTTCTTTCTGTGTGGCTTTCTGGGAGTCCAGAGAGAGCTCACAATGTAAGCAGAGTATAACGAGACCCAGCTCTGGTTGGGAGAAATGTGTCTGCCATAAGAAAAGGTCTTTCAATTGCTGGAGGACATCCAATTTCCATCTTTTGAAAGTATTAAAATGTCATTTCCAGCAATCATACTTTTAATTTCCAAGAGTTCTTTGTTGATCTCTTGAATGTTTTCTATTTAACTCTTCATGTTTCATAGATGAAATAGCTTTTCTTATATAGCTGCTGATAGTAATCACATATTTTTTAAAAGAATTTTTTAGGCTCCTTCAATTTTCTTTCTTTTTTCATTTTGTCTGTTTGTTTTGGTCTCCTTATGTTGCAGGCTTTTCTCAAATGTCAGGTGATATTTGGTTCTTCACTGCTGTTAAATAGAGAGTTCTAACCAGGGATTCAACACTGCGTGTCTGGGTAGGCTTTTGAATGGGAGGATTTTTCATAGAATGATTGGAGAGAAAACTGACTTCTTGTGAGGTTTCCAAATATCAATATCTAGAGATCCTTTTTTTGTTTCTTTCTGAAACTCTCATGTTGCTCCAGAGAAGAATCAATCTCTTCTTCTGCCTGGAGTTATTTTTCCCACCTACTCACAATCTGAGATAATAGTTGAGGAAGGTGGTTGGGGGCTTAAGGTCAATTTTAAATACTTCCTCATAATTTCCATTTATCTTTATGGCACCTCAACACTATTCTTCTCTGTGTCTCCTATACCTGAGTTTGGGAAGTCCTTGTTCAGTTTCTCCACATAACAACCCCTTGATCTCCTGAGGTCATGGTCCAGGCAAGGGTGAAAGTGGTGCATGCCTGGGTGGGAGGTTGCTAAGACAAGATAGCTTTGTGTAGCTCTGTACATGGGGAAATATGATGGATGTGTACATGGGGTAGGTGGAAGGATAATTGTTCCATACACAGATTGTCCAAGCAGTCTGTTTTCAAGTCTGTACCTTTTCTTGCATTCTTTGATGAATTTTTACCTCCAAGTTCAGAGTTCTTCAGGAAAAAACTTCTCCTTTCATTCCTCTCTGAAGGCACTAAGTTTGTAACTTCTCCTCTGGTAAAACAGTTAGGCTAGTATGTGCTTTCCCTCTTTCAAAAAGTAGGTAGGTACTGTAGTGGAGATTGCTAGTCTGTGCTTGGCCCCTCCTCCTGGCTTCTTTCTCTTTGCTCTCTCTCTCTCTCTTTCTCTCCGCTAACTTAAAAGACTTTTAAAAGAGAGAAATGGTAAGTGCACATGGTTGCCTCCATGTTTAACCAGACACACAGACTGAGGATCCTAATCCACTCCCTGTTCTGTGCACAATTAACATCGGAGTAGGAAACTAGGAGGCTGGAGGTGAAAGGCCTGAATGATCACAGCTGAGCAGCCTCATTGCCACAGGGCTGACATTTTCACTTAGTTACTTGATTAAATAATGTCCTTTCAAAAAAATATGATTTTTTTTCTCATTTGAGTCATATCATTGATGTAACTGTGGGTTTTTCATTTCTTTGGCAGTACATTTTCTGGTCTCTATGATTTAGTTGATTTCAGCTTCTGTTTTAAATCTATTGGTATTTATCATGTCAATGAAACATAGAGATAGACAATATCCTTCCTGCAAATCCATTCCAGACTTTTTTTTTTATTTATATCATAAACTTAGCATTCTGCTAACTCCTACTGTTTCAACTACTAAGACCTCTATATCCCTTCTATATGCTTCTCAAGGCTTTCCTAAACATAGCCCCACCTAATTAAACTCTTTTCCTGTCACTCTTTATACCTCTTGGCCTGGTCAGGTAGATCTTTTGTGTTTCCTTCAAAACTGAAGTTGTCCCTCCTTTGCACCATGGGACCTTTTCCTTCTGCAGAAGCCCCATTCCCAGACATGACTCTCACTGCTCCTTGAAATGCTCCCTTCTGTCCTCTAAAAACCTATCTAATCCTCAAGCTTCAGCTCAATTTTCTACTTTCTTGCAAAATGGAAGCAGTTGCGGGTATTCTTACTTAACAAGTTCCTAAAAAATCATTCTTATTTCCTTGAAATTGATTTTAAACTTGTCAAACATGAATCATTCATTTTTCACTTCTCTTCATGCCTCACAACGTGAATTCCTTTCTGCGCCTGTATCTGCTAATGGGCTGATTTCAAAAGGTTGTTTCTTCCAGTCCTCTACTTTTCAGTTAGTAGTTTGATAGGTTGGTTTTATTTCCTGATATGTTTTTAAAACGAGATTCTGGCAATAAGGAAATTTAAAAGTGTTCTTTAGTTAAATCGACTGATTAAAGGAAGAAAGTTTTGTTCTCTACTTACAGTGGTATATTTGAGAGTATAACTAAATGGAAGTAGGATTTACTACTTTTGTTATGTTTGTTTATAGGAGGATAAACTAGCTATTGTTATAATTTGCATCATTTTTAATCATTTGCATAAAATTTCTCAGTTTACATCTTCATGCCTTTGCTACATGTTCCCGAATTTAAAAAATCATTTTTTGATATGTTTGTAGAGATTTTGTTTTTTGATTTGTTTTGTTTTGCTTTGCATTTCCATCTGATACATTGAATAAAAGACCATAAAATAACTTTCTTTAAGTTCGTTCTTAGTTTATCCCATATTTAGTTAGACTAAATGCCAAGCTATGTTTGGCAAACTTGAGATGGTAGCTGCTAATTAAGCAAAGTTTATTTAATGATAAAAGAAAGCAAGAGAACTCCTTTAAACTAGGTGTGAGAAACTGAACAGAGCATGTTGAGCACTGCCAAAATGCTGCAGAATCCTCTGTTAATGATTTAATTAGTAGGAAACTGTCATCAATCTTTGTAAATGTCTTAACACCTGTTTCCTTTAGTCAGGCCCCAGTGACTTAAACATACAACTTCTAAGTCATAAATGGAGAGATGTTAACATAAGAGTTCACTCAATTGGTTTTAGACTCTGTATAAAAAGTAAACTCTTTTTTACCTGTTTCTCTTCTCATTACCTGTCACGTTTTTATGAGTGTCCTTGCCACTGCTGGGAAACTATAGTGCTTCACTTGTAAAGATGACTAGAGGATGGATTTTAGTATTGTGGCCACCAAGCCAAAATTTGAGAAACGTCTCTCCTACTGAAAGCCATCTTGATGGAACATGAAACCATGTGCCTGCCCTGCTACTTTGGACACTGCTTTTGAATTACTAGAAATGCTTTCTGTATCTCACCAAGGACTTTGAAGCTTGAGCAATGTGAAGCAAGGCCAAAGATTGATCAGGTTTATTCAGTTCCCCAGTAAGATTATCAAGTAGCCCTTGCTAAGGAGACCCTCTGAGCTGCTCTGGTTCTATACTGTTTAAAAGTTGTTCATCTTTGGCTTTCTTTCCAATACTGTAAGCTTCTTCATGTCCTTCAAATGGAATCATTCTTCGTAAAGTCAACCAAGGGTCCTTGTTTTTTGCTTGCAAACAAAACAACTTCTGTGATGTATTTAACATTATTTGCAACTATCTCTTTCCTTGAATGCTAATATTTACTTATAGAACAAAGCCACATGGTGTCTTTTATTACTAATTAGATTTTTCTTTTTATTATTTCACATTTCAGGGAAATTATTTAACATGTATTTACTTGTATTCAGTGTAAAAAGATCATCTTTGAATGTCATGCCTTATGTCCTGGTATCCTGACCAGGATGAAAACCTGATTCAGGTGAATGTGAGATGCTTAGAATGCTGGACTATCTCCAGGAGCAAGACAGTGAAGGACCATGCAAATAGACTCTCCACATTCTGAGAAGGAGGAAGTTATCAAGTAGTGAGGAAGCCAGGGAATATGAATGTACTTTATTTTTAGGTGCATCCTACTTTGATAAGAATATAATCTGATTATGGAGAATACATTTGGAGTACTGAATAAAAATATAAATTAACATACCATTATACCATTTAATTAATGCAATTTTAAAATGACACAAAAGAAAAAAAATTAAAATTTTCTCTATGTCTTTAGAAAAATGATATATTTTTGATAAAGTTAGTAGTGAAATTCTTTGAGGGCTAAAATAATTTGTAGTTTGGGAAAAGTCATATAATGTTAAAGGAGCTTAGAGATCACTTAATAAAGTATTCCTAAGTGGTTAATTATGTTCTATGGTACTTTAATACAGTTGATTGCTGGGTCAATACAAACAGTATTACATACTAGTTCCAGTGGTTCATGGTCACCTGTTTCTACCAATCCTAACTTAAAATCTTGACACTTCCCACGTCCTCAGCATCCAATGATGATGTCATCTCTGCTTCTCACGTCTACTTTCACAGCTCTCTGGTCCAATCCTTCCTTCTTCTAGAACGCTGAAGACTTTAAAAAGTTTAAAATAGATCCTCTGCTGGCAGGAGTAGGAGAATCCTCATTTAATTCGATCTCATTTCACAAATGAAATTAAAAATTTATAGGAAATTACATTAGTATCTCCTTTTGCTTAGAAAGAATTAATCTTTTTTTTAAAAATGACTGAGAAACCACATTATTTATATACACCACAATTTCACTGAAATGCTACCCCATGAAATTGAGACCTCTGAGTCTTAGAACTAATTTAGGTTTCTATATATATTCTGGGAGACCACTGTAATATCATAAAAGGAAAAGTTCAGCTGAATTTATCTCATAGTTTAATTTTCTACTCAGTGCCTTCCCTCCACTCTTACCTTCTGCCTCTAGGCAAAACATAATACAAATTAAGCTTAATTAAATTTCCTTTCATTTTTTTAAGAACAGAATTTGGGTTTTGTAACTGCAAATTTTAGTTTCAGCCTGTTTTAATTAGCATTTTGGGAAGGGAATTTCTCTCAAAAAAGTATGTGACCCAGGAACTGTAAAATTGCATTTCTATAATTCTTATTTCATTGTTTTCCCTGTTTTACAACCAAACCCAGTGCAAGATTCGCTGATACATTTGATGTAGCTTGCAATGAAAAGAGAATATTGTGAATCGTTTTGAATTTTATTTCTTGGAAATATATTTTCCTTGTGTGGTCTACCATTAGGAAAAATAAAACACCATCTAAAAGTGTTACTATTTCAAAGAAAAGGATGGCATATTTATCCTTAACATAAATTAAATCAGGCAACTTATTGCAAAAACTGTGGTTTCAATCAATACTATTCATAATACTTTTACATACATGTCACTTTGGTAAAACTTAACACATGAAAGATATATGAGGCCCATCAGCCAAAGTGAAATAAATTGTGAGAAATTCAGCTCATTGTGAGTTGTAGTTTCTTACTGATTTTTGTGATTATAATAGTTATAGATTTATATGCAGGTATTTCATTAGGAAAAGTGTATTTGTGAAGCTTGAATATTTTGCTGTTTCAAGAAGGAAATTACAGACTATGGAGCTACTTCCTTGCCAAAGATTTTACAAACACAGATAGCCACAGAAAGCTTACTAATTTAGAACATCTAAATACATGCTGGCTGGGTTAGAGGAGCTGGAAGATAGTGATTAACAGAGAATGGAAGTCCTTCAAAGTCTTCCAAAGGGATGTCTTTCAAAGCTAACGGAACGGAAAAAAGTGAAAAGAGTGAAATGAATCTCAGAGAACCAACCTGCCCTCTGGTCAGATAATCTACCCTGCACAGTGAACTTTCATTTTTGCCTCCTTGTCTTATATTTAGTGGGTGATTAGCAAAAGAAGCTAAATTTATAGGGCATTGTTTGATCAAATCAAGGATCAAATGCAAAACCTAAACATTTAAGTAATTTAGTTTCCTTTAATTTCTGATATTCCAAAATTCTATATGAAATGGATTCTAGAAGTTGTCACTGTAAAATAAACAGATCTATAGGAATATTATTTGTTACTTTCAAGTGCACTTGTTCTTTGGTGTTTCTTAATTGTATGTTAATAGTTGTGGCTTTCAATCTGGATTGAAAAGATGCTTTTTGCAGTCAGAATGGGCCTTTTCCTTGAAATATTTATGTAAAAACTAAGAAATGTTTTTAGAACTTCAAATATAATGCAAAGACTCAGACTAAGGAAAAAGCTTGAATTTTATTACCATCAAGGGAGCTGACCGCAGAAGTAGACAAGTAGGGCATAGAGATTGACTTCCGCTTTTAAAGCAGGTAGGTTTTTTTTTTTTGTTTGTTTGTTTTAATTTATTCAATACTTAAAAAAAAAGAGAGAGAGAGAGAAGAGAAAAAAGTAGCTGAATAACTTCTGGTTGGCTAGATGCCGGTATTATTTTCATTGGCAATAGCTTCTGAGTGGCTGAAAGGTGGCCATTAACACTCTGACAGAAAGTGCTGACAGGGTGATTATAAGATTAACACCCTATGTTATATTAAGAGTGTCAAAACCTCACTCTTACCTGTCAGTGGAAAATAACAGCAGGAATGGAAACACCACAGATGCAAAATTATTTCTAATGTCAAAGTACCATGCTTTGGTGTGTCTAAACTTTTTTTTGATGCCCATATTAGCTACTGAATTTAGCTGATGGTCAAAGGCATTGATTTTCTATTTAATAGTGTAACTTTCTGGAGTGAAGGAGTTATAAGAATTGTATATTATGGTCATTCTCATTTGGAATGAAAATCTTACATATGATTTCGTCGGGAGAAACTAATTTTGAATTATAAATTTATTTTATATACTCAAGTTGTTTTTATTTAACAATTCTTTTTTAAAATGTAACAATTCTTTATCTCAATTGTGAAGAAATATTGAACAAACATGCTACTTTTCAAATTGCGTCTATGGTGCTTTGTAGCCCCCAGATGAAAAATTCCCCAATATTTGGCTCCATTAGGAAGTTTTCCTTCAACAAGGTGTTTATTTGTTTTGTTTACTCATTTTTAATCCCCAACCCCCCCAAATCTGCCCTCTACATCACACACAAGACTCCATTAAATGTATATAAATGAGGCCAAGTACAGTGGTGTGTGTCTATAATCCCAGCTTTTGGGGAGGCCGAGGTGGGAGGCTGAGGATGGAGGATGGGAAAATCCTTGGAGCCTAGAAGTTTAAGAAGTTTGAGACCAGCCTGGGAAAAATAGTAAGACTCTATCTCAAAAAAAGTGTGTATGTAAATGTAAAATATTAGCATCAATTAAACAATGAAAACCGCTAGTGTTTCTTGTTCAGGAGTGGCTATTCAACAAGCCATGTTGATCATTCTCTTGATCGAGTACCTCTTGGAAATGAAAATGTAAAAACCAAGGGTTGTAAAACAAGGGACAGTTTAGGGAGGTGCTTAACATGAAAGTCCTGAGTGAGAGAAGTGAGAAGTTGGGGAGAGTAAATTATCTATCTTAGCGGACTGAGCGGGCATGACCAGATCAGTGTTCATTTGAACTCTGATGGATCTAAACATCATCCAAGAATCCTGGGTCAGCCTCAGTTTCTACACTGTCCTGCAGCAGAGATTCACGCAGAGAGTGAAGGGTGGTCAAGGTTAGGGTGCTTGTGGACTCCTTAAGCCTCTGGAATATGAGAGCACTCCTTCAGGAGCAGGATAAACCTAAGTGGGAGGACAAAAATGTAGGCATGGCTGTGGCCTTAGCTTGACTTGCAGCTCTGTAATACTTAAATATGTGGCATACCAATCTCCACATATAGACATGGCCTGTGCCTTCTGTCCCACAAATGTTAGGGGTCGGCCTGACAGAATTTTTTTTTGTCAACCATGTAAATAATTTTCCAAAGTCACTAAATTATATTAATAATTCAATCCACTGGAAATGTATTTGATAGGTAGGATGTTTATTCATGGTATTTTTCATGAATTCCTATTTCTGTCATTGGATTAGCTAAGACAATAGGCTCAAGAAAGCTTCCAAATTTGTTACCTGTTTGGTGATCAGGGAAGTTCTGTGCTATTTGTATAGTCATCATAGAACTCCATTGGAGGCAATTAGCTTACTTCCTTGATTTATGCTTAAAAATCATCACAGAATTATTTAACCTGGATGGATGGTTTTCCAAACCAACAATAAAGAAAAATGGTCATAAAATCCACATGGAATAATCCTTAGGCTTTGAATAAAGACTCCTTGAATTCTAATACTGGTTTGGTCTTTCACTCTAGCTTTGCTCTGCTTTTACTTTCCAAGCTTTTGTTTTCTCAGTTGTGAAATGAGGAAGTTAGAATGTGTTGGTGAAGCCCTAGGTCCCCAAGCGGCCTTTTAAGAGACTAGTACAAGAGATAGGGTGGGCAGTACTTAGAAACACTCATGAAAGTTAGTGCTATAATGTATCTGTAATAAATAATTCTGCTGTGAAAACAGTAGTAGTTTTCAAACTACAGACCAGATACTTTCAAAAGTCCATTATAGTTCAAAAACTTTCTGGTTTTAATTATGTAGAGAAACAAAAAAGGACTTTGGGTAATCAAACCTACATGAATCCCTCTTTCTTTAACATTAATGTAAAAAGAAGGGGGTGAAAATCCTAACAAATTGCTTCGTGACACTCATAGTCATTTTCCTACTTATTTTTTAACACTCTGGAATTCAGAAGGGCCGAGTTATCTCAATACATATTCTTTGTTGGATCTGTCAGTGTCCCCACTTGAACAGACCAGTTTGGTGACTATGAACAGATAGCAAATTTTGGTCATTGAGGAATTAAATGCCAAAAAATGAAAAAAGATTGCTTTTCTGAAAATAAGGATGGGAAATTCCTGGGAGATTTTAAAGAGCCAAGCAACATGGCTTGAATGACACGTCATGAAGCTAATGTGAGCAGGAAAGTAGATTGAGTGGAGAGGCAGCAGGGATTGTAGGCAAGAGAGGTAACAGTAGTCCAGCTGTGAGATGACCAGGGCCCAGAGCTAGTATTTGGCACAGGGGCCAAGCAGAGTGGGAGGACCTGCCTGTAAGTTGCCAAAGAAGACAAGTCAAATAGGTGTTAGAATGGGAAAGCAGCCAGCATCCCTCGGCTTCCCATCCACATCTCCGTTCACTCTAACACAATCTCTCTTTTGGGAAAGTAACCTTTGTCCTTTATCCTAAGTACTTTCTAATCATCCACATCCTACTATAAGGTTACATTTTAATGGAAGTCAACTTGGAGACTTCTCCAGTGACATGAAACTGTTTTCTTTCACTCTGCGGTTTAACAGTTTCTCCACAGTAACAGGGCAGTCTTTTTATTACCAGAAACATGGACCTTATTTGTGGTCTTCAGCCATGGCAAAACTCCCATTAAAGCCAATGGGAGTTGTGGCTAAGCAAACTTTACTGAATAATATTCATTTTTGACAAGGTTTGGAATATGAAGCAATAGGAATTGTTATTTACTTATTATGTGTTACTTTTGGTTCCCATGAAAGCATTACCACAAATAGGATACAGGATTATGTCTTTCTTTAGGTACATAATACAAATACTGAAATCTTGAATAGAAATCATGTGGTCTTCAGGAAGGAAATATGTTTAACTTTAGCTGTTAATTGTCAATTTCAAAACTCTTTGTTTGATCTCAACACTTTGCAAGCATTTTTACAGTACACGGTTTCTACAAAAAGGAATAATTTATTAATTCATTTACTACTCCTAAAACATTCTCATTTTTCTCATGAAAAATAAGAAGCAGAAAGACCATAGTATCAGAAAACAGCAAAATCATTTAGGGAATGCTTCAGAAACTTATGAAATATTTCCTAAATAATTTTATAATTACTTACATCAAATAAATAATAGTGCTGTTTCACTGAAAATTTTCTTATGATATCTTTGTGGTGTGATGTTGGGCAAAATCATAAATTTGGTACCAGCCAATGATATCAGTATCTAATCGCTCCATAACGGTCACAAAGGCAGCATCATATTATTATACCAAGAAATATTTTCACTCTGTGCTCTCTTCATCCTCTTAATTTTGTACATTAGGTGGTAAATGCTGGGGGCAAATTGCTATTACAGCTCATTAGTTGAGCACAACTCAGTGTACTACTTTTAAATATTTTGGATAATTTTAGAAAATATAACATGTTTAATTTAACTAACTAAATTATTCACTCCTTGATGTAGTAACTTCGGTAACCTTAGAACACAGGACACCAGTGACCACTTCCTTGTCTTAAAAATATTTCTGCCTTTTCCATGACCAACTCTTTGCTAGTAATTTTTTACATATCAGAGTCTTTAATTATCTCATTTTCTTAGTTTTCTACCCCTAATACCCCAGTGTATTTCCCTCATTAAATGCTGTCTCTCCCCCCCCACCACCACCTTGGGGAAGTTTTCCCACATCCACTTCTTTAGGCATCACCTCAACTATAGGTCTGTCAGAGGACCACCTGTTTTTGTAAATAAAGTTTTATTGGAATACAGCCATGCTAATTCATTGTCTATGGCTGCTTTCTCACTTCCATGGCAGAGTTGAGAAGTTACAACAGAGGCCCACAAAGACTAAAATTTTACTATCTTTTACTTTAACAAAAGGTTTACCAACACACCTGACTTAGAACACAGTCGACTCTCCATAAAGTTGCAGCAGGCAGTTAAAAACGCCACATGTCCAAACCAAACTCTAATTTAATGCCATTGTTATCTACTTGATTTTTTTCACTCAATACTTAAAAAAATGCCTTTATCTTTCATTTCCTTTAATTTTCAGACATCCAATTGGTCACAACAGTCTGATAATCTCTCTGGAGTCTAAACTCTTATCACCCTTTTCCCTCATTCATCTTGTCCATCTCTTGCCCAAATATTTTAGTGCCTAATCTCATTTCTAACATTTCTTTTTTAAAATGTATCACATGCTCTATTGCCAATAATCTTAAACAAAGCAGCCATCTGTTTGCGTATTTATTGTCTAAATTCCACTGGTCCCTCCTATTACCTTGTGATAAAGTCCAAACCTTTACATGTCATTCAAGCCCATTTATTCTGCATTCCCTCTTCTGCTGCTGCAGGTGCTCCCTAGCTCCCCAAAACATACTTCCCAAGCAACTGATATCCTCTCTAGCTCATGCATATCTTTGTTTATTATGATCTCTCTGCTTGAAATGCTTTTCCAATTTTTCTTCTGTAATACTGCTTATTTATTTTTTTCAGGCTCAACTCCAAATGTCACATTCTCAGTAATGCAATAAAGCCATTCTCAGCAGGCAAAATTAAATCTTACTTTATTCTGCTCCTATATGGCTTAGGATACACTTAATCTTCTTTCATCTTTAGCAAGCATCTCACAATAATCCTGTTGAATCTGCATGTGGCCTTGGAGTCCTTTTCAGGCAATTGTTATCAACCAACAATAGGTATTCTGGAAGGTAAAACATGTGTCATAGTCTCTGAAACACTTCACATTCTTTAAGAGCAGGGACAGAAACTTCTTCATATATTTATTCTAAGAAGCTGGAATAGAAATAGACTCTTAAAAATCATTTACACTGCAGAGTTTATTTGAACTGGTTTAAATTGAGATGGAACTACTAATGAAGTATTTCAAATTAGCTGTTAAGGAGAAATCAGTAAAATTTCAAATATGACTTATGGTTACTTAGAAACATTTATCTAGTCTTCCAATTTGAGTGGTGAGAGTATATCTGTTAACAAGATGAACTTTATGTCAGCTTAGTAATAAAATCATTACAATGTTAATAATTACAATTTATGGATTATTTTCTAGTTGCTGGGACTAGTATATTTCACCTTATTTAACTCAAAGCAATCTTATTATTATCACTGTTTTTATCCTCCCCCTCCTCTTCATAATTCTCTTTTATAAATGAAGAAATCAATGGAGAGAATTTAATTAATTTCCTCTAGGTTATACAAAGAATAAGTGACATATCTAGGATTCAAAGTTAATTTTACCTAACTCCAAAGTTTGGGTTCTTAACAAATAAAATATATTGTTCCTGGGCAGCGCCTGTGGCTCAGTGAGTAGGGCGCCAGCCCCATATGCCGAGGGTGGCGGGTTCAAACCCAGCCCCGGCCAAACCGCAACAAAAAAATAGCCGGGCGTTGTGGCGGGCGCCTATAGTCCCAGCTACTCGGGAGGCTGAGGCAAGAGAATCGCGTAAGCCCAAGAGTTAGAGGTTGCTGTGAGCTGTGTGAGGCCACGGCACTCTACCCGAGGGCGGTACAGTGAGACTCTGTCTCTACAAAAAGAAAAAAATTTAAAAAAATATATTGTTCCTTTACTTAGATTTAGTTCTTCTGTTTACATGGGGGAAATTATTGACTTATTCTTTCAAATTCACAGGGAATGATTCCAATATGGAACCCTTCCAGAAGCACTTTAGATTTGAATTGTCCTCCAGTCATTGTTGTTTGGGCATTTTAGCTGAATCTGTTTCATTTTTAGATACAAGATGATGTGCTAAGTAGTGAGTATCAGGTTCCCAAATGACTATCTTCAATAGGTCTCTGTAAGGAACATCCACAAATGCTTGAGAATGAGGACAACGGAGACATTTCAAAAAGATACAATTTTTCCTTCATCTTCATGCTCAATGCAAAACATGGTATTTTTTCCAGGTTAACAACTATATTAATTGGCTTAAGTCCCCATTTATTTGAGGCTCTACCTTCTCACTATCTAGGTATATGACTTTCTCTTTCTCTTTCTTTTTATTTATTTTTTAATTTTATTGTTGGAGATTCATTGAGGGTACAAAGAACCAGGTTACATTGATTGTATTTGTTAGGTAAAGTCCCTCTTACAATTGCATCCTGCCCCCAAAGGTGTGTCACACATCATGACCCCCCCGCTCCTTCCCTCTTTCTGCTCTCCCCTTTCCCCATCCACCACTGTGTACTAGGTCATTAATTGTCCTCATATCAGAATTGAGTACACAGGATTCTTGCTTCTCTATTTTTGTGATGCTTTACCAAGAATAGTGTGATCCACTTCCATCCAGGTTAATACAAAATATGTAAAGTCTCCATTTTTTTAATGGCTGAATAGTATTCCATGGTATACATGTATACTACAACTTGTTATCCATTCCTGGGTTGGTGGGCATTTAGGCTGTTTCCACATTTTGGCAATTGTAAATTGAGCTGTGATAAACAGTCTAGTGCAAGTGTCCTTATAGTAAAAGGATTTTTTTTTCTGGGTAGATGCCCAGTAAAAAGTTGCAGGATTGCAGGATCAAATGGGAGGTCTACTTGCTTTCAAGATAAATGAACTAATGTAGCATCTAATTTTGGGACAACAACCAGGGGGAGAATCTGGGACATAGATACATCTTGTACTGGGACTAGGGTGAGAAAATAGGAGGCAAGGATGAGGTGCCGTATATTTTTCAACTCAAAATATATACCACATTTCTCCTTAAAAAAATGTACCTTACGTTAAGAGAATTCTGTATTATGCCTAGATACAATGGTAGGGAGTTAAAAAGGGCAGTGTTTATTCCCACTAGAAGCAATTCTGCCAGATCTCTCCTATGTAAGTTTAATCTTTCCATGTGTGCTTTGGACTAAAACCTGTTTTGCAATCTTGCCTGTGACACTGTACTTTCTGATTTCCCATACTTCTCTCTGAAAACAGCACCACAGTTTATTTTTTTATTTTATTTTTTGGTAGTCTTTTTTTAAAATTTTAGATTGATATGAGAGTACAAATGATTAGGTTACGTTGTTTGTGTTTCTAAGGTAAAGTTCGAGTTGTAGTTAAGCCCCTCCTCCAGGGGTGTGCTGTATACCCTAACATTGTGCCCATTATGTAAGAGCTCACCAATACCCCTCCCTCCTCTCCTTCCTCTCTCCCTCATCCCCCCACTTGAATATATCCCAGTGAGAATAGCTCACCGCATCATGATTTAAATATACTCAAGACTGTTGCACAGTATTAGATTCAGTGGTCTCTTTTCAGGCTTTGTCCTACTTAATCTCACTGCACATTTATGTAAAGTTGACAGTTCTTCTTTCTCAAATTGTTTTTTTCTTGTCTTTTGCAAGTTCATAGTTTTTCTCCTACATTTCAGCTCTCCCTTGTCTGTTCCTCTGGTTCTTCCTCCAATAACAATTAAATATTAGAGTTCCTCAGTACTTTCAACATTCTCTTCTGTCTTTGCTGTACTGTGTCTAATTAGGTTATCCATCCATTTTGAGAACTCTAAAATGAGATGGATTTTATGTCACAACTCCAAAATCTAACATGAGACTTCTCCAATTTTCAGGATCTAATATTCTAGAGCTTATCAATTTTATCTGTAATCATCACTCACAAAAATGTGCAAATAGATCTCATGATTCCTCACTCTGCAATATACTCAAACCAACTTAGTTTCTTTTCCTCTGACGTTAATTAATATACACATACACACACACATACACCTATGTACCTACTATTACATGTTTTTAGGTTGTTATCTAAAATTTTTCATCATATATTAAATATTTGCAAAGGATGTGGTTTTTAGAACATTATAAAGCACGACATATAAAAACATTACTGTGAACTTCTGTTTGCAGCCAGAAGGGAGTAACAGGTATCAGCTTACTCTTTAGCAAATAACTATAAATCTGGACAAAATATATGAAGCGACTGTTTTTAAGCATTGGAGCGCAAATAACTCCAGGCCGTGATCCTTGAAAGAAAGGAAGCATTTGAAATGACCTCCAAGTTCACCCTGGCTTTCTGTGTAGGTACACTCCCGAAGGTTCATCAGAGGTAACTGAAGCACAGAGAGTGGTGGTCCCTCTGGGCAAAAGAAAGAATGCAGTTTGGGTTTACTGGAATGGATTCTGTTATCATTGGACTCATTATTATAATGACAAAATCAAACAAACAACATTTGTATGTTCCAAGATTTGCTATATCACATTAAATATAAGTAAAATATTACTAGAAATGGGTTTCTTAATGAGATAACATACAATTTTTTCAATTTTTATTTGCCTTTTGATAAATAGTATCTATATTTATAACTATTCATTTTTTGTTGTTTTAATGTTTATAAGCAATAAATACTAAAAATGCTAATGTGAACAAATAAGTATGCAGAAATTGAAGTAGGATTTTAAAAATAGCAATGCCTCTCATTTTAAATCAAATTCTGGAAATCATATAGTGATTGATCTCATAATTACTTGTTTATGATCTCTTAGCTGAAATCAGCATGTGCAAACATAACAGGTTTTTATATATTAATCTCATATCCATCCACTTTGCTAAACTTTTCTATTATTTCTAATAATTTACCAGTAGTTTCTTTAGGTTTTCCATGTACAAAAATTATATCTTGTGCTAATTTTGACATTTCATTTTCTCTTTTTCATTACTCATGATAGTTATGTTCTTTTCTTGTATTCCACATTTTGACTGCAAATATAATGTGGAATAGAAGTAATGATAGTGAATACCTTGTTTGTCCTAAATTTAAGTGGAATGTTTCTAAAATGTCCTCACTTGAGATCATATTTGTTATAAGTTTTTCATACTTTTCATCAAGTTCAAGAATTGCCTGTTATTTTTAATTTACAAAGTTTTAAAAATTTTACACATACGTTTTCATTATCAAATGCTTTCCATACATATTGATAGGACATAAACTGTTAACATTGATATAGAACCATCTTTACATACCTGGCATAAATCGAACTTAGCTTTAATGTACTTCTTTACTACTCTATTAGATTGTATTTGCTAATATTTTGCTTAGGAATTTTGCATCTTTGTTCATTAAAATCTCTTTATTATATTATTATTTTCTAACTTTGTTTTAAAGACTAGACTGACTTCTTAGAATAAACCAAAAAGTGTTTGTTTTGTCACTGTTTGTGGGTTTATATAAATGTCAAATCATCATACCAATGTTCAATATCTCTAGCCAAAAGCTTAGTGTACCTTTTATTTATGTGACACAGAAATAACTACATTTATAAATGTGCCTTACAATCTTAATTTGTATAGATTTACAAGTTTACACATTATTTCTATCATGGTATTATTAAATCTCACGGGTACCTTTTTCTTCTTTTTAAGCTCCATTTTATTTTTAATTGGCACATAATAATTGCACAATATATACCTTATTTACCTAGCAGAGTGCTATAGTAGTGGTTAAGTATAGTCACAAGTGGCTGATGACATATAGCTTTTGGGGGAATATTTGTTTTGGGTTATGGTGGATATAGATACAGTAGTGAGTTGACGTCAATGTTAGAGAAATATGGCTTGAGAAACAGAAGTGGGGGTGGATAAATGTTAGTTTTGGAAACATGGCTTATAGTGAGTCTACTGAAAATTGGTTAACTTTCATAATGTGAGACTATCACTGATTAGTTGTCTTTCGAATATACATTCACAGAAACAGGTTGTCATTGCTTTAATCAAACATGTTTAAGACCACTTTTTACACTGATTAACACTAGCTAAGTATCCTACTATTAAGTTTAACTCTGACATTACCTATTTGTTATAATAGACCCCACAAGTTAAAGGGCTTAGGCCCCCAAGACTGGTTCCATTTCAGACACAACTTACAAGTCCTGGATCCCCCGGCTACCTGTTCTTCCGTGTGACTTGGCTATACATTCAGGGGTTCTCACAACCTCTCCTTCCCACCTAATAATTTGGCCAGAACTCAGGAGAGCATTAGACTTAAAATTCGTTTTGTTTTAAAGAATACATCTCAGGAATAGCCAAATAGAAGCGACGCATAGGAAAGTGTTTGGGATAGGAGGATGGGGGGAAGTACAGAGCTTCCATGATTTCTCCTCATGGAACCTAGCTATGCCACCCTCACAAAACATTGGTGTGTTTACTAGATGGGAATCTCCTTCAACTTCATTGTTCACGAATTTTAATTGTGGTTCACCACATAAGTATGACTGATAAAATGGCCACCTGATTTGACTAACCCTCCAGCTCTGCTTATTGTCTGGAGGTTGGAGGTTAGAGCTGACAGTTCCAATCCTCCAATCGTGTGTGGACAGCCTTTCCTTTGAAACTTTTCGTGGGAATGCCACAAGTTAACCACTTGGCATAAACTCACAACAGAAAGAGGCTCATTATGAATAATGAAAGACACACCTATCATTCAGAAGATTTCAAGTTGTTTTTGAAGCTCTTCACCAGGAATGCAGGGCAAAGATCAAATATTTTTTTTGTCATTATATCCTCACAATGGCTATAGCCATTTTTGTTTTTAGAACAATTTCTTAGCAGTATGCAGGCTTTAAAAAAATGTAGTCCCCTTTTTGGTTTTCCAATAACCAGAACTGCACTTCAGACCATCAGGGACTGTCCAGCTTTCCACCATTTTTGTTGATTCTCCAAAGGTCTCGTTTGCAAAAGTCTGATTTTCCATTGAGCTTCAGCCATCATGACTGTCTTGAGTTTTTGGTTTTGAGTCATTTGTTCTATTAGGACAGTGGTTATATAGAATTGTTGTTCCAACTATTAAGTTATATTATGTTAATATACGTATAATATTAAGTTATATTATGATATAACATTCGCTGACTCTCATAAAGGTATAATCAAAGTCTTATAAAAGGGACAACTCTCTAGAAGATTTTGCAGTCTGAAAAAAGTCACTATGAGGTATGAATTGATCACATCCTTTGCTATCCTAGAGAAGATCTATTCTTAGCGTCTGTTTGCTAAGAAGGTCAATGTGTCTCAGTTGTGATAGGCTGCCTCATGGAAGAGTTTGTCAAGTGCCCATTTGAAATTATCTAGAATCTCATGGTTCTTACAACTAGATTGTTCTCAGTGTCCTTTTCCAGAATTTGGCATCAAATCATGCACATCTTCATGAATCTGGTTTTTTTGCTATAAGAGGGGTCTTTGTTTAAAGACCTTAGTTGTTATAGCCTGCAAAGATTAATGATCAGCTAACATATTTCTTTTAGCTTCTCTATGAAGCACTCCCTTACGTGTTCAACACAAGATAACCCAGGACAAAAAAAGATCATATAAGATTAGAGTTTAGATAACTATTCAGCCAAAAAGGAAGGAAAGGAATAAGTAGATTAAGTGAAAGAGTATTTATCAACTATTTTAACAAAAAATCTAATGATTTTATTTCAAGGACTATGTCTATGGGAAAGAAAATTAGAAAAAGTCTAATTGCCTTACATGAATTAGGTTTAATTGACATGTATAAAAACCTACTGGCACAAATTCTTTGGTAATAAAATAGCAACAATCATGCAACAAATCAAGTCAGTGCTCATTTTTAATCAGGCTCACCTGTCAGCACATTTGAAAGACAAGTGAAATTTGGACATGGGATATCAGGTTAGAATACTTATTGGTCTGAGGGTCCTACAGAATATTATCAAGTGAAGGACTATGGGACTCATTCGTGGTATGGTTATGGTTGAGAAAAGCAAACTTCTGGTCTTATATAATAAGTTTAGGCAAAGAGTTTACCTTGTTTTGTGTGAGGCATGGGGCAGGTATGGGTGGTTATTCATGGAGCATGGTTTATATTAGTGACAGAGGCAAGAGGAGGCTGCTGTTAGTCTTTGACGTAGTATTTTCTGTAACATACTTAAGTGTCTTTCTTGTTGTTCATCAAACAGGTGGGAGTAGGTTAACGTCAATTTTAGATACCTGATTTGTGAGAGTCTGTTGCCAATTGACTGATATTCAATGTGTAGGGCTATCACTGATTGGCTGGTTTTCAGACACAGGTTCATGGAAAAGAGTTGTCAATGCTCAACTAAATATGTTGAAAGCCACTTGTGATACTTAGGTGTTATAATGGCTATAGAACAATCATTTTTATCCTAGGAATGTGGAGTTTTCATTTTTATATGTTTTGGGTTATCTGTCCTATGAAAATTAAATAAAATAGTCAAATGAAAGTATCGATGCTTGATTTTTTTTTAATTTGACAGTCTGTTTCAGCTTAACTACTATTTTAAGATAGGGGTACCATGTAGGCTTTTCATGTCTTCTTGGTTCTGGTTAGATGAGTTATAGTTTTCAAAGTATTTTCTTTTTAAACAATTTTATGAAATTGATATTGAGCATATTTTGCTGTTATCTTTTAATTTAGTATTTTATATGTAGTCATGTAATTTTTCCATTCACAATATTTGATCTTTTATTTCTTTTTCTTTTTATTAGTCTTGCAAAGTATTTGGTTATTTTTTACTCAAAGAAAAACTTTTGGTTTTATTGATCTACTCTATTGTATTTTTTTGTTATTCTATCATATCATTTAAAAATTATTTATAATTTTTTAATTTCAGAATAATATGAGGGTACACATGATTAGGTTACATTGTTTGTATTTGTAAGTTTAAAACCTAAGTTGTACTTATGTCTTTCACCTAGGAAATGTATCACATACCTGTGCATTCAAAACTTATTGAACCCTTCCACCCACAACTTGAATTTGAGTTTTTTCTCATGTAAGCATGTAATTGTTAATCTCTTAGTTTCAATTTGGTAGTGAGTGAGTACATGTGATGCTTGTTTTCCCAGTCTTGTGATACTTCACTTAAGAGAAGGTTCTCCTGGATGATGGGAAGATGGCGGACTGAAGCCAGCTTTCCACAGAGGCTCCCGTCCTGAAGGAGAGTTAGGGGACGAAAATTTAGCAAGTAACCTGATGGATTCCAGCAACACCAAGCGAGAAAGTTGAAGAACGCACATCAACACCGCTGAGGAGAGCTGTGACCACAAGGAAGCAAACAAAAGGTACAAAACCCATCATCAAGAGGACGGGAGTCCCCCCTCCCCCACCTGATCGGCTTAAGGGCCCCACAAACAAAAGGGCAGAAATCAAAGGCCATCCCACTATACTTCACGGGAGAGACCTACTACAAACTGGACCTACCTCCCTTACTAGGATGCCTAGGCGTTATCCTGCCAGGCATAAAACTGTATAAATCTGTAAATATCCTTTGCCGGCAACCCTGAGCACCCAGCACTTCCCTCCACTCTCTCTGAGGTCTGAAAGCCTGTCCCCCAGGAGTTTGGATTCTTGGGTGACTCCTAAAGGGGAGAGGACAGTCCCCGAGCTGCGGCTGGTCAGCGCTGATTCTGGGGCATGGGAGAGAGGTCAGGACAGTCAGCGGAGGGAGACCCTCACCAGGGTGGCGCTTCCCCGAGGCGAGGTGCAGCAGCCCTCCTTGGGCAACAATACAACCAGGCATATAGCTGAGTCGAACTCACTACCAGCTCCTCTGAGTGCCTGGCGCTTCCCCCACCCTCACTCTGTGGTCCGGAGACCTGAACACCTGCCATGTGGCGGGGCAGGGAACTGGGGATAGCCGAGTCTGTTCGCTGCCCAGCGGTTCTGGGCTCCAGCTGCTCCCTCCCACCCCACCCCCACTCTGAAGCCTGAAGGCTTGAGCTGCGGCGGTATAACCAGGCGAGAGACTGGAAGAGGCTGAATTTGCTCGCTGCTGACTGGGCTCTGGCTCTGGGCTCCCGCCACTCACCCCACCCTTGCTCATTGGTCCGAAGACCTGAATGCCTGCGCGGTTCTGGGCTCCAGCCACTCCCTCCACCCCGCCCCCACTCTGAAGCCTGAAGGCTTGAGCTGCGGCAGTACAACCAGGCAAGAGACCAGGAGAAGCTAAATCTGCTCGCTGTCAACCGGGCTCCCTATGGCTCAGAGCCCCTGCTGGCTCTGAGCTCCAGGTGCTCCCCTGCCCTCTCTCTGTGGTCTGGAGACCTGAATGCCTGCCGTGTGGCTGGGCAGGGAACTGGGGATAGCCGAGTCTGTTCGCTGCCCAGCGGTTCTGGGCTCCAGACGCTTCCTCCCACCCTGCCCTCACTCTGAAGCCTGAAGGCTTGAGCTGCCATGGTATAACCAGGCAAGAGACTGGAAGAGGCTGAATTTGCTCCCTGCTGACTGGGCTCTGGCTCAGGGCTCCCAGTGCTCACCCCGCCCTCGCTCTGTGGTCAGGAGACCTGAACGCCTGTGCAGTTCTGGGCTCCAGCCACTCCCTCCACCCCGCCCCCACTCTGAAGCCTGAAGGCTTGAGCTGCGGCGGTATAACCAGGCGAGAGACTGGAAGAAAGTGAATTTGATCGCTGCCAACTGGGCTGTGGCTCCGGGCTCCTGGCGCTCACCCCGCCCTCGCTCTGTGGTCCGGAGACCTGAACGCCTGCGTGGTTCTGGGCTCCAGCCGCTCCCTCCACCCCACCCCACTCTGAAGCCTGAAGGCTTGAGCTGTGGCAGTACAACCGGGCGAGAGCGGGAGAAACTGAATCTGCTCGCTGTCGACTGGGCTCCCTACGGCTTGGAGCCCCTGCTGGCTCTGAGCTCCAGGTGCTCCCCCGCCCTCACTCTGTGGTCTGGAGACCTGAATGCCTGCCGTGTGGCTGGGCAGGGAACTGGGGGTAGCCGAGTCTGTTCGCTGCCCGGTGGTTCTGGGCTCCAGCTGCTCCCCCACCCCCTCACTCTGAAGCCTGGAGGCTTGGGCTGTGGCAGTACAGTGGAGCCAAAGATTGGGAGAAAAGGAGTGAGCTTGCTGCCGGTGGCTCTGAGTTCCCAGCACCCCACCCCACCCACACTCTGGGATCTGGAGTCCTGTCCCCCGAGAGTCCAGATTCTTGAGGGATTTGTTGGGGCATGGACAGTGCCCGAACTGCGGCTTGTCGTTCCTGACTCTGGGACACAGGAGTGAGGCTGGGGGAGACCCACATCAGAGCGGCAGTTCCCTGAGGCGGCTGAAGCCATACCCCCTGCCTCCCTGGGCAACCAGAGGAGGCCACCCCTGAGTATAGGATTTGCCTGAGGTGACTCACAGACCCCGGAAACATCCAGGGTAGGGCCGACTCAGAGAACTGAGACTTCAACCCAGAGTAAGTGCTTCACTGAGGTCAAACAGAAGCCAGCTGACAAGAAGTCAGAACCACTCAGCCCCACCACATCAGACAAGGCCCCAGTCTCTCAGGCTACAACACTGAACGGGCCCTCAACAAAACCCTAGGGGAAAAATCAAAGGGAGTAAAACAACCATGGGGCGGAATCAGCGGAAAAACTCCGGTAACACGAATAACCAGAATAGATCAACCCCCCCCACCAAGAAAAGAAATGGTGGATGTAATTGAAGATCCCATTCATAAACAACTGGCAGACATGTCAGAAATCGAATTCAGAATTTGGATTGCATACAAGATCGATAAAATGGAATTAGGAATCCGAGGAGAAATTCAAAAGTTGTCTCAAGAATTTAACGAATTTAAAGACAAAACCACCAAAGACTTAGACACACTGAAACAAGAATTTGCAGCCCTTAAAGATATGAAAAATACAGTAGAATCCCTCAGCAACAGAATGGACCAAGCAGAAGAAAGGATTTCTGACATTGAAGATAAAGCCTTCGAACGCTCCCAAACTCTCAAAGAGGAAGAGAAATGGAGAGCAAAAACGGATCTTTCTCTTAGAGAGCTCTGGGATAATTCATAGAAGGCAAACATACGAATAATAGGAGTTCTGGAAAACGATGAAGTGGCATCGAGGGGCACAGAGGCCCTTCTGCATGAAATTATGAGAGAGAATTTTCCAGACATGCCAAGAGATTCTGAAATTCAGATAGCAGACAGTTTCAGAACTCCAGCACGATTCAACCCCAATAAGTCATCCCCCAGACATATCATAATTAGCTTCACTAAAGTCAACATGATGGAGAAAATTCTCAAGGTTATCAGGCGAAAGAAAGCCATTACCTACAAAGGTAAGAACATTAGAATGACTGCAGATCTCTCTACTGAAACTTTTCAAGCCAAAAGAGGGTGGTCATCGACTTTTAATCTCCTAAAGCAAAATAACTTTCAACCCAGGATCTTGTACCCAGCTAAACTGAGTTTCATCTATGATGGAGAAATTAAATACTTTAACGACATTCATATGTTGAAGAAATTTGCCACAACCAAACCAGCTCTTCAGGATATTCTCAGACCTATCCTCCATAATGACCAACCCAATCCTCTACTACAAACGTAAACTCACTCAGAAACTCCTGATCAAACTCCAACTTCTACAATGGTGAAAAGATTAAATTCGTCCACCAGACTTTTGAAAAACTCGATACCCAAAATTTCACCAAATTTATCAATAATCTCCATTAAAGTGAATGGCTTAAACTGTCCTCTAAAGAGACATAGATTAGCTGACTGGATACAAAAACTCAGACCAGATATCCATTGCTTACAAGAGTCACATCTTAACTTAAAAGACAAATACAGACTCAGGGTCAAAGGATGGTCATCCATATTTCAGACAAATGGTAACCAGAAAAAAGCAGGTGTTGCAATTTTATTTGCAGACTCAATAGGCTTTAAACCAACAAAAGTAAGGAAGGACAAGAATGGTCACTTCATATTTGTTAAGGGTAATAGTCAATATGATGAGATTTCAATTATTAATATCTATGCACCCAATCAGAATGCACCTCAATTCATAAGAGAAACTCTAACAGACATGAGCAACTTGATTTCTTCCAGCTCCGTAATAGTCGGAGATTTTAACACTCCTTTGGCAGTGAGGGATCGATCCTCCAACAAAAAGCTGAGTAAAGACATTTTAGATTTAAATCTAACCATCCAGCATTTAGATCTAGCAGACATCTACAGAACATTTCACCGTAACAAAACTGAATACACATACTTCTCATCAGCCCACGGAACTTACTCCAAAATTGATCACATCTTGGGTCACAAATCTAACCTCAGTAAATTTAAAGGAATAGAAGTTATTCCGTGCATCTTCTCAGACCATCATGGAATAAAACTTGAGCTGAGTAACAACAGGAATCTACATACTCATACAAAAACATGGAAGTTAAATAACCTCATGCTGAACGATAGCTGGGTCAGAGATGAGATCAAGAAGGAAACTGCCAAATTTTTGGAACTAAACGACAATAAAGACACGAACTGTCAGAACCTCTAGGACACCGCAAAGGCAGTTCTAAGTGGGAAATTTATAGCGCTGCAAGCCTTCCTCAGGAGAATGGAAAGAGAGGAAGTTAGCAACTTAATGGGACATCTCAAGCAACTGGAAAAGGAAGAACACTCCAACCCCAAACCCAGTAGAAGAAAAGAAGTAACCAAAATCAGAGCAGAACTAAATGAAATTGAAAACAAAAGAACAATACAACAGATCAATAAATCAAAAAGCTGGTTTTTTGAAAAGGTCAACAAAATAGATAAACCATTGGCCATCCTAATCAGGAAAAAAAGAGTAAAATCTCTAATCTCATCAATCAGAAATGACAAAAACGAAATAACAACAGACTCCTCAGAAATCCAAAAAATCCTTAATGAATATTACAAGAAACTTTACTCTCAGAAATATGAAAACCTGAAGGAAATGGACAGATACTTGGAAGCTCGTCACCTTCCAAGACTTAACCAGAATCAAGGGGAAATGTTGAACAGGCCCATTTCAAGTTCGGAAATAACATCAACCATACAAAACCTCCCCAAAAAGAAAAGCCCGGGACCAGATGGTTTCACATCAGAATTCTACCAAACCTTTAAAGAGGAAGCAATACCTATATTACTCAAACTCTTCCAAAATGTAGAAAAAGAAGGAAGACTCCCCAACACGTTCTATGAAGCAAAATTGATCACCCTGATCCCCAAACCAGGAAAAGACCCAACAAAAAAAAATTATAGATCAATATCACTAATGAATATAGACACAAAAATATTCGACAAGATCCTAACAAACAGAATCCAGCAACATATCAAACAAATCATCCATCATGATCAAGTTGGCTTTATCCCAGGTTCTCAAGGCTGGTTCAATATATGTAAATCTATAAATGTAATTCAGCACATAAACAAAGTAAAAAACAAAGACCATATGATCCTCCAATCGATGCAGAAAAAGCTTTTGATAACATCCAACATCCCTTCATGATCAGAACACTTAAGAAAATTGGTATAGAAGGGACATTTCTTAAACTGATAGAGGCCATCTACAGCAAACCCACAGCCAATATCATATTGAACGGAGTTAAATTGGAATCATTTCCACTTAGATCTGGAACCAGACAAGGCTGCCCATTGTCTCCATTGCTTTTTAACATTGTAATGGAAGTTTTAGCCACCGCAATTAGGGAAGAAAAGGCGATCAAGGGCATCCACATAGGGTCAGAAGAGATCAAACTTTCGCTCTTTGCAGATGATATGATTGCATATCTGGAAAACACCAGGGACTCTACTACAAAACTCTTAGAAGTGATCAAGGAATATAGCAATGTCTCAGGTTACAAAATCAACATTCATAAATCAGTAGCCTTTATATATACCAACAATAGTCAAGTTGAAAAAACAATTAAGGACTCTATCCCATTCACAGTAATGCCAAAGAAGATGAAATATTTGGGAGTTTATCTAACAAAGGATGTGAAAGATCTATATAAAGAGAACTATGAAACTCTAAGAAAAGAGATAGCGAGAATTTTAATAAATGGAAAAACATACCATGCTCATGGCTGGGAAGAATCAACATTGTTAAAATGTCCATACTACCCAAAGCAATATATACCTTCAATGCAATCCCTATTAAAGTTCCACTGTCATACTTTAAAGATCTTGAAAAAACAATACTTCATTTTATATGGAATCAGAAAAACCTTGAATAGCCAAGACATTACTCAAAAATAAAAACAAAGCAGGAGGAATTACGCTACCAGACCTCAGACTATACTACAAATTGATAGTGATCAAAACAGCATGGTATTGGCACAAAAACAGAGAAGTAGATGTCTGGAACAGAATAGAGAACCAAGAGGTGAACCCAGCTACTTACTGTTATTTAATCTTTGACAAGCCAATTAAAAACATCCAGTGGGGAAAAGATTCCCTATTTAACAAATGGTGCTGGGTGAACTGGCTGGCAACCTGAGGAAGACTGAAACTGGATCCACACCTTTCACCACTAACCAAGATAGACTCTTACTGGATTAAAGACCTAAACTTAAGACATGAAACTATAAAAATACTAGAAGAGAGTGCAGGGAAAACCCTTGAAGAAATTGGGTTGGGTGATTTTTTTATGAGAAGGACCCCCCGAGCGATTGAAGCAGCTTTAAAAATACACTTTTGGGACTTGATCAAACTAAAAAGTTTCTGCACAGCCAAGAACACAATAAGTAAAGCAAGAAAACAGCCCACAGAATGGGAGAAGATATTTGCTGGTTATGTCTCTGACAAAGGTTTAATAACCAGAATCCACAGAGAACTCAAATGCATTAGCAAGAAATGAACAAGGGATACCATCACAGGCTGGGCAAGAAAGTTGAAAAGAAACTTCTCTGAAGAAGACAGGCGAGTGGCCTTCAGACATATGAAAAAATGCTCATCATCTTTAATCATCAGAGAAATGCAAATCAAAACTACTTTGAGATATCATCTAACTCCAGTGAGACTAGCCTATATCACAAAATCTCAAGACCAGAGATCTTGGCGTGGTTGTGGAGAAAAGGGAACACTTTTGCACTGCTGGTGGGAATGCAAACTAATACATTCCTTTTGGAAAGATATATGGAGAACACTTAGAGATCTAAAAATAGATCTGCCATTCAATCCTGTAATTCCTCTGCTGGGAGGAGGGAGACCAAAACCCACACCATAACAAAGATATTTGTACCAGAATCTTTATTGCAGCCCTATTCATAATTACTAAGTCATGGAAGAAACTTAAGTGCCCAACGATCCACAAATGGATTAACAAATTGTGGTATATGTACACCATGGAATACTATGCAGCCTTGAAGAAAGATGGAGACCTCACCTCCTTCATGTTTACATGGATGGAGCTGGAACATATTCTTCTCAGTAAAGTGTCTCAAGAATGGAAGAAAAAATATCCAATGTATTCACCCCTACTATGAAACTAACTTAGGACCTTCACATGAAGCAAGTTTCAACCTAAGAACAGGGGGAAGGGGGAAAGCGTGGGGAGGGAGGGGGGAAGTGGGTAGAGGAAGGGGAATTGAAAGGATCACACATGTGGTGCATCTTACAAGGGTACATGTGAGCCTTGGCAAATGTGGAATGTCAATGTCTTGACAAAGTAACTAGGATAATGCCAGGAGGGCTGTGTCAACTAATGAGATGAAAATGTGTCAAATATTCTATGAAACAAGTGTATGGTGCCCCATGATCATATTGATGTACACAGCTATGATTTAATAAAAAAAAAAAAAATGCATATTCTTGGGCCCATTCCAGAAAAAAAAAAAAAAAAAGAGAATGTTCTCCAAATCCATCCAGGTTGTTACTTGATCATATTTTGTTTTATATTTTATGATTTATGCTATCATAAATCATTTTTATTTTATCATTCTCTCTACTAGTTTTTTTCTCATTTTCTTACTTTGTAAGTTAGATGCTTAGCTCATTAATTTTCAACATCTCTTAATTTCTAATATGTGCATTTAAAAAAATAATGTTCCTTTAAAGCAAGGCTTACGCAGTCCTAAACGTTTTGATGGATAGTATTTTATTATCACATATTTATAGGTCTTTAAAATGGTCCATTTTTATTTCATTGTAGCTCATTAGTTATTTGGTATTTTTTTTTTAAATTTCCAAGTAAGAGATAATTTTATTTATCTTTTTATTGTTAACTTCTAAATTTATTGCTTTGTGGTTAGAGCATATAGTCTCTATAATATCTGGAAAATAAAGCAGAAAGAGTATTAAGGAGGTTTCAGTACAAATTTCTATGAAAATGCTGAACCAGCAAGGACTTCAAAATCATCCCCCTTCCTTGTTGTGTATTTCTAGGTAGATTATACAGTAACCTCAGGGGAATATTAGCTCACATGAACCAAAATAACAACAACAACAAAAAAGGTTTAACTACTTCAAAACTACAAATAAATTTGAACTAATATTCCAGTGACAGCAGAGAAAATAGAACACAGAAACAAATAATATAAAATAAACATAATGAGTAAAAAATTTAAGAGAAACTACTTAAAATAGGCAACAAGAATAAGATAACATAAAAAGAGCCAAACAGAATATTATATGAAACATATAATAGTTGAATAAAAATATAATAATACTATAAATAAATAATCCATGAATTGTACAATTGGGAGATTAGTTTGAGAAAAATTCCAGAAAAAAAATCAGAAAAGGATAAATGTATATAAAACTTAAAAAATTTAAAGAGATAAAGGATAAAAAAAGTGAAAATATCCTTAATGAAATTTGCAGAAAGGAAAAAAAATTGAGAGGTCAATATAATTGAAGAAATAACAGATATATTTCCCAGAATTAATAAAAGAATAAAAATCTCTGGTCACTTCATACTGGTCAAGGGAACAGTACAACAGGAGGACATTGCAATTCCAAATATTTATACACCCAACATAAATGCTTCCAAATTTATGAAATAGACCTTAATTGTTCTGAGCAATATGATGTCCTATAACACCATAACAGCTGGGAACTTTAACACCCCTCTTACAGAGCTGGAAAGATCCACTAAACAGAAACTAAACAAAGATGCAAGGGACTTAACCGTGACCTTAGAATAATTAGGCTTAATACACATAAACAGGACACACCATCCCAAAGCTAAGAAATATGTTCTCTTTAGCCCATGGAACATTCTACAAAGTTAATCATAATCTAGGACACAAATCAAACTTCAACAAAATCAAAATAATTTAAATTATACCTTGTATCTTTTCAGACCACAAGACAATAAAGGTGGAACTCAACTCCAACAAAAATTTTCATCCCCACACAAAGGCATGAAAACTAAACAACCTTATGCTGAATGACAGTTGGGTCAAGGAAGAGGTAAAGGAAGAAATCATCAACTTCCTTGAGTAGAACAACAATGAAAACCTGTAGGATACTGCAAAAGGAGTCTTAAGAGAATTATATGCCTACATGTGAGAAAAAGAAAGAGCACATCCACAACCTAATGAATGATCTTAAAAATATGGAAAAGAAATAGCAATCCAATCCCAAATCTAGCAGAAGAAAAGAAATAACCAAAATTACAATCAGAAATAAATGAAATTGAAAATGAAAGAATCGTTCAGAAAATTAATGAAACAAAAAGTTGGTTCTTTGAAAAGGTAGATAAAATCAAGAAACCATTGGCCAGATTAACTAGAAACAGAAAAGTAAAATCTTTAATAACCTTATTCAGAAATGAAAAGGGGAAAATAACAATTGATACCACAGAGATACAAAAGATTGTTTCTGACTACTACAAAAACTTATGCCCAGAAATTTGACAATGTGGAGGAAATAGACCGATATCTGGAATCATGCCATCTCCCTAGACTTAACCAGGGAAAAATAGATCTCTTAAACAGACCAATATCAAACATTGAGATTAAAGAAACAATAAAAAAGCTTCCAACAACAACAAAAAAGCCCTCAACCAGATGGCTTCACATCAGAATTTTATCAAACCTTCAAAGATGAGTTTGTGCCAATACTGCAGGCCCTATTCCAAATAGGGAAGGAAAGAACCATCCCTAGCATGTTCTATGAAGGAAATATCACCCTGATTCTGAAATCAAGAAAAGACCCAATTAAAAAGGAGAACTCCAGACCAATTATACTAATGAATATCAATGCAAAAATACTCAATAAAATCTTGGCTAATAGATTTCAGCTATGCATAAAAAAAATTATACATCACAATCAAGTAGGCTTCATCCCAGGGATGCAAGACTGGTTTAACATACACAAATCTATAAATGTAATGCACCATATCAGTAGAAGCAAAAACAAAGACCATACAATCCTCTCAATAGATGCAGAAAAAAGCATTTGATAAAATTCAGCATCTTTTTTCTAACAAGACCATTTATGAAAATAGGCATAGGTGGCACATTTCTTAAGCTGATTGAAGCCATATATCACAAACTCACAGCTGATATCATACCGAATGGACTAAAACTGATTCCACTTAGAACTGGAAACAGACAAGGATGTCCACTATCACCAGTACTATTCAAGATAGTTCTGGAAGTTCTAGCCAATGCAATCAGGCAATAGAAGGATATAAAGAGCAGCCAAATGGGGGTAGAAGAGGTCAAACTCTCCCTCTTTGCTGATGATGTGATCTTATATTTAGAAAACCCCAGAGAGTCAACCACAAAATTTCTGGAAGTGATCAAGAAATACAGTAATGTCTCAGGATATAAAATCAATGTCCACAATCAATAGCCTTAGTATATACCTATAACAACCACATTGAGAAGCAAATCAAGGCAAAATTCCTTTCACAGTAGCTTTGAAGAAAATGAAATACTTAGGAATATATATTTTAAAAGGAGGTAAAAGAGCTCTAAAATAAAATTGTGAAACCCTAAGAAAAGAAATAGCAGAAGACATTAACAAATGGGGGAACATACCATGGTCTTGGCTGGGAAGAATCAACATTGTTAAAATGCCTATTCTACCCAAAGCAATCTATAGATTCAATGCAACCCCAATTAAAATGCTGACATCATACTTTGAAGAACTGGAAAAAATAGGACTTCATTTTCTATGGAACCAGAACAAAACCCATATAGCCAAGGCAACATGTATCAAAAACAACAACAACAACAAAAAAAAAAAAACAAAAAAAAAAACAAAATACCCACATAGCCAAGGCAATATGCATCAAAAGCAAACAAACAAAAACAACAAAAAACAAACAAACAAAAACCCCCACAAAGCTGGAGGCATCACTCTATCAGATTTTACAGTATGTTACAAGTCCAGAGTGATCAAAACAGCATGGTATTGGCACAAAAATAAAGATATAGACATATGGAACCAAATAGAAAACCAAGAGATGAAAGCAGTCCCTAATAGTCATCTGATCTTTGATAAACCAAACAAAAGCATACACTGGGGGAAAGAATACCTATTCAATAAATGATGCCAGAAGAACTGGATAACCACATGTAAAAGACTGAAACTGGACCCACACCTTTCTCCACTTAAACAAATTGACTCAAGATGGATAAAAGATTTAAATATAATACATGAAATGATAAAATTCCTTGAAGAAAGTATGGGAAAATCTCTTGAAGATGTAGGCCTTGGGAAAGATTTTTTGAAGAAGACTCCATTGGCAATTGCATCAATTATAAAAATAAACAAATGGGAGTTAATCAAGCTGAAAAGAGTCTGTATAGGTAAGGACACAACAAAGCAAAAGGACAACCATCAGAATGGGTCAAGATATTTTCATGGCATGAATCTGACAAAGGGTTGATAATTAGAATCTACAAAGAACTCAAATTAATCAACAAAAAAGACCCAATAAGCCCATCCACCACTGGACGAGAGACACGAATGGAACCTTCTCAGAGGAAGATAGACAAATGGGTAACAAACATTTGAAAAAATGCTCATTGTCCCTAACAATCAGAGAAATGCAGATCAAAACCACTCACCTAACCTGATTGAGAGTAGCCTACCTCACAAAGTGTCAAAGCCACAGATGCTGGTGTGGATGTGGATAGAAGGGAATACTTTTACACTTTTGGCAGGACTACAAACTAATACAACCTCTTTGGGAAGAAGTATGGAGCATCTTCAAAGAACTCAAATTAGACCTCCCATTTGATCCTACAATCTGATTACTAGGCATTTGCCCAAAAGAAAAAATACCTTTTATCATAAAGATATTTGCCCTAGACTGTTTATCACAGCTCAATTTACAATTTCCAAAATGTGGAAACAGCCTAAATGCCCACCAACCCAGGAATGGATTAATAAACTGTGATATATGTATACCATGGAATACTATTCAGCCATTAAAAAGATGGAGACTTTACATCTTTTGTGTTAACCTGGATGGAACTGAAACACATTCTTCTTAGTAAAGCATCATAAGGATGAAGAAGCAAGCATCCAATGCATGGATACATAAGAGAAAAACATACATGCCCACAGAAGAGAAAAAGTCAAGTCAAGTTTGGGTGAGGGAGAACATAGAAGAAGGGAGAAGGGATGAGGGAGGAGAATGGGTGTGCTCTCCCTTAAAGGGCACAATGTTAGGGTGTATGGCACACCTCTTAAGAGGGATTCTACCTAACCAATGCAAACATTGTAACCTATTTCTTTGTACCCTGAAATTTAAAAAAAAGAGTAAAAAATCTCTGGTTGAAAGGATTCCCAGCACGCCAAGAAAAGAGATAAGGAAAAACCTATGTCTGGACACATTATAGTGAAAGTTAATATTTTATTTTATTTTTTATATATTTTTTAAATTATTTTTTATTAAATCATAACTTTGTACATTGATGCATTTATGGGGTTCAGGATACTGCTTTGAAATTTAATATTTTAAAAGACAAAATAATCCCAAAAGTTTAAAGAAGAGAACATGAACAAATTTAAAGGAGCTAGAACATAATTTAGATTAAATCAAACATCTCCCTACCACTCAGAAACCTTGCATCTGAGTCTTCAAAGGAGTTTGACACTTCTCTAAGGATAGAAGTGAGGAGGCCCTAAACATGTTAGGGAACTTGGAAAAGAAAGATTTGTTTTCATATCTGCAACTAAGCAACTTAGATTAAGTGTGAGATCTTGCCTTGTTCTCACTTGAATAAATATATTACAGCTACTAATATGATTTGTTAGTGAGTTGGCCAACTCCTTTTCAACTGGCCAGAGATTCCCACTTCCTACAGTAGACCTTAGACTCACCCAGCCAAAAGCACATGGCTTTCATTGCCTGCCTGGCCTCTTTAGGCATTTTCATGTAAACCCCTGTAATGATTATGATTGTAGATTCGGAAGTCAGGGGCCTCTCCCAAATTCTGTCATTCACTGATTATATAACTCTGTGCAAATTAGTTAATCTCCTCTCTGTTTCGGCTTCTATATCTACTAACATTGACAGCACTATGTCTCATTGTTAAAGATTTTACAAAAGGAAATCTTACTGTAGTTTCTAGTATACACTGTTTTCACCCAAGCACATTCCATTTGGTCAGACTTTTGGTTGATTCAAACACTTATTATATCATAACTTCAATGTTTCGTTGATCAGTACGAATATAAAGTCTGAGTTACGGGCTATGTCATTATCAAAATGGAATCACATAGGGAAGCCTTGTGGTGCAACGGTAGTGCATCTGACTCCAAAATGGAATCACATAAAATATAAAATTTCTTCAGTTGTCAATGTTGTGTCAGATTCTCTGTAGGATGAGTAGTAGATTACAATTCTTTGTGCCCATTTGTTAACGAGAAATATTGCAGGGGTGGCACCTGTGGCTCAGTGAGTAGGGCTCCGGCCCCATATACTGAGGGTGGCAGGTTCAAATCCAGCCCCGGCCAAACTGCAACAAAATATAGCCAAGCGTTGTGGTGGGCACCTATAGTCCCAGCTACTCAGGAGGCTGAGGCAAGAGAACCACTAAGCCCTAGAGCTGGAGGTTGCTGTGAGCTGTGATGCCAAAGCACTCTACTGAGGGTAAAAAGTGAAACTCTGTCTCTTAAAAAAAGAAAAAAGAAATATTGCAGCTACTTCCTTCACTTTTTTTTTATTATTCAATCATAGCTGTGTACATTAATGCAATCATAGGGCACCATACACGGGTTTTATGGACCGTTTGACACATTTTCATCACACTGGTTAACATAGCCTTCCTGGAATTTTCTTAGTTATTGTGTTAAGACATTTATATTCTACATTTACTAAGTTTCACAGGTACGCTTGTAAGATGCGCAGCAGATGTAATCCCACCAATCACCCTCCCTCCGCCCATCCTTCCCTCTCCCACTCCCTCTTCCCCATATTCTTAGATTATAACTGGGTTATAGCTTTCATATGAAAACCATAAATTAGTCTCATAGAAGGGCTGAGTACATTGGATACTTTTACTTCCATTCTTTTTATTATTATTATTACTAAATCATAGCTGTGTATATTAATGCGATCATGGGGTACCATACACTGGTTTTATGGACCGTTTGACACATTTTCATCACGCTGGTTAACATAGCCTTGGACATTTTCTTACTTATTGTGTTAAGACATTTACATTCTACATTTACTATGTTTCACATATACCCTTGTAAGATGCACCGCAGGTGTAATCTCACATTTTCATCACACTGGTTAACATAGCTTCGGGCATTTTCTTACTTATTGTGTTAAGACATTTACATTCTACATTTACTAAGTTTCACATATACCCTTGTAAGATGCAGGTGTAATCTCACCAATCACCCTCCCTCCACCAACCTCCCCCCTCCCTCCCCTCCGTTTCCCCTTCCCCCTAATCTTAGGTTATAACTGGGTTATTGCTTTCATGTGAAAGCCATAAATTAGTTTCATAGTAGGGCTGAGTACATTGGATACTTTTTCTTTCATTCTTGGGATACTTTACTAAGAAGAATATGTTCCAGTTGCATCCATGTAAACATGAAAGAGGTAAAGTCTCTATCTTTCTTTAAGGCTACATAATATTCCATGGTGTACATATACCACAATTTACTAATCCATTCGTGGATCGATGGGCACTTGGGCTTTTTCCATGACTTAGCAATTATGAATTGGGCTGCAATAAACATTCTGGTACAAATATCTTTGTTATGATGTGATTTTTGGTCTTCTGGGTATATACCTAGTAGAGGAATTATAGGATTGAATGGCAGGTCTATTTTTAGATGTCTAAGTGTTCTCCAAACATCTTTCCAAAAGGAATGTATTAATTTGCTTTCCCACCAGCAGTGTAGAAGTATTCCCTTTTCTCCACATGCACGCCAACATCTCTGGTCTTGGGATTTTGTGATATGGACTAATCGTACTGGAGTTAGATGCTATCTCAAAGTACTTTTGATTTGTATTTCTCTGATGGTTAAGGATGATGAGCATTTTTTCATATGTCTGTAGGCCGTGCATCTGCCTTCTTCAGAGAAGTTTCTCTTCAAGTCCCTTGCCCAGCCTGGAATGGAATCACTTATTCTTTTCTTGCTTATAGTTTTGAGTTCTCTGTGGATTCTGGTTATTAAACGTTTGTCGGAGACATAACCTGCAAATATCTTCTCCCATTCTGAGGGCTGTTTGCTTGCTTTACTTACTGTGTTCTTGGCTGTGCAGAAGCTTTTTAGTTTGATCAGGTCACAGTAGTGTATTTTTCAAGCTGCTTCAATTGCCCGGGGGGTCCTCCTCATAAAACACTCTCCCAGACCAATTTCTTCAAGAGTTTTCCCTGCACTCTCTTCTAGTATGTTTATAGTTTCATGTCTTAAGTTTAAATCTTTAATCCAGTGAGAGTTTATCTTAGTTAATGGTGAAAGGTGTGGGTCCAGTTTCAGTCTTCTACAGGTTGCCAGCCAGTTCACCCAGCACCATTTGTTAAATAGGGTATCTTTTCCACTGAATGTTTTTAATTGGCTTGTCAAAGATCAAATAATGGTAAGCAGCTGGGTTATTCTCTTGGTTCTCTATTCTGTTTCATACATCTACCTCTCTGTTTTTGTGCCAGTACCATGCTGTTTTGATCACTATCAATTTATAGTATCGTCTGAGGTCCGGTAGCGTGATTCCTCCTGCTTTGTTTTTATTTCTGAGTAATGTCTTGGCCAATCAAGGTTTTTTCTGATTCCATATAAAACGAAGTATTATTTTTTCAAGATCTTTAAAATATGGCAGTGAAGCTTTAATAGGGATTGCATTAAAATTGTATATTGCTTTGGGTAATATGGACATTTTAACAATGTTGATTCTTCCCAGCCATGAGCATGGTATGTTTTTCCATTTGGTAACATTTTCAACTATTTCATTTCTTAGAGTTTCATAGTTCTCTTTATAGAGATCTTTCACATCCTTTGTTAGATAAACTCCCAAATATTTCATCTTCTTTGGCACTACCGTGAATGGAATAGAGTGCTTAACTGTTTTTTCAGCTTGACTATTGCTGATATATATAAAGGCTATCAATTTATGAATGCTGATTTTGTAACCTGAGATGCTGCTGTATTCCTTGATCACTTCCAAGGGTTTTGTAGTAGAATCCCTCATGTTTTCCAGATATACAATCATATCATCTGTGAAGAACGAAAGTTTGATCTCTTCTTGATACCCTTGATCACCTTTTCTTCCCTAATTGCGGTGGTTCCTGATCTGAGTGGAAATTATTTCAATTTAACTCCATTCAATACAATATTTACTGTGGGTTTGCTGTAGATGGCCTCTATCAGTTTAAGAAATGTCCCTTCTATACCAATTTTCTTAAGTGTTCTGATCAGGAAGGTATGCTGGATATTATCAAAAGCTTTTTCTGCATAAATTGAGAGAATCATATGGTCTTTGTTTTTTAATTTGCTTATATGCTGAATTATATTTATAGATTTATGTGTATTGAACCAGCCTTGAGACCCTGGGATAAAACCAACTTGGTCGTGATGTATAATTTGTATGATGTGTTGCTGGATTCTGTTTGTTAGTATCTTGTTGAATATTTTTGTGTCTATATTCATTAGTGATATTGGTCTATAAGTTTCTTTTCTTGTTGGGTTTTTTCCTGGTTTGGGGATCAGGGTGATGTTTGCTTCATAGAATGTGTTGGATAGTCTTCCTTCTTTTTCTATACTTTGGAACAGGTTGAGTAATATAGGTACTAGTTCCTCTTTAAAGGTTTGTAGAATTCTGACATGAAGCCATCTGGTCCCGGGCTTTTCTTTTTGGGAGCTTTCGTATGGTTGATGCTATTTCAGAACTTGATATAGGCCTGTTCAAAATCTCCACTTGATTCTGGCTAAGTCTTGGAAGGTGATGTGCTTCCAAGTATTGGTCAATTTCCTTCAGATTTTCATATTTCTGAGAATAAAGTTTCTTGTAATATTCATTAAGGATTTTTTTTAATTTCTGAGGAGTCTGTTGTTATTTAGTCTTTGTCATTTCTGATTGATGAAATTAGAGATTTTACTCTTTGTTTTCCTCGATAGGTTAGCTAAAGGTTTATCTATTTTATTGACCTTTTAAAAAATCAACTTTTTGATTTATTGATCTGTTGTATAATTCTTTTGTTTTTAATTTTATTTAATTCTACCCTAAATTTGGTTATTTCTTTTCCTCTACTAAGTTTGGGGTTGGAATGTTCTTCCTTTTCCAGTTGCTTGAGATGTTCCATTAACTGGTTAACTTCCTTTCTTTCTGTTCTTTTTAGGAAGGCTTGTAGTGCTACAAATTTCCCTCTTAGTACTGCCTTTGCAGTATCCCAGAGGTTCTGATAATTCGTGTCTGAATTGTCTTTTGTTCCAAAAATTTGACAATTTCCTTCTTAATCTCATTTATGATCCAGCTATCATTCAGCATAAGGTTAATTAACTTCCATGTTTTTGTATGAGTATGCAGATTCCTGTTGTTACTGAGTTCAACTTTTATTCCATGGTTATCCAAGAGGATACAAGGAATAATTTCTATTCCTTTCAATTTACTGAGGTTAGACTTGTGACCTAAGATGTGATTGATTTTGGAATATGTTCCATGGGCTGATGAGAAGTATGTGTATTCATTGTTGTTGGGATGAAATGTTCTGTAGATGTCTGCTAAATCCAAATGTTGGATGGTTAGATTTAAATCTAAAATTTCTTTGCTCAGCTTCATATTGGAGGATCTATCTAACACTGCCAAAGGAGTGTTGAAATCTCCGACTATTATGGAGCTGGAGGAAATCAAGTTGCTCATGTCTGTTAGAGTTTCTCTTATAAATTGAGGTGCCTTCTGGTTGGGTGCATAAATATTAATAATTGAAATCTCATCATATTGAGTATTACTCTTAACAAATATGAAGTGACCATTCTTATTCTTCCTTAGTTTTGTTGGTTTAAATGCTATTGTGTCTTCAAGTAGAATTGCAACACCTGCTTTTTTCTGATTACCAGTTGCCTGAAAAATGGATGACCATCCTTTCACCCTGAGTCTATATTTAACTTTTAAGGTAAGATGTAATTCTGTATGCATTAAATATCTGGCCTGAGTTTTTGTATCCCATCACCCAACCTGTGCCTCTTTAGAGGACAGTTTAACCCATTCACATTAATGGAGAACAATAATAAGTCTGGTAAAATTTTGGGTATTGAGTTTTTTGAAAGGCCAGTGGACATTTTTAATCCTTTTGCCACTGTGGAAGTTGGAGTTCGATCAAAAGTTTCTGAGTCAGTTTACTTTTGTGGTAGAGGATTGTGCTGTTCATTATGGAGGCTAGGTCTGAGAATATCCTGAAGAGCTGGTTTGGTTATGGGAAATTTCTTTAACATGTAAATGTCATTAAAGTATTTAATTTGTACATCATAAATGAAACTCAGTTTAGCTGGATACAGAATCCAGGGTTGAAAGTTATTTTGTTTTAGGAGATTAGGACATTACAAGTCGATGACCACCCTCTTCTGGCTTGAAAAGTTTCAGCAGAGAGATCTGCGGTCATTCTGATATTCTTCTCTTTGTAGATAATGTTTTCCTTATGTCTGACTTTCAGAATTTTCTCCTTTATATTAACTTTAGTGAAGTTAATTATGATGTGCCTGGGGGATGTCTTATTTGGGTTGAGTCATGCTGGGGTTCTGAAACTGTTTGCTATCTGAATTTCAGAATTTTGGGGCATGTCTGGAAAATTCTCCTTCATAATTTCATCGAGAAGGGCCTCTGTGCCTTGCGAAGCCACTTCATCGCATTCAGGGATTCCAATGAGGTAGATATTAGCCTTATTCGAATTATCCTTGAGGTCTCTAAGAGAATGATCCGTTTTTGCTCTCCATTTCTCTTCATCTTTGAGAGTTTGGGAGCATTCAAAAGCTTTGTCTTCAATGTCAGAAATCCTTCCTTCTGCTTGCTCCATTCTGTTACTGAGGAATTCTACTGTATTTTTCAGATCTTTGAGGACTGCAAATTCTTGCTTCAGTGTGTCAAAATCTTTGGTGGTTTTGTCTTTAAATTCATTAAATTCTTGAGATAACTTTTGAATTTCTCCTCGAACTTCTAATTTCAGCTTTTTAATTACTCCTCGAATTTCTAATTCCAAATTTTCATCCATTCTATTAATCTTGTTTGCAATCCAAATTCTGAATTCAACTTCTGACGTCTCAGCTATCTGTTATGAAAGGGATCTTCAGTTACATCTTTCATATCTTTCCTTGGGAGGGTTGATCTACTCTGGTTATTCATGTTACTAGAGTTTTTCTGCCGATTCCGCCCCATGATTATTTTACACCATTTGACTTTTCCCCTGGAGCTTTGCGGAGGACCCGCACAGTGCTACGGCCTGAGAAACTGGGGACCTGTTTGTTGTGGTGGGGCTAAGTGTCTCTATCTTATTTTCAGCTGGTCTTTGTCCAACCCTAGTGAAACAGTTACTCTAGGTTGAAGTCTTAGCTGTGGAGAAATACCAGCAATTAAGTCACCCTGCTCCCCACAGGCAACAATTGGAAAAGGAAAATCAAACCCTCCTACAACCACACACTCACCACACCACTTGGATAGTCCTTGGGCAATTGGCTCAGTTCAAAAGTTGCAAATCAATTGTCTCAATCAGCAGTTGTTGCAGGTGGAAGAGTTTAAAGGGTCTCTGGCAACTAGATCACAGGGGTCTCCTGACAACTCAAATATGACTTGCTCCTGAGCTCCGCGAAGTCAGGAGGACCCACCCAGCAAATAGATTAGTCTCGGAGGGTTGGTGCCTCCTTCCCTATCTTGCACCTCTGTCACCCTCAGTCATTCATAACCCCACAGGGCTGTGACCCAGTTGCCTCCAATGAGCAGATACTCCAGGTGTTTGCACCTGCTTGAATCACAAGGAAATCTATGTCTCCTCAGCCAGGCCACTGTTCTGTGCCTCTATCTGGCAGGGGGAGGTGAGCCCTGACAACCTTGGGTGCTTGATGGATGCTTGGGGGTGGGTGTCCACTCAGTTCCAGCCTCACCCCTGATTGATGTTGCTGACCAAAGAGACAACTTTGCGGAATTTGTTTCTGTCCTTGATAAATTCCCCTGTAGAAGAGAGGCTGTTTTGAGTTCACAGAACCTGCACTTCTTGTCTTGTCTTTGCTGTTGCCCGCTAGTTTGTATTTGCAGCATGGTTAGCTGTCAGTTCTAGCCTCCTGCCCTCCTTTGTCTAGGCTCATGATCCCCTGGGGGCCGGGTGCATCTTAGGCTCAGTAAAGCGGTCCTCTTGGTCAGCGCCCCCACCCCAGAAGTCAGCCGGCATTGTGCATGTGTTTTCTAGTCCCTGCGCTCCACCCAGGCCAGTACTGCCTTAGGCAAACCTTTTACTCACCGGGCCTGCGTTTGGCTGGTGGTTTCCACATGAGAAGATGCCCAGTCTCCTTTGGTTTCCCAGAGAGACAGGGGGTGTGACTCCAGAATATCCAGGGGTGAGCCCTATTGTTGCCAGAAATGGCTGCTGCTCTGTGCCTTGAGGCACTGCCGCTCCAGCATGGTTTCCTTTCAGCTGACCATCCTCTTCTTACTCCTGTGCTGCAGAATTAGCACTGACCAACTGCAATCCAGGCCCTGTCCACACCCCTCGAGAAATCACCCAAGAATCTGGACTCCTGGGGGACAGAACTCCAGACCTCAGAGTGCGAGTGGAGGGGAGTGCTGGGAGCTCAGAATTGCAGGTAGAGAATATATACAGTTTTACACAATTTTATGCCTGACAGGAGAGCGCCATGGCACCCTAGTAGGGGAAGTAGGTCCAGTTTTTAGAGGGTCTCTCCTGTGGAGTATAATGGAAGGACTTTTGAACTCTGCTCATTTGTTTATGGGGTACTCTGAGCCATTCTCATGGGGGAGGGGACTCCCATCCACTTGGTGATGGATTTTGTACCTTTTATTTGTATCCTTGGGGTCGCAGCTCACCTCAGCAGGGTTGATGTGCATTCTTCAGCCTTCTCTCTTGGAGCAGCTCTAATCTGCCAGGTTACTTGCTAAATTTCTGTCCTTTAACTCTCCTTCTTGACGGGAGTCTCTGTGGAAAGTTGGTTTCCGTCCTGTAGCTACTTCCTTTTGCTACATGTCTTGACAATTTAAGAATTTTACAAGTTAGCAGTCAGGTATGGTGGCTCACACCTGTAATCCCAGAACTTTGGGAGTCTGAGATGGGCAGATTGCTTAAGCTTGGGAGTTCAAGACCAGCCTGAGCAACAACAAGACCCCATCTCTAAAAATAGCCAGGTGTTGTGTCGGTCACCTGTAGTCTCAACTACTCAGAAGGCTGAGGCCAGAGAATCACTTGAGCCCAAGAGTTTGAGGTTGCTGTGAGCTGTGACACCACAGTGTTCTAACAAGGGCAACATTGTGAGGGTCTGTCTCAAAATAAATAATTAAATAAATAAATAATAAAATAATTTTACAAGATAGTGACTTAAAATATTAATATTTATTGACCCAGTATCTGAATACATTCTCCTTGCAAAAAAATATTTTAAAACTAGTGAAAAATTCTAACACTTCTAATCCTGAGTCCAAGGTTGAGGGTAGTGGTGGTAATTAGTTTACTTTCTAATTATTTCTATGTATAGATTGAACCATATAAAATTACCTTCTTTGTAGTTTAAATAAAATTAGTAATTTTATATGGTTCAATCTAACATTTTCACTTTTGGATTTTTTTTAATTTTTATTTTTATATATACATGTGTTAATTAGGTTTCCATTTTTTTTTTTGCTTTCACAAAGTTGAAAAGACTTAAAATTTAATAACCATAACAATGTTTAAGATAAGGATTAGAAATAAAAACCTAATAAAGAACAAAGGAACATAAATACATTCAGAAAAGGAATCAGACAATTGCTTCATCGAAATATTGAGCAATAATAATAAAAATAATAATAATGCAAAGAAAGTAACATTCACATTGTCAAATAAGAGTATGACTATTATAGAATCTTCTGACTCTGAAATTCAGTATGGAGTCATCGGTTAACTTATTATTTTTTTAAGTATCAAAAAAATAGACAACTAATATTTATAAATAAAGTAAAAGATAGTTTCAAAAAACAGATCATGCTAAATCTTATAGACAATAGAAAAAGAAGAAATACATCAAAATCATTCTACATGATCTGGTTACACCTGATATTAAAGTTGGAGAAAATATATTATTATAAAGGAGAAATTACAAACATATGTCACTTATAAATGAGGATACAATATCCTAAACAACATGTTAACCATTTTTGGATTTTTAAAAAAAATAATACCCTATGCACCACTTATCTAATGGAATTTGAATTGTTCATCAGTCAAAGATCTTAGAAAACAATTCCTTGTTAAGTAACAAATGATGTTATAAGGTACAGAATAATGTAGCCATTTTCTTAAAAATTAACTTTGGGTTGTGCTACTTTTCTCATTATTATTTATTTTACCTACCTCCTTGAAAAAAATGAGTGAATATTTCCCTACAGTAAATCCTAGTGGTAAAAATGTCAGGTCCAAAAGAGTAAATACACATTTTCTTTAGTAGTTCTTGTAAAATGATGGTGTCTATTTAAAAGCTCAGCAAAACGTGACCTGGATTTTCTGCAATATTAATACTTGATATTTTCCCATACAATTTTTCCCTTTTTAAGTTAAATGATAGTAGTTTAATTGTTTTCATTTATATTCACCTTATTACTAGTAAGATTAAGTATTTATACTGGCTATTGAAAATGAATCTTTTGTAAATTGTGCAGAAAAAATATGCTTTTCTTATCTAAGAAATTCAAGACTTTCAAATACGAGCATTTTTCTGACTATATCAAACACTTAATGTGTAAAAAGTAAATGGTTCCTTTATATGATGCCATTACTTTTACAGATAATTTAAGCTGTTGAATTCCTGTTAAGTGCTATGTTCACCGTCTCCTCTTTCCTCTTCATATAGGATTGGTTATGATTTATAAACTCCATAAGAGTTTTAGGTCTTCAATATATTTCCTAAAATGACTTATTTCTCTTTTGAATAATCCATCTACATTCTTGGCCAAGTTATAATGACTGAGTTTCACTACTGCCCTGTATTGACTTTAAAATAAACTTTTAATGAATTTTGATGACTTTCCTACAAATGCATTAATGTGGAGATACAACATGAACTTTCTGACTCAAACCACTTACACAGGAAAGTTTGGCTGTGTAAGTGGTTTGAGTCATTCTCTTCTCCCACATTTGCCATGAAGGAAAGTTTGGTTTCTTTCTGAAGCTGAATAGAAGTACTAAATGTGCTTCTTGGCCCCTAAACATTCTTTTCCAAGAGCATCCTCTCCTAGCACAAAAATAGGGGTTTTACAAATTTTATACCTGAGCCCAGGGTTCAAAACTGGGCTGAGAGAATGGAGTAAGAGTGACCTGTAGTGGCCACTTTGAGTAATCACAAAGTAATCTATGTCTCAAGAGGGTGGATGGACAACTTTGTTTGCATGATTACTTTCTGCAGCAATATAATGAGCTAGAACTGGCTAACCACAATACTGTTCTTTGACTTTTTTTTTTTTTTTTTGGCTGGGGCTGTGTTTGAACCCACCACCTCCAGCATATGGGACCAGCGCCCTACTCCTTGAGCTACAGGTGCAGCCCTGTTCTTTGACTTTTTATGTCACTCTAACAGAAAATCAAAATCCTCTGAGTCATTGTCCAGACAGCTGAAAGGGTACATTTTAAATTGGAAAATGGTAATCTAGTCACACCTATTAACATGACTTAGGAGCTTCAATGCCTAAAGCCACTATATACATAGATTTGGAAAAGCACCATTTAATTGAGGCAAAAATCCTTTCCTTTTATCATGCATTGATAAAAGCCACCTGGTAGTCTTTTGAAACTCACAATTTAGCAGCAGGAGAGAAGTTTCTTGTTAGAACCATATCTGATCTTAGAAAAGAAAGACCATCTCCTAATTTGAAAGTCGCTGTTGATAGGAATTAACTGCTCAAACTTTACTTCTTTTTTCTTTTTCTCAGGGACATCATCATCTACTTCTGTTCTGTAATTCTGCCTTAAAATATAGAGAACACCTCCATAATTGACATTTCACTTATTTTATAACCTAAATATTGTTTTCTTAAAGATATAGTTTCTTTGGGATAGAAGTACCTTTTTGGTTAACAATATGTCAAAAATAGACAAATTCCTACATAGACATACTAAAATAACATCATAATCTGTACACTTGCATAAATGCTTTTCAAATGTTGTGCTTTATTTAAATTATAATATATGCATATATGTGCATATATGTATACACAGATTCTGACTCACTGATTGTTTCATTATATATTAAAAACAAAATTCTCCCTAGCTAAATAACATAAAATAATAATTATTTTATTATCTTCTTGATTCTGTGGCTGAGAAACTTGGCAGAGCACATTAGGGATGACTGGTTATCTTCTCCAGGATGTCCACAGCCTCAAATTGGGTAGTCTTAACAGTTAGAGATGCTTGAGATGGCTTCCTAAGTGCCAGACTGGTTTTGGCTCAGTTCTTCTCTGTAAGCCCCACCATGTGAATTATTATTCCTAACAAACCTAAGAAAAAAATGTAGCTAAGCTCAACAATTAAGCCAGCTTGCTCTCCTTCAAGCCATGCCTGGAACTTGGGGTTTTCTTGCTGAGTTTGCCTCATGCTAAAGGATATGCCCCCAATTAGACCATGTGTCCCCATTCTCTTCTCCCACATTTGCCATGTAGGAAAGTTACTTCTTCCCTGGAGAAGGGTGAGTGAGGGCCGTGAAAGAAGTCGCTAGGGTTACTCTTGGGAATAAGATTTTCTACTGAATTATAATGGGCAGCCAAAATCTAAAACAACAAAATATCTCCAACTACCCATTTTCAAGATTCTCTCCTCATAGCACACACTTGTACTTAATTAATTTTTTTTTTCTTAAGAGGAGGTACATAGTTCATCTTTAGGTGCTAATATTTCAGAAAGGGAAAGGACAGGAGGAAGGAATCCTGCGGCTCCATAGTTCCCCTGCTGGCACTGTGGCCCAAGCTATGAAGAGATTCCATCAAATACATGGAAAAGCTCCTGACTGTTCTGGGAGTTGCTTAAAGTCTGTGCAGCAACATTGTATGGTATAGCAAGCATGGAAGGGACACGGTGACTTCCATTCCTGTGTTGCTACAACCAACACTACTCTCAGCTCTCAGGTCCAGAGTGGCCACCTATACAGGGCTTGGCTTTGCTACAGACTCTTCCACCTTGTTCCAGTACAGACATAGAGGGAGCAAGGAGAGTGGATGCTTTTACATTTCCTATGACTGGAAGCCAAACACCCATACCAACTTGCTGAGAATTTGAGGAGAACAGATGCCACAAATCCCTCCTGAGAAGCCTCACGGCCATTGTCTCAACAAAACCTAAGCAGGAAATGAACCCTGACTTTTTGGTGGCTCAGTCTCATTGACTTGTCACTGAAGGTCCAGTTCTGCCACCAGGCTCTCTAGTCCTTTCCTCAATGTTATCATCCTCTTCCTGGCAGGAACCACCCTCATGGTCCAACAGCTTTACCAGGGACCCATTTTACTAGAACTAAGTGAGGAAATAAATAGTAGCATCATAATTGTCAGAGATTTCAACATCCCACTGAGATAATGGACAGATCATTGAAGTTGAAAATTAATAAACACTGGACTTAAACAAGACTCTGTAACAAATGGACCTAACAGACATTCATAGAACTTTCTATCCAAAACTACTGAATGAACATTGTTTTCATCAGCACATGGCACATTGCCCAAGATTAATCATGTTATTCCAAAAAACAAATGTCAGTAAATTGAGAAATATGGAAATAATGTCATGTATTTTCTCAGACCACTGGAGAATAAAAATAGAAATCTGTTCCAAAGAGAAACACTCATTCTACACAGAGTCATGGAAAGTTAACAACCTACTCATGAATGATCATTGGATAAATAAGGAAATCAAGATGAAAATAAAAAGATTTCTCAAAGTGTATGACAAGGGGGACAGAAACTTCTAAAATATATGAGATACAGGAGAAACAGTCTAAAGGAAACAGTCACACCATAAAGCCTGCATTAAAAACACAGATCACAAAGGTCACATCTCAAGGAATAAGAAAAAGAAGAGCAAACCAAACCCAAACCTAGCAGAAGAAGACAACCCCAAAGCTCAGAGCATAACTAAATGAAATGGAAACCAAAATTACCATACAAAGGACCAACAAAACAAAATTTTTTTCCTTGAAAAGATAAACAAAATTGATAGATCACTAGCCAGATTAACCGGAAATAGAAAAGACTCATATAAACTCAATCAGAAATGAAAAAAGGAGACATTACAACTGACACCACAGAAAAACAAAGTATGAATGACAAATACTACAAAAACATCTATGAACATAAACTAGAAAATGTACAGGAAATGGACAAAATTCTAGAAACAGGATTTGGGAATAAATGGAAATCCTGAACAGACCAGCAATAAGCACTGAGACTGAAACAGTAATAAAAATCTGCCAGCAAAAAAAATGAAAGTCCTGGAGTAGTCAGATTCACAGCTGAATTCCATTAGATCTACAATGAACTGGTATAAATCCTTCAGAAATTATTCTATATCAAGAAGGAGATCCTTTCTACCTCATTCTACAAAGCCAGTATCACTTTATTGTTAAAGCCAAGAAATGACACAACATAAGAAAATTGCAGACCAATATCTCTTATGAACATAGATGCAAAAATTCTCAACTAACTACTAGCAAATGGAATTCAACAGCATGACAGAAAGATAAATCACCAAGATCAAGTGGGTTTTATCCCAGGGATACAAGGATTGTTTAATACAAATAAATCAATAAACATGATTCACTACATAAACAGATTGAGAATTGATACAGGAAAAATATTAGATAAAATGTAGCATATTTACGTGATAAAAGTCTTCAGCAAACTTGGCCTAGAAGGAGAATTTTCAAAATGTAAACAATAATATATGACAAACCAACAGTCAGCATCATACTGAATGGGGAAAGCATTCCCTCTAAGAACTGGAACAAGACAAATTGCCCAGTGTAAACACTTCTATTCAACACAATACTGGAGGTCCTAGCCAGAGCAATCAGGTAAGAAAAATAATTAAAGGATATCCAAATTGGGAAAAAGGTGATCAAACTATCTTTCCCTGCTAATGATATGGTCTTATATCTAGAATATCGTAAAGACTCCACCAAAAGAGTTCTAAAATTCAGAAATAAATTCAGTAAAGTCTGAGGTTATAAAATAAAGGTATAAAAATTGGTAGCATTGCTATATAATGATAACTGTCAAGCTTAATGTCAAATTAAGGACTCATTACCATAAATAATAACAAAAAAGAAAATAAAATACCTAGGAATATGCAAAACCATGGAGGTGAAAGATCTCTAGAAGGAAAACTATAAAACACTGATAGAAAAAAAATCACAGATAACACAAATGAAAAAAACATCCCTTTCTCATGGATTGATAGAGTCAATATTGTTAAAATGTCTATACTGCCTGAAGTGGTTTTCAGACTCAGTGTAATACACATAAAAATACCAGTGTCATATTTCACAAATTTAGAAAAAATAATTCTGAACTTCATTTGGAACTAAAAAAAAGAATGTGAATAGCCGAAGAAATCTTAAACAAAAAGAGCAAATCTGGAGGCATCACATTACTAAATTTTAAATTAAACTACAAGTCTATGATGACCAAAACAGCATGTTGCTATCAGAAAAGAAAAGACATAGACCAATGCAACAGAGAAAAGAACCCAGAAATACAAGCATCTACTTACCATGAACTGATACCATACACTAAGGAAAGGAAGCCTTATTCAATAAATGGTACTGAGAAAACTGGATAGCTACATACAGATCGAAGAAACAGGACCCCTCTCTCTCATCATGCACAAAAATTAACTCAAGATAATGCATGAAAGACTTAAATGAGAGGCATGAAATAAAACATAGGAAAAACTGTTAGATAAAAGTCTAGATGAAAAAAATTATGACTAAAACCCCAAAGGCAAAAATACAGCAACAATAAAAGTAAATAAATGGGACTTGATTAAATTAAAAAGATTCTGCATAGCAAAGGATAAAATCATCACAGTAAACAGAACCAAAATATAGGAAACAATATTTGCAAACTAAACAACCAGTAAAAAGCTAATAGAATCTACAAAGAACTCAAACAAATCAGCAAAACGAATAAACTAAAAAAAAAACATTAAAAAGCGAGCAAAATGCATTAACAGAAGTTTTTCAAAAGAAGATAGACAAATGGCCAATGAACATATGAAAAAATGCTCAAAGTAATCATCAGGGAAATGCATATTAAACCACAATGAGATGGCGTGATTAAATAGCTCTTATTAAATGGCCATTATTAAAACATCAAAAAAAAATAGGTACTGGTGTGGATGCTTATACACTCTTACTGGGAACGGAAATTAGTACAACCTCTCTGGAAAACAGTATGGAAATTCAACAAAGAAATAAATATAGACTTAACTGTTTGATCTTGCAATCCCACTACCGAGTATCTACCCTAAGGAAAAGAAGTCATTTTACCAAAAGACACATGCACTAGAATGATTATTGCAGTAAAATTCACAGTCAGCCATAAAAAGGAATAAAATACAGTAGAATCTCCATAGTTGACCACCTCTCTACGTTGACCACCTCCTTAAATTGATCTAATTTTCATAGAACAGATATGCAACGCATGCATGTACTAGTACAATAGGCCTATTTCCTTAAGATGACCACCTCTGTATGTTGGCCAGTTTGTTACAGCACCTCAGGCAGTCAACTTACAGAGTTTCTATTGTAATTTTCTTTGTATCAACTTTGATGGACATGGAGACCATTATCCTAAGTGAAGCATCTCAGGAACAGAAAAACAAACAATACCTGTGCGTACTAATAATGGGGAACGAAACCACAGGGATACACAGGCATAAAGATTGTAAATGATACTGGAAATCAAGAAGAGGGGAGGGTGGATGGGGAATGAGGGATAACCTTACCAGGCACAATAAACACTGTTACTGTGACAGGCTCGTAAAGCCCTTACTAAAGTTATTACATGTGTATGAGATATCCATGTAACAGATATTTGTTAATATTTTAAATTAAAAAAACATATAATGTATAAGTTTAAACCAGTGCATATTTACATGATCTAAACCTAACAAAAATATGCATTTTTATTATATATAGATGACTTATAAAAACTGACCTTTGCTATTGCTCAAGGAAATCTTGAATACATTCCAGAAAAAGTAGCATATAGACTATGTTCTTTGGCCATAATACTATAAAATTAGAATGTAATAATAAAAAGATAACTAATGAAATTTTATATTATAAAAGCAAAAATAAATACTCTGTAGCAAAAGGGAATTGATAAGAACAATTGTAAAATATTTAGAACTTAACAACAAATATATATGAGGTCTGACAATTAAGTTCACAAACTCATCCTGGAGAAATTGGTATATACCTCGTTGGTGAATGTCACTACTTTGACCTTTAAGTACTCCCCCTGGAAAGCTATGCACTGATGCCAGTTCCAGTGAACAATGTTCACGTAAGCTACCAGACTCTGAAAGCAAAGCATAGAGCTATATCCACCTCCGTGGGTAGCACCCTTTTCCCTCACGCGGGACACATAATTATCTGGTATACTATAGTACGTGCAAGGTCACCAGTATCAATGGATTTACTAAATGTTAGAACATGTTAGTACATTTTTATAATACTGGCACCCCCATGGATCATTTTGTACACTCCCACTTTGAAGACTACTGTTCTAAATACGTGTCAGCCAATCTCATTAAGTGGTTTCAGTATGTTGATACTTTCACACATATCTATGTGAGTGTATGCACACAATCATCTTTTGCTGTAAATTGTCATGTTATGGTTGTCCCTTGAGTGACATGGTTTTGAACTGCATGGGTCCACTTTCATGAATTTTCTTTCACTCTTGCACCCTGAGACCACATCAACCCCTCCTTCCCCTCCTCCTCAGCCCACTTGATGGGAAGATAACAAGGATGAAGACCTTTATTGTCATCCACTTTCCCCTAACGAATAGCAGTTTTCCGTATGATTCTCTCAATGACATGTTCTTTCCCCAGCTTACATTATTGCTAGAATACAGTATTTAATGTATCCATCATACAGAATATGTGTTGATCAACTGCTTATGTTGTGGGTAAGGCTTCCAAGCAATAGCAGGCTGTTAGTAATTGAGATTTTAGGGAGTCAAAAATCATATGTGGATTTTTAACTGTGCAGGAGGCTGGCACATCTGACTCCTGGGTTGCTCCAGGGTCAACTGTACCATTTTGAGAGAAATACCAAAGAATATTGGATGCCATTTATTCTTGTAAATAACACCTGTAAAACATGCAGTGACTGAGAAGTGATTCAGAGACTAAGAAGCAGCAAAAGTGAAAGTGTGTGTGAAAGAAACAACACAAATCAGAGAGTAGGAGGTCAATAGCCAGAACCTTCTCATGTTGCTTTGTAAACTTGGAACAGACTTACAGCTTAGACCATGCTCAAGGGGGAATTTATTCAGTACAGTTACTTGAGAGGTTTTACTGTTATGTTAATATCCTGTTTACATAACATTTTTTTTACTTTATTTTCAGAATTTTCAAATAAATTCAAGTATTAACTAGATAAATAAAAATGTAGACAGGCACACAGGCGCACATGCACATATTCAGAATAATATATATATATATATATTGAGACAGAGTCTTATTATGTTGCCCTCAGTAGAGTGTCATGGCATCACAGCTCACAGCAACCTGAAACTCTTGGGCTTAAGCAATTCTCTTGCCTCAGCCTCCCAAGTAGCTGGGACTACCGGCGCCCACCACAATGCCTGGCTATTTTGTTGTTGTTGTTGTCATTGTTGTTTAGCAGGCCTGGGCGGGTTTGAAACCCACCAGCCCTGGTGCATGTGGCCAGCACCCTAACCACTTAGCTACAGGTGTTAAGCCAAGATAATATCTTGATGTAGTCATCTTTTCATTTTGTTTTAATTTTTGCATGGCTCTGCCAATCAGAAACAAATACATGTACTCTTTTCAGTAGAGTTAGACTTGTTATAGTAGAAATGTACAGGAAACCAAAACAGCTCGTTTTTTCCTCCAAACCAAGCTTTTGAAAGTCCAAATGGTAGAACCTTATCTGGACAGGGCATAGAGGTTTTGTCTCAGCAAAAGATTTAAAAATCTATAGTGGAAGATGCAGTCAATATTTGCCTGTGATGCGACTTTGTCGGTCTGCATTCAAACCACTCATAAATGGATTGCCATATTTAGAGAGCCGGGACAACCCCACTGAAATTCACAGATTATAGGAATTCATAAGAGAGATTTTTGTAACACATTTGTACATGTTACAAATGGGACATTACTGTATTAAAATATCCCCTGATGACTTTCTTAGATTCCTAGTCATATGTACATGAATATGTGTGTGTATGACATATATTTCTCTCCCTTGATGGGGAAATTATGCAGCGTATTTAAATGGGAACACACGATAATTTCTTTTTCCAGTATCTATCTTGCCCTTTCCTCCTGGCTGCTAGACTGATAATCAGGGACAAATCTTAGCCTGAATCAACTGGGAAAGGTCTGGATTTGCCACCAAAGGAGAGAGAGTATTTGCTGCAGGACCTGCAGGAGCTGGCTAACATCTGTACCTAGGAATAGATTCTTGTAGTGCTGGATTGAGGGGAGTAGAATATAAAGCTAGAAAATACAGATTTGGCCAACGTAGGGCAGTTTTTCAACATTAGGAATTTAAACACCATTGGAAGGATCTCAACAGGTAACAACTTATGTTGCTGTAAGTGTACTAATCTCATGTAGTGTACTAAGGTAATGTACTAATCTTAGTAGTACTTGGAAAGCTTGAAAAAAGTGATTAGCCATATTCAATGAAGTAGGGATGCCAGACTTGTCATGCCAAACTGTGCAGAAAGGAATTAAAGCCTCAAAGAAGTGAGCATGCTGAAATATGACTACTGTATTAGACCAGAACATCTGCTAGCTGACCATGTTCCTTGGATGCTATCGGAGGTACTATGTTTATCAAATTTATCATTGAATGTGTTAGTAAGAAGGCCATCAGTTCAGTATTAACCCTATATGTCTGATAGTAGGAAAGATTGTTACAAACTGAGCAATGGGATAATAAAATCACAGAATAGAAGTGTGGCAGCACTTAGCTATCAAAAGCGACAAGGGTACACTTGCCTTAAAGAACAGCAAAGTTGCAGTGTAATCCACAGGAGGATAACCTACAGAGCTGTGTAATTAAGAGATCAAGAATTGATAGGAAGGCTCAGCACCCATAGCACAGTGGTTATGGCGCCAGCCACATACACCAAGGCTGGTGGGTTAGAACCCAACCCAGGCCAGCTAAGCAACAATGACAACTGCAACAGAAAAATAGTCAGGGCTTGTGGCGGGCGCCTGTAGTCCCAGCTACTTGGGAGGCTGAGGCAAGACAATCGCTTAAGCCCAAGAGTTTGAGGTTGCTGTAAGCTGTGATGCCACAGCACTCTACCAAGAGCGACATAGTGAGACTCTGACTCAAAAAAAAAAAAAAAGAATTGATAGGCAGGGGGCGGGGCTAAGGTCACCCATCCCAGTGGAAAGTCACAATCCTTTGTCCTTTGTCCAATTTCCAGACTAGGGTTAGTTCTTAGATGCAAAACGTATATCAATGGAAGAGGGCAGATATCTGTGAAGAAGGACCTAGTGACACCATGACAAGTTTACGCAGTAGTGATCACATCAATTCTTTCACAAGGGACCTATGGCCATTTGCTTTAGTAACTGCACATTTGGATCCTGGCTAAGCCTGAGTGGCTAATGACACCCTGAGCACCAATGTGCTGTCACAGTATCTTTCTTACAGAAGAGATATATAAGGGTTAGGTGATAAATGGAATACTTACTCAGGTCCATCTCATATCGAGACTGTTGGGTTCATAGACCCACCTGCTAGGCACTGCCCTGGTTTCTGAATATGTAATCAGAGCAGATGGGCTTAGCCATCGGAAGGATGCTTTCACAGGTCCCTTGACCTGTGGAGTAAGAGGAATTGTCATAGAAAAGGCCATGAGAAAACCATTTAAACAGGCCCCTTTACTCACAAAGATAACAAATAAAAACTAATTTCTCATCCCAGTGGAGAATTCCAAAGCCACATTCCACATTCAAAAATTTAAAGGACTCAAAATATGAAGGACTTGAAGGATCTGGATTACTCAGGTGTAATACGTTTGTCAAATCTCATTGATTTGAAAATCTGTGCATTTCATTAAGGGAAAATTTAGGGTAATGAAATTGATTTAAACAAAACAAAAACGAACTCGATATACTGTGTCAGTGTGTGTGAAAGAGATCTTCTCTCTTTCCAACATATTACCTTGAACTGTTCTCCTCTGTAACAATTTTTTTTTTTTAGTATAATTCAAATTTAATATAGTGAAAACAGAGATGGAAGTCAACAGGCTTAGCAAAGCCCCTGATTTTAACCTTTATTAGGTTTTTGGACTTAAACACACATCTACTGACATTCATTTGTGAAAGAAAAAAATGCTGAGACTAGCACTCAATTTCATATCAAACATTTTGTGAATGTTCATAATTAAGTTGTGAAAGAGATAGACTATCAAAGGTCCTTTTCTTTTAGAGTCTAACATTATTAAAATTTAGTTTCTTATAAACAATTTCTTTTTTTTTTTTTGTAGAGACAGAGTCTCACTGTAACAATTTCTTTTTTGTATTGAAACAAATGACAAATTTTATTACCTGAGTTAATTTTTATGTCCCAGCACAATGATAATGAAATGTATTTATCATGCAAAATATTATATACATTAAATAACACACAGTGGTAACAATGCAGTGTAGGTTTCCTGGGAAACAGACTCTGTGATAGAAATATACAAGCAGGAAGTGTATTTACTCGGCAGTGCTGTCTAGATGAGGACCAGGGAGAGTGGAAGAATGAAGCAGGATAGACAGAGCAAGTAGCTGAACTCTATCAAAGTCCCAACAAATCTCTCAGTTGATCCCTTGAGGAACCTCTGAAGTTGGGAAAGCCCCTCAAAGATTGTCTGAACTGAGGCACTGGCCAGTCTTTGGATATCTACCGCCCCACGAATATGAACCTTGAATGAGACAACTCTCTTTAGCCAGGGGCAATTTCCAGAGAAGAACTCAGCAGAGAGCCGTCACCTACCAATAGTCCCAGTAGCTGAGGGAAGGGGTACTTCAGTCTCAAAAGGGTTGGGGATTTGTGAGAATCTGGGAAGCACATCATAGCATCGACCACAGATGATCAAAAAGAACAATACATAATTCATAATTTACAGCAAAGTTCTGCCTCGATCCCAGATACAATTGAATTTAAAATTATGAAAAGGTAAAATTCTAGCAAGAAAACAAAGAAACCACCTGAAATGCCAGCTACTGGAATTATGGAAACTTTGATAGGAAGAGAGAAGAAACAAACCCTCCAAAAAGGCCTCTAAATAGGAGAATTATTTCCGGGAATGCTCATTTTTTTTGTTGTTGTTGTTGTTTCTTCCCCCAAAAGTCTCAAAAAATAGGCAACTAATATTTATAAATAAAAATAGAAGATCATTTCAAAAACACATCATGCCAAATCGTATAGACAATAGAAAAAGAAGAAATACATCAAATTCATTCTACTTCATCTAGATATACCTGATATTAAAATTGGAAAAAATATATGATTATAAAGGGAAATTACAAACATATTTTACTTATAAATGAGGATACAATATCCTAAACAACATATTAACAAGTTGAGTTAAAAATTATTGTTCAAATAATGTACTTTGGTTGAAATTAAATCCAATTTATGTGAGAATTAGTCACATTTTCTTTTCTTTTTTTTCTCCTTTTCCTTTCCCCACCCTCTCCCTCCTTCTCTCACTGTCTGCTCTCCCCTTCCACCGCCCCCCAGCATGTCATTAATTGTCCTCATATCAACATTGAATACATAGGATTCATGCTTCTCCATTCCTGTGATGCTTTACTGAAAATAATGTGTCCCACCACCATCCAGGTTCATACAAATGCTGCAAAATCTCCATCTTTTTAATGGCTGAATAGTATTCCATGGTATACATATACCACAGCTTGCCAATCCATTCCTGGATTGAGGGACATTTAGGCTGTTTCCACATTTTGGCGACTGTAAATTGAGCTGCGATAAACAGTCTAGTACAAGTATCTTTATAATAAAAGGGTTTTTTCCCTTCTGGATAGATGCCCAGTAATGGGATTACAAGATCAAATGGGAGGTCTAGTTTGAGTTCTTTGAAGTTTCTCCATACTTTCTTTCAAAAAGGTTGTGTTAGTTTGCAGTCCCACCAGCAGTGTAAAAGTGTTCCTTTCTCTCCACATCTGCGCCAGCATCTGCAGTTTTGAGATTTTTGTGATATGGGCCATTCTCGCTGGGGTTAGATGATATCTCAGGGAGATTTTAATTTGCATTTCTCTAATACTTAGGGATGATAAGTATTTTTTCATATGTTTGCTAGCCATTCATCGGTCTTCTTTAGAGAAAGTTCTGTTTATCTCTCTTCCCCATTGATGTATGGGATTGTTGGCTTTTTTCATGTGGATTAAGTTCTCATAGATCCTAGTTATTAAGCTTTTGTCTGATTCAAAATATGCAAATATCCTTTCCCATTGGGTATGTTGTCTATTTGCTTTGGTTGTTATCTCCTTAGCTGTACAGAAGCTTTTCAGTTTCATTAAGTCCCATTTATTTTTGTTGTTGTTGCAATTGCTACAGAAGTCTTCTTCATAAAGTCTGTCCCCAGGCCAATGTCTTCCAGTGTTTTTCCTATGCTTTCTTTGAAGATTTTTTATCATTTCCTGCCTTAAATTTAAATCCTTTATCCATCTTGAATCAATTTTTGTGAGTGGAGAAAGGTGCAGGTCCAGTTTCAGTCTTTTACATGTGGATATCCAGTTCTCCCAGCACCATTTATTGAATATGGAATCTTTCCTCCATTGTATGTTCTTGTTTGGTTTATTGAAGATTAGGTGGTTGTAAGTTGTTGGTTTCATTTCCTGGCTTTCTATTCAATTCCCGATGTCTATGTCTCTATTTTGTGCCAGTACCATATGCTGTCTTGACTACTATGGTCTTTAGGTTCAGCCTAAAATCTTGTATGATGATGCCCCCGGCTTTGTTTTTATTACTAAGAACTGCCTTAGCTACATGGGGCTTTTTCTGGTTCTATGCAAAATACAGAATCATTTTTTCCAAGTCTTGAAAATAGGATGTTGGTATTTTAATAGGGATGGCACTGAATCTGTAGATTGCTCTGGAAAGTATAGACATTTAACAATGTTGATTCTTTCCGGCCATGAGAATGGTATGTTCTTCCATTTGTTAAAGTCCTCTGCTATTTCCTTTCTTAGGGTTTCATAATTTTCTTTATAGAGGTCCTTCACCTGTAGTATATTCCTAGGTATTTTATTTTCTTTGGGGCTATGGTAAAGGGAGTTGTGTCCTTAGTTAGCCTCTCATCTTGGCTGTTATTGGCGTATACAAAGGCAACTGTCTTGTGGACATTGATTTTACATCCTGAGATATTACTGTATTTTTTGATGACTTCCAGGAGCCTTATGGTTGAGTCTTTGGGGTTCTCCAAATATAAGATCATATCATCAGCAAAGAGGGAGAGTTTGACCTCCTCTGCTCCCATTTGGATGCCCTTTATTTTCTTGTCTTGCCTAATTCTATTGGCTAGAACTTCCAGCACTATGTTGAATAGTAATGGCGACAGAGGACAACCTTTTCTGGTTCCAGTTCTAAGTGGAAAACTTTCAGTTTCACTCCATTCAGTAAAATATTAGCTGTGGGTTTGTCATAGATAGCTTCAATCAGTTTGGGAAATATGCCACCCATGCCTAGACTTTTCAATGTTCTAATTAGAAAAGGATGCTGAATTTTATCAAATGTTTTTTCTGCATCTATTGAGAGGATCATATGGGCTTTGTTTTTGCTTCTGTTGATATAGTGAATGATGTTTAAGGATTTACATATGTTAAACTAGCCTTGCATCCCTGGGATAAAACCTACTTGCTCATGATGTATGACTTCTTTGATGATAAACTGTAATCTATTGGCTAGGATTTTGTTGAGAATTTTTGCATCTATATTCATTAGTGAAATTGGTCTGAAATTCCCCTTTTTAGTTGGGTCTTTTCCTGGTTTTGGCATCAGGGTGATGTTTGCTTCATAAAACGTGTTGGGAAAGATTCCTTCCTCCTCAATTTTTTGGAATAATTTCTGCAATATAGGAATAAGTTCTTCTTTGAAGGTTTGATAAAATTCTGGTGTGAAGCCATCTGAACCAGGACTTTTTTTGTTGGAAGCTTTTTTATTGTTTCTTTAATCTCAGTGCTTGAAATTGGTTTGTTCAGGAGTTCTATTTTTTCCTGGCTAAGTCTAGGGATAAGACATGATTCCAAGTATTGATCCATTTTCTTCACATTGTCAGAGTTTCTGGTAGTATTCAGAGATAATCTCTTGTATATCTGTGGCATCAGTTGTTATTTCCCCTTTATCATTTCTGATTGAGGTTACCAGAGATTTTACTTTTTTATTTCTAGTTTAGCCAAAGGTTTATCTATTTTATTTATTTTTTTCAAAATCAACTCCTTGTTTCATTAATTTTCTGAATGATTCTTTTGTTTTCAATGTCATTGATCTCTGATTTAATTTTGGATATTTCTTTTCTTCTGCTAGGTTTAGGCTTAGATTGTTCTTCTTTTTTTCTAATTCCATAAGATGGTTTGTGAGTTTGTTGATGTGCTCTCCTTCTGTTTTTTGAATATAGGCTTCTAAAGTGATAAATTTTCCTCTGTTTTTGCTGTATCCAACAGGTTTTGGTAGCTTGGGTCTTCACTGTTGTTATGCTCAAGGAAGTTAATGATTTCCTTTTTTATTTCTTCCTGCAACCAACTGTCATTTAGCACAAGTTTGTTTAACTTCCATGCCTTTGTGTGAGATTGAGTGTTTTTGCTGGAGCTGAGTTCCAATTTTAGTGCCTTGTGTTCTGAGAAGATGCAAGGTAAAATTTCAATTCTTTTGATTCTGTTGAGGTTTGTTTTGTGTCCTCGGATATGATCAATTTTAGAGAATGTTCCATGGGACAATGAGAAGAATGTATATTCTTTATCTTTGGGATGGAATGTTCTTTATACATCTATCAAGTACAGTTGTTCTAGGGTCTCATTTAAATTTCTTATATCTTTGTTTAATTTCTGTTTAGAGGATCTGTCCAGCTCTGAGAGAGGAGCATTAAAGTTATCATGTGTTATAGGATATCATATTGTTCAGACTTAGTAAAGTTATCAGGGTGTTATAGGATATCATATTGTTCAGACTTAGTAAGGTCTGTTTCAAGAATCTGGGAGCATTTAAATTTGGTGCATAAGTATTTAGAATTGAAATGTCTTCTTGTTATATTTTTCCCTTGACCAATATGAAGTGACCTCCTTGTCTTTTTTAACTTTAGTTGCTTTAAATCCACATGTATCTGAAAATAAGATTGCAACTCCTCTTTTCTTCTGAATTCCATTTGCCTGAAAAATTGACTTATAACCCTTAACTCTGAGTTTTAATTTGTCTTTTGACGTGAGGTGTGTTTCCTGCAGACAGCAAATAGATGGGTTTTTGTTTTTGTTATTTGTTTTTTTTGCAGTTTTGGCCAGGGCCAGGCTTGAACCCACTACCCTCAGTACATGGGGCTGGCACCCTACTCCTTGAGCCACAGGCACCATCCATCTGACATAAATTCAAGCCACTGACATTTATCGAGATAACTGATAAGTGTGGTAATGTTCTATTCATCTTATTTTGTGAAAGTCCATTGCTTAGTTTTGTCTTTTGCATCATTGTGGAAGCTAGGTTCTGTCCTTTAATTTCTGGGTATTTACTTTGCTGAAGATCCATTGTAATGGTCAGTGTGTAGAACATGTTGAAGTATTTCCTGTAGAACTGGTCTTGTTGTGGCAAATTTCCTTAATGTTTGCATATCAGTAAAATATTTGATTTCTCTGTCAATTTTAAGGCTTAGCTTAGCAGAATATAGAATTCTGGGCTGAAAATTGTTCTGTTTAAGTAGATTCAAGGTAGATAACCTTTGTCTTCTGGCTTGAAAAGTTTCATGAGAGTAGTCCGCAGTCACCCTGATAGATTTGCCCCTGTAGATCAGTTGGTGCTTATCCTGGCAGCTTGCAAAATCTTTTGTCTTGAGACAATGTGAGAAATACTGATGAAAACCAGCTTTCATGTCCAAGTCCAATTATAGTTGAGGACCTTTTCATAGTCACTTAAATGTACTTCTTATTTAATATTTAAATGACTTGTCTGAGAAAATTTTCATGAATTACCCCATGATTATTTGAAAAAACCAAAACTTATAATTACTTTGGTACTCCATCCTTCCTGACATCGCTTTTGCCCATTAGAACCAATGTCCATTTTGAATTCAAAAATGCTAATTTTACAAAGCTGTTTAATGAAGGGTACAAGTTTAAACTTTATTTCCCTTTTTAATGCAATCAAAGGTTATGTTTGTTTAGAAAACCCACATCCATCCAGATTATTCACTCTCACCAGTGCCAGGCCAAAAAACACAGGCCTCAAACCACTCATTCCATAACTCCCCCATTTTCTGATCTGTGGCTGTTATTGTAGGAACTGGAGCTATCAAGAAATTGCATCTGGTTCAGTGAGGGAATACCAGGGCATCTTGTGCAATAATTTGCAAACAGTGGCTTGAGAGAAATGGTATGTAAAAGAATACATCCAAGCCTTGGCCTCTCTACATTGTCACAGTGAATGTTTGGATGGGCTTACTTCCAAAACAGTAAAAGAAGAATAACCAAGAGCTAGGTAAGGTTGGGAAAACATCCTTGGCAGTTAACGATAACATCGTGGGAGGCTCTCAGGAGCTTTGTCTTTGGTCTCTTACATCAGCCACATCCACGGTCAAGTCTCAGTTTATGTATTTAGCATATAACCTTGTACAAAATATAATTCTCTTTAAAGCCCAGTATCTTTATTTATAAAATTCGAAATAATAGTAACTGCCTCTGTAGGTTGAGATGGCCCAAACAAGTTCCTCAACAAGTGTTTGTTAAAGTAAAAAATTTAACTATATAATAGCATAAGGGAAGTAGCAAAGTGCTTGACCCATGTTCAATATCTTTTAATTGTTGGTGTTGTTATTGATGTTATGTTTGTGGTTATGCATGAAGATCCACTTGGTCTTAGGGCAAAAGGGCCAAGATGAAAAATTCTTACTTTGTTTCAGGGATAATCAATACTCTAAAGTAAAAAGTGCTATTGTTACTTTACTTCTGAGAATCAGAGTGCTGGAAGATATCTTCTCAGCCCTTTTCACAGAATACCCCTCAATGTTCAAAGTGCCTAGAAAAACAATCTAGTTTTGAGCCTCCTTCTTGGAAAGTCAAACTGAAGAATGGTGATTGGTTCCCAGGAGATTATTTTAACTTGACCCGAGATTTCTCTGAAGGACAGTTCAGACAGTGGAATATAAATCTCCATACAGCATCTCCTTCTGTGTTGCTTAGAGAAGACTTCAGTACAGCTAAGCCTTCACTCTGAGGGTCTCTGTGACTGTACATATAAGGCGACTTGTAGCTGTTAACATATCCAACTATTTCAACTATATTCAATTTGTTCATTAAATTAAAGGTGGTATTATTTTTACAAAGAGAATTGCAAAATCTAGTTCAAAGTCTTAGAAAATGGATTAACCTGGCAAATTCTTTTTTTTTTATTTGATTTTTTTGAGACAGAGTCTCACTCTGTCACCCTGAGTAGAGTGCTGTGGCATCATAGCTAACAGCAACCTCAAACTCCTAGGCTCCTTCACTCTCCAGAGCAGTTGGGTCTACAGGCACCCATAACAATGCCCATAATTTTTCTACTTTTAGTAGAGACAGAATTTTGTTGCTCAGGCTGATCTTGAGCTCCTGAGCTCAAGCAATCCACCTGCCTCAGTCGCCCAGAGTTCTAGGACTACAGGCAAAAACGACTGTGCCCAGCCAACCTGGCAAATTCTAAAGGCATTTTGCTCTTTGAGGTTTTAGGAGATTTATACAGAGTTCAGAGTGTTTTAAATGATAAAAGGACACCATGACAAAATGAAAATAGAATAATGAGATTAATAATAATGTAATAGCATTTTATAAGACATCTGATCAATGTATGATTCAAATACTCAAACTTTTCTTTAAGGATAATTTAATAAGGTGGGCAATGTAAGGCACATTTATTATAGGGAGACTCATGATTGATATGTTTCTAACCCACTTTGATAATATATTTTAATTTATTTCTATTACAGCTGAAAAAGGTAATTTGGTGAAGTTTTTTCCCCTGATTTAGTCCTACAGGCTCTGTGAACATCATTTGCTCAGAGTGGTTTAGACAAAAGCTGAGACAATGCCACTTGCCAAATTCACCTTTCAAGATCATTGACAATCAGGTGGGAATTCAGCACCAAGGCTCTGACTCCTGTTCTTCCATGTAACCACAGACCATTCTCTTCCTTTGCAAAATATTTTTAAAATACATACTCATACATATAAACCTTGACTCCCTTAATATTGTTTTATCGCTCTATTTATCTTCCCACACTCTTTTCCCTTTTAACAACATGTATGGTATTTGAAAAATGACTCAAAGGAAACACTTCAAAGTATTGCTTTGTGGCTCAACAATACAAAGCCTCCCTGTCTTCTTCCTTTTCCTGTCTTTGACAAATCTACCAGACAATATATATATTCACATGCACACAGTTACATTTGTCTTATATTTCCAAATCCTCACTTCATTTTTCTTCTGCATAAAAATATTTAAATTTACCTAAGCATGATATGGAAGACTTTTTTCCTGTCTTTGAGCTTCTTTTCATCAAACAGGAAAGGAATAGTGTTGGTTTGAAATAATGTGACAGTAAAAAGAGAAAGATACCATTTTATTTTTATAAAAACTTGAGTACAGCCACATAAAACAGAGGAATGCATGAGCATTACTATTAATAGACTATTTTAAAGGCAAATACACACAGAAGCACATTACATACAGATACTTTTCAAACATCTACTTTCGAACTATACTTTGGATGAAAGAAGTTGGCAGAAGACAAATAAATGTCAAGTATATGACATGCCAACAGGCATGTAGAGCAGCACAGGAAGGAAGATGGGATGTGGGAGTCATAGGAAAGTGCTATGGGATTTTGTGTAATCAAATGGATTTACTCCATATGTTGTTCAAAAGTTCGTTAGGATTAAAGGTAAAATATCTTTGACTTGGTCAAAATTTTACATTTAATGACATTATAGATAAATCAGATATAAGAAATAAGAACTTAAGGAAAGATGCAAGAGGTTGTTAATTTCGGGATATCAGCAATTGATGCCCACAGCTACTAGAAATAATCTGAATTTGGGGATCAATTAAAGTTGCACTCTCACATGTATATCAGATTTGTGTGTGTGTGTATATATATATATACTCTTACATCATAGAGTTCTTACAATGATTTGTTTTGACTTTACTTCCTTTCCCTATTCAACTTTCCACTTTTGACGTGAGTTATGCCCTATAGTTTTCTTCTGTATTGACTTTCGGAGAGTAGAGATTGCCTTTGTAAATTGCATCCTCATCATCCAGTGATTCCTTTCTGTATTGCTTCAGAAAGTTTCAGTCTAATTTGCATATTAAATCATGAAAAAATAAAAGAAGCACATGCAATAAGAATATGGATAGGATATAAACTTTAGGAGACAGAAACACTCTGACTAGATAAACCTGTATGGATTTTTTTTTGTATGGATTGTATGGATTATGGAGAAAGTGAAGGGTCTGTAAGTATAAAAATATAACTTCTTCCATATTTAATTTGGATGATTTAGATCAAACTAAATTGGATTTGGAGAAGTAGTCTTATTTGAGAAGTTTATGTGAGCCACTCAAAATTAGGCAACTGTATTCCATTTATTTCTTCAGCAAGGTGTTTTAAACACCTACCCTGTGTTTGGTAATGTTCTAGGTCCTTGAAATGGAACAGGATCTCTCTTGTAGATCTTATATCCTAGTGGAAAATATAGATAATAAGCAAACACATCCTCATGGTAATCAATGCTATTAAGAATCATAGAGTAGGCTCAGGGATGGAGATGACACTGGATGAGCCTAATATAGATGATATGGTCAGGCAAAGCCTGTAACAGGGGTATTTTAGCAGAGAATGAAGTGAGGAGAGAGCCAGGGGAATATTAAAAAAAAAAAAAAAGTAATAGAAGAAAAAAAGAGAATTTTAAAAGCACTAACTTGGGTAAAATTTTGGCACTTTTGATAAATAAGGAACTCAACTTGCCTGGTACTGAGTAAGAGTGGGAGAGAGAGGAAATAGCTGAGATTGGCATGTAGTCCTGGTAGAAGTAAGGCGGTCCTTACTAGCCCTGAGAAACTATCCTATCTTACTGTGAGGGAGGTGGAAAGCCCTGAGATGTTTTGAGAGAAGTAACAAGATCTGATATTCAGGTACTTCGTCTGTTCCCTTCTTTCTTTTTCTTTGGTATTCTTACCATACATACAAGTTTTGCACTTTTATAATTGTCCCATAATTCTTGAATATTTTGTTTTATATTTTAGTTACTTTTCATTTTTGCTCTTCATTTTGGAAAGTTTCTATGGACATATTTTCAATTTCAGTGATTGTTTCTTTAGTAGTGGACAGTCTATTGATGCATCTCAAAATAAGCATTCTTCATTTCAGTTGTAGAGTATTTAATTTCTTTTCCTTTAATTCTTTTGTGGTGTTTCCAATCTCTGCTTACATTATCCATCTATTTTTACATGCTGCACACTTTTCCCATTAGTATGTGTTGTGTATTATTCATAGTTATTTAGATTCCCATGGCAATTCCACAATCTCAACCATAGCTGACTGGTTCTGATACTTGTTTTTGTCTCTTCAGACTGTTTTTTGCTGCTAGCATGTCATCTAACTGTTAGCATCCAGACACAATATATTTATTACAGATTCTGAGATTGATAGACCTTAGTGTGAGGTTTTATGTATATTGGGCTAGGAGTTAGACTGTATTTAGTGCTTGCTGTAGCTGTGGTGTCAGAGGCTAAAATTTCCTCTAGTGTCCTTGCTTTTGTCTCCTGTGTCGACTTTGGGTTTTCCTAGAAAATCCATCTTTAATAGGTTCAAAGGCTTGCATTTTTCTTGTTTTTAGCCATAATCTTATTATTATATAAGAGTTCTGTTGGTGCAGTGGAGAAGGGTAAGGCAGGGAAAAAGAATTCTATATCTCATTATTAAGTCCCAGTCTTTTATTGAGCCTGTATCTTTGAGTGTGATCTTCACAGTGTTTCTCAGTTTTTCTTCCTTCGTCTCTTAGGCTTCTGGAATTGGGGTGGAGTTGGGTATTTTTCTCCTCCCACATGCAACACTAGAGGGGGCTGAGGTTGGAAGTTTTCTTTTCTTCACACTGAAAAGTATAGGGTTTGTGTCAGTATTTTTTCTTGCCCTAAGTTAGTTAACCTTTGGCAAAAGTTATTCTTGGGGACAGGATACGCTAAGGAGATCAGAGAGCTCAGAGTATTTCAAAATGCTTATTTTTCGCCTCTTTTTCCTCTTAGCACAAGGAGATTTTACTCTGATCTTCACAATGAGAACTTGCTGGAGCTCCAGGGGGCAAAACTCACAAAAGTATAGGAACTCCCAAGTCTCTTCCACCTTCTAGAGTTTTTAACTCACGAGCTTGTCCACAGTGAGCCTTCAGCACCTTGTCAATTATAGGTTGTGTCCCTATGGTATTGGCTCCAGAAGTGGATCCAACTATCTTTGTTTTTCGAGAGGTGGCATTTTTTCCTTGTGACATCAATTCTTCATGGATCTAAGATTTGTTGAATATCCATTTTTTTCAACTTATTTTTGTGAGGATAGGAGTGATGAATTCCAAGCTCTTTATTGGTCAGGACAGAAACTCAAAGTTTTTCATTGTTTGTAACAAAATATTAAAAATAACCTAAAATATCTACCAATAGGGAAGTAGTTTTAAAAAAATTGTGGTTGTATACATAGGCAACAGAGAATGGACTAAGAAATCTATCTAGAACAGTGAAAGTTCAGAGATTTACATTACTTCAAAACTATCAAGTTAGTCATCAGTTTTATGGTTGCTAATAGAAGCCAGGAGATTCCTGGATCAGAGACAGAGCACTAAATTATTAACAATGCAGAGACCAGGAGTATCTTGTACACATGAGTCCACCTTGTCTCCTGATTCCATGGAGGCAATGTAGCAGGGTCCATATAGATCCTGCACACATCATGCCTTATGAAATCCAAACTTAAGGAACTCAAACTTTTGTAAACAATTGGAAACAAATATGTCCTTTGCCTGGACAGAGATGCTATCTTTAGTCTCCTAGGTAGTAAATAAATTTGCCTTCTTCCAGGGAGGGATTTACAATCTGTATTTTCCAAGGATGTTTACTATATAAACATTCTTTAAAAGATAGTCCAAAAACAAAACAAACAAAAACAGCCAATGCCTCTGTTCATAGAATTTTCAGCATCACAAGAGACTCTTAAAAGAAAAAGAGAAAGACAAATAGAGAAATACATAGCTGGATTCTTTCTGAACTGGACAGCCTTGTATATATACAGATAAGCACTGCTCTAAGCACTTTATGTAAAAAACTCATATAAACACAATTGCAACTTCATAAAGTAAGCATTCTATTTCTCATTTTATAGAGATTCAAGGAGGTTAAGGGATTTCTCAAAAGTCATAGATCATAAGTGGACAATGCAGAATTCAAATGCAGGTTGGTTTATTTCTAAAGTCTATGCTCCACGCATGGACACATCTGATCACATCAAAGACAGATCTATCATATTTGCAAGTGACATAAATCTAAGTGGTATGCCTAATCAGTTGATGACTAAAGCAAAAATTTTATAGTTTGCAATAAAGGGATGAATTAAATAGATATAATAAAATAGGCCTAAATGTAGGGTATTACAGTGAAGTTCAAAATAATCAATTAGTAAGATAGAGAAGACTTAACCATACGAAATGTTTCTTAAATATGTATATTCTGATTATTTTATCTGACAGCAAAGGTCAATTTAAGTCAAAAGTGTAACCAAGCTCTAAAGAAAGCCAGTGTAAATGTTGACTACATTAATAGGCTATTACTTAGGTCAATAAAGTAAAAAAAGTAAAATTCCAATGTGCCATGCAGAATTAATATAGATAGCTAGAAATCTGGCTCTCCTGGGGAAGGAGAATAAGGAAGGAGCCCCCAGACCCTTATCTCAGTGCCACCAACCTTAATTCTGCCATAAGTGATTGCTCACACCTGGGGAGGAGGGAACATCCTACCAATCTACCAACGAGAACTTAGTGTGCCAAAGGCAAACAGGATATAGAGGGCCCTCTAGCCAACAGGTCAAGCCTCATAGGTACAATAGAGCCTTGAAGGTGACCTAGAACAGTCTTAAGGCTAATTATTATGTCATTACTTACTGGAACCAGTAAGACTTTGGTTCTAAGGTGACCTCAGAATCATGAAGTAGGGCTAATCCAGATATTATAAACAGAACCACCAGCCATAACCCATGTCTCTTTGCCCTTTTGTCTTATGGTTGGGGCCCATCTCTGTCTGGGGAAAATGTATCTTGCTTTGTAAAGTTTCTTACTCTGTAAACCTACCTTTCTCTTCTTTAATAAACTTTCTTTCATGCTTTCCTTACTTTGGGGTGTCTGGTCATTCTTTGGACAAGGGCACCCCAAGAACTGAGGATACAGACAGCTGCCTTAAAACTCCACATTATAAATAATACTGTGTGTTCCACTTTAAGAAGGACACTAATTAATTTAAAATGCATACAAAGAATATATTATAAATTGCTTAAAGTATTAGAACACTTCCAGAGTCCAACTAAATGTTTTAAAATATTAGCTAGTATTCTAACTATGATACATTCATACAAATGTATTCTGTCCCTCTATTACATATGAATAAAGCAATGCTACGGAATGATATTCAAGATCTATTAAGTGGGGAGAGGGGAGACCAGAGCACCATAGAGCATACTATCATCTACATAAAATAAAAATAAAATATGAATATATATAAATGAGTATGGATATACATATATATATATGCTTGTTGTATATGCATAGAAAAATACTCAAATACTAGTATAATAACTAGGGTTGTCTCCAATGAGAAGAATTTATGACTAGAATTAGTCATAATTTTGACTAGAATCTAGGGAGGAAGGAAAACATAATTTAATACTCTTACAAATTTAGAATGTTGGGTATGTGAATGTATTAACTATTTTAAAAAATTTCAATAGAACTAGTTGTGTCTAAAGTATTCTGAGTGCTCCTATTTATGAAGAAAACTCAGATATTTATATTAAGCATGTTGAGATTTTTGAACAATTAAAAAGCAATATAGATTTTTAAAACATCATGTTATTTCAATAGTGTAGAGTTTTGAATTGATTATATAAAATTTTTAATAAAGAAAAGCTTCAGTATCAGTAAACAGGTAAAAAATAGGATTAAAACCAAAATTGTGTATTTGGTACTTTTGAGTTGGATCAACTTGTTCACATTGACTCAGTGACTTTTGATTCATGTGGAATTAACTCATTAAGGTTCCTTTGAAATTTGGGGTTTCTCTTATTCCAGACTTCCAAACAAAACAGAACAATTTTAAGGTTCTTTTGAATTTTTTATGCCCTTGTGGATGTCTGTGGTTTTTTATCATCAAACCACAAAAAAAGCAGGATTAAGACATGTGAGCCTTACAGTCATGATGAAAACTTCACTTTAATTATGGATGAAAAGTTCAGTAGAGCCAAACAAGTCCAGACTAAGTTTGGCAAATTTATTTATCTTTTCCAGAAAATTGTCTGGGGTGGGGGATTAGGAGTGGGGGATGGCAGATACCTATCATCTCCCCCTCTACCACCATATTTCTCATTGCAATTGTGACTTTGAGATTTTGGTAATTTTCCTCTAGATTTATAGGAATTGGAAAGAAAGCTAATAGAATAAAACATCTTAGGCTCTGTTTTCTGTGGGCATCCTCTCTCACTGAAGCTTTTTATTTTGAAACATGCTATGCATTACTGATATCTGCCTCTTATGCTTAATCTAACACTTAAAATGTCCCAGAATTTATGATGTAAGTAGCTCTTCTCCCCAATATATTGCTACTTCTAGACAACAAAGAATCCTTAATACTGATATAATGTTTTCATAATAATCATTGCTTGTTCTAAAATATTGCAAAAACATGATTCGTTAACTTTCAAGGTAACTTTCAAGAGTTGTAGAATCATCGGTTGGTGAGTCTACCATGCAACATGGTCAAATGTATGAATATTGACATTTGGAAACTTGGGTTCAAATATGGATTTTTACCTCCCTTACCTTCTGTACAAGCTTAGAAAATGACTTCATTGGCCGGCTGTGGTGGCTCACAGCCCTATAATCCTAGCACTCTGGGAGGCTGGAGGCAGGTGGATCACCTGAGTTCAGGAGTTCAAGACCAGCCTGAGCAAGATTAACACCCAAGCATTGTGCGGGTGCCTGTAGTCCCAGCTACTTGGGAGGCTAAGGCAAAAGGATTGCTTGAGCCCAAGGGTCTGAGGTTGCTGTGAGCTATGACACCATGGTACTCTACTGAGGGCAACAAAGTGAGACGCTGTCTCAAAAAAAAAAAAAAAAAAAGTCTTCATCTTCCCAAGCACCACTATCTCTAGAAGAAATAGAGTTCTAATAAAATATACAGCAGGGTGGACATGAAGTTTGTGAGCAATTTACTATGTTAAACTATTTTAATTGCACACGTAATTTATGTCCATGCTGTATATCTATAACAGAGTCCTAGAAATAAAAATCGGGCATGTTCAATGGGGTCAAAGGAAGAGTTTAATGAAGAGAAATTATAGATTTGTGGGAAGGGTTAAAGGAAAACCAGCAAGTGAGAGTGGTAAAAGCCAAGATTAGCACTGTGATTTCTGTACCTGCAGAAACAAGGGAAAGCATTGATTACCAGAATCCAGAAATAACACAGCTATAGGAGAAGCCTACCCAGTAGGAGCTGAATAAATGAAGAAATAATGTGTATAAAGTGTTTAGGAAAAAAAAAAAAGAACAGTACAGGGATATATCACTGTGTTTAAACATCAATAACTAAAATAGTCACACATGAATGTGAACAAAAATAAAATCTTAAGGTTCTCCCCTCTGGAAGCTGACTAACTGGATCTTCCACTTTTGGCCCAGGGGATCCCCTAAAACTGAGTTGCTACCCATGAGAACGTCAATTAGACATGCTTTCTCATGTCCCCCTGCCTTCTTATAGATGTCCTTTGTGACTCATTAACAGGTTTCAATATACTTAACCAACCAATTGGGTCTGGGCTTATGTCCAGGCTAGTTTGTCTCTGATTAACAGACCCTTATTATTCCTCTTCACTGACTCCTTGTCTGTTAGACAAAGCCTAACTCTTTCAGCCAAGTGTCAGCTGAAGAATCTATAACCTATAAACCTCTGTGTTGAGATATCTCACTTTTTCAAGTGAAACCAATAAATGCTTTTCACATCTTGATTTATGACTTTACCTGTAATTTCTGTCTCCTTGAAATGTATAAAACCAAACTATAACCTTACTACTATGAGTCCACTTGCTCAAGGCTTCTTAAGTGTGGCTGTGGGTCATAGTTCTCAAATTTGGCTCAAAATAAACCTATTTATTTTACAGAGTATAGATTCTTTCCCATTAACATGGGAAAAGTAAATTTCATAAAGATAGCAAATGTTGAACAGTTTGGGGCTTAAAAACTAATACCCCAAATTTTGAAACTGTGACATAATGAACTGAAGAAGAAAGATCTTCAGGTCTCTCTGACCTCCTTTGTCCTACCATATCTCTCTACCCTCTATCTTTCCTGAAGCACAAGGCGAAGTTAATCGCTGAAGTTCCTTTATCTGTCTAAAGTCTAGCCCCACCAAGGAGAATGTAAGCACACCTGAACAGATGCAATCACAAGATAATGTATACCTGCCAGGCTCATTCAAATTTCAAAGAGAACTGTTTAGAAATTAATCTCAATCCATTTATTCTTTCCAATAATGTTTAAATAGAATTTGTCTTCTCTCCCTCCCATAACCTGTTCTGCCACCTGCTCTCTTGCATCCAAGCCCCCATTCTTTCTACAGCCTCAAGAAAATATATAAGCTTTGCAGATTGAGTAATCACTTTGATTTTTCTTTGTGTTTATGTTAATAAATTTATGTGCCCTTTCTCCAATTAATCTGCCTTTTGTGAGTTGATTTTTCAGCAAAATATCAGAAGGTCAAATAAAAAAATGCAAAGGATCAATAAAACAAAAAGTTGGTGATTAGAAAAGATAAACAAAACGAACAGGCCACTAGTTACATTAATCAAGAGAAGAAGAAAGAGAACGCAAATAAGCTCCATCAGAAATGAAAAGGAGCCATGATTCCACAGAAAAACAAAAGATCATCTGAAACTATTATGGACCTAACTATGCACACAAAACAGAAAATCTAGATAACTTTTTGAAAACACAAAATTCCCAAACTTGAATAAGGAAGAAATAGAAATAGTGAACAGACCAATATCAAGAAATAAGACTGAATCCATAATAAAAAAATCTCACAACAGAAACAACAACAAAAGCTCAGGATCAGATAGATTCACAACCTACAAGAAAGATCCAGTCCCTACCCTACTGAAACATTGAGAAAGAGGGGGAGATCCTTCCTAACTCATTCTATGAAACCAGTATTACCCAGATACCAAAGTCAGGAAAGGGCACAAAAAAAAAAAAAAAAAAAAAAAAAGTCATAGAATGATATCACTCATGGACACAGATGTGAAAATTCTCCCAAAAAAATATGAGCAAAGAAAAAAACAAAATATCAAAAAATACTTCACTACAATCAGGTGAGTTTCATCTTAGGTATGCAAGTATGGTTCAACATAAACACATCAATAAATGTGATTTATACATAGAATTAAAAACAAAAACCACACAATCATGTCGATCAATGCAGAAAAAGCATTTAATAAAAGCCATCACACTTTCTTGATAAAAACACTCAACAAACTAGGCATAAAAGAATTATACATAAAAATAAAAGTCATCCATGTATGACAAAACCACAGTCAGCATTATACTGAGTTCAGTAAAGTTAAAAGCATTCCCCCTAAGAACTGTTGCCATGGTGCGACATCCATAGAGAGCCTCCAATAGTACAATTCCCAGGAAAACTGTGGAGATAGGGCTGCACCTCCCATACTAGAGAAGTATAGCTACTAGCCTTCAATTCCAGTGCCACAGGCACACAACTCCAACTCATGAGAGCTGGAGCAAGAGCTGTAGATATAGTCCACCCAAAGTTGCGGGGCAGGGACAGCTATAGAGGGGATACCATTGTCTAAGCACATCCAGAGCAACTAGCCAGATATGATTATTCTTGAGCCTTAACATTTTGAGCTTACTTGAGACCTGCTATTCCTATAGGAATGCTTATTCTATGCCCATCTCATCATCGAATTTTGGAAGAATGTCACTTATTTGATTTCACAGATTCACATCTGGAGGAGAATTTGCATCAGAATGAATTATATCTTGAGTCTCACCTATATCTGATTTAGTCAAAAAATATTTGACTCTAGAATTTTGAAATAATGTTAGAATAAGTTAAGACTAGTGGGCCTATTGGAATGAAATAAATGTTTTAGGCATTTAAGGATGCCAGAAGTTCTATGAGACCGGGGATGGAATGCTACCATCTGAATGTGAATTCCTCCCAAATTGATATGCTGATATCCCAACTCCCAAAGTGATGGATTAGAAGGTATGGACTTTGAGAGGTGATTATGTCCAGAGGATGGAGCCCCCATGAATGGGGATAGTATCTGTGTGTTGCCAGAATTTGTCTCTATGCTGATTCCTTTTTGACCTCAGGGTTCAAAAAATAAAACCACAGACCACTTGCATCAGCGATAGGACAGAGTTTATTGATAGATTGATAAGCAAAAGAGGGGGTACAGAACCTCCAGCAGCGAAGATGAGGGACCCCAAACTAGAATTCCCACAGCTTTATCAGGAATTTAAATCCTATCCTGAGGGCAGGGGCTTTGGAGGAAGTATGTCACAATTGGCCAGGGGTCTGCGGGTAAAAACTTGTCCTAAAACTAGCAAGGTAATGTGATCTTTGCAATTTTTGCCTCAGGCATTAAGGCGTGGTTTCCTGAGGAACCATCCAGAACTTATTAGGCTCCTTTTTTCACTACCTTGCTTGAAGGCAGCCTGGATAAGGCAGCCTGTTTGTGCTTAGAGATGGGGGTCTGTGATGAGACTGATTTCTGAGTTCACCCAGGTCTAGAAGATGTGGGTTCCTGTCAAGCCCTGACCAGGGGAACCCTGTGTCATTTAAAACAGACCTCAGAAAGACCTTTACCACTTTCCTAATATGAAGATACACAAAAAGACACTGTCTATGAACCAGGAAGTAGGCCTTCCCAGACACCAGGTCTGCCAGCATCTTGAATTTGGACCTTGTCTTCAGAAATGTAAGAAGTATTCCTGCTGTTTATAAGTCCCTAGGTTATAGTATTTTATTATAACCTGAACAGACCAAGACATTTTCCTTTTCTGATAATATATATATAAATATGTATATACAAAAGCAGATTTGTATGTGTGTACATAGTGATTTTGATTAAAGTATGCTTTCAGAAAAGTCAATAAATAGATTTCTATTTTGCAATCCTATTATAAGCCAATGATAAGAAGAAGGTATAAATTAGTAGTTAAGAGAGCTAACTCCTAAAAATAGATTGCCAATTACTATTTCTGTGACCTATGGCAAGTTATTTAATTTCTATATGTCTCAGTTTTGTCATCTGTAAAAGATAATAATAACATTTTCTTTCTGAGATTGTTGTGAGGATTGAGTTAATATATACAAAATACTTAGAATGGTGACTGACACATAGTAACTATTTAGATATGATAATTATTCATTATTATTGATAATTGTGTTTATTTTAATTATGTTTTACCCTCTTTTATATTTTATTATTCAATCAAAATGATAATCATATATATTGACAAGTGAATTTAAATATCAAGAATCAAAATGCAGCTTTATGTATTAGACTTAAATACACTCGAAACTCATTTAAGCAAACAGATGATCATCTTTTAAAATAGATGTATAAACCACATAGGTCGATTTTCCATGCTCTGACCTAGTACAATACCATCAATTGAGTAAAATTATTTGACCACAATACATTATAGGGTATAGTTACCTTCACGTTTGTTGGGAGTTGTGAATCATTGCTTCTTCTCAGCACTGCAAGAAAGTGTTGCAATGCGATCAAATTGCTATCCCAGGAAAAAAATCAAAATTCAAAATCTGGAGTAGTTTCTACTGAATGTGTATTATTTTTACACCATTATAAAGTCAAAACACATAAGTCAAATGACTGTAAGTAGGGTACCATCTGTATTTCTTTACAAGTTTTCCTTAAAGTGTGTTAGTTTTTGAACAACTCAAATTTTTGTTTTTACTTTAAAAAATATAAGACTTTCAGCTACGATTTTTGAGATTGCCTCTGGGTAAATGACAGAGCAGTAAAATACAATATGTGTGCAGTAAACCATTGATTGGCTGCAAACTCTTGAAACTTTACATGCTGTGGGTAAAATTACTTCTACCCTTAGATCATTTAGGGTTGAAGAGAGAAAGCTTCTCCTTTGCTCTTTGAAGGTCCATTGAAAATAAGCCAACAAGAGGCAGATTAATAGGAGCAATAGGAGTACAAAATTTATTTAACATTCACAAGCATGAAGGAATCATAGGAGGATGGTTACACAGTAATCCAATGAGGTCCAGATGCTTTCATAACTTTCTTCCGAGGGGTGGGAGATGGAGCATGTAGGAGTAAATGACAAAATTCCTCTGAGCCCTGGAGGATGTGGTAGAAAGGTGAGGGGCAGAGCTTTCCTGTAAGCAAAGGTTATCTTATTATGCCAATGAAGCCTGCCAGGTCATCTGTCAGAGGTGCCCTCAGATGCAAACTCTGCCTGGGTATGGTAAGGAGTTTTAGCCACTTCACTTCTAGTGGTTATATAATCTTTCCTGGTTATTTGATGAGATTCCCAAGGATAGGTCTTAAGACAATTGCATTTATTATGGGAATAAATTTTCTTCTGTCAGATAAAGAAATTTCACAGTAATTTCCTCCCTGTGTCTCAGAAAAAAAAAAAATAAAATAAAATAAAATCAGAGTGACAGAGGGGCATAGGAAAGTCAGAGAGATACCCTCATTTAAAAGCTTATTTCTTTTTTTTTCCTTTTTTAAAATTAAATCATAACTTTGTACATTGATGCATTTATGGGGTTCAGTGTACTGCTTTGATATACAATGTAAAATGCTTACATTGAACTAAGTAACACATTCATCACAATTATACTTATTTCTTAATAGTTTTGAAATATACCATTGCATCATGCACATTGGGCGAGGACTCCCAAAATACCCTCCCTCCTCCAATATTCCCCCTCTCCTCCCTTCCCTCTCCTCTTCCCTTCTACTTTCTGGACTATAGTCATGTATTGCCATTCATATGAATGTATAGGTGATTATATATTTATTTCATAGTAGTATTGAGTACATTGGATACTTTTTGTTCCATTCTTGAGATCCTTTACTAAGAAGAATATGTTCCAGCTCCATCCAGGTAAACATAAAAGTTGTGAAATCATCATCCTTTTTTATGGCTGCATAGTATTCCATGGCATACATATACCACAATTTGGTAATCCATTCATGGGTCGATGGACACTTAGGCTGTTTCCATGTCTTGGCTATTATGAATTGAGCTGCAATAAACATTCTGGTGCAAATGTCTTTGTTGTAAAATAATTTTTGATCATCTGGATATATACCTAGTAGAGGAATTGTAGGATCAAATGGTAGGTCTATTTTTAGTTCCTTGAGTGTTCTCCAAATTTCTTTCCAAAAAGGTCATATTAGCTGGCATGCCCACCAGCAGTTTAGAAGTGTTCCCTTCTCACCACATCCATGCCAACATCTGTAGTTTTGGGATTTTGTGATGTGGGCTAATCTTACTGGAGTTAGATGATATCTCAAAGTGGTTTTGTTTGCATTCTCTGATGATTAAGGATGATGAGCATTTTTTCATGTGTTTGTAGGCCATGTGCCTGTCTTTATCAGAGAAGTTTCTGTTCAACTCTCTTGCCCACAAAGAAATGAGGTTATTTGTTCTTTTCTTATTGATTAGTTTGAGTTCTCTGTAGATTCTAATTATCAGACCTTTCTTGGAAGCATAACCGGCAAAAATATTCTCTCATTCTAAAGGTTGTTTGCTTTACTTACTGTGCTGTTGGCTGTGCAAAAGCTTTTTAGTTTGATCAGATCCCAGTAATGTATTTTTGGTGTTGCTTCTATTGCCCAGGGGGTCCTCCTCATAAAATATTCTCCCAGGCCAATTTCTTCAAGTGTTTTCCCTGCACTCTCTTTTAGTATTTTTATAGTTTCATGTCCTAAGTTTAAATTTTTTATCCAGTGGGAATCAATTTTTGTTAATGGTGAAAGATGGTGGTCTAATTTTAGTCTTCTACAGGTTGCCAGCCAGTTTACCCAGCACCATTTGTTGAATAGGGAGTCTGTCCCCCACGGAATATTTTTCATAGGCTTGTGGAAGATTAAATGATGATAAGTGGCTGGGTTCACCTCTTGGTTCTCTATTCTGTTCCATAAACCTACCGCTCTGTTTTTGTAACAGTACCATGCTGTTTTGATCATTATAGATTTAAAGTATAGCCTAAAGTCTAGTAATGTGATACCTCCTGATTCGTTCTGATTTCTGAGTAATGTATTTGCTATTCAAGGTTTTTTCTGATTCCATATAAAACAAAGTGCTATTTTTTCCAGTTCTTTAAAGTATGAGAATGGTACTTTAATAGGGATTGCATTAAGTCTGTAGATTGCTTTGGGTAGTATGGACATTTTAACAATGTTGATTCTTCCCTGCCATGAGCATAGTATGTTTTTCCATTCGTTAACATCTTTAGCTATTTCTTTTCTCAGAGTTTCATAGATCTCTTTATAGAAATCTTTCACATTCTCTATTAGGTAAATTCCCAGATATTTCACCTTCCTTGGCACTACTGTAAAAGGAATAGAGTCCTTGACTATATTTTCAGCTTGATTATTGTTGGCATATATAAAAGCTACTGATTTGCAAGTATTGATTTTGTATTCTGAGATGCTGCTGTACTCCTTGATCACTTCTAAGAGTTTTGAAGTTGAGTTCCTGGGATTTTCCAGGTATAGGATCATATCATCAGCAAAGAGTGAGTGTTTGATCTCCTCTGACCCTATTTGGATAAACTTGATCACCTTCTCTTGCCTGATTGTGATGGCTAAGACTTCCATTACTATGCTGAATAGCAGTGGAGACAGTGAGCATCCTTGCCTCATTCCTGATCTGAGCAGAAATGTTTTCAATTTGACACAATTCAATAAGATATTGGCTGTGGGTTTGCTGTATATGGCTTCTATCAGTTTAAGAAATATCCCTTTTATGCCAATTTTTCTTGTCAGCCCTGGAACATATTCCAAAACAGATCACATCCTAGGATATAAATCAATCCCTAATACAATTTAAAAAATAAAAATTGTACCTTATATATTCTTAGACCACAAGGCAATAAAGGAGGAACTCAACTCCAACAAAAATGTTCATACCCACACAAAGGCATGAAAATTAAACTACCTTATGCTGCATGATAGTTGGGTTTAGGAAGAGATAAAAGAGGAAATTGTTAAGTTCCTCAAACATAACAATAGCACAAGTTACCAAAATCTGCAAGATACAGCAAAAGCAACCTTAAGAGGGAAATTTATTGCATTAGATGCTTACATCTGAAAAACAGAAAGAGAGCACATCAACAAACTCATGAACTATCTTATGGAATTAGACAAAGAAGAACAATCTAGGGTGGTGCCTGTGGCTCAAAGGAGTAGGGCACTGGCCCCATATGCCAGAGTTGGTGGGTTCAAACCCAGCCCCAGCCAAAAACTGCAAAACAAAACAGAACAATCTAATATCAAACCCAACAGAAGAAAAGAAATAACCAAAATTAAATCAGACATTAATGAAATTGAAAACAAAAATTATTCATAAAATTAACAAAACAAAATGTTTTTTTAATAAATAAATAAAATTGATAAACTTTTGGCCAGGATAAATCTCTAATAACCTCAATCAGAAATGATAAAGGGGAAATAACAACAGATGCCACAGAGATACAAGAAATTATCTCTGAATACTACAAGAAACTCTATCCCAGAAATTTGACAATGTAGGGGAAATGGATCAATACCTGGAATTGCACCCTCTCCCTAGACTTAGCCAAGAAGAAATAGATCTCTTGAACAGACCAATTTCAAGAACTGAGATTGAAGAAACAACAAAAATTCTCCCAACAATGTCCTGTCCAGATGTCTTCACACCAGAATTCTATTAAATCTTCAAAGAAGAGTTTATACCCATACTGCAGAAATTATTTCAAATAGTTGAGAAGGAAGGAATCTTCCCCTACACATTCTACAAAGCAAACATCACCCTGATACCAAAACCAGGAAAAGGCCCAACTAAAATGAGAACTTCATACAAATTTCACTAATGAATATAAATGCAAAAATTCTCAACAAAATCCTAGCCAATGGATTGTACTACACATTTGAATAAATTACACATTGTGATCAAGTAGGTGTCATCCCAGTGATGCAAGGCTGGTTTAGCATACGCAAGTCCATAAATGTAATGCACCATATTAACAGAAGCAAAAATAATGCCCAAATGATCTCCTCAATAGACATAGAAAAGTCATTTGATAAAATTCAGAATTGCTTACTAGTTAGAACACTTAAGAATATAGGCATATGTGGAATATTTTTTAAGACGATGAAAGACATCTATGACAAACCCATAGAAAATGGGTTTAACTGAATGGCGTAAAACTTAAAGCTTTTCCACTTAGAATAGGAACTGGACAAGGTTGTCCTCTATCACCACTATTATTCAATAAAGTGCTGGAAGTTCTAGCCAATACAATTAATTAGGCAAGAGAAGGAAATAAAGGGCATCCAAATGGTGGCAGAGGAGGTCAAACTCTCAATCTTTGCCAATGATATATCCTATACTTAGAGAACCACTAAGACTCAACCACAAGATTCCTGGAAGTGATCAAAAAATACAGTAATGTCTCAGGATATAAAATCAATGTCCCCAAATCAGTAGCATTTGTAGATGCCAATAACAGCCCAAGATGAGAATCTAATTAAGGACACAATTCCCTTCACTGTAGCTTCAAAAAGAAAAAAAAACAAAAACCTAGGAATAAACATAAGAAAATAGGTAAAGGACCTCTACAAAGAAAATTTTGAAATCCTAAGAAAAGAAATAGCAGAAGTTATTAACAAATGGAAGAACATACCATGCTCATGGCTGGGAAGAATCAACATTGTCGAAGTGTCTATGCTACCCAAAGCAATCTACGTATTCTCTTCAATCTCCATTAAAATACTATCATCATACTTTCAAGATTCCAAAAAAAAAAATTCTTTGTTTTGTATGGAACCATAAAAAGCCCTGTATAGCCAAGACAATTCTTAGTAATAGAAACAAACCCAGGGACATCACCCTACCAGTCTTTAGGCTATACTACAAGGTCATAGTGATCAAAACAGCATGGTATTGGCACAAACAATAGAGAAATAGACATTTGGAACTGAATAGAAAATCATGAGATGAAAATAACACATTATAGCCACCTGATATTTGATTAACCAAACAAGAACAAACACTGGGGAAAAGAATCCCTATTCAATGAGTGGTCTTGGGAGAACTGGATAACCACATGTAAAAGACTGAAATTGGACCTGCGCCTTTCACTACTTACAAAAATTGATTCAAGATGGATAAAGGATTTCAATGTAAGGCATGAAACAATAGAAGTTCTAGAAGAAAGTGTGGGAAAAACACTTGAAGACATCAGCCTTTGAAAAGATTTTATGAAGAAGACTTCCATGGCAATGGCAGCAGCAACAAAAATAAACAAATGGGGTGTTCGCTTTGGCAGCTCATATAGTAAAATTGGGATGATACAGTGAAGATTAGCATGACCCCTGCCCAAGGATAACAGGCAAATTCATGAAGCATTCCATATTTTTGTAGTGTCATCACATCTCACTGCAACCTCAAACATCTGGGTTCATCTTCTTTCCTGCTTCATCCTCCTGAGTAGCTGAGACCACCAGCTTTGTTCTGTGGCCTCCAGTAGAGTGCAGTGGTGCCCGCCACCCCAATTCAGCAAGACACAGGCCTGTGTCAGGCCCTGCTCACTTTCTGAGCTTGGGCATCCATCTCTGGGCTGATCTGCAGTTTCACCAACTAGGCTGGGATGTCTCATCCTCCCCAAGATCCTCCTTGGAATCTTCAAGTCCCTTTTTAATCCCTGCTCAAGCAATAACTCTCTAACTCGTCCCAGAACTATGTTGCCATGTCCTTGAATGTCCAGGGTACCCTCCAAGCCTGTGGCATAACCAGCCTATCTTCAAGAACATGGGCAGGAAGTTCACTCCAGTCTCTAACCAGTTGAGGAAGGCCAGGAATCCACAATCCAGATGGGGCCATCAGGGGCAGAAGCACCAGTCTCTGCTGATATTGGAGCGCCACCTGGTGTTTACACTAATTTTTTTTAAACTCTTTTGGATATCTAAGAGTATAGGTAATAGGTCATTTTAACCCCAAAGCTCTGTGCTAAAGAAGAACAAAGGGAAGGGAAAGGAGGATAAGGGAACAGAGAGTAGGGATAGGGGAAGAAAACAAAGAACAAATCACACATGAGGAACAACCAGCAAAAAATCTTTGGCTATATGAAGAACCGGAACAGAACAACTCCCCCACAGCATCACAATGGAGCTACTACAGAAAATTCCAGCTACAAAGAAATTGTGAAAATGACAGACATGGAATTCAGATTATGGATGGCAAGTAGGCTGAAGAGAATTGAAAGTTTTTAGAAAAAGAATTCCAAGAAGTATTACAACTAAGGAAATGCAAGATAATTTCTTAAAGGACCTGGATGGAGTTAGAAAAGATATGAGTGAGTGTAAAGAATTGAAGGAGGCAATTAGAGCTAACCCAGTCATTTAAAGAGGCAGAAGACTTTTTATCAGCAATACTGGATACGAATAAGCAATGGAGTAATGTTTTAAGTATTCTGAGAGAAAATGATATGACCCAAAATTGCTATGCTAAGTTAAATTGGCATTTAAATGCGATGGTGGAATAAAAGAATTTTCAGACCTCCAAAGCCTCAGCAAATTTATTAGTCAAAAATATTCTATGAAAGAATTACTAAAAGAGGTACTCCCACAAAATGAAAAAATAAATCAAAGAGGAAGAAGATATGGGATTCAAGAAAAAGTGGGTAAAACTCTAATAGACTTAAAGCATGGAGCTGGAGGAGCAACCAGAGATGGCTTGAGCTTTCTATTGAGTAAAGAGGTAAAAACTGCTGACCAGAGGATGTGAAAACCTTAGCAACTCTGGAGGAGGACTCTTTAGAGGAGGGGAAAAAAGAAACTGGCCTGTTTAAGGATGAAGAGATTTCAGAGGTGGCAGAGGATGAAGAGGTGTCAGGAATGGAGGAAGAAGAGGGAGAAGAGGCCTTGGGGTTGGAGGAGTTGGGGGAATAGGCCTCAGAATTAGAGGAGAAGGAGTGGGGAGAAGAGGCCTCAGGGTTGGAGGAAGAGGAAGAAAAGGAGGAGGATAAAGAGGCCTCAGTAATGAAGGAGGAGGAGGAAGAGGATGAGACTGCGCTGTTATGTGAGGACCAGGACTCACCTTTTCAGGGTCACACTGTGGTAGAAAGTGTGGAGTTGAGAAAATAACAGGTAATGATGTGGATATTATTTTTATTGACGTGGAGAAGGATTCTGAGCCAGTTGGAGGGAGGAAAGGTCTCTGAGATAGGAAAGATAGTGACTACCATCCAGGCTGGGAAAAAAAAGGGGCCTCAGGAGGACTTAAACAAATTTCCTCTAGTTGTTTGGTTTGGGAATCTAAGAAGGAAATGTTGGTGAAACAGCAGGTGATAGACAAAACCCACAAGAAGCATTCATGTGCAAATTTGGGTACCATGTCAGGAGTCACTAAAAATTTTAGGAAAACAGAATGAGATTCATACATTTCTGCAAACACAAGAGCTAACATCCAAAAAGGTAGACTTAATATGGGAAGCAGAATAAAACTTTAGAAGAAGTGTGATTAATAGCATCAGAGAGATATGAGAGATATTGGAAATATTAAAAATTACCATCCAGAAGTCTCAAATTTTAGAAATTCAATAAATGATCCGAGTAGTGGGATGGACATACTTGAAAAAAAGATTTAACAACCTAGAAGATCAAATAGTTCTCTTTGGATATCATAAAAATGACCAAACAGATATTAAGTAAAGAAAGATGAAGTGATATAGAGGATAGATCCAGAAGCTCTAACATTCATTTGATAGGAATTCCAAAAAAGAATAACAATGAGAATGCCACAGAGGACATAATTAAGGAAATAATTGATAAAAACTTTCCAGAGTTAAAGAGTCGACTCTTTAGATTGTCTGTCAGTGCTTACTGAATATCGAATAAGATTGATAAGAGGAAACTCCCTCCTAGACATATCTTGGCAAAATTTTGCACTTCTAGTGATAAAGAGAAAATCTTAAGAGCTTCCAGAGAGAAAAGAAATAACCTAGAGAGGAGCAAGATCAGACTGACAGCATATTTATCACTGGACATCCTGGATGCTAGAAGTAAATGGAGTGCTGTCATAAAAGTCCTGCAGGATAAAGGCTTTAAACCTAGAATTCTATATCCAGCCAAATTGGATAAAACAAAAACATTTCTTGATATCAAAGAATTTAGGAAGTCTATTTATTGTATACCCCATTGGAAAGAATTACTGGAGAATATATTTTAGCAACATAGGGTGACAACAAACAAATATAATATTCTTTACTTCCACCAACACATACATCCAAAAATCAAGTAAAAGCAGAAAATATAGGAGCTCTAACAAGAAGGATGGACAGCTACCAACATACTTTGGGATGTGGCAAAGAAGTTTCTAGACAACTACCTAGATGTTAGTGAAAAATTTTTAAAAATAGACTGCTCTGAAGGTAGTGAGTTATTTTATTTTTATTTTTTTTTTTGTAGAGACAGAGTCTCACTGTACCGCCCTCGGTAGAGTGCCGTGGCGTCACACGGCTCACGGCAACCTCTAACTCTTGGGCTTATGCGATTCTCTTGCCTCAGCCTCCCAAGCAGCTGGGACTACAGGTAGTGAGTTATTTTAATTATTGTTCAGTTAGACTGCCTTGTTACTATTTCCCTCCTTCTCACTACTGCATTCACTAGTCTTAAAAAAATGACAGTTAATAATAACCATCTAAGCTTATATAGGAGAAAACTTTCTGTATCACTTGGGAGATGGGAATCTGTCAATGAAGCTTGTCAATGTGGGAAAAAGCCTAAAAAAGTGTAGGATAAGGTGGTGGGATAAGTCAAAATAAAAAAGATGGAAAAGTAGAACTCATCAAAAGGATATTTCATAAATTTTATGATGTATAATTATGTGAATCTTGAAGTTTTATATTAAATATTTTTCCTTTGAATACAAAAAAGAATAAACAAATTGGACTTAATTAAAAAGGTTCTGTACAGCTAAGGAGACAACAATCAAAGCAAACAGACATCCTTCAGAATGGGAAAAGATATTTGCATATTATGAACCAGATAAAGGCTTGATAACTAGGATCTACAGAGAACTCAAATTAATCAACAAAAAAACACCCAATACAATCCCATAGATCACTGGGCAAAAGACATGATTAGGACCTTCTCTAAGGAAGACAGAAAAATTGTTAGCAAACATACGAAAAATGCTCATTGCCCCTAATCATCAGAGACATGCAAATCAAAACTACGCTGAGAAATCAGCTAACACTAGTGAGAACAGCCCACATCACAAAGTCTCAAAGCTACAGATGCTGGCATGGATGTGGAGAGAAGGGGACACTTTTACACTGCTGGTGGGACTGCAAACTAATACAACCTTTTTGGAAGGAAAGTATGGAGAATACTCAAAGAACTCAAATTGGACCTTCCATCTGAACCTACAATCCCATTACTTGGCATCTACCCAGAAGAAAAAAAAATCCTTTTATCATAAGGACATTTGCCCTAGACTGTTTAACACAGATCAATTTACAATTGCCAAAAAGTGGAAACAACCTAAATGCCCACCAACCCAGGAATGGTTTAACAAGCTGCTATATATATATATATATATATATATACTGTAGAATACTATTCCACCATTAAAAAGATGGAGACTTGGGTGACGCCTGTGGCTCAAAGGTGTAGGGCACTGGCCCCATATACTAGAGGTGGTGGGTTCAAGCCCAGTCCTGGCCAAAAACTGCAAAAAAAAGATGGAGACTTTACATCTTTTGTATTAACCTGGATTGAGTTAGAACATATTCTTCTTGGTAAAGCATCACAAAAATGGCAAAGCAAGAATTCAATGTACTCTACTATGAAGGCAGTAGGTGATCTAATACAAGGTGGGTGGTAGGAGAATGAGGGAGTGGGGAGAGAGGATGAGGGAGGGGGATGGAGGTCATGTTGTATGGCATGCCTCTTGGGGTAGGATATAATTATAAGAGGGACTTTACCTAGCAAATGCAATCAGTATGACCTAATTCTTTGTACCCTCAATGAATCCCAAACAATAAAAAAAAAAATCAAAGAGAAATTTGGATTGATACTTGTGGTTAAGAATATTTTATAATGTCACAAGGTAAAATTTATATTTCCCCCCAAATTCTATTTACTCAAATAGTGTAGCCAGACTCTCTCCTCTACCAATTCCTTGATCTCAGAGATTTGAGGAATGAATCCACAGAATATGTAAGTAAGCAATAGGACAGATTTTTTAAAAATTGATAGATAAAGGTAGAAAGAAGGACAGAGTCTTTGGCATTTCAAAGGTCGGGGTGGGGGTTTCCTGAAGGGTAGCTCATCTGGGTCTTCTGTCTAGAAGTTCATATATTGCTTTTCCTACTCTGTGGACAGAGCGTGGGGGTTGGGGAGATGGAGTGTCCTAACCATTTGGTGATAGGAGCTTGAGGGCAGAAGTTAACTGTAAAACTACCCTGGTGTAGTTTTTGTTTATGATGTGTCCTCTTTTTTAGGAGTAGCAGCTTAGGTGGGATGCTGATCAGACTGGTTTTGGACCCACTTGGGCTCAGAGAACATAATTGAGCTTGCTTAGGCCTAGAAAATGAGAGTTTGTGTCCAGCCCTGAGCAGGGGGAGGAGGGGACTCCTGTAACAAAAGTAAGTATAATAGCATATGTTATTGGGCAGTGCTGGTCTGGCTTTAGTGCTACCTCCTCATACCCCCCACTCCAGTGGCCAGGCTCACACTGAACAGACCCTCAGTGTGGGAGGCTGTACTCTATAGTGTTGCCACACTTAATCATGGCCTGTCCTGCCCTGTGGGCTGCCATACCTTAGCAGGGATATGTGCTATTTCAGCCCCCAGCTTCCCTCTTTCTGCCTGGAGTGAGGAGACATGTTCTTTTGGCCCCTGCTTCTCTCTTTGACAGTTTGGACCTGAGCAAGCAGAGGACTGAAGACAAAGGGGAGTGGTTAAGGGTACAGAGTAGGAACCAAGTTATGGCTAGTGCCTATTCCCCACTGGGAACAGAGAATAAAGACCTGCTAGTGACCTTATACTGACATAGGCCCATGGGGACCATTATCATATGATTTAAATTGCAAATTTTGACCCACATGGGTTCTTTAGAAGGTTCAGGGGAAGATGTATGCCTATGGAGAAGTTCTTTCTGCAAACTGTCAGTTACTCTAAAGGCAGAAGCAACAGTCAATCCTTGAGTTAGGGGTAAAGGCAGGACAAACTAGATAGCTTAGTTAGCTTATAAAAGATGGTGTGTGTTCAGACTTGGGCTCTCCACTTATGGAGAAAGAGCCAGCCACCTCTTCCATATATGTTATCCTTCCCCACCCTGTAGTTTGTTTGCCTTTGTTCTGCAGTAAATGTATGTGATCATGATTACTTTGTGTTTGTGATCCTTCTGTTATGAGTTAGGCATCAGTGCTCCTTCTTGGGACTGGGAGCCAAAAACCTGGGAACATCCACCTCCAGAGGGACCTAGCTACCTGACTGTTTAAAACGTACATATAACACTGCTCTTATATGAGTATTTTGATTTATGGATGAAGGATATGAAGCAAAATGAGTCATTTGAATGTGTGATTTCTGACTTTGAGCCCTGAGTCTTTTGATTGCACTCCTCTGAACATCAAGAAGAGTTCAATATTTTGAAATTTGAAAATTGTGAACTATTTCCTTTAAATCAACTAAACAAATGCTTCTTTCTTATTTTAATGCTGAAGTAAAATTTTAGAATTTTTATAATTTGGAGTGCATAGCAATTACAAATGTCTGAAGGTAATTTAAAAGATGGCAACTTCACGTGTACTATGATTCTTCCTTAAATCTCCACAGTCACTTACGGAATCTTTGCCATGTTAAAAAGAGTAGGAGAGGAGATTCTTCTTTTGACTTGAAAACAACACAAGCAATGTCTCCATCACTATCTACATATAATAGATAAAGATTAAAGAAAAATAGAGTTTTAAGCTGTGAAGAAAACTCAGAAATGATCAATGGAAAACATTGGGAATTTACTCCTATGTAGATGTATTTGAGACAGCACAGACCCTGTGAAGACTGTCTCTTCAACCAAAGGCAATAGTGTGACTCACAAAACCAAAAACTATCTAGTTTTATAAACACAAGTGATAAACAGTTTAAGCAAGTCGTGGCTTTGGTTCAGAATTGGTTGGTTATAAGAGAACTTGGTTTGGCACATTACTGATCTTGAGTTGATTATTGTGTGGAGAGAGTATAGTCATCATTTTAGCATCAATATTTTATGTTGTTGATTTTGATTAGTTTTCCAGGAAGCAGTAGCTCTGGTTTCTTCATCTAGGGCCCTAACTACTTTATCTCTGCACCCTCTAGCCTGAAGGACAATTGAAAATGAAAGGTTGAATACACAGGCTCAGTGAAAATGCTATCAGTGACAGTAGAATTTCCTGATTCTTTTTATCTCCTCTCTGTCTAATACAGCACCTGAAATTAGAAGGTGGATGATGAATTTCTGGTGGTAAATGTTAGGTTGACCTTAATTTATGAAGTTAATTACAAACATAGAGGCAAAGTTGATAATTCCAGAGAGGAATAGGAAAAGCAAACCTTCTAGAACTATGTTTGTTTGTAGAAAGAACATGGGGAAATGCAAAGTCCATATTATTATGTCATTGAGAAAAAATACAAATGGTGATATGTTGACAACAACATCATTTGTTTTCTTGTGTGTATGTGTTTTGTCAAATTGCCCCCAGAAGATAATCCTCATATTGAAAATAAAATGCTAGTGTATTTAGGTTCAAAGGTCCTGGTACTTAGACACCTGGTATAGTTGAATACATACATGATTGGGTAAAACTTAATTGGTTGTCTACAAAATATTAGCAAAATAATGTAAGTCTGAGTGCATTTGGAAGATGTACAATTTTGCTTTGTCAGCTACTATACATACTTGATGTGGTTGATAAATCAAAGTGACATAGATAAATTTCACTTATTGCTGGCTTTAGAAATAGAAATCTAAACAAATAAAAAGTATAGTTATTTGGGTATTCTCTCCCAGTCCATCCTGCTAAATGTTTTGAGATGTGATAACATTTAAGGAAACATTCTCGCTTTTGCTTTGGGAAAGGTCAGAAGTATAGAAATTTTTCTCAGAAAGGCTGGGGAGGGGTTTGTTTGCCTCAGGCCAACAGGGTGCATTTTATTAGCAGGAAAAGAAAGCAACACAAAAACAGTCTTTAGACAGCTTTCCTGGAGTGTTGAATACTTATACTAAATCGTCAACACCTCACTGCACACCATTGCCAGAAGAGAAAAAAACATCCTTCTCTTTCATTTTTTCTTCCTTTAAAAGGCCAAACATGCTGTCTTTGGATTGATTTCAATCCTGCTTTAATTCATTAAAAAGTGAAACAAAATCACCATTTACATCCTTGACAGCTGGCAGGTTTTATGTGTTCTTACTACTCCTGCCAAGTAGCAAAGGTTTCATTCAACTCAGTCACGGATCCTCGGAGAGCTCCAAGTGTGGAGCCCATCAAAACCCAGTGGTAACAATGGCACAGAGCCCTGCGGGCATGGGGGTATTATGCCAATGCACCGGTGTGTAGGAAGTCAGAACTTTTGAAAACTTCAAAAAGAAACTACAACAAAAGCTTTGAGACTCCAAATCATGGAGAGTTTCAGTACCAGTTGGGATTGAAGTATATCTAACTGTTACTGATTGTTTTTAAAATAGTTTCTAGATATCTACAGTAAGAAATGAATTTTGAAGAGTACATATGTAGTAAAAGGAAGCTGGGGATTTAATTATCTTTCATCTTAAAAAATATAGAGAGAAGCAAAAGTTATGATGGGCAAATGTAAATAAAACTGAGAATTGGGAGCATGAAGGAATTCTTAGAATTTAAAACACATTTGTTTGTATTTAAACAACAACAACAACAACAACACAAATTTCCTAAAGGCATGGGGGTATGGTATGGGGGGTAAAGAAAAAATCATAAATTATGAACTTTCTTAGGTTACTTACTTGAAGAAATGAAAAAAACTGAATTAAAATATATGTCCATAAGAAATGAATACTTGAAATTAATAAATTACGGTAAAGTTAGGCTTCCGTCTGTAATTGTACTTTTCTGTTGTCTTGAATGGGATCTTGGTTAATTATGTATAGTCATCACTAGTCTTGCAGTGAAAGATAATGCAGGAAACAAGGTAAAAAAAGAAAAAATGTTCATTCCATTTCTTAGCCCAGACTGGTTTCCACTGATACCATGTGACTGCTCGTCCCCCAGAGGCCACATAACCTGGTATTGAGATATCTACTTTAGGAATCTGACTTTCTGAGTTCCTATTCAGAGTAGATGTATGCTTTTAGGGGAGTTGCTGAATCTTTTGAAGATTCAATGCCTTCATTTGAAACTGGAATAAAATAACAGTAAATTAGATAAGGATATACGGTCTTCAGCCAAGTACTTGGTTCATTAAAACACATTCAAAAATATTAAAGATAATTAGTACCACAATCTAAGCATATTTTTACCTTATTAGTCTCAGGAAGTACCAGCTTAAGTAACATATTTAAGTGCCAGGTCAAGCACTTTGTCATCTTTGGCTATGAGAGTTCAGTGATTTGTAAACTGGACATATTGCTATATTATTAATGCCTCTAGGCAAACATTTTAATTTAGACTCCTACTTTTAGTTTATACTTAAGACTTTTTTTACTAAAAGAAGGTGGATAGAAACAAACTTAGACTGAAATGAAGACTTTGACACCAAAAAAAAAAAAGTTGTTTTTTTTTGTTGGTTGGTTTGTTTTGCAGTTTTTGGCCAGGGCTGGGTTTGAACCCACCACCTCTGGTATATGGGGTCGGCACCCTACTCCTTTGAGCCACAGGCGCCACCCCCAAAATAAATGTTTTATTTATTTAATGGACTGTGTGTGTGTATACATATTCAGCCTCAAAGGACAACATTCCTGCCATTACCAAGGACATGTAGGAGGGATCCATGGGTCTTTCCATAATTGAGTCTAAATACAACTCAGGAGTAGTGCCAGATTAATATGACTGACTTGATTAAATCAAGAGACAGCTTTAGGCATAAGAAACTATTTACCAATCATCACTGTATGTATTTTTTTTAAGCTGTTTGTTGTATACTGTTTCTATTATTTGACTAGGTCAGTTTCATGTTGTTTTAGTTAGTTATTTTTATATGCCTGTTATTTTATGATCTCAACTTTTATCTCAGGTAAGAGGGATGGCTCACAACTGTAACTACAGCCCAGAAATAGGATTATGTTTGGCTTTAAGACAAAAAGCCAGAGGCCGTGGACTTTTCCGGTGAAATGTAATCATTATGGCATGTGTTCAGCCTTTGGTTATGTCATTTATTAAACTAAGTTCTTAAAAACAACAATTTATTTTTAGAAAACTGTCTTATTGCTTTTTGCCTAAGCAAGATCCTGTTTATCATAGGTACTTTTTTTTATTTTTAAATCTAATCCCAGGGCTAGTGTGTACCACTAAATTAATTTGCAGAAAAACAATGAAGTGATTTCTGATCTTTATTATTTTTGTATTCTTTTTTATCTTAGTATAGGAAGATGAGAAGCATAGTTTCTTTCTAACCAGACCTCTTACAGTAAGAAATTTAGTGGGTAAAAAGTTGTGGAACAGACTTTTAGCTAGGAGGTAAGGCCAAGAAATATTTATCTTAAAAGTCTATGAGATTTCCACTGTGTAAGTCCTGAAGTTTCTGTATTGATAGAATTACAAACTTCAACATAGGTGGAAGATATTAGAAAGGCATATAGTTACAAAGGGCATCATGACAATTCACTCTTTGTGAATTGTTAAATTTCTTTAATAAATTTAGCTACAATTTTAAAGTCTATTCCTTTAAAGGCATGCAAGCTTCAAGCAAAAGAGGCCTGTCTTGAAGACACTGTTCCAAAAGAAAGATCTTTCTGAAATCTCAAAGGCAATATATTTAAAGATGAAACCTTACTCCATAAAATACTCCCTCTTTCTAATAGGAGCATGTTTTATATATTGTCAAAATATAATTTCCAAAAGTTAAAACATGATTCTTATGCAAATAGAAAATGAATATACGTCAACAGCTGTACTGACCTCATGAATTAATGAGGAAATCAGTCAGATACTGACTCAAAGTGCTTTTGAAAAACTGAGGATCTAAAAACAACTTAATAAAGGACAGTCTGAATAACAATGCAAGGTTTCATATAATGTTGCTTAATCTCCTAAAGGGCAAAAATCTATAATTTGGGAGATTATCTTTTATTTTTACAGAAATTATTTCCCTGACTACCAGAAAAAAATCTGGAAGATAACATGTAACTTTAGTAAGTCTGAAACTTTAATCAGTTATAATTGAGGAGTTGAAAAAACTATGTTCTTATAAGCATTTAAGTAATTTTTTGATAGACCTGTGTCACCCGCCCCCTACCATTGAAACTGTTATGGGGCAATCACTAGGCACTTCCCAACATGCTTGGAACTTAAGGCAACAGCCTTCGAGAAAAGAAAAACTTTTACACTGATTGGCAAACAGATAGGAGAAATCTGTTTCTTTGAGCTGGGGCTTGGTTGGGTTATGTAAGCATAGAGTGATGAAGATACACCTGATTGGATCTTGCAATGGGGCATTCGAGGAGAAGTGTTCTGACTGGACCATGTCTTGGGGTGAAGCTGGGGCTTGATCTGATTGGATCCTGGATCCTACCATATGGCCTCCACTTCTTAATTTAGTTCCTGCTCCTCAATCTGGGCTTATAGGTTCTGCCTGAGGTTTCATGCTTGCTTCATCTGGGTATGCTCAGGTTCAGAATTCAGAATCTGCATAACAAATAAGATCGAATCAGAATTCCAAGCAGTAACCCAAAAGATATTTCAAGAATTCAAAGAATTCAAAGACCAAATGACCAAAGATTTTGACACATTGAGACAAGAAGTGGCAGCCCTCAAAGATCTGAGAAACACAGGCAAATGGAAAGCAGAAAAAAGCAGGCATTGCAATCCTATTCATAGATGCAATAAGCTTTAAACTAACCGAAATAAGGAAGGATAAAGATGGACACTTCATATTTGTTAAAGGTAATAATCAATATGATGAGATTTCAATTAGTAATATTTATGCACCCAACCAGAACGCATCTCAATTTATAAGAGAAACTCTAACAGACATGAGCAACTTGATTTCCTCCAGTTCCATAGTAGTTGGAGATTTTTAACACCCCTTTAGCAGTGCCGGACAGATCCTCCAAAAAGCAGCTAAGCAAAGAAATCTTAGATTTAAACTTAACCATTCAACATCTGGACTTACCAGACATCTACAGAACATTTCATCCCAACAAAACTGAATACACATTCTTCTCATCAGCCCACAGAACATACTCCAAAATCAACCACAACCTAGGCCACAAATCTAACCTCAGCAAATTTAAAAAAATAAAAATTATTCCTTGCATCTTCTCAGACCATCATGGAATAAAAGTTAAACTCAATAACAACAGGAACCTACATACCCATACAAAAACATGGAAGCTAAACAACTTTATGCTGAAGGATAGATGGGTTATAGGCGATATTAAGAAGAAAATCACCAAATTTTTTGGAACAAAACAACAATCAAGACACAAATTACCAATACCTCTGGGATACTGCAAAGGCAGTCCTAAGAGGGAAATTTATAGCACTGCAAGCCTTCCACAAGAAAACGGAAAGAGAGGAAGTTAATAACTTAATGGGACATCTCAAGCAACTGGAGAAGGAAGAAAACTCCAACCCCAAACCCAGCAGAAGAAAAAAAATAACCAAAATCAGAGCAGAATTAAATGAAATTGAAAACAAAAGAATTATACAACAGATCAATAAATCCAAAAGCTTGTTTTTTGAAAAGATCAATAAAATAGGTAAACCTTTGGCCAACCTAACCAGGAAAAAAAGAGTAAAATCTCTAATTTATCAATCAGAAATGGTAACGATGAAATAACAACAGACCCCTCAGAAATTCAAAAAACCTTAACGAATGCTAAAGAAACTCTACTCTCAGAAATATGAAAATCTGAAAGAAATCGACCAATACCTGGAAGTATGCCACCTACCAAGACTTAGCCATAATGAATTGGAAATGTTGAACAGGCCTATATCAAGTTCTGAAATAGCATCAACTATACAAAATCTCCCTAAAAAGAAAAGCCCAGGACCAGATGGCTTTACGTCAGAATTCTTTGAAACCTTTAAAGAAGAACTAGTACCTATATTACTAAACCTCTTCCAAAATATAGAAAAAGAAGGAATATTACCCAACACATTGTATGAAGCAAACATTACCTTGATCCCCAAACCAGGGAATCTTGTTGGATGGGATCCAACAAGAAAAGAAAATTATAGACCAATTTCACTAATGAATATTGATGCTAAAATACTCAGTAAGGTCCTAACACACAGAATCCAACAACACGTCAAAAAAATTATAGACCACGACCAAGTGGGATTTATCCCAGGGTCTCAAGGCTGGTTCAGTATATGTAAATCTATAAATGTAACTCAGCACATAAACAAACTAAAAAATAAGGACTATATGATTCTTTCAATTGATGCAGAAAAAGCTTTTGATAATATCTAGCATCTCTTCATGATCAGAACACTTAAGAAAATTGGTATAGAAGGAACATTTCTTAAGCTAATAGAGGCCATCTACAGCAAACCCACAGCCAATATCGTATTGAATGGAGTTAAATTGAAATCATTTCCACTTAGATCAGGAACCAGGCAAGGTTGCCCATTGTCTCCATTGCTCTTTAACATTGTAATGGAAGTTTTAGCCATTGCAATTAGGGAAGAAAAGGCAATCAAGGGTATCCACATAGGGTCAGAAGAGATCAAACTTTCACTCTTTGCAGATGATATGATCGTATATCTGGAAAACACTAGGGATTCTACTACAAAACTTTTAGAAGTGATCAAGGAATACAGCAATGTCTCAGGCTACAAAATCAACACCCATAAAACTGTAGCCTTTATCTATGCCAACAATAACCAAGCCGAAAAAACAGTCAAGAACTCTATTCCTTTCACAGTAGTGCTGAAGAAGATGAAATATTTGGGAGTATACCTAACAAAGGACGTGAAAGATCTCTACAAAAAAAAACTATTAAACTTTAAGAAAAGAAATAGCTGAAGATGTTAACAAATGGAGAAACGTACCATGATCATGGCTGGGAAGAATCAACATTGTTAAAATGTCTATACTACCCAAAGCAATATATAATTTTAATGCAATTCCTATTAAAGCCCCATTGTCATATTTTAAAGATGTTGAAAAAATAATACTTAGTTTTATATGGAATCAGAAAAAACTTCGAATAGCCAAAACAATACTCAGTAATAAAAACAGAGCAGGTGGAATCACGCTACCAGACTGAGATTGTACTATAAATTGATAGTGATCAAAACAGCATGGTATTGGCATAAAATCAGAGAAGTAGATTAGAGAACAGAATAAAGAACCAAGAGATGAATCCTGTTACTTATTGGTATTTGATCATTGACAAGCCAATTAAAAACATTCAGTGGAGAAAAGATTCCCTATTTAACAAATGGTGCTGGGTGAACTGGCTGGCAACCTGTAGATTGAAACTGGACCCATACCTTTCACCATTAACTAAGATAGACTCTCACTGGATAAAAGATTTAAACTTAAGATGTGAAACTATAAAAATACTTGAAGAAAGTGCAGAGAAAACTCTTGAAGGAATCGGCCTAGGTGAATATTTTATGAGGAGGACTCCCCAGGCAATTGAAGCAGTATCAAAAATATACTACTGGGACCTGATCAAACTCAAAAGCTTCTGCACAGCCAAGAACATAGTAAGTAAAGCAGGCAGACAGCCCTCAGAATGGCAGAAAATATTTGCAGTTTATACCTCTGATAAAGGTCTAATAACTGGAATCCACAGAGAGCTCAAACGTATTAGCAGGAAAAGAACACGTGATCCCATCTCAGGGTGGGAAAGGGACTTAAAGAGTAACTTCTCTAAAGAAGACAGACGCATGATCTACAAATACATGAAAAAAAGCTCATCATCCTTAATCATCAGAGAAATGCAAATGAAAACTACTTTGAGATATCACCTTTCCCCAGTAAGAGAAGTCCACATAACAAAATCCCAAAACCAGAGATGTTGGTGTGGATGTGGAGAAAAGGGCACACTTCCACACTGCTGGTGGGAATGCACACTAATACGTTCCTTCTAGAAGGATGTTTGGAGAATACTTAGAGACCTAAAAATAGACCTGCCATTCGATCCTATAATTCCTTTACTAGGTTTATACCCAGAAGATCAAAAATCATAATATAACAAAGACATCTGTACCAGAATGTTTATTGCAGTCCAATTCATAATTGCTAAGTCATGGAAGAAGCCTAAGTGCCCATCGACCCACAAATGGACTAGCAAATTGTGGTACATGTATGCCATGGAATATTATGCATCCTTAAAGAAAGATGGAGACTTTACCTCTTTCATGTTCACATGGATGGAGCTGGAACATATTCTTAGCAGAGTATCTCAGGAATGGAAGAAAAAGTATCCAATGTACTCAGCCCTACTACGAAGCTAAATTATAGCTTTCACATGAAGGCTGTAACCCAACTATAGCACAAGACTATGAGGAAACTATTGCCAAGGAAGGGGAAGGGAGGGAGGAGTGCAGGGTGGAGGGAGGGTAATAGGTGGGGCCACACCTACCAGCATCTTAGAATGGGTACAGGTGAAACTTACTAAAGACTGAATACAAATGTCTACATACAGTAACTAAGAAAATGCCATGAAGGCTACGTTGAACAGTTTGATGAGAATATTTCAGATTGTATATGAAACCAGCACATTGTACCCCTTGATTGCACTAATGTACACAGCTATGATTTAACAATTAAAAAAAAAAGATTAGTGCAAAAAAATTAAAAAAAAATGCTGACATGCTCTTTCTCCACCCCCATAATCAATAAATTACCATTGGATCTTGGATACAATTTGTGTGGAATGAGAGGAAACTCATCAGCAATAGCAGCAAGCTACTAGTACAATAAGCAAGCTATACAAAACTGGAGGCAGGGGAGAGGTCATTGTCATTTTAATCTCATTTTGTAAGAGCGAAGAGGGAGCCTTAATAAATAGGCTGTAATAATCTTTTTGAATGGAAAGAAAAGATTGCAGAATATTCAAGTGTGATAGGAAGGTAAAAATTGCTTTAATCATAAACAATTTGAAGATAGGGTATTAAATGAAAAGAATTAGCACAGAGAAATGGAAAGTTCACTGTTCTTTGTACAGTCTTAGAAACAGCTACCATGCAGACTAAGGAAAAAAAAACAACCCACCATGTTGGAATGCAGCTTCAGTTAGAGACAGCTAAGAGATTAAAGTTATTTTTCTTTGTAAAAGGTACTTTATTTATTTATTTATTTATTTATTTGATGTATTCCTTCCCTTCATGGTAGGAAGTATTAAGTATTAATAGTTTTAGAAAGTATTAATAGTCTTAGATATAAGAAATATGCTCCAACTTCCACTCTTCTAGAAAGTAGAACTGAATTCAAGAGGAAGTCTGGAGGAAAACAATATGTAAAAACAACCATGTGTCTCTGAATAGTAATGTATGGCTCAAAATATAAATCTAGATTCTCCAAAGCCACCAAAAAGGGCTTTTCATATAACATTAAGAAACTGCAAGACAGAAAAAAAATCCAATTACTAGAACAAGTTTAGCATTTCCTTGAATATATGAGAGTAATTCCTTGCTCTATCTTGAGCTAGGATTATATATTAATATTAATTTTGTTACCAAATAAAATAATAATGTTAATAATAGGCACCTGGCATGTTTGAACATTTTTACTCATTCCAATGATAAGATCTTTTAATTAAACCATCTATTTATAAGATTAATTTATTGATTTTAACCATTTTCTGAAACTGCAGCTTAGATTCATAAAAATAAGTCATATACAGCTGTCTGATTCTTTTGAAAGGATAAAATGTTTTTAAACAGAGTCTCACACAGTTGCCTGGGGTGGGAAGCCATGATGTCACCCTAGCTCACAGCAACCTCAAACTACTGGGCTCGAGAAATCCTCCTGCCTCAACCTTCTAAGTAGCTGAGAGTACAGGTGCCCTCTACAATGCCTGGCTAATTTTTGTATTTTTAGTAGAGATGGGGTCTTAGTCTTGCTCAAAGTGGTCTCAAACTTTTGAGCTCAAGGAATCCTCCTGGCTCAGTCTCCCAGAATACTAGTAATACAGGCATGAGTCACCACACCCTGCCTGAAAGAAAAAAATTCTTATTATAAAATAGACTCATTTGCCCACGCATTTCATGTAAGTGTTGATGATTTCACAACTGTTGAGTTGGCTATTACTAATCTCTTGAAAATATTTTGTATCTTAATAGTTCTATAATACTTGGGAAAATAAACTAATAAAAGCTGGAAATACAGGAAGAGAGTATAACACTAAAAATACTAAAGGGATTTAGAAATACTAAAAGAATTTATTTTCATATCAGACAGGAAAGGTATTAGCAAACTCATTTCTTATGAACATTTTTTGTGATGTATAGTTAATCCCTGGGATAATATGCAGAGTTTGTCAGAAATGTATGCACATTTTAAGAGATGTTATCTATGTATTACTTTTTAACATTGAATTGAAGGTACTGTTACTGGTTAAGTCTACCTAGACATGCCACACACATCCATTATACCTGCAATTCGTACACTTTTGGGGAATGATCAATTTTACTTCCAACAAGATCTCAAGTTGGGGGGAGGGAGAAGGAGGAAAAAGAGAAAGGGGAAGAGGGAGGAAGATTGGTAAACTCTCACCTGATGTGTACAATATACAGGTTATACAGCACACCCCCTGGATAAAGACCTCGACTACAACTTGAACTTTACCTTAAAAATTCAAGTAGAGTAACCCAATCATGTGTACCCTCAAACTCATCTGAAATTAAAAACAAACTTAAAATGTTTACATATTTTGTTGGCTCATCCCTCTCCCTCCCCAGTACGTTTATATTCCTGTCCTATTAGATAATCTGGTCTTTTCAAAATTGCAAATCTGCTAAGTGTTTAGAATTTTATAGCATAGATCCTGCATTAGTTTGCTAGGGTTTCCGTAACACAGTGTTATAGACTAGGTGTGCTAAACAACATACATTTATTTTTTCCCAGTTCTATAGACTATAAGATCATAGCAGGATTGTTTTCTTTTGAGATCTTTCTTCTTGGCTTGAAGGATGTCATCTTCCTTCTGAGCCATCACATGGTCTTTCCTACCTGTCTCTGTGTCCCTGTTTCCTCATCTCCCTAGAACACCAATCAGGTTAGGTCAGTGCCCACACTAGTAACCTTCTTTTATCTTAATTACCTCTTTAAAAGACCCCATCTCCAAGTGCAGTCCTGTTCTCAAATATAGGAGGTTAAGATGATAACATATGAATTTAAGGGAGGAACACAGTTTGGCCCATGACAGACCCTAAATCCACCAAACAACAAATTTCAATCTTAAAAGGTTGTGATGGAATGAGATTTGGCAAAGTATAGACAGACTCACATTTTCCAGGCATCTAAATGTTTAAATATGTATTACACATGTGTTTCACATCACCTGCTCTTTCCCCCTGGTGTGCATTAGTTTTAGTAGTTGCTCCTTCAGCTTAGAAAATTACTCCTCTGCCAGTTCCACCATTAGCTATAATGAAGAAGTTAAAAATCACCCTTCTCAATGGCTCTTTGCTTAGAATCTAAATACCAAATGCATGTTGATCTCATATTTTGAAGGTTTGCAATCCAAATATACTGAAAGACATAGAAATCAGTGAATGTGGATGTGAATGTCAATTTTTGATGTGCTTACTTTCTAATTTTTGTGGTGAGAGAAGACAGAGTATAATGAATTTCCAGAGAAAAATCAGAACCCTCCCTTTGCATAGAGGGATATCTTCCCTGGAAGAAGAAATACATCTCCTTCAGTGCTATAACTGGTTACTGAGGAGACTCCACTTGGTAAGGTAGAGTAAAAACAAGATTATGTTATCTTTTAACAATTTACCATCTTTACTAATTTAGCAATCTTCTAGTTTGCTAGAATGAAAACTCCTTTCTCTTCTGAATAACATTTTGAGCAGATTGATAACTTCTTAGGCAATTTAAGTAATCAAAGTATTAGTCAAAAAATGTAAAAAGAAACAAGTTCAAGAGATCTACTGTACATCATGGTGACTATAGTTAATAACAATTGTGTTACATTTTGAAAATCAGTAAGAATGTAGAAAGATTTTAAGTGTTCTCACCACAAAAAAAAGGATAAATATTTGAGGTAATGCGTATGTTCATTCTCTCAATCAAGCCATTTCACAAGGTATACATATTTAAAAACACCATGTCATATACAATAAAAATAAATTTGAAATAAAAACAAAATTAGTCTAATTTATGACTTTAATATTACATTAAATAAAATGATTTTTCTCTCCTCTATCATTGGAAACAAAAAGTTATGTGTGTCCCATAATCTAAAATCAGTCACTTATAAATATTACATTTTTTTCCTTCCCCTGTTGCTGGCCAGTTCTGAAGTAAGGAGGAGGCTTGTTGGGCTTTGGAGTTTGGCTGTGTGAGTGATGAGTGCAACTTAGGGATGTGCTTGTTAGTATCCTCCAGCCTGTATTAAGTTTCTATTTCCTTTGGTATATAGAGTCGTGGGAAGTTGATTGCCATTGATTTCTGTGGCTGTGCCACAATTCTGGATCTCTTCTGGGGACACTGCCTTTCCAGACACACACACATTGCACAAGTCCCAGACAAGAGAGGTCTCTACTCTTAGCGAAATCTCTTATCTCATATCAGCACCTGCCCCTGCTGGTAGATCCCAACTGCTCTTTCCTCTTACTTTCTTTTACACTAGCCAGCATTCCCCTTCTTAAGGTTCAGGTAAGATGGCTAAAGTGTATCTACTTGCCACAGTACCCACCACATCAGTGCATCGTGCCATGACACAAATGCTGTGGGAGGAGTGCCTAGTATTTTACTTCTGCCTCCTCTCTTTGCCCTGAGATCTGTCTAATCTTTTATTCTCTTTCTTGGATGTATAGGGAAGATTACATGTGATTTTTCTGAAGTGCCCCCTCTAGCTTGCTTTTGTGATCTTCCCCAGAGCCAGTCATTTTCCCATGGCTTCTCGCATGTAATGGTCCTATCAATGGAAAAAGGGGGAGCGGAGGTTGAAGCACTGGCTGGTGGCCCTGGAAGAGGGAAGTCATTTGTGACTTTCTTTAGATTGTGAAATACTTAGAAAATTTCATCTTCAATTTGTAGCTCTATTTACCAAATTCAGGGCACTCAACAGCTTATTATATTAGTAAACTATTCATTCATCAGGAAATAACTATGATGGAAATGGTCAACCTATAAGATGCCAAATTCTGACCAACTGAGAATTTCTTTGGAATGCTATTGTTTTAAATAGTGGAGAGGAAAATGAAAGTGTTATTCAAAATAGATTTTCTCATTTCTCAGATGTCGTAAATATAAGCTTATTTGTAAGGCAGATCCCCATCAATTTTTGTGACACATAGTAGAACAGGTTTATGTCCTGTTTCCTAAATGTAATTTGTATACTAGTACATGCCTTTTTATCTCTTTAGCTTTAATTTCCTGTATTTAGAACAATATGGGATGCTTGTCCTACTAACATCACAATGCTTTTGAAATCAAAAAAGAGAAAATAAACATAAAATTGTGTTATGAACTACATAATTCTAGTACAGGACAGTATCTTTGTTGTTGTTGTTCTACTTATTTCAAACTTTATTTGTGTATAAAAGTACTGTGTGAAGAAGAGTAGGCTTTGGAAAGAATAAAGAAAATCACCCCCTCCCTTTTTTTTTTTTCTGAGAAGAACTGGAAATAGAAACAATGGTGATTGATCCCTGAGATCCTGCACAGGAGAGGAGTAAAATTCCCTGTTGTGCCCCAAGCAGCCTGATAGAAATGGGGAGGGAGACAACCCCCCTGAGGTTTGATCAGGAAGATTTCTCAAAGGAGATAATAGTTTAGAATAAGGAACTTGCACTTGTTGACTACTGATCTCCTTCATGCTCATATATATTCATATACGTGATCTTGATCAAGTTGCTTGTATATAAATGAGCACAATGATACCACATCACTGGGTGGCTGAAAACTATGTGATATGTAAGCACGCAATATTATCCCGTACACATTATTAGCTCTGGTTGTATATTACATTATTTGAAAGCCTTTACATGTATGTAAAAGCACAGTGCTAAGTGCTTTGCACACGTCACTCATTGTGTGTGTTTACATGTACTATATACTTTTTAAGTAACACAGTAATTAGCTGTAAGAAAAGCTAGTAAAAGCAAAATTCGTACAGTTCTCCTTAAAACATCAATGCTCTCAACCACGAAGTTGGAAAGCTTGGCAACATTGGCGAAGTAAGCAGAGAGCCGGAAGGGCTGTAGACCACAGAGTAAGGATTTTTCCCCTGACCACAAAATTACTGGTATCTGCTGGCTGGGTCTTTTGTGTGGCTTTCCTTGGACATAGGCTGCATTACTATTTTACTGATCTTTTTTCAGTACTATTCTACTGGACATAAAGTTTGCTCATTTCACTCTCAATATCTAGTTTCAAGCCTGAAGAACCACATACTCATGGCTAGAATGGAAGATACACTTACTCTTTAACTCTGAACAGATTATGTAAGAATGCTTATGAGAGGCTTCTTTTTAATCTTATATTTCTAATATGATAAATCTTGAAAGGATTTAGACATAACTGGACCTACATTTTTTAGAGCGCTCTGTAGAACCTAAATATGTTATGTGAAAAAAATAAAAGGTCGTATGATGAAAAAAAATTGGAAACCCTTGAGATTTATGAGTTTAAGTTCCTTTAGTAAAAGATTTCAAAAATCTATACTACCCTGTGCTTTCTACATTTGTAAGAAGAATGTAGAGACTATAATGTGTGTCTATTTGCCCAAGAATACTTTTTGATAAAGCTTCTTCTGGGAATAATATTCCATAGGACATACTTTAAGAAATTATGATCTAAGGCTATCATTTTCATTATTCAGATGAGGAAACTGAAGCCCAGAACGATGACCCTGAAAGCAACAGGAGTCCTAATTTGAAGTCTGCATGAAAATTGTTTCCACTATTTTCTCCTCTCTTCCCACATCAAAGGAAACCTCCAAGTTCTATGTGAAACAGAACTGTCAGCTCCAGTTTCAGTAGGTGGGCCATTTGGGGTGCTGTCCTTTTGAAGTGATCATAATCTCTTATGCCCCCCATTTTCCCTTATCTTTTCACAGTGGTAAAAAAAAAAAATCACATTTTAGCATTTTTGTTTGATGTTTCATTTTCCAACTTAATATAGATTCTATCTACTCTGTAGATAGAAGCCTTTTATTTATTTCTAAATTCATCCATGTGGCACCCCACCACAAAATTCATTTGTAAAAGCCCTCTATGAATCTAGGAAATAGAATCTCCTTTGACTTTCATTTGGTTTAGTTTAGTCAAATCAAAGATTAATGACTGGGGATGGTGAGGCGGGGCAGATCTCAACCAAGGGGAAGAGTTGTGCTTAAAGGGAGTATTTGGTCTGAATTAGCAGTCTCCATTACAGACAGCTTACCACAGTCCTCCAGTACTTTTGCAGTCCAGTGGTCCACTGTCCCTCTATCTCAGGGAATAACCCCTCTTTTGTACTACCTCCCTTTGTGTTTATGTGTTTGTCAAACCCTTGACCTTGAGGGAATAAGACTAAAGGACAGATGGGAAATCTTACATATAATTTATTTCTCTGCTCTCTAGCATTCTTTTTCAAAGTACTATGCATATTATGCTGGTGTGATATCAAACTGGATTTGATACCATTCTGAAATGATATAAAAGATTATTGATCTATGGAGAGTTCCCTTGAAAGGAAAAAAAAAATCTTAAGCCTCAGAGACTTCCTGGAGGTTTGCATTGTAAACCGTGTGTATTAGCACCATATTCATAAGCAAGAACTCTATGGTTCATTTTCTATTATTTCAGATATCACCACATCCTCAGAGAAACAAGTATCTGTGACTGAGACAGTATTTCTAGGTTATGTTAAATCTTTTGTCTATTTTTATATCTATTTTTACATTTTCTGTCTATCTTTATATCCCAGGAAAAACATTCTGCATTTCCTTCTGATTACCATCCAATCTGTTGATTTAACAGTTCTATTATCTGTCTTTACTCAAGTTTCACTCAGTTTTATTTTTATTTGCTGTCGTGGTTTCCTATTCTTTTTTATTAGCTTCAGGCCTGAATTTCCCCCTCCTAGAATCCCTTGCCCAGGATTCCAGACTTGACCACCATTTGGAGGCCTTTTAAGCATATGCAATCCAAATTTAAGGACAAGAGACTACTTATAGAGTTCTGTTTGTTCAGAACAGAGAAACTCTTTCCTTTAACTGCATGAGCCACATAAGACAATTTACTTGTGATACTAAATTATACCTAGTACAATGTAAGCTAATTGCATTAGGCTATAAAATTTATGGAAGAGGTAAAATTAGACAAGTGCACACGGCATATATGTGGCAAATTTTTATTTTAAAACTTTTTGATTTGGATCAGTGTTTCCCAAATGGGAATGAATTTACCCACTAGAAGATATCTGACAACTTCTGGAGATATTTTAGCTTCTCACAACTTGGAGATAAGACTGATGTCTTATGGGTAGAGGCCAGGGATGCTGCTAAACATCCTACCAGGATAAGGATGTAGGCATAGCCCCCTACAACAAAGGATTATCCAGCCCAGAATGTTAATAGGTCAAGGCTGTGTATGGAAACTAATGACAGCATAATCACAAGTGCCCTGGCTATAGCAGAACACTTGGTAACATACGTATTATCTTTGTGAAATATATTCCACAGATGAACAGAAAGCCATAGAAGAGGAGGAGGGCTTGCAAAGCACTTAATTTTACTTTTAAATAAAGTATAACTGGAGTGTCTCAGATTATATTACACAACAGCAAAGGCTGATCAAGTAATCTTTTCTTTCTTTCTTTTTTAATTCATAGTTTCTTATGCAGACTTTGCTCTTTCACATTTCCTTGTTTCTTCAGTACGAGATGGTTCAGCCTTTTGTCCATGACTCATTTGTTCTTAAATACTACTTTTTTACTTAAGAGCAGTTTCAAATCTCCCAACCTCAAGCCAATAGCATTGGCAGGTCTTGCCAATGCCTTTAGATAATTCATGGTACAGACAGCCTATTTTCTTTTAAAGCCTTAAATCCCAAGTTATAAAGTCCCTATAAAATGAATGTTTTCCTTGTGGTGGGAAAATGTCTTATTTAAAAATTGTTTAATAGGCTGCCACTGTCAAAGGATAACGTTTAGACACTCAGCCAAGACATTGGTGTTGATGCTAATTCCCTTCTGCTTTTTATAGCTCAGCCATGTCTCTAACGCACTCAATATTTTAGTTGTGTGCTGCAAACCTTCAAGTGAAGCAATTCTTGGAAACAACATGATATTATGAATCTGTTACAGCTATTAAGTCATGGCAGCTAGAGTGGAAATGAATACAGCAAAAACAATTTATATGAATATGTTTCTCAGTGGATCAGTTTCAGTATCGCTCCCTGTGGTTGAATCAAGTTTATCCTAAAGGCCCATGTTTCAGCCATTGTCCGTATGGACATAAATAACACAGCGATGAGAGAACATACATTTCCTTCAGATTTAAGTTTGATATAAATGCATAACTTAAACTTACTTGATAATAAATAATGCTCTAAGAGAAGAGGGGAAGGCTAATATTAGGGATCATTATCTCCTAGGAGGTCACTCTCCTTTCTAGCTCTTCTAGTGGGGCCATTCTTTCCTTTAGATCACTTTTCAGTGCTCTTACATCCTCTCTGGAGTGTTCCAAGGCTTTAGGAGTTTGCAGGGTGCTATTGAAGCTATTGACATTTCATCCAATATTGACTATTTCTAGTCCCTTTCCAAATAGTAGTTTACTTACCTTTTAAATTCTCACCGTTTTCTCCACTGTGAAAATTTCTCAGTGTTTTGGGGGACATAAACAACCTCTTCCTCATAAAGGACAGAAGACCCTGAACACTTAGACTTTTTCTAAACATGCATGCAATTCAGTTAACTCTTGTTATTGAAATATAATTTTACAATATCTATCTGCCTGTATTATAGCACTGTTTGAAGCATCATCGGGGTAGAAAGGGATTAAAGAGTGATGATAACAAAGAACGTAAAGCTTTTCAACAAGAGCTGACTGAGGCAATTTCCAGGGATGAAAAGTTAAACTGTATTTATTTTGTGATTTTTTTTTCTTATGAAGAAATGAGGGAAAAATGACAAAAAGAGGTTTTAAGTGTATTAACACTACTAAACAACTTCATTTTGAAGTCACATAGCACATGCCCAACAAATATCACTAGCAATGTGACCCTTGGACATTGTTTAAATTATTAGCAGTAATAAATAATGGAAGACTCTTATCTGATGTGATTTAAAATTGGTTGATTAATAGAAAAGTTCAACCAACTCTAGTAATACTTAAAAAACATACATATCTGTCTTTTAATTTTCCCTATGAGCATAAAATGTACTATTTTTTTAAATCAAACTCATAATGTAGAAATTTTTTTCCTAATAGAGACCTCTTCTGTGTCATCCTTCTTGAATAAAAATCATGATAAAAATAAAAATTATATCTAGTTCCCATAGTTCCTAAAGCTTACGAATAACTGCTAAATCCTGTCCCCCAGCAAACCTCCAAGAGACACCAGAATTCAATGATTTCTCAACACTTCATCTCTACCAACTTTGGTTTGAAAAGAAAGAGCCTCCTAACTAGTCTCCTGGCTTTCATCTTTGCCCCTTTTTCTCTGTCCAGCAGCCAATGCAATTCTTTAAAACGAGGTGAGATCTGGCCACTCTGCTCAGACTTTCCTATAGTTTCCAGCTCTTGTAGAATAATACTGAGATTCCTTCCAGTGTTCTGCCAATTCCTATGTGATCTGTGCCTCCCTCTTACTTTCTGACCTCATTTCTCACCACCACACTAGCCTCCCTGGGGTTCCCAAACAGATCTAGCAAGCCTTCTGCCAGGGCACCTGACACACACTATCTTGGGGTGACAGAATCTTCCCTCACAGAGACACCTTCTTCCTTTAGATCTTTGCTGAGACGGCACTTTCTCAGGGGTCTTCGCTGAGCATTCTTTGTGAGCAGCACATCCTCCCAATCGCTCTTCGTTGCTTGACACTGATTTGTACCTCATTACTAAATATATCGTATATTTAACATTGGTAGTCTACCTCCCCCACTAACTTCATGGGGCTGGGATTTGTACTTCATTATTTGTTGTTGATTTCCGGAACTTATTTCCTGATATAATTAAAGTACTCAGTAAATATTTGTTGAATGAACAAACTTTTGAGTGAATGAATTAATTTGTCATCTAATATTACCTTTTTCATTTATTTTCTCCCTTCCTTTCCCCTTCCTTCCCTTCCTCTCTTCTCCTCTTCTCTCCTCTCTTCTCTTCTTTCTTTCCGTTTTGAGATAGAGTCTCACTTTGTCATCCTTGGTAGGAGTGCCCTGGCATCATAGCGCACAGCAACCTCAAACGCTTGAGCTCAAGTGATTCTCTTGCCTCAGCCCCCTGGGTAGCTGGGACTATAGGTACCTGCCACAATGCCCAACTATTTTTAGAGATGGTGTCTCCCTCTGGCTCAGGCTGATCTTGAACTCCTGAGCTCAAGCAATCTACCTGCTTTGGCCTCTCAGAGTGCTAGGATTATAGGTATGAGCCACTGTGCCTGGCTTTTGAGCCACCGCGCCCAGCATAACATTTCCAATGTAAGTGTGTCTAAAGTACAGCAAGAATTCAGAAGTAGTAGGAAAGCAATCTAGGGGAGGATGGACTTCTTCTAGACTTTTATCATCATTCCCTGTCCCAATATTTTTTACATTTTTGTTAGGTAAGGTCCCTTCTCGAGCTCTACCCCCACTCGAGAGGTGTGCCATATATCTGTTGTGCCCATTAGCTAAGAGCACACCCCTTCCCCCAACTTGAATTATATTGAATTTTTCTCTTGTGAAAGCTTGTATTAATTAGTTCATCTACTGGCTTCATATTAGTGTTAAATACATTAGATACTTGCTTTTCCATTCTTGTGACAATTTACAAAAGGTAATATTCTCCATCTTTGTCCAGGTTAACACAAAAGATGTAAAGTCTCCCATCTTTTTACGACTGAACAGTATTATACTGAATATTACGACTTAATATTGTATCACAGTTTATTAATCCATTCATGGGTTGATGGGCACTTGGGTAGATCCTACGTCTTGGTGATTATAAATTGAGCTGCAATAAACAATTTAGTGCAAATGTTCTTATGATAAAATGATTATTTTTTTCTTCTGGATAGATGCCTAGCAATGGGATTGCAGGATCCACATGGAAGGTCTATTTTGAGCTCTTTGAGGATTCTCCATACCTCTTTCCAAAGAAGCTGTATTAGTTTGCAGTCCTACCAACAATGTAAAAATGTTCCCTTCTCTCTACACCATTGTCAACATCTGCAGATTTGAGACTTTTTCATATGGGCTATTCTCACTGGGGTTAGGTGATAGTTCAAAGTGGTTTTGATTTGCATTTCTCTGATGATTAGGGACAATGAGCATTTTCTCATGTGTTTTTTGGCCACTCGTCTCTCTTCTTCAGAGAAGGTTCTGTTTATATCTCTTGCCCATTGAGAGAGGGGGATTCCTATTTTTTTGTTGATTAATTTGAGTTCTCTGTATATTCTAATTATCAACCCTTTGTCAGGTTTGTAACATGCAAATATCTTTTCCCATTCTGAAGGTCGTATATTTACTTTAACTGTTATGTCCTTAGCTATGCAGAAGGTTTTTAGATTAAGTCCATTTGTTTATTTTTGTTATAGACATGATTGTCAATAGAGTCTTCTTCAAAAAATTTTCCCCAGGCTGACATCTTCATGAGTTTTTCCCATACTCTGTTCTAGGATTTTTGTCATTTTGTGTCTTAGATTTAAACCTTTTATCCATCTTGAGTCAATATTTATAAGTGGTGAAAGGCATTGGTCCAGTTTTAACTTTTTACATGTAGTTATCTAGTTCTCCTGATCATTTATTGAATAGGGATTCTTTTCCCCAGTGTATGCTTTTATTTGGTTTATCTAAGATCAGATAGCAACAGAGGCTGGTTTCATCTCTAGGTTTTCTATTCTGTTCCAAAGATCTATGTCTCTATTTTTGTGGCAATACTATGCTGTTTTGATCACTGTGGACTTGTAATATAACCTCAAATTCTGGTAGAGTGATACCTCTGGCTCTGTTTTTATTACTAAGAGCTGCCTTGGCTATACTTTTTTTTCCTGGTTCCATACAAAACAAAGAACTGTTCTGGGGGGTTCTTCAAAGTATGATGTTGGTATTTTATTGGGGATTCTTACCCCCAATTTTTAATGATTATAATGGCTGTATTAGTTTTTTAACAATTTTATTACAGTTACCACTAACACTTTTGGGAAAAAAAAAACTGACTTTTGTTAACCATTTATCTCATCAGGTAGAAATGGTAGCACAGAGTCATAACCAAGGTTGAGAGAAAGAGCTCAGTATACCTTGCAATGGCATACATTATGTATACTACATTTTTCTCACATATAAATCTGTGTACACCCCATAGAAAATGGATTAGGATCACATAAATGAACACTTCAATGTTCATTATCTTAATATATCTATAATATATTCATATATTCATTTTTTTCTTTATGCTTTCAGCAATTTTTCCCATAATGAATATAGTTAGAAAAAAGTGAAAATGACCTTTTTTTCTAACCTATACAGTTTTTGAAAGACATTTACTTTCAAATACCTTAGCAAAGTTACTTTATTAGATTATTTCATTAACTTTTACTCTTTTTACTTTTTTTTTAAATTAAATCATAGCTGTGTACATTAATGCGATCATGGGGCACCATACACTGGTTTTATAGACCGTTTGACACATTTTCATCACACTGGTTAACATAGTACTCTTTTTACTTTTGAAAAAATATAATATTGGCTAAATATGAGAAGTTGAGGAAAACATTTATATTATACTCATGTTCAGATTTTAAACTTCGATTTGAAAATTGGAGGTATGCTTGAAAACTTAATTTGTTACTATACTTTTTTCAGAATTAGCGGGTGTCATGATATAAAAATTCAGTCTTTACATTCATACATATCTAAGCCCTACTACCAATAGGAAACAATTAAGGGTAAAGGAAAAGAGGCACAAGTGGGATAAAAATAGAAGCAAGATGAGTGAAAAAACAAAGAACTGTACAGTTAGGAAAATCAGGGTTGCTGCTAAATAAGCACAAATGACTAATTTCAGGGGACTCTGAAAGCGAAGTCACCATGAAAGGGCTGTGGCATTTTGACGGATATTGAGGCTGACCATCAAATGTGAGTAAAGTGTGGGCTAGAGTTGTAGTTATTTCTGGGAATCCTCCTGGTGACACATGTGTTACTAGAATAAGCCATAAAGGCTTGGTATAGTTTAACAATGGATTCTATATTACAGAATAAAAGATGGAAGTCTTAGATGTTATTCAGTAGAAACAGGAGAAAGAAAATTTCCTTCAAGATTGATGCTTGTCATCTGGTACAAATGGACTAAAGCTATGCTTTGCTAGAGATCGCCAGGATGGTGCCTGCTCCTGGGTCTAAATGAAGACAGTTGAGCTTACTACATAGCAGAGATGACTGTGACATCTATTTAGTGAATATTATTTTATAAACCAAGATAGGCAGATTTGCAATTAGAAATGATACCACCAATTCTGGGGGTACAATAAACTGTGGAAACATTGCTCACCTTAAGAGCAAAACTCCACTTTTAATCAATCCCTTTATACTTGGAATATTTAATTCTTTTTTTTTTTTATTAAATCATAGCTGTGTACATTGATATGATCATGGGGCATCATTCACTAGCTTTACAGACTGTTTACCAAATTTCACATATACCCTTGTAAGATGCACCGCTGGTGTAATCCCACCAATCCCCTTCCCTCTACCCACCTCCCCCCTCCCTCCCCTCCCTTTCCCCCTTCCCCCTATTCTTAGGTTGTAACTGGGTTATAGCTTTCATGTGCAAACCCTAAATTAGTTTCATAGTAGGGCTGAGTACATTGGGTACTTTTTCTTCCATTCTTGAGATACTTTACTAAGAAGAATATGTTCCAGCTCCATCCATGTAAACATGAAAGAGGTAAAGTCTCCATCTTTCTTTAAGGCTGCATAATATTCCATGGTGTACATATACCACAATTTATTAATCCATTCGTGGATCGATGGGCACTTGGACTTCTTCCATGACTCAACAATTATGAATTGGGCTACAATAAACATTCTGGTACAAATATCTTTGTTTATAATGTGATTTTTGGTCTTCAGGGTATATAACTAGTAGAAGAATTGTAAGATTGAGTAGCAGGTCTATTTTTAGATCTGTAAGTGTTCTCCATATCTTTTTCCAAAAGGAATGTATTAATTTGCATTCCCACCAGCAGTGCAAAAGTGTTCCCTTTTCTCCACATCCGCGCCAACATCTCTGGTCTTGGGATTTTGTGATATAGGCTAGTCTCACTGGAGTTAGATGGTATCTCAAAGTAGTTTCGATTTGCATTTCTCTGATGATTAAAGATGATGAACATTTTTTCATATGTCTGAAGGCCGCACGCCTGTCTTCTTCAGAGAAGTTTCTCTTCAAGTCCCTTGCCCAGCCTGCGATGGGATCCCTTGTTCTATTCTTGCTACATGTATTATTATTTTTTCCATTTTTCAGACAATGTAACTGAGGCTCAGAACTTTTGTGTACTAGATCTAAAACACAGAGCAAGTACACAGTGGGTACACAGCTCCCTGGTAGCCCGGATCTGGAGTTCATGCCCATGGCCATACCATATGACCTTGAAATATTTTATTTGAGAGAGTGGGCTCTGAAATTAAATTGTTGGTGTTCATATGTTGGCCTAGACTTTTAGTGTGCAAACTGGACAAGCTACTTAACCTTCTGAACTCCGTTTCTTCAAATGTAAAATTAAATTGAACAAATGGCTAACAAACATATGAAAAAAATGCTCATAGTCCCTAATTATTAGAGAAACACAAATCAAAACCACCCTGAGATATCATCTAATCCCAGTGAGAATGGCTCACATCACAAAATCTCAAAACTGCAGATGCTGATATGGATATGGAGAGAAGGGAACACTTTTACACTGCTGGTGGGACTGCAAACTAATACAACCTTTTTGGAAGGAAGTATGGAGAACCCTCAAAGAACTCAAGCTAGACCTCCCATTTGATCCTGCAATCCCATTACTGGGCATCTATCCAGAAGAAAAAAAATCCTTTTACTAGGATTTTTGCACGTGCATTAGACTGTTTATCACAGATCAATTTATAATTGCCAAAATGTGGAAACAGCCTAAATGCCCACCAACCCAGGAATAGATTAACAAGCTGTGGTATGTGTATACTATAGAATACTATTCAGCCATTAAGAAGTGGAGACTTTACATCCTTTGTTTTAACCTGGATGGAAGTGGAATGAAGCATCACAAGAATGGAGAAACAAAAATCCTATGCACTCAATTCTCATATGAGGACAGTTTATGACCTAGTACACAGTGTGGGGTGGGGCAGGGGGAGAGTAGAGAGAGGGAAGGAGGGAGGGGGTGGGGGAGAGGAAGAACAGAGAGAGAGAGAAGGGAAGAGCAGAGAGAGGGAAGGAGGGAGGGAGTGGGGAGTTAAGGAATGTGGCACACCTTTTGGGGGCAGGACACAATTATAAGAGGGTCTTTACCTAACAAATGCAATCAATGTACCCTGGTTTTTTGTAACTCCAATGAATCTCCAACAATCAAACGAACAAATAAACAAACAAATTGGTTTGATTCACAGAGTCGTTTAGTGATTAAATAAAAATAAATTTAAAATGCTTACAAGAGTCATTGATTTAGCATTTGCTAAGCTTAGCTATTACTCTCTGTCTTTCTCTCTTGGGCACAGACATGCAAGTGAACACACACACACACACACTGAATTGATACCAGTATTTGACCTTCAGAATGAAACTGAATAAGTGGCTTAATTAGGTCACTTTTATAATCCCTTTCAATCCTAAAATAGTATGAGAACACGCTCTATCATACGTGCATTTTTATATGCCACTCTCTTTCCTTCATGGATCAATTTCACATGAGTATTTCCAGCCCTCTTGAGACATATTTTTTTCTGATGTTATGGAATTTACTTCTCTTTTTGTTTTGTGTTTTGTTTCTTTTTATGGTTTGAAATATATTTTTTAAAAACTTCCATAATGTGTATTGTTACCAGAAAATATTTTCACATAAGTAGGCTTATTTTCTAAGAGTAAATTTTAAGCTTCTTAAGTTGGGACCATAGGCTGGGCTGCTATAGATGCTATTTTGGTTCTGACCACACAGTTGTTATTAGTAAGATTTCCTTTAAAATTGATGATTTTGATAAAAAGAAATGATTGGATCATTTTCTAGAACAGAGATTCTCACATTTCACAGCCCTTAGAAATAGAGAAAAAAATACATAATTAGAGAAAAACTGTAACTTTAAATGATCTTTATTTTCTTTAAATTAAAAACAGTAATTAAGAAATATTAAAGATGGTTAAGTCATTGGCTTTGGTTTGAACTGCTGCCTTTAGGATCATGTTGAAAAAAGCTATTAATCCATGTCCATTAAAATCATTTCCTGTGGGTTATCCTGGTAAATGTTAATATAAAACGCACAGAGATTCCTGTCATACTTAATGTATTAATTTAGAAACAAATGTATATTTATGAATTATGCCTTTTTGAGTTAATTAGATAGTAAATCATTTCCTGATATGTGATTTTCAGAGTATAATAGCTATCTGATTAAATTAAAACTTTAGTTGGCACGCCAGTTTCAATTTAAAGTAAGACATTTGATGGGAACCACCTTTGGTAATCCTTTTGACATCCTCCCTGGGTGTTTTCTTACATGTGGATGATTCACATCAAAAGCTTTAGTATTAATGCAAGCTGAAGCACTTATCTCTTTTTCTTTAAAGTACTCCACCTAGGTGGTGTGCAATAAATGCACTTGTAGTTGAAATAGATTTTTTCAGTACACCAATTTAGTAAAGAAAAGCTACATAGAAAAAGAAAAAGAATGGCTTTGGGCTTATCAAGCTTTAATGAAAGGTTTTAAAAGTTGTGCTTATTTATAGTTAGGCTATTAAACGAAAATAAGGTATAATACACTTTTCATGTACATCATTTTCATTTTTCTACTTTCATGATTATAAAAAGGTTGCTTATTACTCCTCTTTAGTTGTAAGATTACTCAGAAGGTTCTGAGTATATAATACTTTTATATTTGGTATCTATTTTGTTAACTATTTTCTTATAACTACTCTTTTCTATAACTGTAATTATAATACCATGAGTTTTGCTCACCAAAATAAAGAACACAGCATTTCTTTTTTAATGTTTTTTGTCTTTTTTTTAAATTTCAGGTTAATGTGAGGGTACAAACAACTAGGTTACAATTTATGTATTTATTAGGTCGAGTCCCTCTTGTAGTTGTGTCCTGTACCCCAAACTATTTTTGTCTTTTAAGCCTTATTTTAAATCACTCCCTTTCTTCACTGTTCCTTTAAATTTTGGCCCATGTTTCATACTGAAGGTTTAAAATGTTTCTTAAATTTATTCAATTTAAGGATAATAAATTTCACTTTTTTCTATCAGTCATTTGTTTTTTAAGCAAGAAACAAAAAATACATTTAGAAGTATAAACTTGAAACTTACAAATAAAGCTTCATTTGAAAATATAATTTTTGTTATACAGCAAGAATTCAATTCACTTTCAACACATAAAATAATAGATAGAATGTATTTTAATTTATTTGCTTATTAGCATCTGAGCTTTGTTTATGTATTATTTACATATGTATTTATTTATTTATTATTGTTTTGGGTTTATTGAGGGTACAAAGAATTAGGTTACACTGATTGAATCTGTTAGAAAAAGTAGCATCTGAGTTTTAATATAAAGAGTTTACCTGTGTATAAAAAAGAACGATGTAAAAAATCATTCCTTTTCTGTTGAATTTATAAATGGCTTAGGAAATCCAATTTCACGACAGTACAGTCTTAAGTCTTCCTTCCTTTCTTTTTTTTTGACAGAGTCTCAAGTGTCGCCCTGGGTAAAGTGCTGTGATACCATAGTTGATAGCAACTTCCAACTCTTGGGCTCAAGTGATCCTCTTGGCTCAGTTTTTCCATTTTAAGTAGAGATGGAGTCTTGATTTTGCTTAGGCTGGTCTTGAACTCATGAGCTCAAGCAATCCACCCACATCTGCTTCCCAGAATGCTAGGATTACAGGCATGAGCCACTGCTCCCGGCCAAGTTTTAAGGTTTTATTAACATATTGCATGCTACTGAATCTACTAAAATTCAGAGAAAATTTTGCGATTTTTACATTGATGCATATGTATAATAAAGACTAATTTCAACAAGTCACACTTTCATGTTTAAAGAAAACAACAACTTTTACCTTTTAAGCCCCCAAGGAAATCATTGCCCTCTATTTGGATGTGCACATGTTGTTTTTCCCAACATGTGCAAAAAATGCTGTTTCTGCTCTTTCTTCCTCCTCCTCCATTCTCCAGTTCTGCTACCAATTTTCTTTAGAATTTGATAGAGGACTGATGGTTGACAAAGACACAATAACACCTTTTGACTTTATTTTAGGATTTGTCATGTGTGATAAGAACTAGGAAGGGTGATCTAAACACATACTGCCTCTTCACACTGAGACTTACTAAGACCTATTCAAAAAAACACTCTGACATCATATGAATAGCATTTGGCCAAAAGAAATATAGTTCTTATAAGTGTCCAAACTATCTCACTTTACCACGGTGTCACTGAAAAAGGAAAACGGCTACTTTTATACTCCCTACCGAGAAACAATCCTAGGAAAAGGGAAGCAACATTTGACTGCCCCGTCTTCAGTGCTTCAACCATGCTCAATTGTGGTGTTTTCAGAGTACATACAATCTTCTAAAATAAAACAATGCAGTCCTTGAACAATTTCCTAAGGAAGCCGAGACCTCAGGCAGGAAGATAGACATGCGGAATTCTCAAAGGAGACTCACCCCTTGGAAAGGAACAAGCATGCTTTATTTTTATTCACATACCTTTTTTTTTTTTTTTGGCCGGGGCTGGGTTTGAACCCGCCACCTCCGGCATATGGGACCGGTGTCCTACTCCTTGAGCCACAGGGCATACCTTTTTCCTTGCGTGTGAAATCTGCCAAAGGGGAATATCACTTCATTTTCAACCATCTGTGTATGCTAACTCTTTTATTCAACTTCTCAGTCCTATATCCATGTTCAAGAAATCCTCTCTAGCAACGCTGCTGTCAGCTTTCTCTACATCTTTCCCAAAGTAAGTAGAGGTCAAGCTTGAGTTCCTCTTTTCCACTTTGTGATTCTCAGTCATCTGGATTGTTTTGGAGCAGTAACTAGAATTTGTGCGATCCATCCTCCCCAGCCTCTATATCTCCAATTGCTGTCATCTATGTTTTTCCTGTTGGTCCTCAGCATGGAGGATCACACTTGCTTCATCAGTTTATTGTATCCAACAATAGCAATAATAATTTGGCCTGAAGAAAAACAAATATAAATTTGCTGCTGTTAGACTGCCTTTTCATTGTGTACAAAGATGGACCTACCGATAGCCAGCTATGTTATAAAAAATTATTTTGAGGAATCATAATATTGGGAGATGGAGTTTGGAATTCTACCCATCATTTTTCTATGGTTTTTCAGTGCCACAGGAATTTGGAGATGTTAACAGGAATGATTTGAAACAGTTTCACATGAATCTAGGAAGGGCAAGTTACTTAAAATCTTACCTTTGGCTTCAGAGTAAGAGCAAACTGCCTGAGGGACTGTGAGGAAGGACAGAGATTCCTTGACACCATGGAAGGCATTGAACAAAGGGAAAGAACGATTCCATTCCCACCCATTCCGTGAGAGGCCATTTGTTGTTCTGTGATGCCTTAGGATGTTGCAGCTTACCCAGAACCTTTCCTACTGTTGCTATTTCTCCATGAGTATAAGTTGGGGCAAGAATTTTCATTTCCCATTCTGATCCCAGAAAGGGAATAAACAGGACATGTTAACAGCAAAAATAGTTGTTTCTTTAGTCAAAGGGTTTTTGAATGACTATGAGTTTATCAATTTGAATTTTTATATAACAAAAATAAAAGATAATACTCAGGAGGTCAAGGCAGGTGGATCATCTGAGCTCAGGAGTTCAAGACCAGCCTGAGCAAGAGCGAGACCCTGTCTCTAAAAAATAGCCAGGTGTTGTGGCAGGTGACTGTAGCTACTTGGGAGGCTGAGGCAAGAGGACCTCGTAAGCCCAAGAATTTGAGGTCGCTGTGAGCTATGACACCACAGTACTCTATTGAGGTTGACAAAGTAAGATTCTGTCTCAAAAACAACACAACACAAAACAACAAAACAAAACCCAAAGAACTAATTTGGTATCTCTTGGTTCAATTTTCATATCCAAATAAAGCTTAACTTAAAATAATACTTAGTGGAGAGTAGAAGGAAAGTAAATTACACTTTTATTTTATCTCTCCTTAAATAGTAGGCCCTAGGGTATGTGTGGATGTGTTATGTGCCTGTGTGTTTCAGGAAATAAGAGAAGTAATATAATGCAATAGGTGCTGTAAGCAATTAGTTTCATGTTTTTGTGAAGTAAATTGAAGGAAATTATGAGATTCCTTTCTCAGGAGATCTTTGATAGTATTATGGGTTGCATCTTGTGGGATCACTATGACAAATTCTGCTTTGTTGGTAAGGTAATGGACTTTGAAGACCTTTTGTGGAATGTTATATCCCCAAGAGTTCAGAAATCAATTGAAAGGACCAAGGGTTCAGAAAGTTTATTCTCTTCAAGTAAGTTTTTGACCTCAGATTTCAGTTTCTTCACCTGTGAAATTATTATTGCTAGGATGATAAGTGATTCTTAACATTGTCTGTTGTAGAATGCAATCTTGGGAAGGAGCATGTAGCCAATTTAAGGAGTTCATTCATTAACTCTCTGGGGGCCATGGGCCTGACATTAAATACTAGAATTGATGATTTCTAGGTTAGCATAGTGAAGTTTGATTCTTTTATCTTAAACATTATGGAAGTGTTAATAAAATAAATATGAGACATCTGTTATTAGGAAAGTGACAATCTCATATGGAAGTCACATCATGTATACAGATTGGAAAGACCTAAGAATGTGTCCATGCAGCGTCTTATGAGCTCAAGTGTCTTATGTGCTCACTTCACATATAAAGGTATAGAGAACAGCTACCTGGAGTTGAAAAACGGAAAAGGATACAAGTAGATTCAAATCAAGAAGAAACACTTTCTATCAGAGGCAAAGAAGGGCAAGAGAGTAAATAATAAGAAACTCAACAGATATTGTTAAGAAATGACAGATACATTTCCTTGATCAAAGCAAGAAACAATATTAAAGAGTAAAGAGAAAAGATGTTGAGTTCCTTTGAAGATCCAGCAAAGGAGTTTAACTTAATTGGCCAACAGTGGGCTGCCACTGTAGTTAAATTGCAAGGTTGTAGTGAAGCAAAGTATTTTTGGAGAAGATAATTCTGGATAGACAGGAAAAGGGTGATTGGTGCTGTGTAGAAATCTACCTGAGCGGTTAAGGGAAGAGTGAAATAAAAGCATTCTGGGTAGTGATTGGGCTGAAGTAGAAAAACTGCTGACCTAAGAAATATCATATGGTTAATAAGAAGGATGTAGTGTTGCATTATAGAAAGTGAAAAGCTAACAAAAGTGAACGTAATCCCAATGGTTCAAAATTATGGGAAAGCCTTTAAGGTGATGAGGACTTCAGACCCAGGTGACCCGTGAGTGGCCTGAGAGATCGGCCTCAGCTTTTGGAGAGGTGAGGTTTGAGATATTGATGTGTTAACTGCTGTTGGGTAGTGAAATCTTGAAGCAATTGGGGTGGAAGTGAGATGCCTTAGGTGATGTGACACAGATTCAAGAAAAATATGTCTATTAGAAAAATGATGTCTCAACTTAAATTTCTTACTGCATCAACTAGTTCATTTAGAATTTATTTTGTCTAAATGTCTGCCTTGTAAAACAGATGTTTTCTTAGTATTGAAAACCATGGCTATATGCCCAGCTCTTCATTCTTTCTAGGATCTTGGGAATCAATGGCAATGGGAATCCATTCAATTTATATAATAATATTTTGTAAAATAAAAATAAATTAATCCTTTTGTTTTATAGTGAAAGCACTAAGGTACATTAAATGCTGTCAGGAGAAATTTTACCAATTCTAAAAGCCAAAAAGCTAGTTTTTCACAGTGATATTTTTCTGCATCGAACCGTGATAAACCCTGTCATCTGATTGTTGTGTCTCATTTTCTTTCTTTTTTAAAAATTTTATTTATTATTAAATCATAGCTGTGTACATTAATGCAATCATGGGGCACTATACACTGGTTTTATATACTATTTGACATATTTCCATCACACTGGTTAACATAGCCTTCCTGGCATTTTCTTAGTTATTGTGTTATGATATTTATATTCTACATTTAGTAAGTTTCACATGTAACCTTGTAAGATGCACCGTAGGTGTGGTCCCACCAATTACCCTCCCTCTACCCATCCTACCCTCTCCCCTCCCCTCCCTTTTCCCTTTCCCCATATTCTTAGGATATAATTGGGTTATAGCTTTCATATGAAAGCTATAAATTAGTTTCATAGTAGGGCTGAGTACATTGGGTACTTTTTCTTCCATTCTTGAGATACTTTACTAAGAAGAATATGTTCCAGCTCCATCCATGTAAACATGAAAGAGGTGAAGTCTCCATCTTTCTTTAAGGCTGCATAATATTCCATGGTGTACATATACCACAATTTATTAATCCATTCGTGGATCGATGGGCACTTGGACTTCTTCCATGACTCAACAATTATGAATTGGGCTGCAATAAACATTCTGGTACAAATATCTTTGTTATAATGTGATTTTTGGTCTTCAGGGTATATAACTAGTAGAAGAATTGTAAGATTGAGTAGCAGGTCTATTTTTAGATCTGTAAGTGTTCTCCAAACATCTTTCCAAAAGGAACATATTAGTTTGCATTCCCACCAGCAGTGTAGAAGTGTTCCCTTTTCTCCACATCCATGCCAAGATCTCTGATCTTGGGATTTTGGGATATAAGCTAATCTTACTGGAGTTAGATGATATCTCGAAGTAGTTTTGATTTGCATTTCTCTGATGATTAAGGATGATGAGCATTTTTTATATGTCTGTAGGCCGTGCACCTGTCTTCTTCAGAGAAGTTTCTCTTCAAGTCCCTTGCACATTCTAAGATGGGATCACTTATTCTTTTCTTGCTAATACGTTTGAGTTCTCTGTGGATTCTGGTTATTAAATCTTTGTCAGAGACATAACCTGCAAATATCTTCTCCCATTCTGAAGGCTGTCTGCTTGCTTTACTTACTGTGTTCTTGGCTGTGCAGAAGCTTTTTAGTTTGATCAGGTCCCAGTAGTGTATTTTTGATGCTGTTTCAATAGCCTAGGGGGGGCCTTCTCATAAAATATTCGCCCAGGCTGATTTCTTCAAGAGTTTTCCCTGCACTTATGCTGAATGATAGCTGGTAATTTTATAGTTTCATGTCTTAAATTTAAATCTTTAATCCAGTGAGAATATATCTTAGTTAATGGTGAAAGGTGTGGGTCTTCTACAGGTTGCCAGCCAGTTCACACAACACCATTTATTAAATGGGGAATCTTTTCCCCACTGAATGTTTTTAATTGGCTTGTCAAAGATCAAATAATGGTAAGTAGCTGGGTTCATCTCTTGGTTCTCTATTCTGTTCCAGACATCTACCTCTCTGTTTTTGTGCCAATACCATGCTGTTTTGATCACTATCAATTTATACTATAGTCTGAGTTCTGGTGGCATGATTCCTCCTGCTTTGTTTTTATTTCTGAGTAATGTCTTGACTATTTGAGGTTTTTTCTGATTCCATATAAAATAAAGTATTATTTTTTCAAGATCTTTAAAGTATGACAGTGGAGCTTTAATAGGGATTGCATTAAAATTGTCTATTGCTTTGGGTAGTATGTACATTTTAACAATGTTGATTCTTCCCAGCCATGAGTGTGGTATGTTTTTCCATTTGTTAACATTTTTAGCTATGTCTTTTCTTAGAGTTTCATAGTTCTCTTTATAGAGATCTTTCACGTCCTTTGTTAGATAAATTCCCAAATATTTCATCTTCTTTGGAAATGCTGTGAACGGAATAGAATCCTTGACTGTTTTCTCAGCTTGACTATTGTTGCTATATATAAAGGCTACCAATTTATGAATGTTGATTTTGTCACCTGACTCGCTGCTGTATTCCTTGATCACTTCTAAGAGTTTTGTAGTAAAATCCCTGTATTTTCCCGATATACAATCATATCATCTGCGAAGAGTGAAAGTTTGGTCTCTTCTGATCCTATATGTATATCCTTGATTGCCTTTTCTTCCCTAATTGTGATGGCTAAAACTTCCATTACAATGTTAAAGAGCAGTGGAGACAATGGGCAACCTTGCCTGGTTCCTGATCTGAGTGGAAAAGATTTCAATCTAACTCCACTCAATATGTTATTGGCTGTGGGTTTGCTGTAGATGGCCTCTACCAGTTTAAGAAATGTTCCTTCTATACCAATTTTCTTAAGTGTTGTGATCATGAAGGGATGCCGGATATTATCAAAAGCTTTTTCTGCATCAATTGAGAGAATCATATGGTCTTTGGTTTTTAATTTGTTTATGTGCTGAATTATATTTATAGATTTACATATATTGAACCAGCCTTGAGACACTGGGATAAAACCTACTTGGTCATGATGTATAATTTGTTTGATGTATTGCTGGATTCTGTTTGTTAGGATCTTGTTGAATATTTTTGCATCAGTATTCATTAGTGATATTGGTCTGTAATTTTCTTTTCTTGTTGGGTCTTTTCCTGGTTTGGGGATCAGGGTGATGTTTGCTTCATAGAACGTGTTGGGTAGTATTCCTTCTTTTTGTGTATTTTGGAACAGGTTGGGTAATATAGGTACTAGTTCTTCTTTAATGGTTTGGTAGAATTCTGATGTGAAGCCATCTAGTCCCGGGCTTTTCCTTTTAGGGGGATTTTGTATGGTTGATCCTATTTCAGAACTTGATATAGACCTGTTCAACATTTCCACTTGATTCTAGCTAAGTCTTGGAAGGTGATGTGCTTCCAAGTATTGGTCAATTTCCTTCAGATTTTCATATTTCTGAGAATAAAGTTTCTTGTAATATTCATTAAGGATTTTTTGAATTTCTGAGGAGTCTGTTGTTATTTTGTCTTTGTCATTTCTGATTGATGAAATTAGAGATTTTACTCTTTTCTTCCTGGTTAGGTTAGCCAAAGATTTATCTGTTTTATTGACCTTTTCAAAAAACCAAGTTCTTGAATTATTGATCTGTTGTATAATCCTTTGTTTTGAATTTCATTTACTTCTGCTCTAATTTTGGTTATTTCTTTTCTTCTACTGGATTTGGGGTTGGAATGTTCTTCCTTTTCCAGTTGCTTGAGATGTCCCATTAAGTTTTTAACTTCCTCTCTTTCTGTTCTCTTGAGGAAGGCTTGCAGTGCTATAAATTTCCCAGAGGTTCTGATAATTCGTGTCTTCATTGTCGTTTTGTTCCAAAAATTGGGCAATTTCCTTCTTAATCTCATCTATGACCCAGCTATCATTCAGCATAAGGTTATTTAACATCCATGTTTTTGTATGAGTATGCAGATTCCTGTTGTTACTGAGTTCAGCTTTTATTCCATGGTGTTCCAAGAAGATGCAAGGAATAATTTCTATTCCTTTAAGTTTACTGAGGTTAGACTTGTGACCTACAATGTGATTGATTTTGGAGTATGTTCCATGGGCTGATGAGAAGAATATGTATTCAGTTTTGTTGGGACGAAATGTTCTGTAGATGTCTGTTAAATACAAATGTTGAATGGTTATGTTTATATCTAAAATTTCTTTGCTCAGCTTCTTACTGGAGGACCTGTCCAACATTGCCAAAGGAGTGTTAAAATCTCTGACTATTATGGAGCTGGAGGAAATCAAGTTTCTCATGTCCGTTGGAGTTTCTCTTATAAATTGAGGTGCATTCTGGTTGGGTGCATAAATACGAATAATTGAAATCTCATCATGTTGAGTATTACCCTTAACATACATGAAGCGACCATTCTTATCCTTCCTTACTTTTGTTGGTTTAAAGCCTATTGTATCTGCAAATAGAATTGCAACACCTGCTTTTTTTCTGATTTCCATTTGCCTACAATATAGACGACCACCTTCACCCTGAGTCTATATTTATCTTTTAAGGTAAGATGAGAATCTTGTATGCAGCAGATATCTGGCCTGAGTTTTTGTATCCATTCAGCCAACCTGTGCCTCTTTAGAGGACAATTTAAGCCATTCACATTAATGGAGAATATTGATAAGCCTGGTAGAATTTTGGGTATTGACTTTTTCAAAAGTCCAGTGGACATTTTTATTCCTTTCGTTACTGTGGAAGTTGGAGTTTGATCAAAAGTTTCTGAGTGATTTACTTTTGTGGTAGAGGATTGTGCTGTTCATTATGGAGGATAGATCCGAGACTATCCTGGAAAGCTGGCTTAGTTGTGGCAAATTTCTTCAACATGTGAATGTCATTAAAGTATTTAATTTCTCCATCATAAATGAAACTCAGTTTAGCTGGATCCAGTATCCTGGGTTGAAAGTCATTTTGTTTTAGGAGATTAAAAGTTGATGTCCACCCTCTTCTGGCTTGAAAAGTTTCAGCAGAGAGATCTGCAGTCATTCTAATATTCTTCCCTTTGTAGGTAATGGTTTTCTTGTTTGGCTGATTTCAGAATTTTCTCCTTCATATTTACTTTAGTGAAGTTAATTATGATGTATGTGGGGGGTGTCTTATTTGGGTTGAGTTATGCTGGGGTTCTGAAACTGTCTGCTATCAGAATCTCTTGGCATGTCTGGAAAATTCTTTCATAATTTCATGGAGAAGAGCCTCTGTGCCTTGTGAAGACACTTCATTGCTTTCAGGGATTCCTATAAGGCGAATATTAACCTTCTTCGAATTATCCCAGAGCTCTCTGAGAGAATGATCTGTTTTTGCTCTCCATTTCTCTTCCTCTTTGAGAGTTTGGAAGTGTTCAAAAGCTTTGTCTTCAATGTCAGAAATCCTTTCTTCTGCTTGCTCCACTCTGTTACTGAAGGATTCTACTATATTTTTCATATCTTTGAGGGCCGCAAATTCTTGTCTCAATGTGTGAAAATCTTTGGTGATTTTGTCTTTAAATTCATTGAATTCTTAAGACAACTTTTGAATTGCTCCTGGAATTTCTTATTCCAACTTTTCCTCCATTCTATTAATCGTGTTCGCAATCCAAATTCTGAGTTCCATTTTTGACATCTCAGCCATCTGTTTATGAATGGGATCTTCACTTATGTCTGGCATATTTCCTTGGGGGGGTTGATCTACTCTGGTTATCCATGTTACTGGAGTTTTTCCACTGATTCCACCCCATGTTTATTTTACACTGTTTTACTAGATGAGCAGATAAAGAGAAGTTGGGCTGGGGGCTCCAGGAGTAGTGATTAACCAGCCCTTTGCCCAAAAGCTGGAACTGGTATCTGTACCTTTTCCCCCTGGAGCTTTGCTAAGGACCCGTACATTGCTATGGCTTGAGAAACTGGGGACCTGCTTGGTGTGGTGGGGCTAAATGGCTCTGTCTTGTTTTTAGCTAGTCTCTATCCTACCCTAGTGAATCAGTTACCCTGGGTTGAAATCTCAGCTGTGGAGAAATGCCAGCAATTACGTCACCCCACCCCCACAGGCAACAATTGGAAAAGGAAAATCAAACCTTCCCACAACCACACATCCAGGGTACCACTTGGATAGTCCTAGGGCAATTGGCCCAGTTCTAGAGGTCCAAATCAATTGTCTCAGTCAGCACCTATCTCAGGTGGGACAGTTCAAAAGGTCTCTGGCAACTAGATGGCAGGGGTCTGCTGACAACTCAAATATGACTTGCTCTGATCTTCTGTGGGGTCAGGAGGACCCACTCAGCAAATAAATTAGTCTGAAAAGGTTGATGCCTCCTTTTCCACCTTGCACCTCTGTCACACCCAGTCACTGATAACCCCACAGGGCTGTGACCCAGTTGCTTCCAATAAGCAGATACTCCAGGGGTTTGCACCTGCCTGAATCACAGGGAGATCTATGTCTCCTCAGCCAGGCTACTGTTCTCTGCCACTATCTGGAAGAGGGAGGGGGAGGCCTGACAATCTCGGGTGCTTAATGGAGACTGGGGCTGTTCACTCAGTTTCAGCCCTGCTCCTGATTGATGTTACTGACAGAACAAAACAACTTTGCAGAGTTCGTTTCTGTCCCAGCTGTGTTCCCCTGCAGAACAGACACTGAGTTCACAGAACCTGCGACTCAGCCCTGTCCATACCGCTGTTCCAGTCTTGGCAGCAGTTTGTATTGGAGCGGCAGGGTTAGCTGTCAGTTCCAGCCTCTGCTTGCCCTCCTTTGTCTCAGCTAATTATCACCTGAGGGCCAGTGTGTCTTAGGATCAGCAAAATGGTCCTCTAGGTCTGTCTCCCCCCACCCCCGGGAATTTGCCAGCTCTGCGCGTGTGTATTCTAGTCCCCATGCTCCACCCAGGCCGATATTGCCTAAGGCAAACTCTTTACTCATGGGGTCTGCGTTTCCATCCCAGATCTGTTCTGCCAGTGGCTGCCACCAGAGAAGATGCCCAGCCTCCTCTGGTTGCCCAGAAAGACAGGGGTTGTGACTCTGGAATATCCAGAGGTGAGCCCTATTGTTGCTGCTGTAGCTGCTGCTCTTATGCCTTGGGGTACCACCGCTCCTGTATGGTTCCCTCTCAGCTGACCATCCTCTCCTTACTCCTGTGCTACAGAATCAGCACTGACCAGCAGCAGTCCATGCCCTGTCCACACCTCTTGAGAAAATACCCGAGATCTGGAGTCCTGGGGGGCAGGCTTCCAGACCTCAGAGTGAGAGTGGAGGGGAGTGCTGGGACTTCAGAATTGCAGGTAGAGAATATATATAGTTTTATACAGTTTTATGCCTGGCAGGAGAGTGCCATGGCACCCTAGTAGGGGAAGTAGGTCCAGTTTTTAGAGCGTCTCTCCTGTGGGATATAATGGAAGGACTTTTGAACTCTGCTCTCTTGTTTGTGGGGAGTACTGTGAGCCATTATCATGGGAGAAGGGACTCCCGTCTGCTTGGCGATGGATTTTGTACCTTTTGTTTGTATCCTTGGGGTCGCGGCAGGGTTGATGTGCATTCTTCAACCTTCTCTCTTGGCTCAGCTCTAATCCACCAGGTTACTTGCTAAACTTCTGTCTTTTAACTCTCCTTCTAGATGGGAGCCTCTGTGGAAAGCTGGCTTCAGTCAGCCATCTTGCCTCCGGCTGCCAGGTGGCCTTGTTTAGAAACAGAGCAACTCCCTGTGTCTCATTTTCTGACACAAGTCAAATGTAGTTTTAAGATCTAGGTCATTCTTCAGGCAACAGTGATTCTATTCAAGTATGTATTTCTTTATTTTTTTTTTTGAAGTTTAATAAATTCAATCATTTTTATTGCTTCATCAAAGAAATTTTTATTTATTTATTTTTTTAATTGTTTGGGATTCATTGAGGGTACAAAGAATTAGATTGCCCTGATTGCATTTGTTAGGTAAAGTCCCTCTTCAAGTCTGTATTTAAAATATCCATGTAACACAGGCTGTAGATAGATAAATAAATGACAGATATATACATACATACATATAAAATGCATCTCTCAAAAATCTGTTCCTCATCTCCCAAATAATAATACATCTCTCTTAAGCAGTCTTTAGGGCCTTCTTTATGAGAAATGTTACAGGTTTGTGGTTAGATTACACATGATAAATATACTCTAATGTATAGAATTCCTTATGTTTGGATTTATTTTAGCATACTATTCCAAGAATTTTTGACATTTCCACTATTCACTATATAGACCACTGCGTTGAGTGAAGGTTTTATTTAAAAAAAAAAACAAATAAAAAACAAACAAACCAGGCCACAAGTTAGAACCACTCCCAGCTGCCTGAGTTCACATACTGAATTCAGACTCTGCTAAGTGCACACATATATTCATAAACTCAGATCAGTCTGAAATTGTGTTCTTTCCTATTTGGTCTAGTTCCATAAGACTCTACTCCCACAAATACTCTACATGTTATACAAATATGTAAAAAATTTACAAAATCTGGGAGTTAATTTGAATGTATAAGCCTTTCCTTTCTTATTTGGCCTTGTAATTGGTCCACAGGGCATTTTAGAAAGTGACTATAGCTAAAAACCTGGATGGGCATGGATGTTTTACATTGGCTAGAGATGCTTCTGGGAATTTGTGTATTAAATTGGGTAATGGGTTTCAATGGAGAGATAAGAATTTCAGAGTCTCAGAGGTCAAATAACAGCCCAGAGACCTTAGTTACTGAAGCAAGGAGGGAAAGTTTATAATACTCTAAATGTGTGACTCAGAGATGTTTGGGAGTAGTCACTTGATCACCAAGTTCCTAATCCCAGATCAATGAGCGGGCCTCTTGGATCTCACCTGAACTGCCTAGAGATACACTGCTCGGCTTCCCTCTTTGATGACTTTGCTCAAATGTCAGCTTCTCCCATGCCCACCTATTTTGCACACACATTTTCCAACCCAGGAGTTTGTTCTCTCTACAATGCATGTTATATCTGTCTCCTCTAATATAACAGGATCTCAGTGAACACAGGGAAGTTGAATAACCCTGAGGAAGGACCTGAAGCAGGGCTGGCATTCATACAGCACTTGTCATTTATGGGGGTATTAAAAACCTTGGTTATCAAGATACGAACTATTTTAAAGCAGTAATCAAAAGAAAATAATATTACCACAAAAATTCATGATAAAAATATCATTAAGTACCGATATAATCAGTAATAATATCATACTGAGCCTTATTGGACACTGAAGCAAAAGAAAAAATCAGTAATACTGATCTCCTGGACTGGGATTTTTACAAAATGCCTTCCTCAGTAAAGGGGGAGATGGTGCACCTTACACTCCTATGACTCAGAAAGAAGTCTGATGTTTGAATGATGTCTTTCAATTCTGAGCAGACTTGTACCTCACTGCGGAGCATTTCTCTGACCAGTATTTTAGTTAGCACCAAGGAACTAAGAAACTCTAGCCCCAAGCTACAGTGCCATGGCATCAGCCTAGTTCACAGCAATCTCAAACTCCTGGCCTCAAGAGATCCTCCCACCTCAGCCTCCCAAGTATCTGGGACTACAGGCACCCACAACAATGCCTGACTATTTTTTAGAGATGAGGTCTCGCTCTGGCTCAGGCTGATCTTGAACTCTGGAGCTCAAATAATCCACCCACGTCTGCCTCCCAGAGTGTAAGGATTACAGGCAGGCCCTAGAGTCTGATTACTGGAAGCATTGAATACCATGCAGAATTCACTTTTCTGTGGGAAGAGGTAGCTCTTTGGTTCTGGGCCAGGGGTAGCTGAAGTTCTAGAGATAGTATCAGTGGGTGCTCAGTGAGGACAATGGTGCTGTCTTCACCTCACAGTTCTGTGTATTAGTTTGGTGTCATTTCTGACTGTATGGCCTCCCAATCTACTGTTCTGGCCAATGTATGTTACTTTCTTTTTTTTCTGATGATATTACCAAAAGGTTTCTGTTATTCACTACTAAAAGCCTTCACTTCCATACCAACATAGGTACCCACCAAATGAAGAATAAACACAAGCTTTAATCTTCAATAAAGGTCTGGCCTCTTAAGAGAAGATATATTTAATCTCTCCCTTAAATAGTGCCTAAAAGCATTACTCCGGAATTTCTCAACTTATCTTTCTGTTTCCTGTCCATAGTGGCTTGCACATGTAGTGTGAGTTACATAAATGCTGCTGGCTGAATGAGCAGTGATAAATATGACTCATACTATTAAATAAATCACCCACTGTAATAGACACCATATCCTTCACTTACTGCCTCTTCTATATTAACAACTAAGGAGTGGTGAGTATTTGAGCAAAGTTACGGTGGTAACCATTGATAGAGTACTGAAAAAGTGACCCTAAACAGGAGGGCATGTGTGAAATAAAGGAGAAATATTTCCCTTTGAAGAACAGGCCTCATTTTCAAGTGCAGTCTAGATCTAAGAGTTTAACCTCTCTAGGAACTTCACCCTTAGAACACAGTGGGAATGAGGGAACTTTGTGTACACCTGGGATGCAATTGAGGCCACGAGTCCTTGTTCAGTCACAGACATGACCTTTTCCTTCTACCTGCCTCTAGCAGATCCCTGTGGGCTTTCTGGATGCCTGAATCTGCCTGGCCTGGCTGCCCAAGGATGGTGTTATTAAAAGAGACTGATGCCAACAGGAATAAAGGATGCCAGCTGGGAGGTTGGAGGCATGGGCAGGTTCCTCAATGGTGAATGAATCTGTGTGTCTCCTGCCTCAGTGCTATGCATTTAGCATTGAGTGAGGAAGTTGTTTGGGGAATGTTGTAAAAATCTTAGTGAAGACTGTATTGATTTCTATTTGCTCCCTCATTTTATGTTTAGCTATGGGTTGCAATACCAACAAGACTTCAGAGATTCTGGAAATTGGTTAGGGAAGCTGCTGGACAAGTGTGTCAAGGGAAACAAAGTAGACAGACTGGTCAGCAGAGAGTTTCACATAGCTTCCAAATGTGTCACTCCTGCAGTGTCCTGTTCCTTCCCAAAGGAGGACTCGGGATCACATAAATAGTACCAGGGACAAGTGCCCTTTCTCCCCTCCCAGGATAAAAGAAGCCAAAGTTCTGTTAATGCGACAAATTCTTCAACAGACTCTGAACTTTAGATAAGTAGGATCTATGGCCTCATAGGAAACATTTTTAGCCAGGAGTTTTTACAGCAAAGTTATCTACTACTGAAGATGATAGCACTAGTGGCGTATTCACAGGGGTGACATGTGTGATAAATGAGTCTTCTTGGAACCTCAATCCAAAAAGCTAGGGGATCGGACGTTTTCTCCTCTAAGAGAAAATGCTTTTTCCCTTACACCTACAAAGAGCCGATGTAATCAGCAGCGATGACCTGTAATGTTTCTGCAATCCCCAGCCCAAGCCACCTTTGTCTTCTCAATGCCATCAGGTCAAGAGCATACATGATAGTCATTGGAATTCAAAGCTGGCATGAAATCTGGGAGATATCCTGCATCCTCTTATCCTTGCCAAAGCAAGCAAATTAATTCTGTTAACAGCTTGCCAAGTCAGCCAGCCTGGTAAACTCTCCAGTCTTAGAAGGGAAATCTACACGTGTATTGGTTCATATTGTTTTTCTCTCCTCAGTGTGATCTTGGGAATCTTGCCAGCAGGGCTGATGGCTGTCGTCTGATGATGCCATGTGAAGTCTTTAATAAGCTGACATTTCCTGTTGCTGAGCTGCCATGTCTGAAGGCCAAACCAAACAGGGTTTGGATCCCAGACTGTTTTTGTCTCTTTCCCTTCCTTCTCCTGGTCCAATCCTCTGGTCTGCGCTCTTCTGCTTCTCAGTCTTGCCTGTGTGGAGGTACAGTGCAATGATTCCATGCCAGGTGCTGCCTTCCAACCAGACCAAACCTACCAAAAGCCCTTGAGAGTAAGGCAGCCCAAGGTGTGATGCTAGCTTTGTTTTGAGACCCAGAAAGGAAGCCTTGGCTGGAAGAGTTTCCTGTGAGGTGGAGAGGTAGTTTTAGGAGGAATACTAAAGCTTTTCTGTTCCAAAGCTCTTGTTACTATTCATTGAAATATATGAGTAAAAACTAAAAATGATGAGGTTAAGGAAGTAAAAGTTAGGAGTAGGAAAGTAAGAAAGAGTGTGGCCTGCTCAACTGGCCTAAGCGTCCATTTGCAACGATCTTACTGTATTACAATCTGGATGGATTATGGCCTCATACCACTAAAAATGAGAGCCCTACAGATGAACTTTAGAGTTTCATGTTGTTTCTTAAAAGTATGGGCAAGACTACTGAGTTAGTAGGTCAAGGACTGTCCTCTAGGGTAGGTTAATGGCACCAGCAGAGTCAGGCAGGGCGTGACCTACACAGAGTTCTGCAGTAGCCAAGGACAGTAGCATTCTAGAGTCAAGCTCTCTGCTATCCTCATATATTAACATCACAGGAAAATGCTTTGCTTTATGTGTAGTGGGGTATGAAATAAGATATATGAAATAAAGGAGGAGTTTAGAGCATCATTTCCTTCCAACATTTTGAGGTTAACATACCTACTAGATAATGTCTTAGCCAAGGTAGCACAACCTTAAAATTCAAGCAACTGTTTATCATTATCTTTAAATATTTTTTCACCGAAATATCCCTGTATAGGGATACTCAGAGTCTTCTGATTCTCATATTTTGTTTCCTTTTTTTTGTGTGTGCTTTCCAAGTGTCAGGAAATATATTTATTTTTATTGCAGTGTGAAATTGGTATTTCTGAGACTGTATGGCTCACTAGTTTTCTCTAGAGAATGACCATTTTTCCAGAACTAATTGAATCTGACTCCTTCCTCTGTGTAGCTTCACAGAGAAATCTGGTTTTGTTCAATGTAGCAGTGTCAACTCAGTAACTGGACAATTCCTGAGCTAATGACACTGGACAGCTTGCTCTAAATTTATGGTCTAGGTTGCTATCGTTCTTTTTTTTTGTATTGGTTTAGATGGAGTAATAAACTGAAATGACTAATGGGTCCAAGCAAGTAACATAAATAATTAGTGAAATCAGTTACACAAAAGATAGTAAATATTCAACATTAGAGTTTATAAGCAATAGGCAGAGTCATAGCAAAAAATCCATATGGAGGCAAATATTCAGTTTTAACTTCTGGAAAGATCTCTCTACACAAGAGAGAACCCTAATATCCACAGGAAGGAACTGAATAAAATAAGGTTAACAATTAACCATATGGGAACAAATTCATGACGAGGCCAGAGTTGGAGACGGAGCTAGAAACATTAGTCAGGCAACAGAGCAGATGAGAGCAGGAGGAGGCTTAGCTCCTCCCAGTGCATGAAAATAACCAGGATTTAATGATTAGTAAGCCTTTAAAACTGCATAAAAACAGGACTAGCTGCTAAACTCTGGACCCAGAATCTGATTATCCATGAAGTCGAAGTAGGCCTGGGGCATGTGGAACAGGCAGGAACAACTGAGCAGAACGATCCTGGGGCAGTGGACAGCCATTCACTTCCACATTCTATTCTCTGGATGGGTCGAGGAATGAGGCTCATGCATCTTTGTTATTTTGTTGGCCTTATGGATAATTTAGAATGTTAATTATTTTAAAAAATAGAAAATGAAGAGACAAAAAAAAAAGAAAAAAATAATTTTTTCTTTTAGATCAGCATTATACACTCCTATAGGATATTTGCATGTACCATGGTCATTTCACAGTCAATATAATTTTAATTAAACTATCCCTAAATCTATTCTTTAAAAGAGTTCCCGTGGTCTTAGTGAATGATACTGTTATCTAACTAATCACTCAAGCCAGGTGCTCAGGACTCATTCATAATTTCTCTTTCTCCTATTCTTTCTTATCTAAGTCCTATTTATTTAATTGTCTAAATTCTCTTGGAATTCATTTTTTCCTCCCCATCTCCCTGCTGTTACCTTAGTTTGTAGCCTTTTTATCTCTCACACAGTGATTGCAACAGTTCTAGTTGATCTGCCTGCTGCAGGTTTCTCTTTTGTAAATCCATCCCTGTCAATAACACTGGTTCATCTAAAACAAGATATTGATTATATTTTTCTCCTAAATGCACTTCAATCTTTGCTAATTACCTAGCAAAAGTCACAAAGTAGCTGTCCACATGCTTAATACACCAGGAAATTATATGTTGTTTGTCCTGAACCAAACAAATAGAAAAGCTTTCACCATAAAGTAAATATTTAATAATTGGACTTAAATTACATACATTAAAATTAAATGCTTCTGATCATTAGAAAACAACTCTCAGAGAGTGAGTCAGCAAGGCACATAGTGTTATTTGCAACTCATAGTTCTGGCAGAAGGTTTTATTCAGAATATATAAAGTTCTCCTAAAATTTAGTTTTAAGAGGCAGACAGCCTAATAAATAGAATAGATAAAATATTAACAGTCATTGCACAAGAAAGGACGTCTCAATGGCCAATAAATATCCTGACAAAGAGCTTAAAAACACTATTAACTACCACTATTTACCTATCAGAATGGCTGAGATGAAAATTCCAGACCATACAAGAAAGGACATAGAGCAAGAAGAACATTCACACATTGTTGGTGAGAATGGCATGGCAGTATTCTATAAGCTGAATATATGATGTCATGAGTATATGTTCATTATAGCAATTCTGCTCTAGGTTACACACATAGAAAGTTATCAAAATAGGCATCAAAAGACAAGCTATATGTTCATCAACGATAAAATGAATGAAGAAATTGTGGAACATTATACAACAACAAGAATACGAAAACTACTGCTACGCTCCAAACATAGATAAATCTCAAAAACATAATGTTCAGTAAAAGGAATCAAATGCAGAATGTATCCATGCTGCATGATTCCGTGTATGTTTATTTCAAACCCAGAGAAAATTCATCTGTGGCGTTAGAACTCAGGTTAGTAGCAATCTTTTGAAAACGATATGGGCAGTCGCTAGAAAGGAGTCTCAGGGAGTCCAAGATGCTGGTGATATTCTTTTGCCACCTCACTGCTTTTTACATGGGAGTGTTTGCCTTGTAAGAGTTCAAGATTCATACTTTTAATTGTTCACTTTTCTGTCTATATATTTCCTTTAATGAAAAGCTTCAGAATGTATCATTTAAAAAATGAACACAGGAACACTTTTTAATGAGATAGAGAACTCCTTTATGCAACTTAATAAAACTGATTTTGTTCTTGCTTTGAGACTATATTATCTAATTTGAATTATACAGTTTCATGCTTATTTATTTATTTTATACATAGATGTTATACTATTTTCAAAGGCCTTTAAATGATCCACTGTCCTTTTCACAACAGGAAAAACATCCTTTGAATGGCTGTCAAATTAGTTAAGAATGCTCTCTTCCTCTCTATAACATACTACCTAGGAAAAGAAGGTTTTATAAAACATGAAAATTTAGGTACTTTCATGAGACAATTATGAAATTTTTGTTCATAGAGATTTGGTCATTCATTTGTTCTTACTGATATAAAAGGCAGATTAATTATTATGATAAATAAAATAATGTTTTTCTTTAAGTCATATAAAATACAATATTACTGAACAAATCAGACTATAGGTTATGACACTTTTGTCACTGTTTCTATTTTTTTATATTAGAATAAGAAAAGATATGTCAGTAAGTAATCAATATGGTACTTACTAAGAAATCAAGAATGTATGAAACTGTCTTTACACCTAAAAAAATTATAAGAAATCACTACCGTGAACTAGAGCAGATAAGCTTGACATGAATAAATGTGGAATTCTAAGCATAAAAGATTGCAAAAAAATATTAAATATTTAATATTACTTCTATTAAAAGTTGTTTAAAAGGAAAAAACCCTTATTCAATTTTATACTTTTTTAAGAAGAAGTGAATTTCTTGGAATTGTTAAAGACCCATCTTACCACACATACAAAAAAGATACTCATTGTATTAGAACATATTTACCTTTGTTCCCAGTGATAAACTTTAAAAATACATAAAAATAATTCAAGCTGAAAATTACCATGTAAAGCATAACATTCATAAAGAGAAATTCTGAAGAAGAGTTAGTGACAAGTAAGGATCAAAATACTTCTTGTTGCGTAATTCATGTTTTATTTGTAGAACTTTGTGAAACATTCATAACAAAATCTGAGACTCACGTGGTTTCAGTTTCCAATAAACCTGAAACTCAGATAAGTTCAACGAAAGTTTTGCCAAGGTTCATGAACTTTCATCAAATGTGGGCTGACTCTTTTTTGCAGGGGTGTGAGTTGGACCATTCAATAATTTCCACCATGTTTAGACTAGATTTCTTAACAAATGAAAGCTTTCAGATGAAAGCCAAAGAAGGTTAAACTACGAAAACAATCTTATACTTACTTTTGATAAATACAATGTAATGCAAATTTTCTTCACAATTTTTTTAAATCAATTTTGGCAGGACAAAAAATATCTTACTTTGATATTCTATTTCTTCTTACCACAAAATTAATATTACTTGTGATGCTACTTCTCATGAAAAGCAATGGGAGTGAACATAAGTGTATATATAGTGACAAAATACTAACGTTTATGGTTCAGTTGCTGTTTTAAATGATTTACATTTATATAATATATTCTTATTACAGTTCTGTATAGTATTTCCTCATACAGACCAAACTATGTTTCAAAGAAAGGTTAAATAATTTGTTCAATGCCATCCAACTAATAAGTTACAGAAGCAAATATTTAACCTAAAGAATACAGTTATTGAAATCAAATTCTGAACTTCTATGACACTGCGGCATTCACTATTAGATGTCTACCGGAATTCATCCTCTTCCTTTTTCTCTCTAAGAGGATAAAGGCAATAATAATTGAGCAGAAGAGTAGAAGGAACCTGGGTCTTTGATTACTTTATTGGTCTCATTACCAACCTAGTTTTTCCTATTTCTAGGTTTCTTGGTACCAGAGAAATACCAAATGCCTTTACTTATTTAAGTTTCATTATAGCTATTTCGAAAGAGGTATTGCTTATCACCTTATCTTACCATAATTATAAGAGCAACAACGACGATCCCAACACCTGACACAAAATCTAAATGTGTTGCTTGTAAAGCAAGGGAAAGTTGCGTTTTCTTAAATTTCAGAGTAATTTGAGGGCACAAAGAATTAGTTTACAGTGTTTGCATTTGTTAAGTATAGTCCCTGATGTTGTGTGCCCCACCCCCTGAAGGTGTGCCACATACCCCCATATTGTGCCCATTAAGTGGGAGCACACCAATGCCCCTCCCCACCTCCCATCTTGAATTGAATTGAGTTTTTCTCTTTCATGGGCATGGATTAGATCATCTACTGGCTTCGTGTTAGTATTGCCTGTATCAGTATCTTTCTGAGAAATCAATATCTTTCTGAGAAAGCTGGGAGTTGACCTTACAAAGGGTCTTGGGAAACTTAGTGTTCCAAGGATTGATGGATCTTCAAAGGCAGGAATATTTAGGTATTAGCTGACTTTTTAGCTAGGAAACTGTGATGATTTGAGTGAGGCTATCACTGATTAACTGACTTGAAGGAGTGTATTTACTCAGTTAGGATGCTACTAATTGGCTGATTTCAGAAACGACAGGTTGTCACTCACTGGTTGGCTTTCTGTGCGGTGGTTACAGAAGCCAGTTTTCATTTATTTTCACTGTGTTTAACAACTCGGTTCTGGTGGTTACTTGTAGCTATGGTAAAGGGCAATCAATTCTTTCCTGGAAGGACAGAGGCTTCTTACAGTGAATATGATGTGCACAAACAGAGAGATCGCTTAGAAGTCACAGTAATTCACAGTTTCTAGTGTAAAGTTTGAGAATCTATACTTTTGTATTTTTATCTCATGTTGAAGATTAAGGGGCATCTGTACATTTTGTTTGATTTGTTTTAGAAGGTAACACCATTTACATGTTACTATTGATATAAAAATCCTCTTGTAAAGAAGTACCCAGACCCTGGAAGGAAAATATTCTTAAGAATGTTGTTTAAAACACTTTCTACCCATTTGAAAAAGTGTACTTCCAAAGACTGAGTTAGTTAATTTAAAAAAGAAAAAAACAGATGAAATGTTTCTCAACCTTTGCAATCCCCATTAAAATACTATGATCATACTTCCAAGATTTGGAAAAAATAATTCTTCACTTTGTATGGAACCAGAAAAAGACCCATATAGCCAAGGCAATTTTTACTAATAAAAACAAAGTCAGAGGAATCACTCTACAATACTTTATGCTATACTACAAGGCCATCGTGATCAAAACAACATGGTATTGGCACAAAAATAGAGACATAGACATTTAGAACTGAATAGAAAACCATTAGATGAAACTATCATCTTACAGCCACCTGATATTGTTAAGTTACCTAACAAACGCAATCAGTGCAACAATAAAACAAAATCAAAAGAACATACGCTGGGAAAAAGAATCCTTATGCAATGAATGGTGTTGGGAGAACAGGGTAAGCATGTGTAAAAGACTAAAAATGGACCCACACCTTTCACCACTTACAAAAATTGATTCAAGATGGATAAAAAATTTAACTATAAGGCATGAAACAATAAAAATCCTCGAAGAAAGTGTGGGGAAAACAATTGAAGATATCAGCCTGGGGAAAGATTTTATGAAGAAGACTTCAGAAGGAATTGTAGCGACAAGAAAAACAAAGAAATGAGACTTAATTAAACTGAAAAGCTTCTGTACAGCTATGAAGACAACAACCAAAGCAGACAACCTTCAGAATGGGAAAAGATATTTGCATGTTACAAATCATACAAAAGCTTGATAACTAGGATTACAGAAAACTCAAATTAATCAACAAAAAAAGACCCATCAAGCCCATATGTCACTGGGCAAGAGACATGACCAGAACCTTCTAAAGAAGACAGATGAATGGCTACCAAACATTAGAAAAAATGTTCATTGTCCCTAACAATCAGAGAAATGTAAATCAAAATCACCGTGAGATACAACCTAATCCCTGTGAGAATGGCCCAGATCACAAAGTCTCAAAGCTGCAGATGCTGGCGTGGATGTGGAGAGAAGGGAGCACTTTTACACTGCTGGTGGGACTGCAAACTAATACAACCTTTCTGGAAGGAAGTATGGAGAATCCTCAAAGAACTCAAATTAGACCTCCCATTTGATCCTGCAATCCCATTACTGGGCATCTACCTAGAAGAAAAAAAAGTTATTTTTCCTAAGGACATTTGCACTAGACTGTTTATCACAGCTCAATTTACAATTGCCAAACTGTGGAAGCAACCTGAATGCCCATCAACGAAGGAATGGTTTAACAAGCTGTGGTATATGTTTACCATGGAATACTATTCAGCCATTCAAAGAGATGGAGACTTTACATCTTTTCTATTAATGTAGATTAAGTTGGAATGCATTCTTCTTAGTAAAGCATCACAAGAATGGAAACACAAGAATTCAATGTACTCAATTTTAATATGAAGGCAATAGATGACCTAATTCATGGTTGGGGGTAGGGGAATGAGGGAGCAGGGAGAGGGGAGGGGAAGGGAGGGAGTTTGGGGCGTCATGATGTATGACACACCTCTTGGGGGTGGGACACAATTATAACAGGGAATTTACCTAACAAATGCAACCAGTGTAAAACCTAATTCTTTGTACCCTCAGTGAATCCCAAACCATAAAACAAAAACCAAAAACATATTGATTTGATTCAGACTCAGTGGTCTTTTTTTGGCAGCATTCATAAACAGGAGGTGTATAAGGACATATGATGTGCCATTTTTAGAATTCTGTCCTGTTTTCATTTAGCTTTCAATTCCACAGAACAAATGGAAATATTTAAGACTATTTAAAATTGACTTTAAAATTCTTTATTCAAATAAAATGTGTGGATTTTTATATATCACATTTATAATTGAAAATCAAGCAGCCAACAAGTTTTCGCCATATCAAGACAGTAGGTTCTTGTGACTACCTTCCTGCATGAGTTTTAAAACTTGAACATCATGTTACTTGTTACTACGTGTGCCATTGGACTCTTTTCTACTTTCATGAAGATTTACAGAATGGAGATACATTAGATGGTTAATAAATCATCCCTTAGTGGAGCAACTATACCATTTATAGCTGCCTAAATTTGAGTTCGGTAAGGTTTATAATAAAAAGATTATAGTTATTTACTCAGGAAATCAAACCAGCTAAGTGGTAGGATAGCTTTCTGAAACAGATGCATTGCTTCAGTCTTGTGTTTATTGCATGCATATCAACATTTATCATGGTTTCCTGGCCCCTTTGTAGTTCAACTCTGACAACTGTAAGTCCACAGAAAAGATGAGACACAGTGGTAAATCCAAATGAAGAACAATTACTTAAATAAGTGGAACACATGCTTGGCATTGTGGTCATCAATGATTTGTACAGCATTTAACGGAAAAATAACACAGTCTCTGTTAGTGCTAAGAGTATAATCAGTAGCATTTTCAAAGTTGTAAGACCTTTTAGTTATCTGGCATAAATACATAGAAGAGTAACTAATGTAGGGAAAATACCATTTGCATTGAATCTATTATTAACAAGTCTTAACACAATAACTAAGAATTAGTTAACACAATAACTAAGAAAATGCCATGAAGGCCATGTTAACCAGTTTGATGAAAATATTTCAACTTGTATATAAAACCAGAACATTATACCCTATGACTGCATTAATGTACACAGATATGATTTAATAAAAAGAAAAAAAAGTCTTTTTTAAATGGAATTCTTCGATCTTTAAACCTATTTCTCATTCATTCACTCAAGCAACTCCAGCTTTTGGTAGAAATTTCTTCTGCTGCTGGTCGGTCCTGTCACACTAATCTTAGGTACCATTTGGAACTCTGTGCTTGACCAGGACTTTCATCAGAGCTCACACATCCTGTTCTTGATAGTGATCTGATTATTTGCTCTCTTCCCTAGAGGATTTGCATTAAATATGACACTATTGTGCACTATGAACCTTCTCTTGGTTTAAACACACTTCAAGGCATATCCTGTATATAATACACTGGGGGGAAATGGTGGTCAATCATTTATTCTTGAAGGCCCCAGGTCTGTCAGTATCTGTACTCCCTTATTTGTCCATAAGAGAAGTGTTCTGAGCATATCATTGGCTCTGTAAGGCTACAGAATGTATTGTGTGGCTTCTTTATCAATTAACTATGTTCTATCTTTAATATCAGTTAAAACTAGAAAAAAAATAGTTTTAAATCCTATTACAAAACATCTTCTACTTAAGAAGAGTTTTATAAACTTGAAATGAGATAGTTAAAACTATTGTTTTGACCTGTTATAAGTATTCAGCACATGTCCTCCTTCCAGGATTTCCGACATTATTTGACACATTTCTTTACATTGTATTTTAAAAATATAGCAGAAGCTTTGCAAAAACACATGTGAAAGGAACTTGGTGAAAATACTGTCTATATAAACTTGACAAATTCAATTCATGGAAAAAACCATAATGTCAACAAGGTCTCTGTCAGAAGGTTACAACACTTCCCTGCTATAATTATTCTTATTATTTTATCTCTCTTAGCAACAGATTATGATTTGTTTAAGTGAAATAATTCTTTAGGAGGTTGACACTGAGATGACTTAATACGCAATATGGCTTGGGCTTGTTAAACTGCAAAGAATTAATCCCAGTAGATTTCACAAATAGCACCTGCGCAAGCCTGCTAGAGATGTCTGTCTACATGGAATGTGTCAGCAAAGTTTGGCAGGACTGACAGACTGAATTCTTGACAACTCTTGTTCCTTAAGAACCTTACTTTTTTTAAACTACTGAATATTTGTTTGGAAATTAACCCTGAGTTAGCCAGTTTTGAATGGCTATATAATCACAACTTGATTTTATACATTGCGAGATATATAATAAGTAGTATTAATTGCTCTAATATAAGTTTCCAAATATATCTTCAGGAGGGATTCAGAATCTTTTTGAGTATGAATATTAATAAAAAGTGCATCATTGGATGTATATAAAGAAATATTAGTCAACTTCAATATAGGATATTTTACAGTTCAAAAGTCTAAAAAAGTAGACTTTTTTAGTTCATTTGGTAGAATGACTATAAAAATGATTTGTTCTCCACCCCTCTGAGCATCATATTCTTTGCTGCATAACTGCAAATACTGACATAGAGAGGATTTATCCCTAGTGTATAATTCTGGGATGGCCTTATGACTTGCTATGGCCAATAGAAGGCTCAGCCCTCAACATTTAATCCCTTAAAAAGTTGAACTTGCTTCTACATATTCTCCCACCCTCATCTCTTTCTCTCTCTCTCTTTTTCTCCCCCTGCCTTCTCTCTTGACCCTGAAACCACCTCCCAAATTTGGGATAGCCTGCTGAAAGATGGCAGGCCACTTGGAATAAGTCCAAGGTTTCCGTGCCAAGGACTTTCTAAACCAATCAACCCTAGATCACATGTCAGCTTTCTGCAGACACTTGAGTGAGCCCAGGCAAGATCAGCTGAGCCAAGCTTAGATTAGCAGAATCACTCAGTTGACTAATAGACTCATGAGAAATAACAAATTGTTGTTTTAAGCCACAAGGTTTTGAGATAATATCTTCTGTGCAACTAAAGAAGCAGAAGGGCTTACTTGGTAATGATCAGGCCCTTTCTTCCTAACAATAGACTGATTTATAAACTACTGTATTAGTGAGCTGGATTGCCATAATGAAATTTTATAGATAAAAACTGCCCGAGAGATCCCTAAGCTTTTGCCTGTGGTGCACCTTCAGGCCTCATACAAAGAAGCAAGTGATGGCTAAGGCAGAGTTGTAAACAATTTGCCTAAGAGTTGAAGGAGCATAAAAATAGAGAGCCAATGTGTAAAAAATGAAAAAATATTTTATTCTTTTTCTTTCTTTCTTTCTTTTTTTCTTCAGAGATTAAAGAAAACTGTGTTAAAACACTAGCTGACCACTAGGTTAATAGAACACAGATGTCAGTGTTCACGTAAGATAACAGATTTTATAAAAAGAGTTTATAAACTCTTTTATAAACAGATTTTATAAAAAGAGTTTAGAAGAGTTAACAAACAAACAAACAAACAAACTCACAAACAAGCGACAACAAAACTTGAGGAGTGAGGATAAACTGATTTTCAGAGCTGTCTCACGGTAATATTCAAAATATCTCTTGTCAATAAAAATTATAATGCATTCAAAGATAGAAGGAAGTATGGACTATTCATAGAAAAAAATAAATTTTAAAAGTCTATGAAGAATCCTAAGTATTAAATTTACCAGGCAAAGATTTCAAATCAACTATATTAAATATGTTCAAAGAGCTAAATGAAATCATGGAGAAAGAGTGAAAGGAAACTAGAAAAACCATGTCTGCCCAAATGGAAAATGTCAAAAAACAGACATTATTTAAAAAACACCAAATCTGTAGTCAGAAAGTACAAAAATTGAAATTACAAGGTCACTAGAGGATTTCAATACCAGATTTGAGCAGAAAGAAGAATCAGTAAATTTGAAGATAGGTTAATTAAGATTATTTAATCTAAGGAACCAAGAATAAAAAAAAAATAAATAGAATCTAAGTGTTTTGTAGGACACCATCAAACTGACCAACATATGCATAATAGGAGTTCCAGTGGGAGAAGAAAGAAAGGAGGAAAAAGAATATTTAAAAAACAATGGTCAACCAATATATATCTGGGCATTGTGGTGGGCACCTGTAGTCCAGCTACTTGGGAGCCCTGAGGCAAGATGATCAATCACTTGAGCTCAAGAGTTTGTTTGAAGTTGCTGTGAGCTATGACCCCATGCACTCTACCGAGGGTGACAAAGTGAGACTCTGTCTCAAAAAAATAAATAATAATAATAACAATGGTCAAAATGTCCCAAATTGGATGAAATACATGAATCCATGCATACAAAGAGCTGCGAAATCTCCAGGAAAGATAAATTTTTAAAGATCCACATTGAAATACATGGTAGTCAAATGAGTAAAAGCCAAAGTGGCTGCATCATTTTACTTTCCTAGTAGCAGTGTATAGGTATCTCTCAGAGATACTGTGGGTTCAGTTCCAGACCACTGCAAAAAAGCAAATGTTGGCTGTGTTGGGTGGCTCATGCTTATAATTCTAGCTCTTTGGGAGGCTGACATGGAGGGTTGCTTTGAAGACAAGTAATTGAGGCCAGCCTGACTAATATAGCAAGACCCTATCTCTACTAAAAATAGAAAAATTAGCCCTGCTACACAGGATGCTGAGGCAGGTATTGCTTGAGCCAAGGAGCTTGAAGTTGTAGCAAGCTAAAATGATGCCACAGTGCTCTAACAGTGCAAGACTGTACCTCAAAAAGAGAAAAAATAAAAAGCAAATATTATAACAAAGACAGTCACATAAAGTTTTTGGTTTCACAATGCATATTCTGTACTGTATTATAGTCTATTCATTATTCAATAGTATTATGTTTAAAACTTTTACACACCTTAACTTAAAAATATTTTATTGCTAAAAAATGCTAATAATCATTTGACTTTACTGAGCCATATTTCTTTTGCTGGTGAAGGATCTTGCTTTGATGTTGATGGCTGCTCACTGGTCAAAGTGGTGTTTGCTGATGGTATGTATGCTATGGTAACTTCTTAAGGCAACAGTGAAGTTTGCCACATTGATTGACTCTTTCATAGAAAGTTTTTCTATAGCATATGACACTTTTGCACAACATTTACCTACAGTAGAACTTCTTTCAGAATCATTGAGTAAATTTTCTCAAATTATAGTTGATAATTTTACTTTATAAACTAAAGCATTATTCTAAATTCTTTGTTGTCTTTTCAGCATTGTTCACAGCATCTTTACTAGAAGTAGATGTTATATCAAGAAATACCAAGAAACACTTTCTTTCCTCATCCATAAAAAATAACTTCTCATCTGTCCAAATGTTATCATCAGATTGCAGCAATTCAGTTCCATGTTCAGGCTCCACTCCTAATTCTAGATCTCTTCTTATTTTCACCATATCTGCAATTATTTCCTTCACTTGCACCTTTCAAAGTTATCCATGAGGGTTGGAATCAACTTTTTTCAAACTCTTGTAAATGTTGATATTTTGACTCTTCTCCTGAATCACAAATGTTCTTGATGACATCTAGAATGGTGAATACTTTTCAGAAGGTTTTCAATATACATTGCCCAGATCTACCGAAGGAATCATTATCTATTTCAGTTATAGTTTATAAAATGTAATTCTTAAATAATAAGACTCAAAAGTAAATTACTCCTTGATCCATGGACTGTAGAAAGAATGTTGTGTTAGTAGGCATGAAAACAACATTAAACTCCTTGTACATATATGTGACAGCTCTTGGGTACCAGGTGCATTGTCAATGAGCAATAATATCTTAAAAGAAATCTTTTTTTCTGAGTAGTAGTTCTCAATAGTAGACTTAAAATGTTTAGTAAACCAAGTTGTGTTTACAAATGTGTTGTCTTCCAGGCTTTGCTGATCTATTGATAAAGCACAGGCAGAACAAATTTAGCATAATTCTTAAGGGGTATAGCATTTTCAAAATGGCATATGAGCATTGGCTTCAACATAAAGTCACCAAATGCATTAGCCCCTAATAAGAGAGTCATCTTGTAGTTTGAAGCAAGGAATTGACTGCTCCTCTCTAGTTATGTAAGTGCTTGATGGCATCTTTTCTGATACAGGGTTGTTTCATGTACATTGACAATACACTGCTTTGCGTAGCCACCTTCATCAACTAGCTTCTCCATCAGGACTTGCTACTTCACCTTGCACTTTTATGTTATAGAAATGGATTCTTTCCTTAAACTTCATGAACAAATCTCTGCTAGCTTCCAACTCTTCTTCTATAACTTCCTCAGTTCTCGCAGGCTTCACAGAAGTGAAGAGAGTTAGAGCCTTGCTCTGCATTAGATTCTGACTTAAGGTAATTTTGTGGCTGGTTTGATCTACTATCCAGACCACTAAAATGTTTTCCGTAATAGCAGTAAGGCTTTTTTGCTTCTTATCAATCATGTTTTTGCTAGAGTAACATTTTTAATTTTCTTTAAGAACTTTCTATTTGCATTTACAACTTTGCTGAATGTTTGGTGCAAAAGACCTACCTTTCAGCCTTTCTTAGCTTTCAACATGCCTTTTTCAATAAGCTTAATAATTTCTATATTTTGATTTAAAGTGAGATACTTGAAATTCTTCTTTTCACTTACAAACTAGAGAACATTGTAATGTTATTAATTGGCCTAATTTCAGTATTGTTGTGTCTCAGGAAATAGGGAAGCCCAAAGAGAAGGAGAGAAATGAGCAAATAGCCAGTCATTGGAACCGTCAGAACACATTGATTAAGTTTACAGTCTAATGTGTGGTTGGAGGCAACCCTAAAACAGTTACAATAACAAATCAAACACCACAGGAGTCATCATAACATATATAATAACAATGAAGTTTAACACATTATGAGAATTACCCAAGTGTGACATAGAGACACAAAGAGAGCACTTGCCTTTGGAAAAATGACACCGATACAATTGCTCAATGCAGGGTTGCCACAAACCTTTAATTTGTAAAAAATGCAACATCTGTGAAGCTCAACAAAGCAAAGTTTAATACAAAAAGGTATGCCTGTATAAGTACTTTGATTTCTCCATATCATCACCAACACTTGCCAACATCCATCTTTCTTATTATAGTCATATTACAGGATGAGAAGTGGTGTCTCATTTTTGTTTTTATTTGCATCTCTTCATGACTAATTATGTTAAGCATTTTTTCTGTGCTTATTAAGAAAATGTCTTAAACTGGCAATTGGAGCAAAATATTTTGACCTTTGATACAGCTGATGTGAAGATAATTCAAGTAGGTATACTCAATGAGACAGATTCGATTAGTCATTAAGTATGGTGAGGGATAATTCTCACATTTGAGAATTATCGACATTATTGACAAACTAGCCTTGAGGAACTCTTTTCTCATGTGAGGATAAGTTCATGAAGGAAAATTTATCTGAGGCCTATGAAGTAATCCCACCAAATTAAGCAAAAGAAGCATTGCTCAAATGTTGCAAGGGGGAATGTAACTCTGAAAAGGATGTGTTTTGGAGACAATAAAACATTTCAGAAGCTGTTCTATTTTTTCAGTTTGGTACAAGGCCTGACTATATGAAATAAGAACAGAAAACCATAATCCGAGAACCAGTTGAAAAGAATATATGAGTAAAATGAAGATAATTCATCAAGGTAAACACTTCACAATTAACAGAATTAAAATCTTCATTTGGGGTAATGAAAAACAGGAAATCAGCAAGGTGAAGAACAACAGTAAGAAACAGTCCTTGAATTAGTTGGAAAATTGTACCACTTTTAATGATAAGAGAGTTTATGGATATTGAAGAAAGAGACTGAACTATGGAAAAATTAAACAATGAAGTTCTCTAGATTCAGGTCTCCCACTACTTCTCTCTCTTTTTTTTTTTTTGTAGAGACAGAGTCTCACTTTATGGCCCTTGGTTAGAGTGCCGTGGCATCACACAGCTCACAGCAACCTCCAACTACTGGGCTTAAGCGATTCTCTTGCCTCAGCCTCCCGAGTAGCTGGGACTACAGGCGCCCGCCACAGCGCCCAGCTATTTTTTGGTTTGCAGTTCAGCCGGGGCCGGGTTTGAACCCGCCACCCTCGGTATATGGGGCCGGCTCCCTACCGACTGAGCCACAGGCGCCACCCTCCCACTACTTCTCCAAAGTGACTTCAACCCTGTAATATGTCTTAAGATTATCTGTGTTGCCCATCTCTGAATGGCAAGATCCAGTATCTCTATATGGACATCTAGCAGACAAGAAGTATGAATGAATGAACATCATAAGGAAGACTGGGAAGTTTTACTCACCTTTAGGAAGGCTGAATGTAACCCCAAAAAATCAACCTAAATTCATTTTACACTTGTGGGGGAGAAAATCAACAGGTTTACCTTAGATTATTTATTTCTGAAAGACTATTTCTTCTATACAGTGAATTTTTCAAGGCATTATAGAGCCAGTGGACAGATAAAATTTAGCAATCAGTAAATCTTTGTGATGATCAAGTAATAGTAGGAAAATTTGATTTTCTTCTTTATGGGAGACTGTGGTTATTCCTTATTTCAACGCAACTTAATTTTGTCCACCACAAATTTTTCCTTGATAAATTACTAACACAGATAACACTATTAATTCATATTGTCTATATAGATGTTATAACATACCCTAGATTTCTAGTCAACACCCTATGAAAATAGCTAAGTGCCCTTAAAAGATATGATTAAATATATTTAAATGTAATCTTTTCAAATTTCTTATCATTTTGTGCATTCCGGTTTGACCCAATTCTGCCAAAAGAGAGGTGTTGAAAACAAAACAATTGCCATAAATTTTACTGAATACACTTAGGAGGATTCCTGGCCTATATTCTGATTATACTTCTATTCCACTGCCAAGGCCTATCCCTTTCCAAGGAATCGAGATTAGATTGTTTAAAGAAAATAAATCATCATGGAGCTGCCAGGGTGCAAGGAAAACACTCGCTCTTGGCCACTCCTTCTAAGTCATGGCATAAGCTCCTTCCTTTCCCTCACTCCTCCTGCCTCAGACAGCAAAGGATATAAAGAATTCAGCACATTATGTACTGATTTTAAGTTACTATGTCTGTTTGCATATCTTATCGTCATAGTGACAGGTGCCTTGGAAATTGATGGAGAGGTTGCCAACTGTGATGTTTATTCCTGCCCCCAAACTCTCATCAAGCCAACAGTGTATCTTATCAACATTTGCCTCTGAGCATATTACATCTCCTGACAATTACCAGTGTGTACAGGTAATTGTCATTGCACATTGACTCAGATTGTTGGAATGAGTTAAAAAAAGCATTCCAATTCCAGGAATTCTGATTTCCAAAGAACTCTGGAAATATAATTTAAATAATTAAAAACTGATGAATACTGTTTATTCCATAAAATACATTGTGGCCACAATGACTTAAAAGTGCTCTAGTTGGAAATATTTTCTTAACCTTGAACTTCAGGTCAGCATAACTTTAGATGAGGGCTTTTGATTAAGGACAGACTAGGCCATATGCACACAGAAGAGAATTCTCTACAATTATTTAACAACAGCTATAACAACAATAACAAAAAGCCTGTTTGTCTGCTTGTTAGTGCTAGCCCAAATCTAGGAGATGAGGAACTTCAAGCCAAAACGCAATGTTAATACATTAATAAAAGAAAGCAAACCAAATTAAAAAAATCTTCCAAACCTCTACAGTTTAAAAAACTATTAACTGGGCCTTCCTTAAGTGCTGTCTTGACCTAAAGTACATCCTGTGACTCATATTTCAATTACTATTCTAATCCTTCTGGCCCTAACTGCTGGGAGCAAAGGAAGTAGTGCTATACACACTTAAAGTGATCAAGTGACCTAGGAGACAGAATCTGGTAAAATCTGCACCATGAAAAAGATGCCCTGCTTCTCCTTTCTTAATTCCATTTAACTTTTATAATATCTTCTTGGAAGGAAGGTATATTTTTTTCTCTATTTGTCAAAAATCATCTAAGTAAGAATAACATTACCAGTGTTGAAGAATAATTCTAGTTATTTTCCTAATACTCAACATAAGGCTGGCTTAATTTTTTAAAGCAATTGTCTTAGGTCCTTATTCAAAATATTTGACATTAACTTCTCTTTGCAAGCAGGTGAGAGTAATGTTAGGTTCTTTATTTGGATGCTACGTTAAGGGATTCAGAAATAATTTCATAAATCCCTTCTATTTGCACAGCCTACTTCTTATTGATAATAGGAAGAAATCAGTTTGGTGACTATCATGTGGGATTTGGAGCTGCTCAAAGGTATTAAAATCATATCAAACTGCCTTTTGTGAAATAAAATGGAAAATTCTATGAGATGAAAGTGCAAAGAAATTTTTTTCCAATCATTTCCAATTTTAAGTAGCCCTTATAGTCGCTTAATTAATGGAGTATAGATATTACAACATAGATTTCCCCCTTATTTTTCTTATTTTTATATCCTATACCTTATTTTCAAATATTATCATAAAAATTATCACAGAAAATAAAAAAAACAACAAAGAAAGAGTTTTCTTTTAATAAAGATATACATATAGTTCTTTAAATAGAAATTGTGAATTTGCTCAACTTTTGCAAGTTCAGAAGATCAATTATGTGCAACTGTTTAGCAAACTACTTTTTGCATGGCTCATTGTAAACTGTAATCCTTTAAATTAAGTCTCTTCCATAATGGTAGCTTGTACAGAGGTATTTTAAAGTGACATTTTCAGAGTAATGTGTTTCATCTTTTTTCTTTTTAAAGCAACGCTTCTATTACTTGGAAACACGATCTTGAATATTTTTTCCACACACATCTATTCAGTTCTTTCTGATTTCATCAAGTCACCAAGTAGCTGTCTGGTATAGATTATTTTATCAAGCAGCAATATGTGGGTTACCACTAATAAAATAAAACTTGGAAATAGAAAAGAATACTTAGCTAGGAGTACAAGGTTATCTCTTTTTTTGGTGGTGGTTTACTTTAAATTGAGAGTTTATAGAAACTGAAGAACCAGGAAAGTAAGAAAAAGAAAAACAAAAACCCACAAACAACATATATATAGTCAAACCTCTGTAAATTAACCACCCAAAGGACTATCACAAACTGGTCAACATATGGAGGCATTCAACATGAGAAACTAGGCCTTCTGTACTGATACGTACATGGGGTACATGTCTAGTCTATTAAAATTAGGTCAACTATCTGTACAGCTAAGAAGTCAACAATCAAAGCAAATAGACAACCTACACAATGGGAAAGGATATTTGCATATTTTGAATCGGACAAAAGCTTGATAATTAGGATCTATAGAGAACTCAAATTAATCCACATGAAAAAAGCCAACAATCCCATATATCAATGGGCAAGAGACTTGAATAGAAACTTCTCTAAAGAAGACAGACGAATGGTTAACAAACATATGAAAAAATGTTCATCATCCCTATCCTTTGTATTAACTTGGATGGAAGTAGAAGACATTTTTCTTAGTAAAGCATCACAAGAATGGAGAAGCATGAATCCTATGTACTCAATTTTTTTTTTTTTTTTAGGAGCAAAGAAAATTTTATTTTTATTTATTTATTTTTTTTGCTGATAAAATAACTTTATTCTATAGCTGCATCTTACATAACCAAAGTGCAGTATCAAAACCAGAAAATTCATATTGGTAGAACATGTGTGTATAGTTCTATGCAATTATTTATTTATTTATTTATTTTTTATTAAATCATAGCTGTGTACATTAGTATGATCATGGGCTAAGAAAATGCCACGAAAGCTATGTTAACTAGTGTGATGAAAATGTGTCAAACGGTCTATGAACCAAGTGTATGTACTCAATTTTGATATGAGGACAATTAATGACAATTAAGGTCACCGTGGGGGTGGGGGAAGGGGAGAGCAGAAAGAGAAAGAAGGAGTTGGGGGGGGAAGAAAAGCAGAGAGAGGGAAGGGGAGGGGGGCCTTGGTGTGTGCCACACCTTTTGGGGGCAGGACACGATTGCAAGAGGGACTTTACCTAACAAATACAATCAGTGTAACCTGGCTTATTGTACCCTCAATGAATCCCCAACAATAAAAAAAAAAAAAAGGAATTAAACAAATGAATGTAAAAAAAAAAAAAAAGAAAGTAAATGAGGTCAACTTAAGGAGGTTGTGGATGTAGGGAGGTCTTCATCTATGGAGGTTCTACTGAGTGTGTGTATATATATGCAGTACATGTGCACACACGTACATAGCAGTTTTTGTGTCATTTCCCCACAATTTTCTTTCACACATACAGAGGCAGATTCTGCAACTGCTGGTCTGTCTTCACCCCAGCAGTGCGAGGGAGAAGAGAAGCGGGCTAAGGATTAGTTACTGCTATGCTCATAATTTTTATAGGCTTATCCTAGACATAGAGATATATTCAATTTCCCTTTTGTCTGAATCAAAATACATTTGGTCATAACCTTTGTTGGCTGTGTAACAATAAAGAGGAACCGATTATCATTCTGTTTTAACTTTTTAACAAGTATAAATGCAATAAAATATAAACCAATTTGAACTTACTGGTTTAAAAAAAGTCCTAACAGCACATATTTATGTGATTTTTTTTACAAGTAGGGTTTTCTTGCCAAAGACTGGGTTACACCTAAATATTGCTAAGGCTTTTAATAAACAGTTTTTAAGGGGAAACCACACACAATTTTGTAGGATTTGTGCTGCCCCACAGAAGCTATTCTGCCTTTAGATTCAGAGCCAGGCCACCCCAGAATGTCCATTCCAGCATGAGAGAGCTGTCATCAAGAATAATGAGTAAATAAAAGCTGGTTCATTTGCTGTAATAGTAGGAAATTTCCTATCCTCCTGGCCCTGACAAGGGTGAAATTTTGGAATTTATTCAGTGTGCACAGACCTGGAAATCCTATCTCCTCTTAGGAATGAGCTGGAGGTAGGCCAGCATATTATGTTTGGGGGATTGAGGGCTGTAAACAGGAATATAGAGAGTTTAGACAGAACAGGAAAGGTGGGTGGATGGGACTATAAATGGAGTCATTGTTTTTCTACACATGTCATGTGGAGAGTGATGATTTTAATAACTCCAGTTTGTTAGACAGCAAGGGGGATTTTTGTCATTACATATTGACACTAAGTAAGGCACCTTATCTCCCCCAAACAAATTGGATGTTTATTACAAAAGACTCATGTAAATTTAGATAAAATATTGGTAGACATTGGAGTCTTCAAGTTTCTTGGGACTTAGAGTTAACTATTTAAACAAGCCTCGGCAACTTCAAGTTTACCTCTTAGGATTTAATTAGGCCATCAGCCAAGTTGTGCAACTCAGCAAAACTGCATGTACTATTTCCTTCCGTTTTTTAGTTTGTTTTTCCTTTTCTTGTTAGGACTTTAAATCACCCCATGTCATAGCTTGTTGAGGGTTTCAGGCTAGTTGGCAGGTGCTATGTAAATGCAAAAGATTGATGTCTACCCAGAGAAGTTTGTCCAAAAAGATACTATTTATTAATTGTGAGCTTGTATATTTTTTATTGCTTGAGTGGCTACAGGCCTAAGAATGTTTATTTTAGATTGATTATTTCTTATTAGTGATTATGTTTTAGAGGAGCATTTTGCACTTTAAAGGGCAATGTGATGATTATTATTAATTACTCATAGAAACTCTGCTCTCTCTCTCCTTTTGTTCATAATATATTTTCTGAAATTAGAAATGATAATAATAATGACATTTCTTAAGTGACTCAATGTTAGTACAAATATTATCTCCTGTTTACAGTTCAGGAAATGGAAGTACAGAGAGATTAAGTAACTTGTCCAAATTCACAGAGCTAGTAAGTGGTAAAGGCCTGAATAGAACTCATAAGCAGTGTTCAATCATTTAAATGATTTCTTAATGCTGTCAATTACTTAAAGATATTGTATAGTTATTCTGGTTTAGATTTGACTAAAATGTTAGATTATATGTTGCTGCCAGGGAAATACTATTATATTTGGAACAATAATAACTCACAGCTATAAACGACATTTTTCCTGCTAGGACATCCCAAGTATTTTATACATATTAATTAATTAGATCTTCACAATAGCCCTATGAAGTATAGTCTATTAATATCTCTGTTCTATAATGGAGCACATGTAACTTGCTCATTCCCACACAGCTATTAAATGGCAGAAGCAGAACTTGAACCAGGCCATTGGGCGTGAGTCTGTTGCTTTAACCACTATACTCTGTGTTTCTTATAAGCCATAGGAGCTAGGTCCTTAGTTTAAATTAGGGAATTTCATTCTAGCTTTTGTGTTTACTTCCATTAACATGTTTTGTAATGTTAGTGACTTTATTTCTATATTTCCAATGTCTAACAAGTCCTTGTCATCTATTAAACAATCAATAGATGCTATCTAAGTAAATGGTATATATGTACTATAATATGTAATATTGTCATTAAGAAAAATATCACTAAAACTGATACCACAGTGAATTATCTAAAATTCATATCAAGAAAAGTTACTAAAGGCTATACTGGATGCTTTTAAAAATGACCATTTCCAGTCAGTAGTTCTCCTCTTCTTTGATATACCTGAATATTATATTCCTTTGGGTAGAAAATGCTTAAAATTCCACTGTCTTCATGAAATTTTGCTGAAACCCAGATGCAGAAAATCAGCAGTATCTAGCACAAGATGCTGAGACCAATGTCAAGGTCAAAAGGAATCCCTTATCCAGTAGATTGTTTTGCTTTTCTAATAAATACCTCTTCACTTCCTTTTGAGGAATAACTTTAAAAGCAGAAATTTGAAAAGTTCACAAGATTCATAAGATAAATTTTTTCTTAAAAAGTCGTTTTGGACTCCAAGCATTGAAAAAGCTTTGGTAAGTCCAGTTTTAAAGACTCAAGATCTAAGATAGTTTAGATAAGGTCTGCATAAGCAGCCAAGTGTTCCGAACCAGGATTCCAGGCCTGTTAGTAATGATAATATTATTTAGCACTTAGATAATTCTTTGCAGGCAGTAACCATTAATCACTGGTATCCTGCTGTAGAATAACATGAGTTTTAAGATTATCAGTTTATAAAGGCAAATATTGAAGTTGAGAGGTGAAGGGTGCATTCAAGGTCACAACCTGGGTTATTCCTTGAGCCAGAATTTTACATGTCATTCTTCTGACTCTATTCTTTTCATATTCCATAAGCCATTACCTTAATTTTATGCCAAGACTTCATTATGTAACTACTTAAATACACAAAGTCTGTCAAATTCTGCTTGCAATACTCAGTTTGTTTTTGTAAGAGTGTAGAAAGGAATTATATAGATTGAATTTCTTAGTTAAATGTATATTGTCTATGGCATCTTGGACAAATTTTCAATTATTCTTAGCTTTAATTTTCTTTTCTTTTCTTTCTTATATTTATTTTTTTTTTCTTTGAGACAGAGTCTCAAGTGTCACCCTGTGTAGAGTGTCATGACATCATCATAGTTCACAGCAACCACCAACACTTGGGCTCCAGGGATCCTCTTGCCTCACTTTTTCTATTAAGAGTAGAGACTGGGTCTCTCTCTTGCTCAGGCTTGTCTCCAATTCGTGAGCTCAAGCAATTCACCCTCCTCAGCGTCCCAGAGTACTAGGATTACAGGTGTGAGCCACTGTGCCTGGCCTGAGACTTAACTTTCTTACCTAAAAAATATTCTCTACCTCATGGGGATTTTTAAGAGTTAAATACAGAAATATATATAGATAGATATTATTGATAACTATAATCTTTTGAGTGTCCACTATATACAAGTGTTCAAATTTTTAGCAATTTATTTTTGGTCTAATTTTATGGATTTATTCATTTATTTATTCAACAGATATTTTACTTGGATGCGTACAATATATATTGCCTCCTGGCTAAAAACAAACTTCCTGATCTTATGGAGTTCATAATATTTAAGCAGGTGATGGGGCATAAAATAAACTAATAAATAAATAATGTGAAGTATAAATTCCATGTGGAATAAATTCCTTGAAGAAAAATAAAGCAAGTAAGAGTACAAGGAAATGATTTAGATGAAGTATTATTTTATCAAGAGTGGTCAATAAAGTTTTCACAGAAACACGCTTGAGGAAAGATAGGAAAGAACGGTGGGAGAAGGCCTAGCAGGTGTCCACAATCTTTTTAAACAGGGGGCCAATTCACTATCCCTCAGACCGTTGGAGGGCTGGACTACAGTTTAAAAAAAAAAACTATGAACAAATTCCTATGCACACTGCACACATCTTATTTTGAAGTAAAAAAACAAAATGGGAACAAATATAATCACACCGCCTCATATGGCCCGCAGGCCACAGTTTGAGGACCCCTGGCCTAGAGACATCTGGGGAAAGAGGCCTTTTAGGTAGAGGGAACAACCAATTCAAAATCCCCCGGTTTGCTTAGTTTTTTAGGACCAGCAAGGAACCTTGAGGAGCTAGAACAGAGGTGAGTGCAACAGGTGTTGGGACAGTAGATTGCAGAGCATTTAGAATTCATGGCTGGAATTTTGGATTTTACTCTGAAGAAGACTAGAAGACTTCAGAGGGTTTGGAGCAAAAGAGTAACATGATTTGATTCAGATTTTAAAAGGCTCACTCTGGCTGCTATACTGAAAACAGAGTATTGGGCAAGTGTGAAAGCTAAAAGATGATGTTGGAAGCTCTTGCATTTGAAAGGTGGGGCCTGAAATAGAGTGCTAGCAACCGGGGTCAGAATTATGATATATTTTGTCAGTGTTAGCATATATAATAATAAATTCACTAGATAAGTTTAGAAATGAAGTTGAAATTTAAGTGGTCAGCTCATTGATATATTTAAACTGGTGAGTTTGGTTGTGATCTCACAGGAAAGTATAGTGAAAGAAGAGAAATTGATGACAAAAGCCCTAGAATCCTGCAGCAGACTGTGGGGAATAGGAAGAAACTTCCAGCAGACTGAGAAGAATTACCATGAAGATCAGGGCCAGGCAAGTGAAGCGGCGCATCAGGAAGAAAGGAGTGATCAGTTACGTCAGGGGGTCCTGAGCAGATGGGCAAAAGCAGTGGGACTTGACCATGTCATCAGTCACTGTGGTGGTCACCAGGGACTGCAGGACTTTTAAAAGAGGAGAGTTTTGTTTGGGGTGGTTTTGTTTTGTTTTTGTTTGTTTGTTTTTGCTAAACAATAAGTATTTATTTAGCTTAGGAGCCTGTGAGATCAACAGTTCAGGTGGAGTTGGGCTGAGCAGTTCTTCTGGCTCACACACACGTTCAGTGGTCTGCTGACTATTGTCTGGGGCAGCAAGATTATGGAAGTGTGTGGGCAAAGAGGAGTTCTGATGGAGATGCTAGACTAAAGCTGGGATGTGGCCAGGTGGGGTCGCTTATGCCTATAATCCTAACATTCTGGAAGGCTGAGGAGGCTTGAGCTCAGGAGTTTGGAGACTAGCCTGGGCCAGAGTGAGACCCCACTTCTAAAAATAGCCGGGCATTGTGGTGGGTGCCTGTAGTCCCAGCTACTTGGGAGGCTGAGGCAAGAGGATTGCTTTAGCCCAAGAGTGATCTACCCAGGGTGACAGAATGTGACTCTGTCTCAAAAATAAATAAATAAATGAAGCCAGGTTGTTTTTTAGCTGAACTACTGTATTACCCTTCACTCTTCCTATCTCCAAAACATTCTCCATTCTGTAGCTGGAATTACTTATTCAAAACAAAAATCTAATAATTTTTCTGCTGCTTAAAAATTCCAGTGGCTTTTTAGGTCTTTCAGGATATTTATGCAGCCTTAACCTGTTCTCTAAAACTCTGTGGATTCAGCCATGATGGTATATTTCCTTGTACAATATTTTCTTTTCTTTTCTCCCTTCCCTGGGGACTTTGGACAGCACAGTACCCCTCAGAGAATCTCACTGCAATGCCATGTTACATTTTTATGTGATCATGTAATTAATGAAAAGCTTTTGAAGGCAAGAACTCAGCATGATTACATTGCTGAACGTATGTTCTCCTCACTCTAATGTCACAGTGCCTTATTGTAGATGCTCTGTAAATGTTTGTTTGCATGAATGAATGCAACCCAAGTTTTGTGATTCTTTTTTTGTCTAGAAACTGTGCAGTTATTTTTAAGCTCCTGAGAATAAGCTTTTATAGGATTATTAAATGTTCTCTGTAATTACCTATTAACACTCCATATTTGATTAATAAACACACTGACACAATTAGAAAATAACTTAGAGAACAACAGAAACATCTAGCCCTTTCTTTTTTATAATTGTAAAATTAAACACTGGAAAGTGATTCCACAAAGATGAATTGTCATGAATGCTTACTTTCCACAGGATCATTGATGATCCTCACAACATACTGATTGCACAGAGAAGACTGATTGCTGTGGGCCAGGAAATAGAGGTTCACCAATGCCCCTCCTCCCTTTAGCTCTCTCGGGACATTGCTGTCACTAGTCAAGGCCAGCCTCAGGTTAGGGCTCTCCACTATCAGGTTGGTGTTTTCTTTTCTTTCTTTTTTCTGTTTTTATTAAGCTTTCTATTTAGCAGAAAGGAAATGTAAAATATTTAAACAGACATGTCTGTTAAAAGCATTGCTTGTACCGTTTAGATATTTGGTAGCTCCAAATATCATGCTTTAACAAGATTTCTAGTGTTGGAGGTAGGGCCTGGGGCAAGGCATTTGGGTCGTCGGGACCGATCCCTCAGAAGTGGCTTGGTGTCCTTCATACCACAACGAGCGAGTTCTCAGTTCATTAGTTCACTCAAGAGCTGGTTGTTTAAGGAGCCTGGAACCTCCTCCTGACTCTCTTGGTCCTTCCCCCACCCTGGGACACACCTGCTCCCCCTTCCCTTTTCCCCTTGACTAGAAGCTCCCTGAAGCCTTCACCAGAAGCACATCCTGGCACCATCTTGTGCAGTCTGCAGAACTGGGAGCCAAATAAACCTCTTTTCTTTACAAATTACCGCATCTCAGTATTCCTTTATACCAACCCCCAAATGGACTAGTGCAATTGTGTAAGATTAATATAACACTTTTCTTAAGAAGCCCTTAAAATCCTTTCAATTTGTGTGTGTTCAGAAGATGTGTATCCGAACCCCTATTTTAAAGAACAAGTGTCTTGGGAGGCGCCTGTGGCTCAAAGGAGTAGGGTGCTGGCCCCAAATGCCGGAGGTGGCCGGTTCAAACCTAGCCCCAGCCAAAAACTGCAAAAAAACGAACAAACAAAAAAAAATTGTCTCGTTGTTACAAGAGCAAATTATAAAAAAAGATGCAAATGACTATGTAGTACTACGTATTTGGCTAGGCTCATTTACTTACCACAGAAACTAAATATCAGCCATGTGTTTCTATTAATACTTCAACAACATCCAGTTAGGGATCTCTGTGTAGAATTGACTGGGAAGTCACGAAACAGTAAATCGTGCTGCAGAATATGTGAGAAGCAGAATTGAAACATTAGCTTGTTCAGAGTTAAACACACATATCAAAAGACAAAGTTTGTTTAGTTTCACTTATAAATCTACAAGGTGTCTAATTTATTGTTTTTTATTAATAAATGTCATATCCAGTGTGGGGGTTGTGGGGGAGAGAAGCAATTCAATTACTTGACAACAAACATCTTAAAGAATGTCCCAAGAGAAACCATATACTTCAGGCTATTCAGAAACAGAAGTGTTTTGCGGTGAATATACTACAAAAGAATTTGTTAAAGTAATCACCTTTCTATTTAGTGATTTCCATAGCAACTGCACGATTACTCACATACAAAATCAGGCTTTGATGAAAGGAACAGTCAACTTTGTGAGCCCAGTGATTATATGTCTCTATCTTCTTTCCATGTAGGAGTGAAGCCAAATGTTTTTTTTTTTTTTTTTGTAGAGACAGAGTCTCACTTTATGGCCCTCGGTAGAATGCCGTGGCCTCACACAGCTCACAGCAACCTCCAACTCCTGGGCTTAAGCGATTCTCTTGCCTCAGCCTCCCGAGTAGCTGGGACTACAGGCGCCCACCACAACGCCCAGCTATTTTTTGGTTGCAGTTCAGCCAGGGCCGGGTTTGAACCCGCCACCCTCGGTATATGGGGCCGGCACCTTACCGACTGAGCCACAGGAGCCGCCCGAAGCCAAATGTTTTGTGTCTAACTACGTTCTATGGATTATCTAATAAATATTTCATATGTTGTTTCATTTAGTATTCCCATCAGCCATTATTATCACCATTATGTGGATCAGAAAACTTTGAGAAGGTTTGAATAATTTGACCATATCTGCCTAACTCCCCAGCATTTAAGCGTTTCTGTATTCCATGCTGATGAAAGCTCTTCTGAGAAAATGTTTCTGATCATCTTAATTTAAATATAACATATTTAAAGTCACAGTGGAACTAGATCATATTTTGCTAAACAAGATCTAAGCAATCCAGCACTGGAGCATTTCCATATTGTCTATTACCATACTGAGTGGAAACTCAAGCAGCGACATGTGGAACCCAGGGCCACCACACATGCTGTGCATCATGCGTCCTGCACAGAGGCACCTGGCCAAGTGGGCGTGATAGGCTAAATCTCATCATGCTCTGTGCCCTGCCTGGGACCCTACCTTAGTCCAGAAAAAAAGGACGCTTTTCCTAATTGGATGGCTCAGATGGGACACTTATTTGCAATGTTCTGCTGTGTGTTAGCAGCATCTTCGGTTGACATCTTCTTGCATTGTATCATCCTCAGGAGGATGGGCTGTTGTACCAGGATGAATCCCTTGTTTCTAGGGACTCCCTGAGATTGGAAAAGGTCCATTGATTGGACACAGAAAGGTTATGCAAAGGTCAGAAGCAGATAAAGAAGAATTCTTAATATCTGAAGTCATCATGAATAAACCTTATGTATCTGGAAGACAAAATATGGATCCTGATATGTTCCTTAATGAGGGTTCTATTATGTCTAAAATGTTTTAAATGAAAAATACTAAAAAATGTTTTAAAACTCCTTTTATGTATTCAAATGGCTTTCAAGAGACCATTTAAACTAATAAATTGATTAAGGATTTAATGGAAACATTTTATGTCAAATCACATGAATATAATGGGGGAAACCTGATACAGAAGATAAGACTTTGCCCTCTGGACAAAGATATCCGATAGCTAAATAGATTGTATATCTTTCTTTCCATTGAATGTCTTTTAATTTGTCAAAAGTGAATACAGGGTGAGACAAAACATAAAATTTGATTTGTCATTTTAGGCATTTGTATCTTTAGAAATGGCCAAAACTGCTTGTTTTGAGTAATGCCTTTTTATTAGTTTTGGGTGAGTATTGTTATTATTATCTTTAGTTGTTTAGTAGGAGAAATGAAGGTCCTAGGGAGATGAAAATCCAAGAACATAGCACATGAATTATGGCTTCTGCAAAATATATATATATTTTTCTCATCAAGTGGCCAACTTTTGATTTTCTTGAAGTGGGCATTGAAGATTCTTTGAAGGAGGAAATTTTTCCTTTGAGTAACTCATTTCTTAATGCTCTCACCAGCCTTGGCCCACATAATGGAAAAAGCTAGGACTATGACCTTGGTGAAGTCGGCAACAAACAACTGATCTTTCCCTACTGGTGCCCTATGACCTGTGTTGATTTGTACTTTTCAAGCTAAAAAATATGTCATTAAAGATTTCAGATAATTCCTGCTGATTCAGATTCATGGTAATATATATATAAATATGTGTGTATATGGATATATATGTCATATGTTGTAAAAGTAAGTATGTAGATGGAATTGGCAGAGAAAATCACAGTGACTTCAGGTGCTCACAATGGCCCCGCTCTTACCAGTCTCTGAGGCTCTCACTATTTGACAGACATCGTGCACATTTGCAGTTGCACTTTTCCAGATCTACTGCATTTGAATGATTTTCAAAGCTCTGAGCCATTACTAAATGGCCATGGAAAGAAATTAAACACAGAAAAAATTGGACAGACCCTCAGAAAAAGTTTCTCAGTTGTAAAAGCTATTAAAATGTGGAATAAATATCCGCTCAGGGAGAGGATGGATGCCCATCTCTGAGGCTTTAAAAACAGGGCTAGACCAACACTTAGGGAAGAGAAATGAAGGCAAGATTAATTACTGGCAAGAAAGTGAGCTGGATGACATAGAGGTCTCCCTACCACTCTCATGCTAATGCCTCTTTGATGTTTTCAAACTTAGTTCCCAAAGCAGATATTTGAATGTGGGTAGAAGACTCAGGTTTCAATGGAAAATTTACTATAAAAGTTCAGAGATGAAGGCCCACATCGACCATGTTTCAGCCTTACTTTTATATTTGAGTATGGAAGATAATTGGATGGCCACCTAATGCATCTCCTGGCATACTCTGATTGTGGTTAGCCTTCTCTATCTGTATGTCTTACTTAGTCTGGGATTCTGTTCTCATATAGAGAACAACTCACAGTGGTTGAGGCTATCCATGGTGAATAAGACTGCACCTTTTTCATTTACAAAGAATGGACAAACTTTGTTTTCCTTACATTCTCTGTGTGCATACCTATAAATCCAACATAGCTGGATTGAAGGAACAGGCAGGCAGCTCTTTATCTTTAAGAATGTGACCAATGTACTCAGCCCTACTATGAAACTAATTTATGGCTTTCACATGAAAGCTATAACCCAGTTATAACCTAAGAATAGGGGGAAAGGGGAGAGGGAGGGGAGGGAGGTGGGCAGAGGGAGGGTGATTGGTGGGATTACACCTGGGGTGCATCTTACAAGGGTACATGTGAAACTTAGTAAATGTAGAATATAAATGTCTAAACACAATAACTAAGAAAATGCCAGGAAGGCTATGTTAACCAGTGTGATGAAAATGTGTCGAACGGTCTATAAAACCAGTGTATGGTGCCTCATGATCGCATTAATGTACACAGCTATGATTTAACAATAATAAAAAAAAGAATGTGATGAGATAGATTTGAACTGTCACCATCAACCAATGCCAGTGAAAAAGCAGATTTCTAGGAGGTAGAAATGACGTCTGTTTGCTGGTACCGTTTTGCTCTTTTTATCAGGTATCTACTGAGAGTGCAAGGGTTTACACATAAAATGTTTCTACAGTGAATCTCAAGTGAGTGAATAAAAAAAAGTTTAAATGAGATTTGTTGAATGTAAAGGTCTGTCTTTTTGTGCTTTCACTTTTAAATTGTTATTTACTTGTAATTTTTTTTTTCATTTCAGCTCTCTTAATTCTTTTTTTTTTTTTTTTTTTTGAGACAGAGTGGACAGAGTCTCACTCTGTCACCCTGGGTAGAGTGCTATGGTGCATGGCATCATAGCTCAAAGCAACCTCAAACTCTTGGGTCAAGAGATCCTCTTGCCTCAGCCTCCTGAGTAGCTGGGTCTACAAGCACATACTACGATGCCTGGATAGTTTTTCTATTTTCAGTAGAGAAAGGGTCTCACTCTTGCTCAGGCTAATCTTGAACTCCTGAGCTTAAGTGATCCACCTGCCTTGGCCTGCCTAGTGTGCCGGGGTTACAGACATAAGCCACTGTGCCACTCTTGATTCTTGTAGGCCACCTTCTTTGAGTTCTGTAGGTAATGTAAGAATTCCCTAGCATTTAGTCACCAATTTCTTAACCTTTTCTGAGTAGATTATAGAAATGATATTGTGGAAATACATGAACATCAGTATATTTGTCTAAAATTATTCAATAACTAAAATTGTGATTTTTAGCAAGAGCACTTTGGATATTTCTGGCTATTTAATGTAAAATTAACAAAAGGGCTTTTATAACTAAATCACATATAAAGGTATATGATTATTGGCTTTTTAAATATCTGGGTGAATCATAATGTGTGTGTGTGTGTTTCTCTTGTCATTTGCAGCTCAAAGGAATCCTCTAATTAATATGTATGAAAAAGTTTCTAGAAGTTCTGAGATGAATAACTGCTTATTTTATATTCCCTTTCTTAGAGTTCCAGAATCAGAAGAAATATCATAGAGCAAATGTACTTCCACCGCAAGTGTTAGCACGTAATATATACATTTATGTGAAGCAATGAACAACTATTTTATATGGCAATAGTCTAAATATAACATGATTCTGTAGTTTGAGTATGCCAAAATATATAAAATCTATTACATATTCTCAGCTCTCCTGAATCTCTCCATCATACCATTCAGAATTTCATAATCCAAAGATTTAGATAGAAAATGATTCTGTAGGGTCTCGGGTCACCCCAGAGTAAAACGTTAAGCCAAGATTATCTCAGATCCCAGTGGATCTGATCTGCCTATGAGACAAGAAGTAGCCAAAATATTGTTTCTTGATGACAAGGTTGAAGTTCAGGATAGAAATGTAAAGCTGTTCAGACATTCAGAGGAACAAATAAATCACATTGAAAAGATAGAGAATGCAGTTTCCAGAGGGACAAAAATGAAAAGACAGATGCTGATGAAAAGCAAAAAAAGGGGGGAATGTAGGCTAGTTGGGGTGGTGTGGGCTTGTCAGACCTGGAAAAGGTATCAAGTCATAAATTGTATAGGGAAATGATAGCAGTATCTTGACATAATAGCAGGGAGAAAAGCTTATCTACTCAGGAGGACCTGAGTTCAAGGTCTGGCTTCATCCCTTTCTGGCTGTATGATGTTGGATAAATTCTTTCTCTATCCCAACCTTCCAATTCATATCTATGGATTCAAAATTTTGAATTAGACATGAAATCCCTGCTTTCTGCTTGATTTTAATCTGCAGTGGCATTCTTCAGGGTTATATCAGTAGTGGAAAAAATAATAAGACTGTTTATGTTGTCATTTACCCCACTGATATAGCTCTTATTCTTGGTAATTTCATGAGAACATAGAATGCGAATGGCGTAATCTTGGGTTGTGAGGAGGGGCTCATTTTATCAGACAAGATCCTGCTTTTCAAATCTGCACTTGAATGCTGCTTATTTGACTAAACTCTGGTATAGAGAAAGCACCAGCTTCAGCATTATGACTGTGGTACAGTGTTTTTTAGCCTTTTGTATCTCATGGCACACTTGAACCGATAGTTAAACTTCCATAGCACACTAACATTGTGTTGATCCAAAAAAAAAAAAAAAAGAGTTAAAAAAAATGTTCTTACTGTGCTTTGAACTACCTTTGAAAATAATTTAATAATGATCTTTAAAGATTTTCACCACACACTTAATACTCTCATACCACACCAGTGTGCCTTAGCATACCAATTGAAAAATCACTGTTGTAGTGTGTAGGAGAAAAATTGAATCAGAAAGAAATTTATGTTCAACTGACTTAGAGAAATACTGAAAAAGTGAGCTAATAATGCTTTCTGGTACCATATAACTTGACTAAGATGATGAAAATATTAGCAGTAATGGGAATCTTCTGAGTTAAAATTAGCTATATTTTTCTCAGGAATATATTATTTGTGACATTTTATTTCAGTTGATCTTCCAAACCAGGAAACATTTCTAATATCATGAATTACTACAAAAGGTGGAACAGAGGATTTGCTCTTTTCACTCATTTTTTAATATTTCTCAATTATGTATCTGTGTGCACATACAACATATAGTATAGTACCTAAATTAGCAAATTAAGGATTAACTAAAAGTCTGGTATCTCGGTTTTCAGTCAGTAATTTTCAAATATGCTAGTTTCTTAGTGAATAGAACCTGGTATAGCAGAGCCCAATTTTGTTTCCAGTTCCAAAGAATTCCTACCAATTTCCCACCAGAAATACAGCGTAGTCTACTAGCCTGCAAAGTATGAGGGCAAAATGTTATGAGTGATTCTTCCCCCATAGAGAGGCAAGGCCTTGTTTTCTGGGTTGGCTGCTTTAGAAGGTTGAGTTGCATGGACTCACATGTTAAGAGCCATGTTTTGACTACATCATAGCTGTAGTTTTTCAGCATCTTCTATTAGAGGTTGGCTCTTCTGCAAAGTTTAAATGTAAATTCAGATGAATGCGGGCTTTTTAAAGATAAGGCTGATATGTGTTGTAGTGACATTGAGGCAGGATTTGTTGCATTTTCTTTACAACTTACAGTCTCAACAAATCTTATGAAAATCCTCTGGCCTCCGTTCTTTTGGTTAGCAACATTTTCCAGCTGGAAGATACATACACTGACTTTTTTAAGCATCCTGCCGGTTTCTAAACATAATGGTCAGGCTGATGTCTATGACATAGTTATTTAGTCTTTTTCTTTGATTCTATATGTTGTTTTGTGCCTGTCTTGCTTCTTAACTCAGGGGAACAAAAACGTCTTGGCCTACTGCCATCTGGTAAAACAGCTGCTTTTGGCTCTGAGGAGACTGCAAGTGGGACTGGGCAGTAGGACTTTACTACTCCTGAGACTCAAATGCTCCTTTTGCCATTAATAGACCAAAATGTGCTCTAATTGAGGAAAGTTGAAAGTCCTTTACATTCCTTATCTTTATTCTCATTGCTGCCCCATTTAATACCGTTGACCGGGCTCTCCTTAAAATTATTTTTCTTTGGCTTCTTGATAACATTATTCTTACTTGAATTGCTGATGATTACTTTTATGAGTTTTCCTAATCTCTTCCTTTTAAAATGTACTATTCTCTACATTGTATCTTTCTTTCTTGGTCTCACAATTTCATGCTCTGTTCTTTGAGCCAGCAGTTACCAGACTTTAAGCTAGTGGCTTTTCAAACTTGGCTGCATTTTGGGACTTTGTAAATTGGGATGCCTGGGCTATCGCTCCCAAAATTCTAACCTAATGTTTCTGGAGTAGGGCTTACAGTCTGTACTTTTAATATACTTTATGGATGATTCTTAGGAGCTTCAGGTTTGAGAATCAAGACTTTGCATGAACAAGACTTTGCATGAATCTTATCTGTGTTCCCAGCTGATTTAACCATTGATTTCTGAGTCTTTATTCTTAGCCCCAGCTTATTATCTAAGGTTCAGAATATCTCATATTTCCTAAGAAACGTTTTCATTGGGATTATCCATAGCCATTTCAAATTTAATATACTCAATCAAACTCTTTATTCAACCCTATCGATTCCATCCACAGTCAGTCACTCTTTTATCTCTTCTGATAATGCTGCCTCCTGTATCAAGAGCAGCACCTTCTTACGCTCATCCACTTGGTCTCCTCTTCCTTGATTCTTCTAATCAATCTTCAGTACATACCTGTGATGGTTAATGTTCTGTGTGAGCTTGGCTGTGCCACTGTGCCCAGATATATAGTCAAATACTATTCTGAATGTTTCTGTGAAGATGTTTTTGGGATGAGATTAACATTTAAGTCAGTGGTTGTTGAGTAAAGCAGGTTGCCTCCAGGAATGAATTAACAAGCTGTGGTATATGTATACCATGGAATACTATTTAGCCATTAAAAAAGACTTTATATCGTTTGTATTAACCTGGATTGAGGTGGAACACATTCTTCTTAGTAAAGCATCACAAGAACAGAGAGGCAAGACTCCAATGTACTCAATCTGATATAAAGGCATCAGATGAGCTAGTACAAGGGAGTAGGGGAATGAGGAAGCAGGGAGAGGGGAGGAGGGAGGAGGACTGGGGGGTCATGGTGTGTGACACACCTCTTGGAGGTGGGACACAATTATAAGAGGGACTTTACCTAACAAATGCAATCAGTGTAACCTAAATCTTTGTACCATCAATGAACCCCAAGCAATAAATAAATAAATCAGTCTCTGAAAACCTAAAAAAGACAAAAAGGCAGGTTGCCTTCCATAATGTGGGTGGGTCACGTCTTGATACTGGTGTTTCAGGTTCTTGGTATAGGTGATTTGAAGAATAAATCTGTGGACTACAGATCAGTGGTAAGACAGGATTTATTTACAGAAAAGAATACAAAACACTAAAGCTCCCTGTAGGGAGAGAAAATCCAAGTCAGGAGAGAAAAGCTCTCCCTGTCTCTCTCTGTCTCTCTCTGTTTCTCTTTCCCGGCTCTTTGTCTTGGGGTAAATATAGGTGCATGAGTTCCTTCTATATGAGGCCACAAAATGAATGGACACAGTCTCTTCTGCTGGGGCAAAGTGAATGAATGTATTAATGAATGGACACAGTCTCTTTGGCTGGGGCAAGGTGAATGAATGTATTAATGAATGGATACAGTCCCTTCCACTGAGGCATGGTGAATGAATGTATTAATGAATGGACACAGTCTATTCACGGAGTTGAGGCCTAGGAAATGTAATGACATTGACCTAGGCATAGGAAATGGGGGTTCCATATTCAGTCATAAGTGCAAAGGGAAGGAAACACCAAGGCGCCGGTGTCTCCCCACCAGTTGTCTGGACCCTTTGGCTATTGGAGCCTTCAGTGGGGGTGGGAGGGATGGGAGGGGTGGCACCTCCCCCTTGCCTACCCTCCAGCCTCTGGTTCCTCTGCCAGCTACCGCTGCACTAACACCGCCAAGGTGGAGGGGGCAGGTCCTCCAGCTCAGCTCTGCTGAGCTGGCTGGGGTGCCACCTGTCCTGTGTCAATCTGACCAGTTCAAAGCCTGGAGAGAACAAAATTCTGACCTACCCTGAGCAAGAGGGAGCTCTGCCAGCAGACAGCTTTCAGACTTGAACTGTGGTACCAGATTTTTCCTGGGTTGCCGGCCTGCCATCTCACCCTGCTGCTTTGGGGCTCGCTAGCTTCCATAATCACATGAGCCATTTCCATAGAATAAACACTACCCCCCTCCCCCATACACACACCCCCGCTATTGGTTCTGTCTCTCCTGATGACCCTGACTAACAGACATGCCTATTTATCTCTTCCTTCCATTTTTACTACTCGAACCTCAGTTGTGGCCCCCATCAATTTTTGCCTGCGTTATTCCAAATAGTGCCTCACTATTACCAGTTTTACTTCCATTCATCAATTCTCCCTACTACCCGGAACATGATTTTCCTAAATCAGTAAGTTTGTTGATATTGTTATCCTGCTACTACTTAGAAATCCTGAGTGTTACTAGAAGGATTAAACTCTAAATCCTTTAAACATAAGATATCTCACATCTATGTTGAAGTGCTGGCCTCATTTAATTCCCAACCTTCTCTTCTTGTACCAGTGCACACACTTGTACACACTCATGTGCACACACTTATGCATACACACGTACACACACGTGCACATACACACTTCTTTAACCAGGAAACCATTGGTATTGCCTTAAATTTGCATGTTCTTTTCTACTCCATGACTTTGTGTATATATTTTTCCTTCACTGTCCTTCCTTTGCCTTCTGTCTACACAATGAACTCCCCTCACCTTTCTAAACTAGCTCAAATATCGCCTTTGCTCAGACCTGCACTTCCTGGAATTAACCTGACAGCAATCATCTTTTCCACTTCTGTGCCCCTATCACAGGGTATGATTGAGCTCAATGATTAACATTTATCAAACATGTACTAAGAGTGAGGCAATAGGCTTGTGCAGTGGCTCACTCCTGTAATCCCAGCACTCTGGGAAGCCGAGGCAGGTGGATCGCCTGAGCTCAGGAGTTCATGACCAGCCTCAGCAAGATTGACACCTTGTTGAATAAACTAGCTGGGTGTTGTGGCAGGCCCCTGTAATCCCAGCTACTTGAGATGCTGAGGCAAGGGGATTGCTTGAGTCCAAGAAACTGAGGTTGCTGAGAGCTATAATGCTATGGCACCCCACCCAGAGCAACAGAGCAAAACTCTCTCTCTCTCAAAAAAAAAAAAAAAAAAAATGTGGCTCAGTCGCTAGGGCGCCGGCCCCATATGCCGAGGGTGGCGGGTTCAAACCCGGCCCCGGCCAAACTGCAACCAAAAAATAGCTGGGCGTTGTGGCGGGCGCCTGTAGTCCTAGCTACTCGGGAGGCTGAGGCAAGAGAATGGCTTAAGCCCAGGAGTTGGAGGTTGCTGTGAGCTGTGTGAGGCCACGGCACTCTGCCGAGGGCCATAAAGTGAGATTCTGTCTCTACAAAAAAAAAAAAAAAAAAAAATAGAGTGTGGCAATAATTATTGCATGTAATCATTATTGTTCCCATTTTAGAAAACTGAGGTTTGGATTAACACAGCAACTTGACCTGGGTCACAAAACAAATAGATGGCAGGTATGGGTGTTGAATGACTCCAAAGCCTATGCTCTTACTTGCAATATTAAAGTGCCTTTATTATATCATCTACTATGTCACATATAATCACTTATTTTATAGCATGTCTTCTGACTGAACTGCAGGATCCTTCCTGTATTACCAAATGTCTGGCAGATTAAATGAAGAATTGGATTACTAGTAATCTGTGATAATACTGAGATATTTCTGTAATGAAAATTTTTATGTATTTAACTTTCATTTACAAATTGTTTGAACCTTAACAACTACATAGAAAAGCAAATATTATATGTTAAATCATATTTGATTCTTTAGTAACTTAGAATCACAACATTTTAGAGATAGAAGGAAATTTTAAGGTCATTTAATATAACCCACCCATTAAGGACTAGGAAAGTAAAAGGATTACCCCAAGTCATAGCTAATAGATAGCAGATCAAGAAGGAGTTCCTGAGTTTCCTATGTCTGGATTCTGTTATTCTCTGCTTATACTTTTAGAGATGTGATATATCCTCTCAAATATTTTGGATCTCACTAACATATTGCATCAAATATTAATGTTAAAAAAATCACCTAGTAGCTCACCTTTTATGGATATTTAAGCTGTTACACAGCTCTTATAAGAAAACACATTTAATTCAAAACACTTGTGCATACTAACTTACTAAGATCTACTTCAGAGTTAACTTTTGGAAGTTTTTGCTAAAATCATTTTATGAATGTTAAAGAGACCACTTTGATGATATTCTATATAAAACATAGAAGTTGCTCATCTAAATAAATTTTAAGGTAGCCTAAATCATGCTCTTTAATCTCTTTAAGATTTAATATTGTCTCTTTACAGAGTGAGGCCCTCTTAATTTCAGAATATTTGTCAAATGACTAATGGATAACAAGGCAACTCCCACTCCCACTGCAGGGGTCGGCCATCTATTATCATCATAAAAACCCTTCCACTGCCACAGGCTGAGGAAAAGCAAAGCCATCTGTCATACTTCCAGACTGTAATGGTCCAACCAAAGTAATTTCAGTTCTTTCTGTAAGTTTTAAACTTCAGTCTGTCTTGCAATGAAACCTCATAAAATCTTTCCCTTCCAGAAAAACAAAATCACAGGTATCAAATCATTCTGTTCATTTCCAGCTGCAGAATTCTGTTAATTTCATGCAGCACTGGTATTTACTCTGCCAAAGGTGGAGGATTATTGCTTAATAAAGACTCCCCAACAGCAGGGTATTTCATATACTCACTATAGCAATCTTTAGGCTCCAGGTGACTTATACGAGATCAATAGACCTGCCAAACTGGAAGCCCAAGAAACATATTTCTCTCTCACTTTTTCTTTCCAGTTAGAAATTACAGAGCATGCACAAAGGATTTCTCTGGGCTCGATACAGAGCCCAAGGGAAAATGTTGACAGTAGAAATACTACTTTCAGGAGGTTTTTTTTTTTTTTTTTTAATCACACTATACATTATTTCACACCATCTTTTCATTATTCATCTTGCAACATATCAAAATGTGTTACATTTTCCCTTAATTCCAAGCCAACCATTCTGCTCTTCTGGGACACCAGGCACTTGGAAAGTTTAGCTGGGGTTTATTTATGCATTCATTTCTTTGGTTAAAAGAAAAACTGAGAAGGAACTTCTGAATTCTCCTTTCACAGCTGTGATTAGACTTACAGAAAACCAAAAATCTGAAGCAATAAAATTTATAGACTTATAAATCACGTACCATTTTCAGAGCCTGAAAAATTATGGACGTTAAGAAGTTTGATTAGGAGATGTTCATTTACTGGTTCACATGAACGTGTTAGTCTACTTAGGTTATCACAAAACTTCTTGGGGTGCCCTAACGGGTCACTCAGGTGACTTTATGCTCACGCATTCACACATCACTTTGACAAAGCAAAGGTTAAAGACAACAGATATTACCTGTGTGAGAGAATATGTAGGCTGCAGTCTTATTTCTTTGGAAATCTTTTTCCTAAAAAAAAAAAAAAAAAAAAAAAAAATGAAAAGCACCCCCGAAATGGTTCTGGGCTCCAATTTGATTTTATTTCAAAATTGCTTATGTTACTAAGATTTATGAGTGTTGCTTCCCGTGAAAGAATGGCATATCCTTCAGCTTTAATTGTGAACTTTAATGGAAATAGTGTGCTTTTATGGAATAAAACCTCTCTGAAGCTCTGCCTAGAGCTGTTTCAAACCAGAACCTCTACACTGTGTCTGGAAAATCACTAACAGAGAAACAGACACAAAGAAAGCAGATCTGGTTATTCAATCTTCTTTCTGAAACTTCCTATGCAAACTCCTTGCTAGGATTTTTATTCCATGGTAGATGCAGAGTATAAGTTATTTGCATTTTAGCAAGTTATACTGTGTGTTATTTATATCCTATATCTGTTTTAGTTGTGTGTTCAACAGCTGCATTCCACATGACCATTTAAGGACCTGTCAAAAAGCAAAACCTTTTAGAGATAAAGGTCTTATAAAACTACAGTTAAACCTTCCCTATACAATAAAAGGCATGAGGGGGCTGCTATCTCAAATAATAGATAGTTCTAGCTATTTGACCTTATAAGCTTACTAGGATTTGACACAGCAGATGTACCTTTCAAGTTAAGTTTAAATTAAATAATTAAACCTAGCTGATATTTCCAGAATGTCACAGTGGAGGGCTAGGGTAGAACACACTCTATCTGCGGCTATTTGAGAAATGAGTGTTCCTCCAAGATTTTCATTATTTTCGCTTCAAAATTTTCTTCAATTCCACATTATTTTTAATTCAAGCTAATTTCTGTTTACTCTATATAGTCATATCTATTTACTGAGAATCATAGCATCTTAGATTTGTCACAAATCATCCTTACAATTTCCCCAATAGGTTAATAGCCATTTCTGGCAGGTTAAATATGTAGGATATAGGTCTAAAGAATATTAATTTTCAATCTCAATTAAGAATAAATATTAATAATTAGTTGAATTAGATACAACTTTTATTTTCTACATTAGAATTATCCGTATTTCTCATAACAGCATATGAAATTTATAATATCAAATAAATCCAACAGTTATTCATACAAACATACATAAAAATTTAGAAATCTGTCTGTTTTTTGTTTCTTTTTTCCCTTATATAACATGGTTGCTATACTATTATATAGTAGTACCTACCACATGGGGGAAATTCAAGGTAAAACATATTATGTTAATATTTTGTCTTCTGAATCATTTGTCTCCCTTTTATTTATAAATTGGGAAGTTTAATTTAGATTCTTATTATTTTCTAAATTTTACCTTACCTTGACCAAACATTTTGTAAGCAAACTGGGAGTTTTTGCCTCATAAAATTCCTTTTTTCCTAATCTATCTGTCCCTACTCCTGACACCTGATACCTTAATTTAGTTTGCTTTAGATTGGAGTCAAGGTCTTTCTGTCTCATCTAAAAATAATAACAAGTGAATGATTTCTGGGTATTACTACCAATACATTCTGGGAATCTAAAATATTCCAGATTAAAGTTCAATAAATCAGAGAATATATTTGGCTGAGGCAAAAGAATTATATATAGATTGCATCTTCTCCCAGTTGTGGTACTTCTTTTTAGTTTGAAATTATCAAAAAAGAAATTAAGCAGAAGACATATAATTAAATGGTGAAATATTTCAACATTTCAAAATCACTTTGCCATGCTTATTTCATTTATTAACATACATAACATATTCAGGGGGAAGAAGTTGTACAATTGTTTACTTCCTGCAGTCCGTGAGACACAGGAAGACACAGCAGATGTATCTCAGTGGAAAATAATTTTATCTGAAAGTTGTGCTTCAAGTATAAGTGATCTTAAAAATGTGGTTGTTTTTTCATATGTAGTGGTTTGAATAGTGGCACCGAAAAGATATATGTATGTCCTAATCCCTGGAACCTGTGACTGTTACTTTACTTGGAAAAAGTGTCCTTGCGGCTGTAATTAAGAAAAGATCTTGAAAAGAGAAGATAATCCTAGATTATCCAGGTGGGTCTGAAATGGGACAAGTGTTCTTAGAAAAGAAAAGCAGGAGACCTGAGACAGAAAAGGAAAAAACATAGGGAAGCAACGTGAGGATGGAAGCAGAGCAGAGACCCAAGTGGCCCACAGCCAAGTCATCCAACCACGCTGGAAGCTGAAAAAGGCAGAGAATAGTTACTCCGATAGAACTTCCTCAAAGAGTACAGTCCTGATGACATGGTGATTTGGGACTTTGGAACTCCAGAACTGTGACAGAATGAATTTGTGTTGCTTTAAGATACTCAGATTATGGTGGCTTGTTACAGAAGTCAGAGGAAACTAATGCACGTCCACCATATGAACTGAGTAAACCCATGGGACCACAAATTCCACGAAGCAAAGGCTCCCAAGATTTTGTCAATTGCTACGTTTTGTGCAGCTGGCTGGGTGAGGCTGAGTATCCAGAGACATGACTTACCAGAAAAAAAAAAAAAATACTGTTTCCCAGTCTCTTTTGCAGCTGGATGCACCCAGGGGCTAATTTAGAGCCAAGGAGATAAAAGCACATGAGAAATGGCAGCTACAAGGATCCAGGAGGAAGCATGGTGACGGATGAGCAGGAGCCACCAGCTCGTATGGAAAATAGATCCGTTTTGTTTTGGTGCAAGATGAGTACAGAGTAAGAATGGAGCAACAGTAACGCAAAAGCATTTCTACAACTCCTGAATAACTACAAAGACTTTTCTGTAAGAGAATTACACGCTTGCTTTCTTTTATGCTGGAAGCAAGGTAGAGTGTTATCACACTAAACTTAATTCTAAACTAAAACACAAGATAACTGGCTCATGATATGATATATAAATTGAATTAATTTATATAATAATTCAATATAAATATTTTATATCCAATAGCATTCTTGGAGAAAATGAGAAAGGAATTTACTTGAAATATTTACCAATTGAAATATTTTTGTGCCCTGTCTCCCACTCATCTCCACATGAAGAGACAAAATATTTTCTATTTATAGGAATTTAATGGAAATATATACATTTCATTTATATTTCTCTGCCTTCTACACAATGTTTTTATTTATTGCTTTTAAGATGTTTGGTAAAAGGTCTAAAAATCAAAGCAACAACTCTATTTTTACTGAAAAGAATGAAATAGTAAGAATTACTATTAGAATAGTAAGAATTCTTACTATTTCAACATTATAATCAAATTTTTCCTGTGTTCATTATCTATAAACGCACCTTGTCTGAACACATTTGAAAAATTAAAAAAAAAAAAAAACGAAAACATGACTTAGCAGTTCATCCTGAGGATCTATCTCCTACTTCTGTAAAAATTGTGCCTTACAAAATTAAATTGTTCCATCCTTACTTTTATCTATGCACTGTTTAATTAATATCTGTTGTATTGATTTGTATTTCCCAATTAACCCCTACAGAATTGTTTCTTCCAGCAATACTGAGTGATTGTTGCATATTCAGGAATTTAAATAAATTCTATATCCTACAGTTCATCTATTATCTTTATGAAACGTAGACCTAAATCATTCCTGACAGATAATATGTCACTATAGATTTTCGTAGATCTAGAGAAGAACTTTCTTTTCAATTGACCATTCTTGGGGCTATTTTCTCCAGGTGGATTACTGGAATGAGACAATTGATGGACACCTCTTAGTGAAGTTTCTGTGGGAAAGGCTGGGACTTAAGTGATAAAGTAAATTTTTCTCTCTCTGGCATTTCACTCCCCATTTAAGACTCATAATCATCTTCTCATCGTCAAGATTCAAATCAGTGAAGAATTTCCTGATCTGGCCAAACAGAATTAATCATAACTCTTTTGTTTCACCACTGAACATAATTGTGGCACTCTTCTTACAAATTCTACTTCTGAATGGGAAATTAAAAAAAGAGAAATTCATGGAGTTCTAATACATGGTACTTTCTAAAACATATTAATATTTCTGAAAAACTTCCTTTAACAGAATCCTTGGTGTCTGGTTAGGACAACAGCTCCAAAGGATGGTTTCTAAGTCCCAAAGGAATAAGGGAAATGCGTGCCAAGATTTTTGTAGGAGTGAAGCTACCCTGACAGGTAGGCTAGTTGGTGAGGATATCAAGGATACACATTGGGACGGCCAATCTCTTTGTTGACTGCATTGAGATATACTTTATACACATACGCAGCTACACAAGAAAATTTTGATAGCTCTAAATAATTCATTCTTCATTGAAAAATGGCCCTGGATGGATTCACTCAGTATGAATAAATTCAAGAAAAATGGAATTTCAATTTTTTCGTCCAGGGTTTTTCAGAGAGAATAAAAGTCATAAAGAAGTTTGAACACATGCATAATGTGACAGTCTTTTAGATCAAGCTAGAGATCATTGCAATGAGGCCTACACATTTTTGGTTCTTTATACTGGTTGAAATCACTAAGTAGATATTAAGAATGGCAGTACTTAGAGTGTGGCCTTGAATCTCATGATTTATTTCTTCTTTAGATCTTTTTCTTCAGAAGTTTTCCTGTGTCCAATCAGTGTAATTTCCACTTTTCAAAATTTATTAAGACAAGGTCCTTGTCTGGTTTCAGCAATCTGTCCCACACAATTAGTAGTAATTTTTATTTTCTATTATAAAGCCATTGATTACTTTTCCACATCAGTCTCTAAGTGAACTGGACATTAAAAAATAGATTCTTGTCAAGTCACACAGAGCAATGCTGAGAGTTACTTTGCAGCAAAGCACTAGTGATGTTGACCTTATTTATTGCTCAACTACTTTAATGTAAAATTCAGTATGGTCAGTTTCATAAAAATCAGGGCAAGAGTGCAAACAGACTGCTGGATTCACTCCCTACCACAAGAAATGGACATGCGTTTTCAATTCCAACTGAGCATTTAACGTCTGTATGCTCTGGCCTTTCCAAAAACCTGACAAAAATGTCATCAATGAAACTGAGATGAAAATATTTCTGACAGACATTTTCTTTGGCTTTCCTGGTATTCTACTAGCCAAATTCAAAAAGAAAAAAAGAAAGAAAGAAAGAAAGAAACACTTTCCTGTAATTTCCAGATATTTACTTTTTTTTTTTTTGGCCGGGGCTAGGTTTGAACCTGCCACCTCTGGCATATGGGACCGGCATCCTACTCCTTGAGCCACAGGCACCGCCCGATATTTACTTTTTTTAAAAAATGAGGAAATTTTAGATCAATCACAGAAGACAGCATTCCAAAATGAGCTGCTATAATAATCAAAACTAAGGAATAACTTATAATCGTGGCCACCGCTATTAGCCAGGGTGCTGAGTTGGCTTTGAAATATTAGGAAGAACAAAATGAAGTGTCCTTAACAGTGTTTAAAATTTCCTATACTACTTGACAACTTAAAATGTCAAATTTATATTTTTCAGGGTGAAAGTTTAAGTAATAAACTTAAGGATAAACACTGCAAAATTGCTCTTCATCTTAGATGTAGTCATTTATAAAAAGGAAACTCTGATTTTCTGTTGCATATTATGTCTAGGTTTTGGGGGTAAAAGATGTTTATTAGCTCAACCACATAACCATATAGCTGCATTACTCTGCAGTGCCTGCCATCATGAATGTGAACCCAACAGATTCAGAGCTAGAGTGTCTTATTTAACTAAAGAGTCCTTTTGCATGTGACAACACTCTCCTAATCCACAGGAAAAAGTGGAATATGTTTGCTAATATGTAATGTGAGCAGGAGATGATGTGTGTGATCAATAAATGGCCTACCAATTAAGTCTTACATGTCCTCTGCCACTCTTCTTGGTCGCACAGGCTATTTACAATTCATTCACTACACCAGAGCAATGTATAGGCCTACAAATAGGAAAATTAAATTATTTAGTTCCTCTATTTATTTTGTAATTGCTTATTATGGAAAATTTCAAACATATCCAAAAGTAAACAATTATATAATGACAAGGTGCACAGCTTCCAATACATGCTCAATCTTCCTTCCCTATTCCCTATTATTTGAAAACAAATCGCACGTAACATATCACTTTATCTGTAAATACTTCAAGTTTCATTTCTATAATATAAAGACTTTAAGAATATATAACCACCATATTAATATCAACCCAAATCAGTTAATGACATTTTCTTAATATTATCAAGTATCTTGTCAAAGTGTCAGTATTCAAATTTTTCTGATTTTCTGATAATTTAATTTCAAAATTTGATTGGTTTGAGATAAGATCAAATAAATTTTATACATTATTATTGATTGATATTATCTAAATCTCAATGAATCTACAGTTTCCTCATTAATATCTCTGTCTTTCTCCAGGAAGCATAGAGATCTCCAACAAACTCATCTTGAAGAGGAGTTTACCAGGATCTATAATAATCAAACTGTCAAACACCAAAGACAAAGAAAAGTTCTGAGAGCTGCAGAAGAAACACAGCACACACAAGGTAGTATCAACTTGACTATCAGTATATTTCTCAGAAGAAACCCTATAGGCCAGGAGAGGTTGTCATAATATATTTAAAGTACTGAAGGAAAAAACAACTGATAACCGAGAACATTTTATGCAGTTAATCTGTCTCTCAGAAATACGGAGAAAATAAAAACTTCCAGACAAACAAAAGCTAAGAGAATTCATCACCACTATATCTGCTTTACAGGAATAGCTATAGAAATTTTTTTAAGCTGAAACAAATGGCTACTAATTAATAACATAAAATATACAAAAACATAAAACTCAATGGCGTAAGTAATACAGAGCCATAATAATAATACTCCAGGACTATAATTATGGTCTGCAAAGCAATTTTATCTCTAGTACTAAGGTTAGTAGACAAAACTATTAATAACAACTGTAGCCAAAATAAATTATAAAAAGGTATACATCACAAATTGATGTAAATTCTGGCATCAAAAACATAAAATGGGGAATAGTAAAAGTGTAGAGTTACTATTTGCAATGAAAATTATGATGTTAGTGGCTTGACATAGTATGGAACAAGTATAAGATGTTCTATGTAGGCACGATGATAACCATAAAGCAAAAATCTTTAGTATAAAGATTAGTATAAAACTGAAACAAAAGGATTCAAAGCGTATCATTACAGAAAACCATCAACCCATAAAGGAACACAGCCAGAGAGAAAGAAAGAAACATAGTATCTACAAAATAACCACAAAATGATTAACTAACAGTACTAAATATTAATCCATCAATGATTATCCTGAATGTAAATTAAAAGACATACACTGACTAAAGGGATAAAAAGCAAGACCCAACTACATGCTGCCTACAAGATATTCACCTCACGTTTAAAACCACCAATAAGCTGGCAGGAGAGAAGTAGAAAAAGGTATTCTACACAAATGGAAATTTAAAAAACAGTAGGGGTAGCTCCATTTATATTAAATAAAATATAGCTTAAATTGAAAACTGTACATATATACAAAGAAGTACATTATATAATAAAGGGATCAATTCATAAAGAAGACATAACAATTGTAAATATGTAGGCACACAACATCAGATCACTTAATATATAAAATAAATACTAAAGTTTATGATATTTTTCAATAGATAGATTGTAATATATTATTAGTAGTAAATTTTACTGTTACCTTCCACAATGGATAGACCACCCAGACAGAAAATTAATTTAAAAAATTGGACTTGAATAACACTTTAGACTAAATGGACTGAACAAATATATACAGAACACTCTGTCCAATAACAATAGAATGTACATTATTCTCAATCATTTTTTGGGATAGTTAATGTTTTATGTCAAAAAAACAATTATTAACAAATTAAACAAGATTCAAATCCTATCAAGGATCTTTTCCAACCACAATGGTCTGAAACTAGATCTCAGTAACAGAAGTAATTACCTTGTGAATTAGAAAATTCACAAATATGTGGAAATTAAACATACTCATGAACAGCTGATGGTTTGAAGAAGAAAAGGGACTGAGACAAAAGAAAATGGAAACATAACATACCAAAACTTATGGGACATGGCAAAAACAGTTCTGAAAGAAAAATTTATTGCAATAAGTGCTTACATTAAAAAAGAAAAAATCACAACCAACTAAATATTACTCTTCAAAGAAATGAAAAAGAAGAACAAATTAAGCCTAAAGTCAGCAGAAGGAAAGAGATAGTAAAAATCAGAACTGAAATAAGTAAAATAAAATTTAGAAAAACAAGAGAAAGATCAATAAAACCAGTTAGTTTTTTGAAAAAAAAAAAAAGTCACAAATATTTAACTAAAGTAAGAAAAAAGGGAAGATTCAGTCCCTTCTAATTTTTTCTTTAAACTGTTCAGGAATATGTTTAATAAAATCAGAACTGAAAGAGAAGACACTGTAACTGATACCACAGATATACAAAGGATCAAAAAAGATTCCTGTGAAAAATTACATGCTAGCAAATTGGTTAGCCTAGAAGACATGGATAAATTCCTAGACACATACAGCCTTCTAATACTGAATCACGAAGAAATAGAAAATCTCAACACTCTAATGATGAGTAAGGAGATTGAATCAGTAATAAAAATGTCTCTCATTAAAAAAGGCCTAGGACCTGATGATTGGATTGCTAACATCTACCAAACATTTATAGAAATAATATTAATGTATCTCAAACCTTTCAGAAAATCAAAGGGGAAGAAATAAATCCAATACAAGGCCAGTGTCACAGTAATATTGAAGCTGGACACTATGAGAAAAGATAATTACTTACCAATATTCTTGATGAACATAGATGCAAAAATTCTCAACCAAATACTAGCAAAACAAATTCAAGGACACATTAAACAGACTATTCATCATGATCAAGCAATATTTATCACTGATATGCAAGAAGTGTTCAATATATGCAAATCAATAAACGTCACCCATCACATTAACAGAATGAAGGACAAACAATATGATTATCTCATTAGACACAGAAAGCATTTGACAAAATCCAACATGTTTGCATGATTAAAAAAAGAAAACTCTCACCAAATGAATTGTAGAAGGAATGTACTTCAAAATAATAAAGGCCGTATATGAGAAGGCCACGGATAACATACTCAATGTGAAAAAATTGAAAGCATTTACTCTAAGATTTAGAAAAAAGATGCCCTCTCTCCCCCCTTGTATTTTAACATAAAGCTGGAAGTCCTTGCCAATGTAATTAGGCAAGAGAGAGAAATAAAAGTATCTGAATAGACAAGAAAAAGTAACATATTCATTGTTCATCTAGTTTCATATTCATTCATTGTTCATGAATGACATGATTTTACACACAGGAAACCTTAGAAGGCTCTATGAAAAACCTATTACAACTAGTAAACAAATTTAGTAAAGTAACATGACAAAAAAATCTAGACATGAAAATCAGTAGCATTTCTACATACTAAAAAGAAACTATATGAAAAAGCAAGAGAACATTCTCATTTCTAGCTAGTAATCTGAGACAAGAAGCTCTCTGTACCCTAAATGAGCAAGATTGGGAGATAATAGACACATTCAAGGTTGTGTGACAATCACAAAAAAAATGTCAAAGTGCTTGGAAAAGTATAAATAAATGCACCATTTTAATCTAATTACTTGATAGTTTATTACTGGGGATAGGAGGTCAATTGTATTGATTTAGACAGGGTTCTTGTATTGATTGTATTCCTATCAATATATTGAGGGATAAAATATATTCTCTATTATATATTATGTAACCATGTGTATGGATGTGGTAGTCATACATGATGAAAAGTAGACAATTTATTAAATTTTAGCAGAGTCAATAAATAGGAGCATGTATCATTTTCAGGATACCATTTATTTTTATATTGTGTTGAATAAGAGCTAGTTACTTTGGTTTTTCCCTTGTTGTACTGTTTTGTAAGAACTTTGTGCTTTAACTTCAGGGTGTTTTTACATTTGTGGGTATTGATTGTTCATTCCCATGTACAGTTTTTAAGCACTTCTGTAGGCAAGTCTAGTCATGACTAATTCCCATTGTGTTTGGAAAAGATGTCATTTTCCCCTTCTTTTATGGATTTTAATTTTACAGTACATAGAATTCTTGACTGGCTGTTGTTCTGTTTAAGGAAGAATAAAATTTGGACCACAATCTCTTCTGGCTTGAAATGTCTCTGTTCAGAGTCTGCTGTTAGTCTGATAAGTTTTCCTTTGAAAGTAATTTGTTGCTTTTGTTTCACAGTTTATTGAATTTTCTTCTTCACTTTGATTTTGGTGAGGCTGATTACTACATGTCTTGATAAAGTCCTATTTCCATTAATCTTCCAGGTTTTTGATAACCACCTTGGATCTGGATATCTAAAGCGCTAGTGATACTGGGGAAGTTTTCTTCTATTATTCTGTCAAGTAAGTTTTCCATGTTTATTACTTTTTCTTTTCCCTCAGAGATACCTATATATTTTTATATTCATTCACTTTGCATAATCCCATTTTTTCTCTTAGTGATTGTTCATTCTTCTTTATTCTTTTTTCTGCATTTCTTATTGAGTGGGTTACTTTGAAATCTTTGTCTATCTTCAGATTCTGAAATTCTTCTACTTGGTCTAATCTGTGGTTAAAACTGGTTTCTTTGTGATGATTTTCTGTCTCCTCAATTCCATTTATCTTACCTGCCATCCATAATCTCAATTCCATATCTGGCATTTTAAGAATTTCCTTTTGGTTGGAGCTCATTACTGGAGAGCTATGTAATCCTCTGAGTGTTGTAAAAGAGTCATTATTTTATCTGGGGCCACTTCTCTCAGCTCAAAACACGTAGCAGATATGTTACACCTGTTCTTTGCTGAGACCTCTGTTGCTCAGCGAAGATAGGGTTGGGTCACTGGATGGCGTGTTTAGATCCTACTCTGGAAGCTTTATCAGGCAGGAAAGGAGCAGGTGCACCATGAGACTTTAATGATGCTGCTCTTCTGCATTCATCCTATTCCCCTGTGCCTGTCACCTGGCCACTGTGGCAGGGGTGCTAGATGCATACAAGAAGTGGAGCTGGCCAGCAGACCATGGGGGAACTACTGTACTGATATGTGTTTGTGCTGCATTCCCAGTCTATGAAAATTAGGTCAACTTAAGGAGGTAGTCAACTATGGAGATTCCAGTGTATTTTTAAAAAGTTCTTCAACTCTTTGGCTTCAACATAATATACTTCTGCTTAATGTCAATGAATGAAAGCATTACATGTTTAAGATGTCTGTCACAGAGCTCATTGAATTAAGAGTCAAGGTAATTTGCTTGCTATTTATGGGTGTGTGATTGTGTGTGTGTGCCTGCACTACAGGAGAACCTGACCACTTGTGAAGGATCCTCAGCATCTTTTCCTTGCCTAGCTTCAGTATTTCATAGGAATAAAAAAAGATTTTAAGGTCATTGCTGCAGTTTGAAAATTTATGCAAATAGTTCCAAAATAGGGAGAGAGAGAAAAAGCTTCCTTCTTAGTTCCTTTCATACCCACAGTCCCAGGGTTTCAGCTTTACTAGTTACTATTGTCTAAATGTGTGCCCTCAAAACTGATATGTTGAAACTTAGTCACCAATGTTATAATACTAAGAGATGAGGCCCTTAAGAGATGATTAAGTCATGAAGGCCCTGACCTCATAGATGAAACTAATAACTTTATGAAAGGGCTGGAGGGAAGTAGCTAGGTCCTTTATATGCCTTTCTATCCCTTCTGCCATATAGGAACCCAGTGTTCAAGGTGACTTCTCGTAAACAGAGACCAGGTCCCCACCACATACTGAACTTGTCAGCACTTTGATCTTGGGATTTCCAGCCTCCAGAACTGTGAGAAATAAGTTTCTGTTGTTTGTAAATTACCTCATTGTTAGAGAAACACAAATGGACTAAAACATTGGCTTGATGATCAAGTGTTTTCCCTTGGATACCTTCATGTCAATTTAGTAGGCTCCTGTGTTGGCATGGGGGCTGCCCTCCATCCCACTTCTTCATAAGAACTGGCATTTCCCACAAAGCTGTAGCAAAGACAAGGACTCTCTGATGTAGACTCTTTTGCTGGAGGTGAATTTCTTCTTAGAGCTCTTCAAGCCTATGTCAACAAGCAGATATAAGTCTATGAAAGGAAGTCCACTACTTGGCTGAGTAATACTCATTTCAAAAGCCAACGTGCATATTGAAGAAATAGTGAGGTTTATGTCCTCACCCATATTCCATATAATCTATTCTACTGCAAAAGGAGAGGAAAACCCATTTAAAGGCAGAGAAAGCTGGAATACAGTGGCTTGTGAGAAAGGTAAGAAGCAGTTTAGGGTTGTTGCAGAGTGATGTATGTGACAGAGTGAAACTGGAGAGCTAGGTAGGAACCAGGCAATAGAAAGCTTCATATATTGTGTAAAGCTATATGAAATTCTCAAAATAATGCAAAGCATTAAACGGACAATATATAGTCATTTATATTTTAGTGAGTCTCAACAGGTACAGAGTAGATTATTGGTATAAAGAGAACATAACACATTCAAGGCAAGAGTCTCCGTAACACAAAGACATAGGCATGACCTGGATGAGTATAACAACAGTTGCGGCAGTTTATATGAAAATTAAGTGTCAAAATTGGGAAATAGTGTATAAAATAAGCATCAACTAATGATCTATCAGATGTGAGGAGTTGTGAAGGGAAGAATTTAGCATGACCCCTATGTTACTGGCTTGAGTACCTGGGAACCTATAGAAAATCCAAGAATAGTGGGAAGATAAGAAAATATGAAATCAAAAAATTATTTCTGTGGCTACATATTCAGTAATCATTATCAAAAGACTAGATAAAATCATCCAAGAAGTAAAATATGGGCACAGTGGTTCATCCCTGTAATCCTAGCACTCTGGGAGGCTGAGGTGGGAGGATCACTTAATGTCGGGAGTTCAAGATCAGCCTAAGCAAGAGTGAGACTCCATCTCTACTAAAAAATAGAAAAACTAGCCAGGCATGGTGGTGTGTGCCTTTAGTCCTAGCTACTCAGAAGGTTAAGCCAAGAGGTTGCTGTGAGTTATGATGCTGCCATAGCACTCTACCCAAGGTGACAGAGTGATATTCTGTCTCAAAAAAAAAAAAAAAAAGAAAGAAAAGAAAAGAAAGAAAGCAGAGAATTAAGAGTGGAACACTATCTTTAAATCTGCTTGCCCAGTAGTATTTTAATACAATCCCAATGTTGCTTAATTATTTCTGAGTGTTCCTGTGTACCACATGTTGTCCCAATGGTCTTAGACCACGGGTCATCTTTCAGCCTGTTGTCCATACTCCAGCTTCTGAAGTCACTATAACAGCTTCATTACTCAATCTCTCCTAGAAGCTGTCTTTCTGGCCCATATAGCTTTCACAAACACTCAGCTTCATTTCTTAAGTCCCTGAGTGGTCTTCCACAAGGGAGAAAAATGACTGATCAACTTTCACAAATGGCAAAAAAGGTCTCCATTCTACCAATATATAACCCATTGTACATATATATTATTCTGTCTATTTAACATCTAGCAGTGAAATATGAACATTTGGACTATTTACAAAGGTTTGAGATTTCCCCAAGACAATAAGAACATTTTTGCTGCATTTTTCTACAACCAAAGGCACTTTCTGGCATATTTCCTGAAATAAGAAAATTTATCCATTATTTTGACTTGCTGCTTTTGAAATTACAAAATTTGAATAAAGATATTTTTTGAAATATATATGTAAATAAGTAAACAAAATAAAATTCAGAGCCAACGTGCATATTGAAGAAATGGTGAACACCTGGTGAGAGAATCACTGGGGGAAATCATGGTTAAAAGGCCATGAGTGGAATTTTGCAAGAGGGAAGGAAGCAAGAAATAAGAGAGGTCAGAGAGAGTGTGAGGAGACCATGTTCAAGGAAGCTAAGAGAATAGAGAGAAATTTCTGAAAGCAAAGAGAAAATGCTTTGCATTGTGCATATAAATGTGTGCTGTAGTCAGCTGAGGGGAGGAAAAGAAGAAATGAAATGGAATCATTCACTTAAATGTGGTGCCATATGGCTGAAAAAGCCACGGATCCAAGACAAATCCACTTGTTGAGGTGTGTCTCCTCTCTTCAGGAACCCTGTTCTCAACTCAGGTTGCATAGATCTCTCACACCTAGAGTCCTGAGGAAGGTTCAGAGGATCACTGAAAGAGGAAAGCATCAACAATGAAATAAAATATTAGAAGGAAACGTTTAGTTAAATTTGGATTATAGGCTAACTTAGATTAAAAAAAAAACACATACTTGAAAGTGAAGAAAGATTTTCTTGTACAAATATTTGGTTTTATTTATTAGAACCCAAGATTTTTGAAACATAGCATTACTATTATGTGATCTCTCTTAAGTACAAGTTCACATATCCGTAATGAAGTTTGATCCTCCTAATGATTTATGAATCTTACCATAATGTTTCTTTATTAAATATATGTGCATATTCAATAGAGCAAGAGAAATTTACAGTTTACTTTTAGTGCCATATGAAATCTTGATCACTTTTGAATTATAGATTAATAAATCAATTCATTTCAATTGGATTTTTAAGGTACCTACTTACAATTAAGTATCAGATATATTTCCTAGAAATTGGAATCACTATCATAACAGTTCATCATTGCTACAATTAACCTTCAATATTCTCAGAATAGATAATAGTCAATATTCTATAAAAACTTTTTAAATAGATAATTACTTTTTTCCCCTCCATGTATCTATCTACCGTAGAAGGCTTAATAACAAAAACTTCCTTCCTAGCACTCTGGGCATCTGAAACAGGTAGAGCTCACGAATTCAAGACCAGCCTGAGCAGGAGTGAGACTCTGTGTCTTAAGATAGAAATAAACTAGCCAGGCACAGTGACTCATACCTGTAGTCCCAACTACTAGGGGAACTGATTGCTCAAATCTGAGAGTTTGAGGTTGGTGTGAGCTAAGATGACGCCCTGGCACTCTACCTACGGTAACAAATGAGACTCTGTTTCAAAAAAACAAACAAAGAAAAACAAAAAGAAAAAGAAAAACCAAAGCTCTTCTTTAGTTTAAAAAAAATTTAACATAGAAAGAAATTTCAGAATACTCCCAGACTTGGCTTTCTATCATATTCTCCTCAATATAGCAGTGGAAATAAATAGGCAGGGATATTCTGGGTAACTGGCTAGTTGGGCTAGATTTTTACAGGTAATCTGTTAATTACATTGATTGAGCAGGGACATCTATTCATAAAAATGATGCCCCATATGGTACTCATTCCATATATTCCTGGAAAGAATTATTGAATTTGTCAAACATTTGCTATTTTTCCTTTTAGGTAGATACAAAAATGCATACTTACATCAGCTGAAGGCAGAGAATAGTTAGGCATTCACTTGATACCTGTATTTATGAGCTTCAAACTATGTTCCAGTTTCAATGTTTTAAATTAAATTAGGAATACAATGGGTAAAGTCTAGTTCTCATTTCTAATCTGATTTAAGTGTTTGTGGTGATGAAAGCGATAATGTTCACCATGGCATTCATTTCAAAGAAAGTTGCTACTCAAGTTTTCCCCATGTTTTTCCAAAGAAAAATGCCATAGATCCACATTACATATTCAACATAAAGTTCATCCTAAACTCTGTAATTCATTAAAATATACATCTCACTTTCAAAGTTGCATTTCATGAACACATTCAACTTGTTTAACAGCATGCCCAATTCTATCTTACAAGGCGGTTGTATAATGTAGTCAATTTGCATTTCTACATGAATCAATTTTAAGAGGGCAACTAAAATTTCAATGTCATTAGAGACAGATGGAAATTAGGGCAATTGAATTAAGGAGAAAGGACACATTGATCATGTGGTTGCACCATCCCTTGTCTCCAATAACACTTCTATCCCTGCTGCACTGACTTTTAATACTGGGGCTTCAGCAGCATGAGATGACCTTGGTTGAAACAGAACCAGTTAAATTGAATTGACAGTATTTACTCAGTGCCCATTAAAAATACCAGGAAAGAATGAGTATGGATTTATTCCCACAGAAATATTTATCGAACTTCTACTATATGTAGGAAAGTATACAAAGTCTGGTAAGTTAATCAGTGACCAAAAGAGGTGAAGGTTCCCATCATGAAAGGTGCATTTGGTTTCAATCAGAAAAACAGGATCACTCCAAGAGATATAGACTGAAGGAAATGAAGGACTGATTGTAGGGTTTAGGTCTTACAGGGACATCTTCACAAACTCCCACACTTGTCTGTTTCTCACTTTCCCTAACATGGGATAGATGGAGAATCTAAAAAAGCTGCGGGTACTGATGGCCATGGTGATGCACGTGGACATGTGCCTGGCCCACAGTTTAGAGCATTGAAAGAGCTAGCTGTTCCCCATATGCATAGGATGAGCCAGCAGATCACCAGTTGTGTGTCTGCACCACAAGAAGTGCCTGGCCTTAGACCCGTCTTCAGAGAGAAAATGAATTCTACTTTATTTTCATCTTCCAAATCTCACACAAGTTTTTCTGAAGGCCAATCATAATCTGGGCACTTTCAGGGAAGGTAACTCTGTGAAATGTGGTTTCAGCTTATTTAACATCTCAGAGTACAAAGTCATCACAAAGATTACATAGTTTTGAGGTGATATTAATCAGATAAGGACATAGATATGTTAAAATGTAATTAGAATAAACATGTGGAAAAGATGTATAAAGTGCCTTGAGAAGAAAAAATTTGACCAGTCAGGGAAGTTTAGAAAAAAACAAAAGTTTGGGGTGGCGCCTGTGGCTCAGTGAGTAGGGCGCTGGCCCCTTATACTGAGGGTGGTGGGTTCAAACCCAGCCCTGGCCAAATTGCAACAAAAGAATAGCCAGGCATTATGGTAGGTGCCTGTAGTCCCAGCTATTTGGGAGGTTGAGGCAAGAGAATCGCCTAAGCCCAAGAGCTGGAGGTTGCTGTGAGCTGTGACGCCACAGCACTCTACCGAGGGTGACAAAGTGAGACTGTCTCTAAAAAAAATAAATAAATAAAGTTTGAACTGCATATGAACTATAAGAAAGGTTTTGCTAAGCAATTTTAGAGGTGAAGATACTTTTAAAGAAAAAATGGGAAGTGGTAAAAGTAGGTGTAAGTGCCTGATCAGTAGGTCAATGGCCAGTGCTGGAATCCATAGGTAAAATTAAACTAATTCTATCTATAGAAGACAACCAATCCTTCCAGGAGAAAGGCAGGGCAAACTAGCAAGCCTATCAAAGATAGTGTGAAATATTAAGTTCTATATTATAACTATACATAAGTACAGTTGTACATAGTTATGCATGAGATACAATTAAAGAAAAGTACTTACAGAAAGATTAAAACCACTCAATTTGTAGACACATATGAAGGTAGACATATAAAATATACAATGAAAAAGTAAAGATGATTGGAACAAAATAGGCCAGAAATAGATCAACATGTACAGTCTATTGATTTTTTTTGACAAAGTACCAAAATAATGAAGGAGAAAGAACAATCTTTTCAACAAATTGTTCTACAACAACCAGATATCCATATGGGGAAGAATACACTTCAGTTTAAGAGTGTATTCACAGCCTATATAAAAGTTAATTCAAAATAGACCATAGTACTAAATGTAATGTTAAATCCTCTCAGGAGCATCCACCCTGCAGACTGTGGGCTGCATGCAGATTATGTGAGGACAGTTTTGCTTATCTGTGGTGGCAGGTATCATAAAAAATTGTCAGGGATATTCTTTCTTTGGCTCATCAGATTTTGTTAGTTTTTGTATATTTGGTGTGTGGCTCAAGAGAACTCTTCTTCTTCCAATGTGACCCAAAGAACCCAAAAGTTTGGATACCTTTGTATAGTCTATATCTTGAAGAAAACAGGAAAAATATTCATGGCAATAGAATAAGTGAAGATTTTTCTCTTTGGATCAGACTACCAAAAAGCAAAACAAAAAAGAAAAGCTTCATACATTATACTTTGTCAAAATTATTAATTTATATTCTTTTAAAGATACTTTCATGAAAATTAAAGTTGGCTGTGCACAGTGGTTCACGCCTGTAATTCCAACACCTGGGAGGCCAAGGCCAGTAGATTGCTTAAGGTCAGGAGTTTGAGACCAGCCTGAGCAAGACTGAGACCTGAGCTCTACTAAAAATAGAAAAATTAGCCAGATGTCCTGGGCACACCTATAGTGTCAGCTACTCTAGAGACTAAGGCAGGAGAATCTCTTCAGCCCAGGAGTTTGAGGTTGCTGTGAGCTAGGTTGATGGCACTGCACTTTACCCAGGAAAACATAACAGGACTCCTAACTCAAAGAAAGAAAGGAAAGAAGGAAGAAAAGGAAAGGAAGGGAAGGGAAGGAAAGGGAAAGAGGAAGTGGAAGGAGAAGGGGAAAGAAAAGAAAAGAAAAGAAAAAAAAAGACTGGGAGAAACTATTTACGATAATTACAAATTAAAAAGAACTTATATCCAGAATACATATATGTAGTATATAAATTCAAAATGTGTACAGAATATGTAACAGAACTCTTATAGTTTAATTAAAAAGTAGCCCACATGAAAAAAAAACCCAAAAATTACCCACATGATTTGAACAAACACTTCACAAAAGAAGGTAAACAAATGGCCAAAATGATAATATATATAATGTTATTAATCAAGGAATTACTAAATAAATCAGTGTAATTTCATTACATAATGAAATGTAACCAACACACACTACAGTGGCTAAAAGTAAAAACTGGTTGTTGATGCCAAGTGCCCATGAGAATGCGGAGCAGCTGGAATTCCAACGCATTGCTGGTGGGAATGAAAAGTGGTACAAGTACTTGCGAACATAGTTAGGCCATTTCTAACAGAGGTAATGAGCTCTTTCCACAAGATCCAGTAGTTCTAAGTCTAGGTATTTGCCCAAAACATATGAAAATCTATAACCAACCAAATAAATCATCCTGGCATAAATGTTCTTGGAACCTTGATTCGTAGTAGCCCCAAACTGAAACAACCCAAATATTCAATCAGGGGTGAGTGGATAAGTAAATTGTGGTGTATTCATATACAGCATTATTTGTCAGCCACAGAGAGGAACAAACTCTCAATATAACATGCCTAAGCCTCGAAAAACATTATGCTCAGCAACAGAAACTGGTCACAAAATAGTATGCATTGTATCATTCCATTCTTGAGGGACGGAAATATTCTACAACCATATTCAGATGTTCCTTCCTTGAATGAATACAAGGAAGATGTGTATATTTAATATGTGTATATTTAATATACACATCTTAAATATGTGTATATTTAAGATGTGTATATTTTATTGTATATAAATATCTCAGTAAAGCTGTAAAACAAAGAATAAAATGGAATAAAAATAAATTATTTCCTCAAACTTACATACTACACGTTTACAGAGTTAGTAAGTTCTCTGGTGTATAGTTTTTTTTTTTTTTTAATTAAATCTTAGCTGTGTACATTAATGCGATCATGGGGCACCATACACTGGTTTTATAGACCATTTGACATATTTTCATCACACTGGTTACCATAGCCTTCCTGGCATTTTCTTAGTTATTGTATTAAGACATGTATATTCTACCTTTACTTAGTTTCACATGTATCCTTGTAAGATGCACCGTAGGTGTAATCCCACCAATGACTCTCCCTCCGCCCATCCTCCCCCCCTCCTTCCCCTCCCTCTCCTCCTTCCCGGAATTCTTAGGTTATAACTGAGTTATGGCTTTTATATGAAAGCCATAAATTAGTTTCATAGTAGGGCTGAGTACATTGGATATTTTTTGGTGTATAGTTTGAAGTGGTTTTCCTTTTTTGTTCTTTCATTTTTAATTCTTCATAGATAATTGGAAATGGGAGAAAAACTTAAAAAACAATTCCTAATAAGAAGTAAGCTGGTTTTGAGTTTTCAACGCTGTGTATGTATGTATGTATTTCTTTTACTAATGAGAACATTCTCATTTCCTTATTTGATGAAAACAACCAACTTTATTATTCTTATTTCAATTGAAATATTTTGATTTCTTTAACAAGTATTCTTTAATACTCACTGAGTTCTACAACAGCAAGTTGGATAAATAGTCTTTTCATTTTTGTTTTCAGTTAATGGTTTTGAAAAATGTTACATGAAATTATTTATAAAAATATCCGTGGATAATTTCTAACAACTCACTGAGGACATGTATGTCTGTATATCTGTACGTGATTTTTTTAAAAATTAAGCAAGTGAAGAAATCTATGTGGTGGTAATTATCCAGATGCAACCTGTGCAGTGTTCATGCTGGAATTCTCTCTTTATTGTCAGAGTTCCGCTGCCCTCTGCTGAGCGCTGCATCCTGCATCAATGAAAACAGAGAATCTGTAGGAACTGTGAGACCACTTGCATGCGTACATGAAGACAGAACACGAAAAGCAAAATAACGTCAGCATTTTCCCCATCAGATGGTCTCCATTCAATGATGTGTCATACCCACTGAAGGAGAAACATGAATCTGTGTAGGGTTGTAACTGCATGGAATTGCCTTTGAAAATGTGAGGTGACCTCAGAAATGAGGTGGAGGGCAACTTCCTAATTTTACTGCAGTCAAATTAGAGGGTCCCAAAATTGACTTTATCCCATTAAATGTCATGAGTCAGAATCCAGGAATAAAATAGAGAGTTTGTCTTGATTCAAAGAAAGCTTATCCAAAGTTCACCTCTGCTGAATACATATGACACTCAGTCCACATTATTTGTAAAAACCAGGTAGCAGAGAGTAATACAAAAAAAATACTATATACGAAGAACTGTTTCTCTCCTCCCTCACCCCTCCTTACTTCTTCACTTCCTTCCCTCCTCATGTCCTCTTTGCTTCCTCTCTCTCTGTCCCTGTTTCTCCCTCTCCCCTCTCCTTTCCTCCCTCTCTTTATTCCTTTCTTCTCTTTGTCTTTCTCCTTCCCTCTGTCTCTCTCTCTCTCTCTTTTCCTTCCATCCCTTTTTTTTCCTTTGAGCATCGAAACACTAATTACTGAAGACACTGGTTACCTGAGCATGGAGCGCAGGTAAAGAGCCAGGGCTCTGACATGAGATGTGTGTTTAATACCATTTCTACCATCAATAAACCACATGATCCTTAGGCAAGTTACCTAATCCTCCTAAGACCCAATGCCTTCATCTCTACATCGGAGATGGGCCCCGTACCATACAGGGCTTGTGAATGTTAAGCTTGTGAGTGCTCAGTTGCATTCATTAAAAGAATAAACATCATCATTATGTAATTCAAAGTGATTATGTACGTGATGAGTTTAGGAACGATCTAGTACACACTGATTTTAATAAAATAAAAATATCACTCCTATTATGATGTAATTTTATTAAAAAATTATATATATAATTTCTTAGCATTCATTATGGTGGCTCCAACATTTGATATGTAGAATATTTTATAAAATGTTTTCAGCTGACAAAGTAAGATCTGTGAAATTTGGAAGTAGTATGATTAAAGGATATTGAGAACTCTGTCCTTTTATCCTCTTCAAAAGTAGTGTTTCCATCATTCATATCATAAAAATGCTAGTGTGACACTTCATATGAAATATTGAAATTTTCATTTTAATACTAAGTTTTATTTGGGAGGAAGAAACACAAAGCCATCTTATATATTGTTGTACTGTAGACATAAGCCAGGTAGATTAGGAAAGAAAAGCAGGGAAGGGGCCAATGGAATTGGGCACTGCTGGAGTGAGGGTATGGACATGCAGTTCGCATGGAGACTGTGAGCTGCTAGGCGTGCTCCTTGCCACTGGGTTGTCATTGCTTTTAAGCCTTTCACTATTTTTTATATGTAGATGCTACAGTCTGAATGTTTGTGCCCTTCTCCAAATTCATATATTGAATCCTAATCACCAAAGTGATGGTATTGGAAGGTGCAGCCTTTGGGAAGCAATTAAGTCATCACAGCAGAGCCCTCATGAACAGAGTTAGTGCCCTTATAAAAGAGGTCCTAGAGAACTGCCTTTCCCCTTCCACCGCGTGAGGACACAGCGAGAAGCTGGCAGTCTGCAACCCACACTCAGCCCTCACCATGACCATACTGGCCCTTTAATCTTGGAATTCTCAGCCTCCAAAACTGGGAGGGATAAAGTTCTGTTATTTGTAAACTACCCAGTTTAGTTTATTTTGTTCTTACTGTCTATGTCCATCTGTATCTTTATTAAACTAAACATGAGTTCTTGCTGATGTCTCAAACTCCAATCCATAACCACAATATTCTAGCCTCCTCCCCTTTCTTATCTGTAAACTTGTGTTCCAACAGTAAGAAATCCGGCTCCCACCATCTGCTAGCCATTTAGTTAAATGTCTACATCCATTTGCATATATGCACATATTATGAGAACGAGAACAGCTGACCTGTATGCCCATAGGAAAAGTTTAACAAGGGCTTATCTCTGTGTCCTTTTGCCTTAAATCTTATAGACTCCTTTCATTTCCAAAGTTGCTCAGGTCAACCTCTTTCGCTGCCATTCCCTTCAGTGAGGTTGTTTCATACATCTACAATATGTTGTATTCTCTTGTCTCAGTCTGGATTCCATCCCAGTCTCCCCATACTCTTAAATGTTTTCACTTTTTTATTTGTATAAAGTTCAATCTGTGTACTATAGATCTCTATGGGTTTTGATAAATGCATAAGATCATCTATCAAACATCATGGTATTATACAAAATAGTTTCACCATTCTAAAAGTATTCTGTTTCACCTATTCTACCTTTCCACAGAACCTTTGGCAACCTCTGATCTTTTTTCTGTCTCCACTGTTTTGCCTTTTCTAGAATGTCAAAGAATTGAACATACGATATATAGCATTTTCAGATTTGCTTCTTTCACTTAGCACCGTAAATTTAAATTTCTTCAATTTTGTGGCTTGGTAGCTCGCTTGTTAATCACTAAAGAATATTTCATTGTATGGATATACCACTTGTTTTATCTGTTTGCATATTAAAGAACCATCTTGATGGAGCACACTTTTTATGACTATGAATAAAGCTGCTATGAACACCCACCAGCAATGAATGAGATTTTCTGCTTTACCACATCCTGACCAGCAGTTGATATGGTCAGTTTTTCAAATATTACTTATTCTTACAGGTGTATAGTGATATTTTCTTTCTTTCTTTCTTTTTTTTTTTTTTTTTCTGAGACAAGCTCAATTTGTCACCCTGGGTAGAGTATCCTAGCACCATAACTTACAGCAACCTCAAACTCTTGGTCTCAAGCCATCCTGTTGCCTCAGCTTCCCAAGTAGCTGGGACTACAGGTGCCCACCGTAATGCCCAGCTAGTTTTTCTTTTTCTACTTTTGGTAGATGAGGTCTCACTCTTGCTCAGGCTAGTCTTGAACTCATGAGCTCAAGCAATCCACATGCCTCAGCCTTCCAAAGTGCTAGGATTACAGACGTGAGCCACTGCACCCAACTTTTATTGTGGTTTTAATGTGCAATGTCTTAGTGACCAATGATGTTGAGCATTTTTCCATATATATATTTGCTATCTGAACATCTTTAGTGAGTTGTCTGTTCAGATCCATCACTCATTTATTAATTGTGTTTTTTGTTTACTTATGATCAAATTGTAAATGTTCTTTGTAGATTTTCATACAAGTCCCTTTATCAGATGTTTTGCAAATATTTTTCCCACCCTGTGACTTATTTTCATTCTCTTGACTGACTCTCAACTGAATATTCTGACTTTTGCAAAGCAGACATTTTAAATTTAATCAAGTTCAATTTAATTTCTTGTTATTAGTCATGCTTTTTAGTTCTGCATGTAACTACTCATTGCCAAAGCCAAGACCATCTAGATTTCCTTCTATATTTTCATCTAGAAGTTTTAAAGGTTTAAAATTTACATTTATGTTTATGATTTATCTTGAGTTAATTTTTGTGAAAGGTGTAAGGTCATTTTTCTTTGTTTGCCTGAGACACCCTATCATGCCAGCATTACAAGGTCCGACAATTAAGTTTGCGAACTCATCCTAGAAAAAGTGCTACATACCTCATCACTGATTATCAGCAGGGTCACTTTTGAGGTGCTCCCCTTAGGAAGCTATGCACTTATGCCAGCACCTTGTCCACCCTTCAAACCAATTTTAGAACTCCTTTTCTGGAATGGCCATCAGAGCTGCCATTATATTACCCTTAATATCATCAAAATGTCTTCCTTTCTGTATTTTGTTTATCTCTGGGCAAAGAAAAAAGTCCCTGGGGGCCAGGTCAGGTGAGTAGGGTGGTCTTCCAATATAGTTATTTTTTACAAGCTAAAACCTCCTTCACAGTCCGTGCTGTGTGAACTGGTGTCATGGTGAAACAAAAGCCATGAGTTGTTGGCCAAAATTTTCAGCTAAGATTTTCCTAACTGTTTCATTATCAATGTTTGCTTTCTCTGCTGTGCTTCTCATAGCTAGCCAATGATTTTGACGCACGATTTAACAAACTTTTGCAATGTCTTCATCAGTTCTATTTGTGACTGGCTGCTCTCACTTGTCTATCAGTGATGAATTCTCTCTGCTCAGGAAAACGTTTAATACATTTTTACACTGTTCTTTTTTTTTTTTTTTTTCAGAGCACTATCCCCACAAACTTGGACTAATGTGTCCCTGATTTCCTCCCATTCTTGCCAAGTTCAGCAAAGAATTTACCAATTTTTGTTTGTTGCTGTAATTGAAGCTTCAACAACATTGTCGCAAAGACACACAAAACTAAACAACAATAATGAATGCCACTCGGCACACCACCACCACATGATGACATGAACACAGCCATGAGACACTGATATACCTTATGAACTTATGAACTTATGAACCCTTACCAAGCTGTTTGTACAGCTGCCAACCAAAGCACACCATGGCCAGTTCATGAACCTAATTGTCAAACCCTGTATTTGTTGAAAGGACTGTTGCTGTTGCTACTCTGTCAATGATTAGTTGACTATATCTGTGCCTATATTTCTGGGTTTCTGTTCTGGCCCATTCATCTATGTGTCTATTCTTTTGCCAGTATCAAAAGCTGTCTTGATACTGTGGCATTATTATAAGTCTTTTTTTTTTTTTTTTGTAGAGACAGAGTCTCACTGTACCACCCTCAGGTACAGTGCCATGACGTCACACGGCTCACAGCAACCTCTAACCCTTGGGCTTACGTGATTCTCTTGCCTCAGCCTCCCAAGCAGCTGGGACTACAGGTGCCCGCCACAATGCCTGGCTATTTTTTTGTTGCAGTTTGGCAGGGGCTGGGTTTGAACCTGCCACCCTCAGCATATGGGGCCGGCGCCCTACTCACTGACCCACAGGCGCCGCCCTATTATAAGTCTTGAAATCAGATAGGGTGAGTCCTCCAAATTTGTTGTTCCTTTCCTATAGTATTCTCTTGGCTTTTCCAGGTCTATTGCTTTTCCATATAAAAAAATAGCTTGCTGAGATTTTGATTTGGATTGTTTTGATTAGAACCTAGGAAGAACTGATACATTAACACTAAGTCCTCTAATTATGAACATGGACTATTTCTCCATTTATTTAGATCTCCTTTGTTTCATTCATACTGCTTTTGTAGTTTTCCATATATTATACATATATGGTTAGATTTTATACTTATATCAGACCATTTTTTGTTTTTTATTGTGAATGGTATTATTTTAAATTTTAAATTCTAATTGTTTATACCCGGAAAGTAATCAGCCTTCATATTGTTATGGTTCAGAAAATAGTATCCAAAAAGGACGGTCTCAGTAGCAGACTCAGAAGCAAAGTTCTTCTCTGACCTTCTGTTGTCCAGCTGCCTCTCAGCCCCATTCTGCCCCCTGTCAGCCCCATTCTCCCCCGAGGCTAGCAATAGAAACTAGAACCCCTCTTCCCCAAGGAAGGTCATAAAAGCCAGAACCCTTTTCATCAAAATCATTCTGTATAAAACTGAGTACAAAGAAATAATCTGACTTACCTTTTTTGACTGTGGGTCCCATTCCACAGAGGGCCCTGCCCTCCACATCCTGAAGGAAAGAATGCTTGCTCAGGGAGGCCAGGAAGAATGCAGACAGACTGGCCTTGCTGGGTTTCCCCCCATTGGTATGTTAGCCTTGGATCATACTCTTTTTGTCAAAGCATGTTAGTATACAGCTGTGTATACTTTATTGAACTTAAGCATAAAAGTGGAAAATTTTCCCTATATCTTGGGTCTTCATTCTAGAGGCTCTCATGTATACATATTAAGAAAATTTGTATGCCTTTTCTCTTAGCAATCAATCTGCCTCATGTCAGTGATTTTTCAGTGAAGCTTTAGGGTGCCAAGTGCCTGGTCTCTGCATTACAAAAATCTGGTATCCTGGAATCTTGCTATACCAATGTTTTAGTTCCAGAAATTATGTTGCTGTCAATTCTTTTGGATTTTCTACATAGATAATTATGTTATGTAAAAAATGTTTTCAATTTTTTTCTTTGATTTCATCAGACGGAGTAATTGCAATGGCCCATTTTTGAGATTGCTAATTCTTTCTTCTGTCAACTCCAATCTTCTATTGACTCCCTTCAGTAAATTTTTTATTTTCATATTGTAACTTTGACCTCCAGAATACTTATTTTGTTCTTTTTTATAATTTAATTTATTTATTGATCTTCTTTATTTAGTAAAATGTCATTGTCATATTTTCTTTCACTTCTTTAGACAAGGTTTGCTTTGTTCTTTAAGCATACTTGTCATAGCTGAAGTAAGATCTTTTCCACTAAGTAACATCTGGAGCACCTCAGAATCATTTTCTGTTGGCTGCTTTTTTGTATGCGCCATAGTTACATCTTTTCTTTGTATGTCTCTCAATTTTTTATTAAAAATTAGACATTTTATGTAATATATTGTAACAATTCTGATGTCAGAGCTCTTCCTCTTCTAGGATGTTTTGTTGCTGCTGCTTTGGTTGTCACGTTGTTTCTTTTATTGCCAATTATTAGTGACATTTCTTTTTTTTTTTTTTTTTTTTGTAGAGGCAGAGTCTCACTTTATAGCCCTCGGTAGAGTGCCGTGGCCTCACACAGCTCACAGCAACCTCCAACTCCTGGGCTTAAGCGATTCTCTTGCCTCAGCCTCCCGAGTAGCTGGGACTACAGGTGCCCGCCACAACGCCCGGCTATTTTTTGGTTGCAGTTCAGCCGGGGCCGGGTTTGAACCTGCCACCCTCGGTATATGGGGCCGGCGCCTTACCGACTGAGCCACAGGCGCCGCCCTATTAGTGACATTTCTTAACTACTTCCGCAGATGCTATATTTGCTGTAGTATACTGCCAATGAGTTCCTTTCTAGCTTATTAAATAAGTAAGGATTGATGTTCTTGTTTTCATGTTTAAGCCTGGTTTCCTAAGGGGTCACTCTTACAATTCAGTATTCACCAGTAATTGGTCGGATTTCCTAAAAATGCCTTGAACCAGTAATTCTTCCACTCTTTTCCAGAGAACTGTGGATGAAATCCTGCCTTCAAACCTTAGACAGCTTACAAGTGAACCTTACCTTTCACTTCCTACCTGAAGAGGTCTTTAAGTCACCTAGACAGGTCCCGTCTTTACCTAGGTCTCTCCTGGGTATATACAGTCTGTCATCATGCAGAATTCTAGGTCCTTAGGATCTGTCAGAACTTTCAAAGTTCTCTACAGATGTCTGTGTCTCCACTTCCCTTTCTTTTTTCACCTTGCACTTGTTTGTTCCAACTAAAGTCATAGCCTGAGGTAGCTGTAGTATTACCAGCTGATTGCTGGGGTTTTATTGTTTGTTTGTTTGTTTTCTGTAATGCTTTGCATATCTGGGGATGGAGATTTTTGATGTTGTTTATATCCAGGACTGAGCTCTGAAAGTCACACAAACAGTGGCAACATACTAAAAATGGAAAATTTTTAGGAAGCTAACAGCTTGTTTAACCTGTGGACTATGCTTTAGAGATGCAACTTTTTTTGAGGGAACACCAAAAGAGGTCAGTTTTTGCTTATGCCTGTGACACTACTAGCTTTTCTTCACCACTATGCCACCTAGCCAGGAAGGTAGCAGAACAGGTGTGCACATTAATCAGTTACAGATTATTAGAGAGTACAGTGGTGTTTGTTTTTCCATTCTTGAGAGATTTCATTTAGGATAATGGTCTCTAGTTGCATCCAAATTGCTACAAAAAACATTAATTCATTCCTTTATTTGGGTGAGTAGTACTTCATGGCATATATATACCATGTTTTGTTAATCCATTCATGAATTGATGGCCACTTAGGTTAATTTCACATCTTTGCAATTGTGAATTGTGCTGCAATAAACATTTGAGTGCAGGTGTCTTTTTGATAAAATGACTTGCTTTCCTTTCAGTCAATATCCAGTAGTGGGATTGATGGATGTAATGGTAAAAACTTATTTTTGGAATCCCCATACTGTTTTCCATAGAGGTTATGCTAATTTGGATTCCCACCAACAGTATGTAAGAATTTCTTTCCCTCTGCTTCCACCCCTACATCTACTATTTTTTCACGGGTGTAGGTGTTACCTAATTGTGGCTTTAACTTCCATTGCCCTGATGATTAGTGACGTTGAGCTTTCTTTTTTTTTTTTTTTTTAGAGACAGAGTCTCACTTTGTCACCCTTAGTAGAGTGCTGTGGCATCACAGCTCACAGGAACCTCCAGCTCTTGGGTTTAGGCAATTCTCCTGCCTCAGCCTCCAGAATAACTGGGACTACGGGTGCCCGCTACAATGCCTGGCTATTTTTTTGTTGCAGTTTGGCCAGGGCTGGGTTTGAACCCGCCACCCTCACTATATGGGGCTGGAGCTCTATCCACTGAGCCACAGGTGCTGCCCAATATTGAGCAGTTTTTGAGATGTTTGCTGGCCATTTGGTCTATCTTCTTTTGAAAAACTTCTGTTCATGTCTTTTGTTGACATTTTAGTGGGGCTATTTATATTTTGTTGTTGTTTGTTGACTTGTTCTTTTCAGATTATGGATATTAGCTCTTTAATAGATGTATAGTTTGCAAATTTTTTCTCATATTCTGGAGGTTTTCCTTTTGCACTGTTGATTATTTCCTTTAATATGCAAAAGCATTTTAATTTAATAAAGTCACATTTATTTATATTTGTTAATGCCTTTGGGGTCTCAATCATATATTTTGTTTCTAGACCAATATCTAGAAGAGTTTTTATTACATTTTCTTCTAGAATTTTTAGGCTTTCATGACTTACATTTATCTATCTTGAATCAATTTTTGTAAGTGGTGAGAGGTAAGGGCTCAGTTTGATTTTTTTGCATGTGTCTTTCCAATTTTCCCAGCACCATTTATTGAATAGGATTTCCTTCCCCCAGTGAATCGTGTCAGTTGGTGGTAAGTAGATGGTTTTATATCTGTGTTCTCTACTTTGTTTAATTGGTCTATGTCTGCTTTTGTCTGCTTTGTGGGAGATCATTTGGTTGTAGATGCATAGTTTTATAACTGGTTTCTATATTCTTTTCCATTGGTCTATGTCTTTATTTTTGTACCAATACCCTGCTATTTTTCTTACACTAGTCTTAGAGGAAAATGCTATTTGGGCTGTTTTTTTTTTTTGTTTTTTTTTTTTTTGGTTTAAACGAAGTATAGAATTATTTTTTCTAGATGAATAAAATATGATATTGGTATTTTAATGAGGATTGAATTGTATATGTAAGTTACTTTGGGCAGTTTGGACATTTTAGCAATGTTGAGTCTACCAATCAATGAGCATTATTATATGTTTTCTCACTTATTTTTGTCATCTGCAATTTCTTTCCTCAGTGTTTCATAGTTCCCCTTGTGGAGATTTTCCACCTAGTTGGTTAAGTATATTCCTAAGTATTTTGTTTTCTTTGTAGCTATTGTGAGTGGTATTGAATCTTTGATTTGACTGTCAGCTTGACCGTTATTGGTATATAGAAAATCTACTGATCTGTGTAAGTTGATTTTACAATCTGATACTGTGTTGAATTAATTTGTCAAATCTAGTAGTCTTTTGGTGGAGTTTTGGAATATTCTATACACAAGATCATATTGTTAGCAAAAAGTGATAGTTTGACCCCTTATTTCCCAATTTGGATATGTTTTATTTCTTTCTCCTGCCTGATTGCTCTAACTAGAATTTCTAGCACCATATTGAGTAGAAGTGATAACAGTGAGCATGCTTGCTTTATTTCAGTTCTTAGGAGAATTCTTTCAACTTTTCTCCATTCAGGATAATGTTGGCTCTGTGTTTGTCATGTATGGCTTGTGTAATTTTGGGACTGCTCATTTTGTGCCTAGTTTGTTGAAGGTTTTTGTCATGAAATGGTTCGGCATTTTGTTAGATGTTTTTTTCTACATTTATTGTGATGATTTTACCGTCTTTGATTTTGCTTCTGTTCATGTGGTAAATTGTATATATTGATATGCATAAGTTGAACCTCCTTGTATCATTGGGATGAAGCTCACTGATTACAGTGTAATTTTTTTTTTTATGAGGTTGGATTGGGTATTCTTGTATTTTGCTCAGGCATTTTGCATATACATTCTTCAGGGATATTGGTGTGTAGTTTGGTTTGTTTGTTGTGTCCTTTCTTGGCTTTGGTATCAATGTGAAATTGACTTCATAGAATAAGTTGAGAAGAATTTTCTCCTTTTCGATATTACAGAATAATTTCTGTAGTATGGGTACTAGCTTTTCTTTGTAGGTCTGATAGAATTTAGCTGTGAATCTGTTTCATCTGGGGTTTTATTTTCTGGGAGACTTTTTATTACTGCATCAATCTCATTGTTTGTTATTGGTCTAGTCAGAAGTTCTAATTCTTCCCGATTGAGTGTTATAATATTGTGTGTTTCCAGGAATTTGTTCATTTTCTCTGCATTTTCTAGTTTATGGGTATAAGCTTTTAAAGTATGCACTGATGATATTTAATATTTCTGTGGTATCAATTGTAATATCTCCTTTTCCATTTCTGATTGAGTTTATTTGGGTCCTTTCTCTTTTATTCTTGATTAATACAAGAGGTCTATTAATTTTGTTTATCTTCTCAAATAAACTTTTTGTTTTGTTGATCTCCTTTGTATTGTTCTTGCTTTCCATTTCATTTTCTTCTGCTCTGACCTTTTTTGTTTCTTTTCTTCTCTGTCTTTGGGATTGGTTTGCTTTCTATTTTCTAGTTACTTGAGTTTTGATATTAAGTTGTTAATTTTTTATCCTTATGCCTTTTTGATGTAGGCATTTTAAGGATATGAATTTTCTCCTTAGTACTGCTTTGGCTGAATCCCATAGATATTGATAATTTATATACTTTTTGTCCTTTGTTTGAGGAATCTTTAGATTTCCATCCTAATTTCATTATTGACCTAATAATTGTTAGGTCATGAATTTCTGTAGATTTGAATGCTTCTCTTGGAATTGATTTCTGTTTTTTTTCTACTATGGTCTGAGAAAATGCATGGCATGATTTTTATTTTTGAACTTGTTTAGACATGTTTTATGGTCTAAGATATGATCAATCTTGGAAAATGTCACATGTGCTGATGAGAAGAATGGATATACAGTAGTTTTTGGGTGGAATGCTGTGTAAATGTCTCTTAGGTCCATTTGTTCTAGAGTCATGTGTAAGTCTATTGTTTCTTTATTTTCTGCTTCAAAGATCTGTCCAGCTCTATCAGTGGTATGGTGAAGTCATCAGCAATTACAATGCTATGTTTATCTTTTTGCTTAAATCTAGTAGAATCTGATTTATGAATCCAAAAGCTTCTTTGTTAGGCATATAAATCTTTAGAATTATCTTGTGGAATTGCTCTCTTTACCATTATATACTGACCATCTTTATCTTTCCCTACAATTATTTATTTAAAGTCAATTTTTTTTTTTTCTGATATGAGAATGGCTATACCTGCTTTCTTCTTGCTTCCATTTGTGTGGAACATTTTGCTATCCCTTTATCTCTATTTTGTGTGAGTCGTTATGTGTAGATGTGTTTTTGCAGACAGGAAACCCTTGGGTAGTAGTATTTTTCTCTACATTTAGCTAGCCTATATTTTTTGAGTGGATCACTTAAACCGTTAGAGTTGAGTGAGAGAATTTATTTAAGGGGTGCTGCTCTATTCACTATGTTGGGTAATAACTTACTGCTTTGTTTTACCTCTTGTGCTATTTTTATAATAAGAGCTCTGAGCTTTAAATTTTGGATCTAACATATTAAGAACAATTAGCAATTATCTTCATCCGCCACATTTAGTGGTGGATAAGAAATAAGATACCTGTCAACCTCCATCTAAAAAAATGATAACTAGAAATAGGGAAGTGATACCTGTCAACCTCCATCTAAAAAAATGATAACTAGAAATAGGGAAGTGATACCTGTCAACCTCCATCTAAAAAAATGATAACTAGAAATAGGGAAGTGATGCTAATAATGAGGTCCTGAGAAACAGAAATTGTGAGGATTATCTATCAAGGCAATAGTGTTAGTATTCTGATTAACATCTGTTTTTACTTTGGGGGAAGAACTTCCTTATTCATAGTCCTCTATGAGATATGGGACTCTTTCTTATCTACTCTGGGGGTATCTAACGTTTTACTGGAGAGTATGTAACCTTGATGGATTATGCAATCTCTTTTTGCAGGTTGGAGGCTTAGAAATAGATTTATTTAGAGATAGGTTAATGATAAATGTTTATAATTTAGACTTGCAATGTCTTTGCCAATATAAATATCTCAAAACTAGTAGGCTTCCAGTCTATTTCCCTGCAGTCAGGTTCATATGAAATTCACTGTAGCCAAGGATCTTGTCTAGTCATAGATTTTAAACCTGCCGAAATCCTTTCCAGCTATTGGCCTTTGCATCTGGCCAGCCTCTTTTCTTCAATTTAATAGCTACTTCCTCGAGGCTATTTGAAACAATAGGGATTGAAAAGCACTGTTCAATCAAATCTGTAATCTGGGTTGGGTTCCATTGTCTAGATAAGATTACAGGAGTCACACAGAAGGCCCTCTAAAAATGCTCAATCTCAATTTTATCTCAGTATGTTTTGAGTTTAGCAACTTTGGCTTTACAACATTGTGAGGCTCAAAACTACTTGTCCCATATAATACTTTATTTGGACTATAGGATGCAGGAAAAGAGAGTTTACCTTATTAGAGCACAATTCCTTCCATTTCTGTTTGAAACCTCCTCAATCTTCAATTGTTTCTCTATTTCTCTTCTGTGGTTGGTTTAAAAACTGAAAACTGGCTGGATGCAGTGGCTCATGCCTGTAATCCTAGTACTCTGGGAGGCCAAGGGAAGTGGATTGCTTAAGCTCAGGAGTTCAAGACCAGCCTGAGCAGGAGTGAGACCCTGTCTCTACTAAAATAGAAAAAAAACAAAAAAAAAAACTAGCTGGCATGGTGGCGCAAGACTGTAGTCCCAGCTACATGGGGTAGAGAGGGAGTAGCTAAGGCAAAAGGATCCAAGAGTTTGAGGCTGCTGTGAGAATGAGAGTTTGTCTAAAAAAATAAATAAAATAAAAACTGCAAACTGTTAGCCATCATACATGGATACTCTGGATTTTTCTGATGATTTCTACTAAAGCTCTAGACCAGTGGCTCTCAACCTTCCTAGTGCTGTGACCCTTTAATACAGTTCCTGTGAGTCACGACCCACAGGTTGAGAACCGCTGCTCTAGACTCTCCTAACACTTGATTTGCTTTCTAAATGATCAGAGGCAACAGCTTCACCAAATTTGGTTAATGGTCATAGTATAATAAGGATCACTGGATTTCTATTTATAAATTTATGTGTTCAACACCTGCTGCTTGTCTGCTAAGTCAATTACATATATTTACTTTTATAGTTCCTCCAGCAGCTTCCTTCTGGTACATTGAATATTTATTTTAATTAGACATCAAATACAATGATTTTTTTACAAAAGATATACATTTATTTCCCTCATGTACTAGTTCAGGTGTAGGCAGTTGATCCAGGATGGGTAGGTATGTCTGCTCTCCTCAACAAATGGTTTCTAATTATGCGATAAAGAAAACTTCTCTGGTTCTCACCAACTGTCAGCTGGTAGAGAGCAGGACAGGAACACACAGTACACATACAATTATTTCAAGGGCGAGATGCAGAAGTGGCTTAATCTCTTTTATTTGGTCGTATTTTTTCTAATTTAATATTGAGGTCTTCAAATTCAGATGTAAACTCCAGTTGTGCCTTGACAGAACTCCACAGGAGGTGGGCCTATGTGTTTATCATGCGCCTTTCATAGGATACTCCTTCATCCTGGCAGAAAGCCTAATGCCTAAATGTTCCTCTCACAGGAACACTGGCAAAGGACCTTGTAGCTTTTGTCTGACCTGTGTCCAGTTTATCTCTACCATGTTAGCCATTCTCCGGGAGAGCCCTGATCAGGAAGAGGATTAGGTTTGGGTTTGTCAGTCTTATGAGACATAGAGAAGGTAGCACAACCTAACATATGAAACACCAGGAGTAATTTTTATTACTTACCAATCCAAGAAACAAGAGGGCAGCAGGGCTAGGAGGATGGGAGAGTGTGTGAGGTATCTGCTGCAGGCTAAAGCCTTCATAGGGACTCAGAGTATTAGTCAAGTGTATTTCCTGGGGAGTTCTAATGGGTGGGTTTAGAGAAAGCAGGTAAAAGTTCCACAGAGGCATGCTGGGACTTGAGAGGAGTCACTGCACCATATCTGAGCAGTCCATGAAGGATGAATCAACTAGCTCAAATACAGCTGTCCCATAGAGAGGTGGGTTGCACAAAATAAACATTTATAGGTTGATAACATTGAGAAAATGGGAGAAGGTGAAAAGGTGTAAACTTTGACAAGGGTGACTGAGCTCTGCTTCTGGTATGAGAAAGTCCAGCTTATATATAAGACAGATGCCAAGGTGACATCCAATTATGAGAATTCAGTACATGTTCATATCCTATTGGCCAGAATTCAGTCACATTGCCACCACTAGCCAAAAGGAAGCTTCAGAAATGGCATGATCTTATGAAGAGATGTAATTAACATGAAGAAAGATGTATTGGGCAGCACCTGTGGTTCAAAGGAATAGGGCGCCAACTCCATATGCTGGAGGTGGAGAGTTCAAACCCAGCCCCGGCCAAAACCTGCAAAAACAAAAAAAAAAAAAAAAAAGAAAGATGTATTAACATGACGGAGGAGAAAAACATATATTCAAGGTTCATTAGAAATATTCCAGGGTGGCACCTGTGGCTCAGTGAGTAGGGTGCCGGCCCCATATAACAAGGGTGGTGGGTTCAAACCCAGCCCCGGCTGAACTGCAACCAAAAAATAGCCAGGCGTTCTGGTGAGTGCCTATTGTCCCAGCTGCTCAGGAGGCTGAGGCAGGAGAATCACAGAAGCCCAAGAGCTGGAGGTTGCTGTGAGTCCTGTGATGTCATGGCACTCTACTGAAGGCAGTAAAGTGAGACTCTGTCTCTACAAAAAAAAAAAAAAAATTTTTAAAACAAACAAACAAAAAAAGAAATATTCCACAAGGAGGCAAGTTGTATATGTAAAAAGTACAGACTAGGCTGGGGGCGGTGGTTCACGCCTGTAATCCTAGCACTCTGGGAGGCCTAGGCAGGTGGATTACTTAAGCTCAGGATTTCAAGACCAGCCTGAGTAAGAGCAAGATAGCATCTCTGAAAATTAGACAGATATTGTTGCGGGCACCTGTAGTACCAGCTACTCAGGAGGCTGAGGCAAGAAGATCTCTTGAGCCCAAGAGTTGGAGGCTGCTGTGAGCCATGATGCCATGGCCCTCCACTGAGGGGGAAAAAGTGAGACTCTGTCTCCAGAAAAAAAATTAGAAAGCACAGACTCTGGCATCAGGCAGCTCCTGAGTGATGTCTTGTATTCTGTAGGAGACTGTAAGGACTCTTCTCCAATAAATCCCTCTTCTAAAGTAAATTTTATATCACAGCCCCTAGATTGAGTAGCCAGAAATATCACTTGATCTGGCCTCTGAACACCTTCATTGGCTCAGGCTTACCAAACTGGATCAATCAGATTACCTTTTTCAGGGATGCAAAATTGAAACAAACCTAACATGGAGATCAAAACAAATTCTTTCTGCCATAAAGGAAAATATAGAATAGGCAAGAGTGTGAGTATGCAGGAAAATCATGTCTGCTGATAGAGCTGAAGGAACTGAACCAATGGGAGGGTCACAGACAAGAGACCGTACATACCATGAAGAGAGTATGAAGAAAGAGTTCGTTGACCAATTTCCAATTGTTCTTTGAGTCTGACTCAATATTCTGGGCTTTATTTCATGAGTGTCTTCTATAGTTTTCAATGAACATTTTCTTTTCTTGAACAATTCAATTTTGTTCCTCATCAGCACCTATGTTCCGATTCAAGACCTCCTACTGCAACTGAAGATCTCTCGGTCTAACTCAGAAAGATATCACATAAACAAACAATGTAGTTTAGGGAGTTAATACCATGCCACTGGGGTAGGATGAGGGAACAGTTTATCTTACAGGATCAGGGAAGGCTCCAGGATGAATGTAACTTTTGAACTTGGCCTCCAAAGTAAGATTTTTATCGCTTGGAATAAGAAAGGCAAGAGAGCCACAGGGCAGGGCAAAATTTTTCAAGTGAGAGCATATTTATGGAGCAGATCGTAATTCTATGTGTCCAGAGTTTTATCTATTTCATAAATCTCAGTAAACACTGGAAAGTCTTTCTTTTACAGCTCAGAATTTGGTATATAGCATGGGTTTCAGATTTCTGCCCAGAGATGTTTATTACTGGAAATACTAGAACTATCTTTTTTAACAATCAGTATAGTGCATTAATGAAGGAAGAGCTACATACACACACATACGTACATATAAAAAATACAAGCTATCTGTCTATCTATCCAAATCTGCAAGTCCTTAATCCTTCTTTTATTTTGTTTTGTTTTATGTTAGGTAGGGTATTACATAGGAAGAAATAAAAAAATCATTCTTATTTTTCTCTAAGAAATCTTTTATCTAGTTGTTCTGATCACGTTACTGCTCCCAGAACGGTGTGGTAAATAAAAATAATCTCTTTTATGCCATCAGTAGTTTTGTTAGTCCCTTAAATTAGGAAGAAGAAAAGATTCATTTTGGAAGTCAGAATGACTTTTGCTTGAAACTGACAAATCTCTTCCATTGGTAGGCTGTAGCCAATTAATATCCAATATGACAGACCAGATGTCCAGACCCTGAGATAGCTTTCAAAAGAAAGTACACAAGTAAATCTATGCCTTCCCATCTGGCAGACTGAGGGATTTGGAAGAGGTGCAAACTGGTTGTTGGCTCCTTGTTAGCCAGGAGATCATGGCTGCTTAATGTACTGTATTAACGATGGCTGTGTTTGGTTTGTTATGATTGTCTTCAAAGGTACAACTTGGAACATTAACGTGGCAATTAAATCTCAGTTTTTGATAACTACTGTAGCAATGGGGAATTTTGTTGCCTAAATACCAAAGAAAATGTAAACGTGTTTCAACTTCTTCAGAGTTTTCTTTCAAACAGATACTCATTCTTAAGCTGGAAAGACACTGCAAAGACTTTCCTTCTGAGCTGATATTTGCAATTGCGTACTTGACATTTCTTGTCTCTCTCACTTCTCGCTTTCATAACTGAACTTTTGATCTTACACACAGCCAATTCAATGTTTTCATCATCTCTGTAAATGGTTCCTCTGTGTACTTAGATGCATAAGCCGAAAGCCCACAAATAATCCCTTACACCATCCTGTCGCATATATCCATATCCATTTTATCTCCGAAGTCTGCGTATTCTACCTAAAAAGAATATTTCATGCCTCTCCAGTTTTTTCCACATCCACTGCTTCTTTTTTAAGTTTCACCTCTCTTCTGAATGACGGAAATAGCTTCCTAATTCCTTCCACATTCATTCCTGCCACTGTCATCTGATCTATATACAGGTGTCAGTGTGTCTTAAGACCATTTTGGATCAGTTTTCTATCATATTCAAACTCTTTCATTGCCATCCCATTGCACTAATATGGAAGACTGAGTATTGTATCCCTTCCTTGCTTCTCTAGACTTTTCTCACTACACTTTCTTTGGTAGAAGAAGGTGATGGGAATTTAAAAAGCATTTCCTGAACCAATTGTTTACAACTGGCACTCTTTTGAAATTCACACCAAGCCTTTCTGTCCTCAGCACCTACCATTATACCCATTGATAAACTTTCAGATCACTTTGCCATGTTAACTGAGAATTTGTGCAGTGGCTAAAAGACTTATTTCTCTGTTTTCATGTTGGCTGCACTCAAGGACCCAGAAGGCCACATGTGGCCCCAAGGCTGCAGGTAATTTTTTGTTTCTTTTAACTTCTAGAACCTTGAATAAAATTTACTATAGAGTAGGAAGTCATAAAGGTTTGTTTAATGTATCAATTCTCATCTCTGAGTGTGAATTATAATCATTTAGGACCTTCGAAGAATTACTGATGTCAGAATGAAGGAGGACCTTTAAAGAAGAGGAAGCAGCTCTGATGGAAACAGCTAAGAATTAACAGAACAAAGTACAGAGCAGGCAAACAAGAGAAAATTAGTATTTCAACATAGGGAGGAACTTATTTTACATGTAAAGGCAGGTGGAACCACAGGTCAGATGGTGCCAGTTCTGACCACTCCGCAGGGAGCGGTTAAGATGAAAAGTAAAGGCCAGGTGCTGGGGCTCACACCTGTAATCCTAGCATTCTGGGAGGTGGCAAGGTGGGTGAATTGCTGGAGCTGACAAGTTTGAGACCAGCTTGACCAAAAGTGAGACCCCATCTCTACTAAAAATAGAAAAACTGAAGCAAGAGGATCTCTTGAGCCCAAGTTAGAGGTTGCTGAGAGCTGTGACGCCACAGCATTCTACCCAGGGAAATAGCTTGAGACTTTGTCTCAAAAAAAAAAGATGAAAAGTAAAGGTCACACTAGATGGATGTAGTTTATAAAATATATAAGAAGTAAGAGGTTATATGGCTGTGAGCCATTTCTGCCCCCCTCTACTGTTGCACTTTGTCTTAACTTTGTAGAGCTTTTTCAGTCTTCCAATGAACCCTGAAGTGTTTTACCTTGTGTGTCTCTTTCTGTTTCATCCTGGCTGTCCCATCTACTCAGAAGCGAGGTTCCAATTGATAGACTCTAGCCAGGGCACTCCCCAGTGCATCTCAAAGGAAGGCAGGTACCTCTCTTGGAAGGCAGGTGGTCTCAGCCCAGTAGGGTGGCAACCCAGGTTTTTTTCTCTGTACTTTTTCCTATGGGTAGGCACTCAGTTCTACGAGACAGGGAGCTATCCTAGCTGGGAGCTTATCTGGCCTGCCCTTGTCTGTTGTTTGTTGGCCGTTGAGTCGTTCAATTCTTTGAACTCAAGAACCCATGGTTTAAAGTTCCAGTACACTTGCAAGAATAGAATCCCACCAGCTACTTGGGGGGCTGAGGCAAGAGAATCACTTACTCCCAAGAGTTTGAGGTTGCTGTGAGCTGTGATGCCACAGAACTCTACCAAGGGTGACATAGTGAGACTGTCTCAAAAAAAAAAAAAAAAAAAAGAATAGAATTCCAGACAATGAAATCAGACTATGAAGAGGGGTCCTGAAGGAAATTTAAATACTTTACCCCAAACTTTCTAAAACCTAATTTATCACCATAATCTATTATTTTGCCATGTTTGAGTGTGCATTCTTTCTGTAATCTCACGATGGTATAAAGGCTTCCGAACTTCACCGGGGCATTGAGTCTTTATCTGTTTATTCACATTAAACAAAATTTGTCACAGTGATCTGCTCATGTCAGTGATTTTCTGCAAATTGGTCACAGTCCCCATGGCTGTTTTGAATAAGGTCCCAAGTTCTACAGTGCAGCAAGGAATTGGTCATTGAATGCTTCGTTAAAATCAGGGTCTTTTTGACCACATAAAATATTAGTATAAGTCAATGGCATTAGTGGCAATGTGGTGTCTTAATATCCATAGTATTCAGCTAGTAAGACCTTGAGAATCAATAAATACCCTAGGTGAAGTAGCACATTCTCCATAGAGAAATGGTGTTGCATACACACTGAAAGAAAGAATCATCAAAGTGAAATTAATAAACCTGCTGAGAAATGCCTTTTCTAGTCCTCCCCTAAGGCTTCAGGAAGCTGCACTTAACATCTTCATTGAATAAACTTGTTAAAGGTGGGCAGATTGGCAGGCAGCTTCTCTTAAATGCTGGTATTTGAACTTGGCCTAGGCAAGCACCTCTTATAATTTACTTTAAACTTGGCTGAAAGAAGGTGATTTTATACTTGGGCTAAGATGAAGGGAGCTTCTGTTTCCCTCTGGTAACCTATGAAGGATGAGAACTTTGACTGTGAGTACTTTTTCTTCTCTTCTCTTGAAAACAAATAAAACCACATGGTGCTGTTGCTCTGCTCTGTCTAGGCATGCTGAGCCAAGTAAGTGCTGTTTGCCTCACTCGTCCTGTTGCGTGATTCTTGGAACAAAGGAAAACCTTGACTTGTTTTGAGTATCCAAAAGTGCCATGCACCTAACTGATTTTAATATAATATTCCTACTTTTAAAAGCACCACTGCTGTCTCCTGTTACCACTCCATCGGCAGAGAATTCAATCTTAGCGTACTGAGACTTCAGATGAGATAATCCAGGCATTTTGTCTACTAAGTTATATGCTGTTGTAAAACTCTCCAGTGCTTGATAAATCTCTGTACCAACTATCACAAAGAAATGTAGAAAAATTATTCTACCCATTAATCTAGGACAAATTTTAAGGGAATTGCCTAAGGGAAAGAAAATCCATCTGGTATATCTTAGAAAACATTAACTTTTATTTTGGTTTTCTGTATATTTTCTAATAGTTAAAACAGGATTCCATAGAGTTTATTATAAAGTAGGAAATTATGGCTTTTTATCTTTAAAAAAATTCATTTATTATCAATATATTTATTTGCTTTATGGAGACAGGGTCACTCAGGCTGGAGCGTAATGGGCAATCATAGCTCCCTGCAGCCCAAACTTCTGGACTGAAGAGAGCCTCCTGTTTTAGTCCCCTCAGGTCACTGAGCATGACCACCACCAAGTAAGGCTGGGTAGCTGGCTTTCTTTTTGCTTGTTTAATAAAGCAAGTCATATTCTGAACTAAAATTATTTTTAATAACTTGAAAATGCCTGAGAACATTGATTTGTAAGTAAAATCACAAAAGATATAATTCTATTATTAGGATATGCACCGTAATACTATGTATAGTATATAAATTTCCTCAAATATTTTATTAAATATTCAAATTTTTATGGTCATTTAATATTTAAAATAAATCAGTTTAGGCTATACGCATTTTTCTATTGTTCTATTGACTAAGTTATGTGGAAGGTTTAAATGATGGTGCCCAGAGATGAAGCCATAGTAGAGATACTTAGGTCTGGTTTATTCAAAGGGGAGATGACCTGCCTGTGCAGTGCAAAAGTGGTGTCTGTGCCCAGGGGCAATTAGAGACCCCTTTATATGGGGCCAGAGAGGGTGGGCAAATTCTTTTGGCTCTTTTGGCTTGAACTTCTGGGGGGTTGGGCTAGCCAGTTCCTCTGTGTCTTTGTTTTTTTTACAGAGTCTTATTTTGTCACCTTCAGTAGAGTGCCATGGTGTCATAGCTTATAGAAACCTCAAACTCTTGGGCTCAAGTGATTCTCTTGCCTCACCCTCCTGAATAGCTGGGAATATAGGTGCCCACTACAATGGCCGACTATGTTTAGAGATGGGGTCTCTCTTTCTCTCTGGCTCAGGCTGGTCTTGAACCTGTGAGCTCAGACAATCCACCTGCCTCAGCTTCCCAGAGTGCTAGGATTATGAGTGTGAGCCACCACCCCTGGCCACTCTCCTATATATTTTTTTTTCTTTTTTTTTTTTTATTAAATCATAACTGTATACAATGATATGATTATGGGGCATCATACACTCACTTCATAAGCCATTTGACACATTTTTATCACAGTGGTTAACATAGCCTTTCCGGCGTTATCTCAGTTCCTATATATTTTAAAGATGACTTTATTGAGACATCTTAACCAAGGCCAAGCAATGTCTTTTCATTTTCTTAAGTCTACTTTTGTGTCTTTGGGGAATGGTTTGTAGTTTTATTCATGCAGCTTTTCAACTTTTCTTGTTAAGCTTATTCCTATTTTATCTTGTTTTATTACCATTATAAATATTTTTATTTAAAAAAAGATGGAATTTATACAAGCAGGTTGTTCTGTGACTCTAAAGAATAGTGCCATAATCTCCTTGTAAAGGGGTGCAATATAACACAGGGAACTAGATAAAGCTTCTTTCTTTCTTTTTTTTTTTTAAAGCAGAGTCTCATTTTGTTGCCCCTGGTAGAGTGCTATGGTGTAATAGCTCACAGCAACCTCAGACTCTTGGGCTCAAGTGATTCTCTTGCTTCAGCCTCCTGAGTAGCTAAAATTATAGGTGCCCGCCACAACACCAGCTATTTTTAGAGACAGGGTCTTGCTTTTGCTCAGGCTGGTCTTGAACCTGTGAGCTCAGGCAATCCACCCACTTCAGCTTCCCAGAGTGCTAGGATTATAGGTGTGAGCCACTGTGCTGGTGATAAAGCTTCTTTTTTTAAAAAAATGCACTACATAGTTTGTTCTTCAATTATATTTTGGTCAATTATGTGAATTTTCCAGAATTCTGAGCACAGTTTGACCTTATATAGGCACCAAAATCTTTTTTAATAGCTAGAAAGTCAGAATGGCCCCGATTAAATAACAATATGTTGGTGATTTTCTGATTTTTCTGTTCAACCTATCTTATTCCCACCACATCAGATCAACCCATTGCTCTATGCCCCAGGGAACAGATCTTAAGCACTTTTGGGCTTTGAGTCTATGTGTGGCACTGGCAGAGATCAGGATGTCAGGAAAGTGGGAAGCTCAGGGCATTTACTTGCTCTCCCCATGATCTCTCTTGCCACAGTCCTGACAGTGGCTATGTGGAGCTGTAGCTCCTATTGGGAAGCCCTCTTCTACCACTCAGCTCCCATCACAGTCCAGTTTCACCATTCTGTTCCCTGGTTCGTCAGGTCTAGAGATGGTAAGTTTCTATCTGTTATTTGGCCTTAGGTGTATCACCATCCCTTACATGTTCCATGAATGTCACCTACACTCCTATCCAGAGAGGATACCCTGGAAAAGTAAGGTCCTAAAGAACAAAAGACTTCTTACAGGAGCCCAAGGACACTCCTGCAAAGTCCTCCCCAGAGAGTCTCAGCTTTTAGGAATTTGTAGAAACTTAACTTTCCGGGACCTTCAAACTAATGCTTGCTTCTGCTTTTGTAAAAGCCTGTTCTGAAAAAGTCTGAGTGCACCTTCTTCAGCTTGATTCAAACTGACCAGTGAGAAGGGTACCCATGGACAAGAAGCCCTTTAAAAGGGAAAGGACAGAGCCAGTTCGGGAACCTGGCATTTTTCGGAGTGTAGTCTGAGGAGGCTTCACTGGCTGAAATAAAGCCCTTCCTCTTTTAAACATGGGTGTTTGGGTGTTTCTTTCTCTCCATAGGGCCTCATTTTCTGTCAACACTATAGTCTCTTAAGTCATTTTTTCCCCAATTCCTTTGAGTATGCAATCTCTTTGTTGCCATGACCCTGTCCGATCCAGAAATCTATTTGGCATCTGCCACCAGACTACCTGTATCCAAAAGCATCATTACTGATGAGTGCTAACAATGATGCACAGAGTCCATCTCAACCCAATCAGCACCTTACCATTAGACCAGATACACGAGTTGGTTGTACAATATTAACTCTTCTTCCCTTTTTATCCCTTTTCTCCTGCAGTTGCCCACTCCACCCCTCCCAACAAACTTACATCTTTTGTCTGATTTTCTATGAAATCCACTCCCCATTATGTCTTCCCTCAATGTATTTTTAAAACTACAATTCAGTAAGATTAACATATTAAGCAAGAAGGGAATCAGATTACTTAGATGAATTTTCAGCTTTGGTAACTGAAAATCTGAATCAAACTAGCCTATGCATCTGTGTTGCGGAGGGAATGTCCTAAAAACAATGGCAAAAGTATTTTCTATTTCCCCAAATTTTGGAGAACTGAAAGTTGGTTGGGAGGGGAAAGAAATGTCTCTTGTTCTCTGTATCATGGGAAAGAGCTCAAGGGAATTGTTTGAGGGGAGGGAGGTCACATGATCTTAGCTGAAGATGGAATGGGCTTGGGTCATCAGACTCTCTTAGCCAGAGATGGGATTAATCACAGGACTGTTGCTGAGGGTGAGATTGTCTTGGCCTAAAATGGGATTATGGGATCAGAACCTTTAAAAGCTCTGTGCTTCTGCTAAAAAGCAGGAATTTAGCATTGTCTGATATTTTCCTCTTTTGCCACCAAAATAATAAACTTTTTCTTTCTCCTAAAACTGCTTGTCCCCCTTTTTCTGATACAGCTTCAGGGGACAAGTGTTAAACTTTTAGTAACATCAAGAACTCTAATAGCTCATACAGCTTGATATCTAGGGTTGGGCAGTTTTCTGGATTGGGTGAGTTATCTGTTGATTCAGCAAGTCACCTGGCACCCAGCACCATATCTGCTTCTTTCCTCTACCATCCACGTGTCAGGTTCAGGTAGTTGTTTGCATTCTCAGTTCTTGGTGTTCTCTTGGGCAAAGAAAGATCAGACCCACCAAAAGAAAGGCAAGTATGAAACAAGGTTCATACTTCACGAGGAAGAGAAAGAAAACTCTACAGAGCAAGAGCAAGATAGAAGTTAATAGGAGGAAGATACATTTGCTACAGATGGTGAATGGGTCCCTTGTCAAAACAATAAGGCCTTGGTAATGGTCTGAGTTCTTGTTTAATAGTGTTTGGAGTGGGCCCTATTCCAGGTTTGGACATCACAGGAGACCACTTTGATGGACAGTTAACATGATAAGTAGCCTTAGGTTGTTCTAGGTCACTTTCTAAATTCTACTGTGCCTGTACTGTCTAGCCTGAGGGCTGGGGATTCCCTGCATTCTTTTGCAAAATAGCAGGGGTTCCTCCTTCTTCCCAGGTGTGGCAGTTGCTTGGTAAAGGATTAAAGTGGAGTAGTACCAAGATAGAACCCCCTGGTCCATCTTCCCAGGTGGTTATTGCTCAAGGCAGCCCCAAGGTAAGGCACCCACTTTCCTCCCTAGGAGATCCCTCTCACATGCATTTACTAGAGAGAAACACTGGTCTACTTCATGGTTATAAGAATGTGGCAAAGAGAAATTACAGGTAAGGATGTAAATGTAGTGGTGAACTCAATCAAGTCACAAAGCCAGATGTAGAACAATAGCTAAAGTTTATTTGGTGCCTCTGAACATGGCTGAGACTCAATAGGCATCAGCCCTGAAGAGCAAGGGTACTTATCTTTTAAAGTATTTCTTTTTAAAATTTTATTTCAGGTTAATGTGAAGGCACAAACAACCCGGTTACAATATTTAAATTTGTTAGGTGTAATCCCTCTTGCAGTTATGTCCTGCACCCCAAAGCTGTGCCTTATACTTCCATACCATGCCCATTCAGTGGGAGCACCCCAACTCTCACTCCTCCTCCCCATTTCTACTCCTCCCAATTGGAATTGAAATGAGTTTTTCTCCCATATGAGCATGAATTAGATCATCTACTGGCTTCATATTAGTAATGAGCACATTTGATAACTGCTCTTCCATTCTTGTGATACTTTACTAAGAAAAACGTGTTTCAACTCCATCCAGGTTAATACAAAAGCTGCAAAGTCACCATCTTTTTTGACTGTATAGTATTCCATGGTATACATATATCACACCTTGTTAATCTATTCCTAGTTGGTAGGCATTTATGTTGTTTCCAAATCTTGGTGATTATAAATTGAGCTGCAATAAACAATCTAGTACAGATGTCCTTATGATAAAATTATTTTTTTTCTTCTGGGTAGATGCTGAGGAGTGAAATTGCAGGGCCTTTTAAAGGTTTTAGGTAGGGTGGGAAGGAAAGAGTGTTTCTTTGGCATGGTAGTGACTGTTGGTAGGTACGGTTCCAGGTGGCTTCTCACTGAGCCCATTATGTTTGTTCCTGGTTTAGCCCCCTTGTGACCATTGAGTTTGCTAGTTTTTCCTTCCTTCTTGTTGAGTCCCAGAAGGGATTGGTTTTAGAAAAGGGCATTGAACAGCCAAGATGGAATGCCTTATGCTCAAAATGGAGTGGCCTATGCTTGCTCTGTTTTTGGAGTTCCTCCTACCAACCTATCAGTAAGTCTTCTATGGTTCACTCTTAAGGAAAAAAGATAAAAGTCTTTGACAAGTCTCTCCACTTTTTTTAACTTTGGTCTAATGTATACATTGTTATTCATGAGCTAATTTTAAGTTAAAAAAAAAGAATTATGAAGAATTACTGTGACTGACTTAGAAGAATAAGCTAGCGTGTGATGGATGTGGGAAGTTAATCACAATGGTCACTTTAGTGAAACTACTTGTGATTTACTCCAGGCAAACACTTAAGGGTATTGCTGATGGCACATTTCTTCTTATCTACAAAAGTGAGAATTGGCTACACAATTTTAAAGAAATGACATGTTCCTCTCTCTTCAGGTGACATATAGAGAAGTACACTTTCTTATTAATTTATCCTTCCGATATGTTTATTTATAGTTCTATTACCTAAATGCAGGGAGATCTAGAGAGTTTCATGGTGTTTAATGAATGTGGCTATATCATAATTTTGTACTTGGCAATAACTGTAATTAAAGATAAATTTGTGAACTAAAATAAAACTGTAAGGTGTCGCATGAATCAGAGCCACAGAGGAAGGAATCTGCACTGAAATGTTTGAAAGGAAGGAGGCTGTTGCTCTCTCCGGCATGCAGCAACCTTAGTTTATTTCTTACAAGCTTATACTCTTAACAACTTAAGTTCTGCATGTATACATTCTAATAATTATACTTAATTGGCAGTCAGTGGTTATTATGATAAGAGTACAAAGAAGCCATGCAGAGTGACCACAAAAACTTATTTAGTCATTTGTTTGGGAAAACAGGTGCATCATGTAACTGAAATGCATACTAACTTATCTTGTTTTTCACTTCCAAGGTCCCTTCCAGGACATTCCACAGACAGCCAGACTCTGTTTGTAAAGTTTGCCTCCTGTTAGACTAGTTTGCTAATCAGCTTGGAGGGTCTTAAAGGAACATCTCTTCATAGGATTCTAAGAAAGCTTTTTAAAACATAAGTCAATGGTACTTGATGTTACATTGAGGCTACAGTAAGGTTCCCCCCAAACGGCTGACAGACTGAACCCCAACTTGGCCAAGGGAATGCCTTAACTGACTTGCTAGCCATGAGAAAGGAGAGTAGACATGCCTCCCTACTAGAACTGTCCCTTGTGACTCATTAATAGGCATTAGCCTTCTGCAAGACATACTTGTGGCCCCTCAATATACATAAAAAACAACTTGGGTCTGGGCATATGTCTGGTAGTTTGTCTCTGATTAACAGACCCTTATCTTAACTCAAGCATTTCTTTTTGCTAACTCCTGGTCTATTAGACAGAGCCTAACACTTTCAGCCAACTTTCAGCTAAAGAATCTTTAAACCCACCTAATAAACTGTAAGCCCCCTGCCTTTGAGATGTCTCACATTTCCAGGCTAAACCTATATATACTTTCTATGAATTCTATAGAATTGTAGAAACTGTAACCCCATCACCACAGGTCCACTTGCTCAAGCATTCTTGGGTGTTGCTCTGGGTCGTGGTCCTCAAATTTGGCTGAGAATAAACCTCTTTAAATTACTTTACAGACAAATTATTAGAATTACCTAATGTTTGAGAGGGGAAATAGGACATGATTCAAGATCTGTATTTGAGTTTCTCATCTTATATTTCCTCTTTATTGGTGGTGGAGACTTCTATAGTTTATTTCATATTTCTTTGGTCTTATGTTAATCATATACAAAACAAAGAAATGGGTTATAGGTTTGTTCAAATCTATGAAATTGCTTCTTGATTTTACAAAATTGTCTTTGTGTTCTTTTTTAAAATACTCTTTAACTACAGAAATAGTTAAATAAAATAGAGTAGGCCATTATTTGTTCTTGCACAGTTAATAATAATAAAATAATAATACTGTCTACACGAACTTAAAATCTGGATTAGTGTATAATCAAAAGTTTTGATATCACCTACAAATGGCCTAAAAAAAGGAGAATTGCTACTCAAAACATAATCCATTCCATTTCTATCTAAACACATTCTAACTAAATGTCAATGGGATTTGAAATATATGAAAGTGTGAATACTATTCCTATAATTAAGAAAAGAGTGAAAAAAATATTTGTTTCAAATAATTATCACCATTATTTATATGATTAAGTTACAAAGATGGATAGTTATGAAAATTCCCAGGAGGCATCAACGCCTGAAGAAGTTATTTAAATTTAATACCTTTTAAAATAAATCCTCCGTCATCACTTTAAAGCTGCTTAGATCAGTTCTACTTTTCATCTAGCATTCACTGGAAATCAAAGGAAGGGGGGTGGATCTGAAGTCTCAGCCTGGGAATTCCTGGTAGACTTTGAACATTTTTTTAAACACTTTATTGTTAATTTATACACCAGGGACAAATCCCACTAAAAGCATCTTCACATTTAGGTGCACTTAAACATGCTACAATCAGCTCCCTTCTCTTTATGCGACCCTGCCTTCTTCACCCCACCAATCTGTGTAGCATGTTTATATGATGCCTTTGCTTGTAATATCTTCACAACTTCTTACTACAGAGACTCCATTTATTCATTCTGTAACTCATGCATAATTGAGGATAATCTATGTACAATTCTTGTTTCCATCTTTTCGTATCTTATTCATGCAATCTACTATAATTTGATTTCTGCCTCCTCCACTCCACTGAAATTCTTTCCAACCAAATAACCATAGACTAATTGGCAGATGTAGTGGTTATTTATTAGTCTTTGTTTAATGTTACTAATCATCTTTTCCTTCCTTAAATTCCTGCCACCATCTTTTGAGGTTTTTCTGTGGTTCCTCTAAAACCCTGCAAGTGATCACTAGCTAGTCTCCCTGAGAAGACCCATTAAAGGTATCTAAGGTTGATATATTTAAAATTCAACTCATTCTCCCTCCTTTCACTCTATCTCAACATATGATCTTTCTACTCATTGGTCCCATTGGTCCTATGTCCAAGCCTTCAAGTCAGAATACAGGGAGGTAAACCTGAGTCTTTATGACATGAAATATTTTGCCGTGTCTTTTTAATTCAAAGTATTTTTTAATAACTGCCCAGTTCAATTTTGTTATTGAACTATTAAAATTTCTATTTGATCAAGACAGATACTGGTACCAAGAGGTGGAAGTGCTGCTGTAACAAATACCTAAAAATGTGGAAGCAGCTTTGGTAATGGGTAACGAGTAGAGGCTGGAAGGGTTTTCAGCTGAAAAAAGGCTGGATTTCCATGAACAAAATTTTACAGGCAAATCCTGTCAGGGTTCAGAAAGAAAATAGTAGAGCTGTAGGGAAAGCTGCTGTCTTCTTAGAGAATGCCTGAATAATCATGGGTAGAACGTTGGTAGAAATATGGGTCATAAAGGTCATTCTTCTGAGATTTCAGGTGGAGATGAGGAACATGTTCTTGAACAATGGAGAAAAGGAGATTCCTGTTACAAATTGGCAAGTAGCTCAGCTGACTCGTGTAGGCATTCTGGTGTTTTGTTAAAAGTAAAACTTGCTAACAATATAATCAAATATTTACCTGAGGAAATTTCTAAGCAAAAATTGAAAGAGCCGTTTGGTTACCTCTGCCTGCATACAGTAAAAAGTGAGAGGAACAAAATGATTTGAAGACACACTTGTTAAGCAAAAAGAAATCAGAATTTAAAGATCTTAAAAATTCTCAGACTATCCATATTGCAAAAAATGAGATCGTATGTTCAGAATAAAGAACTGGGAGTGTGGCCAAGTGTGCATTTCAACAGCAGCCCTAAACAGCCATCTCAACAGAAGCCAAGCACTATTCTTGAAGATAATGGAAGAATGATACCCTTCACATCTCACCTCCACAAGATGACTCAGAGATCTCGGGATGGCCTTTCCCTCCACAGGCACATACTGCAAGGGCTTGAGATATAGAGCAATTTCAAAGGGTTGCGCATTCTCTCTGGTTCAGGCAGGCCAGGATGTCCCCACTCATTGCCTCAGGTGTGGGCTTCTGTGCCCAGAGCAGCTGCGTGGGCTGTGACTAGTGGAACCATGGGGACCACAGTGCCATGACTCCAGAACAGCAGAGAAATCAGCATGCTATTCCAGTGCAGGAGAGCCATGGGTATGTGACTCCTGCTCAGGAGAAGTACAAAATGGGGTTATCTCCCACAAAGTGTCTGGGGCACAAAGCAGTTAGCGAAGCATCGTTTTTGAGACAAGTTTTAATTTCTGAGCCCTTGTTAGCTTTTGCACTTACTTGGGATCCATAACACAGTCCTTGTTTCCTATTTCTATTTTTTTGATTGGGAGTGTCTAACGTACACCAGGCCATTGTATTTTGGAAGCACATAACTGTTTGAGCTCTTGGGTTCACAGCTGGAGAAGAATTTTGTTTCAAGATAAATCATCAGTTGAGCCACACTCATATTTGATTTTTGTTTTTTAAAAGATGGGGGCCTTGTTGTGTTGCCAAGGCTGGACTGCAACAGCACTATCATAGCTCACTGCAACCTCATATGCCTGGGCTCAAGTGACCCTCTCACCTCAGCCTCCCAGATAGCTAGAACTACAAGTGCACACCACTGTGCCCAGCTAACTTTTAATTTTTAGAGATGTGGTCTTGCTATGTTGCCTGGGCTGCTCAAATGACTGACATCAGGGAATTATCCCACTTTAGCCTCCTAAATAACTGGGATTATAGGTGAGACCCATCATGGCCAGCGCCATGTTTTAGATGATATTTAGATGAGACTTTAGACTTCATGCTTTGGAACTGATGCTGGAATGAGTTAAGATTTGGGGGGCTGATGGAATGGAATTAATGTATTTTGCACATGAGAAGGATGTAAAGTTTTTGAGGGATAAGAGGAGGAATGCAATGAACTGAATGTTTGTGACCCCTCAAATTTTGTGTGTTGAAATCCTAACCTGTAATAGGATCCTATTAGGAGGTGGGACCCTTTGGAAGGAAATAATTAGGTGAAGAGGGTGGAACCTATGTGAATGGGGTTAGCATACTCATAAGAGGAGCTCCAAGGAGCTCTCTTGCCCCTGCCATGTGAGGACTCAAGGAGAGGATGGTAGTCTGCAACCCAGAAGAGGACATTCACCAGAACCTGACCATGCTGGCCCCCTGATCATCCAGGGGGCCTCCAGAGCTGTGAGAAATGCCTTTCTGTTGTATATAAGTGACCCAGTCTGTGGTGCTGTATTATAGCACTCAAACTGACTAACACATCATTGTATTTGGTAGGTTTTTTTTTTCTTTCTTTCTTTTGGTCTTCAATTTCATTCATTCCCTATAATTTGTTTCAAAATTTTACCCATCTTTAAAAAAAAAAGGGCTGTTTGTATTCTTATTGTGTTATAAGAATTCTTTACATATTTCTTTATCAAACGTAAGTGTTGTGAACATCATCTCCCCATCTATGGTTTGCCTTTTCATTTTCTTAATGTCATTTTCGATTTTCTTTTTTTTTTTTTTGAGACAGATTCTCACTCTGTCACCCTGAGTAGAGTGCTGTGTGTCATAGCTCACAGCAACCTCAAAATCTAGGACTTGAGCCATCCTCTTGCTTGAGCCTCCTAAGGAGCTGGGACCACAGTGGCTGCCATAATACCAGGCTAGTATTTCTATTTTTAGTACAGATGGAGTCTCACTCTTACTCAGTCTGCTCTTGAACTCCTGAGCTCAAGCAATCCACCTGCCTTGGCCTTCTGGAGTGCTGAGATTATAAGCATAAGCTGCCACACCCGGCCATTAATGGTGTCTTTGAGAAAGAAAAAGGTTTTGGTTTTGTTTTTTTAAATTTTGATGAAGTCAAATTTCTTTTCTTTCTTCTTCTTCTTCTTCTTCTTCTTTTTTTTTTTTAATGGTTTGTGCTTTCTGGAGTTTATCTAATAGATTTTATATCAAAGTCTCAAGGATTTCCTCTCAAATTTCTTAGTTTTATAGTTTAGTTGTTACACTTAGATCTACAGTCTATTTGGAATTGATTTGGTAGGTGATGAAGTCAGAGTGTAGACATATTTATGGACTTTCTATTCTGTTTCATGAGTCTATATGTCTATCATTTTATGAATATCAAACTGTCTTAATTACTGTAGCATTATAGTAAGTCTGGAAATAAGGTGAGAAACTCCTTTATGTTTATTCTTTTTAAATGTTTCTTTGATTTTCCAGATTCTTGGCATTCCCATTTACATTTTACAACTTAGTAGCAATGTTTACAGAAATATAAGAACTACTGGGATTTTTATTTTAATTATATTAAAATGTAGATCAATTTGAGGGAGAATTGTCTTCCTAACAATGTTATTAAGAGTTTAAGTCTACAAACCTTGTGCATCCTATTACTTAAGACTTCATTTTCTCTCAAAAATGTTTTATAGTTTTTAGAAAGTAAATTCTATAAATAAAATTTAAATATAATATCCAGTACACAATCAAAGATAAACAGGCATATGAAGAGACAGAAAAAAATGAATTAGGAGCCAGAAGAATGAGTAGAACTAGGGAATTTTGTAGAATCCATATTTAGGAAGACAATCAGAGATTACATTTTCCAAGAAAAACTTCCCAAGGCTTCAGATAATAGCATAACAAATACAAATATTATATACAAACTATACTTTCTGTCTGCAAAGTAAAATGCAAGCTAGAAAATTTCCATGGATACCCCAAAATATAAAAAGTGATATAACAGATTGGTGATTAAACTAAATATAAATTCTAGAACTAAAAATTAAAATGATCACACTATAAATTACAATGGAGAGGTTGAATAGCAGGTAGGTGCTTCCCTTCAGGTGAAGAGAAAATTAATCATGTGAAAAGTAGATTAGGGGCGGCACCTGTGGCTCAGTGAATAGGTTACTGGCCCCATATACCAAGGGTGGTGGGTTTGAACCCGGCCCTGGCCAAACTGCCACAAAAAAATAGCTGGGTGTTGTGGCAGGCACCTGTAGTCCCAGCTACTTGGGAGGCTAAGGCAAGAGGATTGGCTAAGCCCAAGATCTGGAGGTTGCTGTGAGCTGTGATGTCACAGCACTCTACTGAGGATTACAAAGTGAGACTCTGTCTCTAAAAAAAGAAAGAAAGAAAAAGAAAAGTAGATCAGAAGAAAATGTACATATATAAAACTAAGTGTAAAAATACAAAAACATTGAAAAACTAATACATACATTTATTTTATTCTGGAAGGAAGTGAGGAAAAATGGACCAAAAGCAATATTGGAAGGTATTATGAATGAGCAATTTTGAGAAATGATGAAAAATGTTAAGTCACAGATTCAATAAGCCAAACAATCACAAGCAGAAAGAATTAAAAAATTAAAAATAAAATAAAATTGATCCACTCAGGCATACATAAGAAAAGAGAGAGGGAGATGAAAGAGAAAGAGAGATCTTAAAAAGTGAATAAAAAAAGAATATTGACTTCAAAGTTCAAAATTAGGATGAATATCAGTTTTTGTCATTGTAATAATATAAGCCAGAAGACTTTGGAGTATGTTCTCTATATAGTTAAAGGATGAATTGCCAATCTAGGGGGGTAGCATGTACTCTCAAGCAATAAAAAATTCTTCAAGAACAAAGGTGAATGTGGGGCACAGGATTATCCTTTTAATCATAGCATTTTAGGAGGTTGAGGTTGGAGGATTGTTTGAGGCCAGGAGAAACCAATCTGGGCAACATGGTAAAGCTCTGTCTCTGCAAAATAATAGTAATTAAAAAAAAACTAGCCAGGCATAGTGGCATACACTGGTAGTCCTGACAACTCTGGAGGCTGAGTAGGAGGTTCTCTTGAGCCTTGGAGTTGAAGGTTACAGTGAGCCATGATCATACTACTGTACTCCCTCCTGGGGGATAGAGGAAGCTACAAAAAATAAGAGAAAGAATGAGGTGAAATAAATGCATTTCAGAAAAACAAAAGTTGAGCAACTTTAAATGAAAGAAATATTATAATATATAGTTGGAGATGGAGGAAACATCAAAGTCCAATAAAATGTTAAATATGTGGGTATATATTAATGCATTTTGAGGTATAGAACAACAGCAATAATAATATCTTGGAAGATTAAAAAGCATATGTAATTAAAATGCATACAATATACAACTGCATTTATGTTTGGAGTTAGTGTTCTAAAGGAAGCTCACAGACAGTTTGAAAATAAAAAGATTGAAATAATTATTATGCAAACACCAAAAAGATAAAAATTATAGTAGTATTTTAACATCAGAAACATATTTTTTAAGGCATTATTACATGAAAAAAATATTACTAAATGATGATAAAATACTTAATTTATCAACAGATGTAATTATTATAGTTTTGTTTGCACCTAATTACCTGGCCTCAAAATATAAAGCAAAAATAGATAGACATAGAATGAGAATCAAACAAATCCTAAATCAGGACTGACTGTTTTAAAAAAAACACAGCAACTGGCTCAGCACCAGTGGCTCAAGCAGCTAAGGCGCCAGCCATGTACACCTGAGCTGGTGGATTCGCATCCAGCCCAGGCCTGCCAAACAACAATGACAGCTGCAACCAAAAAATAGCCGGGCATTGTGGCGGGCACCCAGCTACTTGGGAGGCAGAGGCAGGAGAATCTCTTGAGCCCAGAAGTTGGAGGTTGCCGTGAGCTGTGATGCCAAAAGCACTCTACCCAGGGCGACAGCTTGAGGCTCTGCATCAAAACAAATAAACAAACAATAAAAGACTCAGCAATTGATAGAATAATAAGACCACAGTTATACTGAATATACAGAGGACTTGAACAACATAATTAACAAATGTGGACTAATATACATGACAAATAGATGCTTTGGACAGCAAATTACACATTCTTTTCATATGCAGTGAAAAAATAGGAAAATTGACCTATGCAGGGTCATAAAGCACATTTTAATATATTTACTAAGAAGAGTATGTTCCAGCTCCATCCAGGTAAACATAAAAGATGTGAAGTCTCCATCTTTTTATGGCAGCATAGTATTCCGTGGTATACATATACCACAATTTGTTAATCCATTCATGGGTTGATGGGCACTTGGGCTGTTTCCATGACTTGGCAATTATGAATTGGGTTGCAATAAACATTCTGGTGCAAATGTCTTTGTTGTAAAATAATTTTTGATCATCTGGGTATATACCTAGTAGAGGAATTGGAGGATCAAATGGTAGGTCTTTAGTTTTTTGAGTGTTCTCCAAACCTCTTTCCAAAAAGGTCATATTAGCTTGCATTCCCACCAGCAGTGCAGAAGTGTTCCCTTCTCTCTGCGTCCACACCAACATCTGTAGTTTTGGGATTTTGTAATGTGGGCTAATCTTATTGGAGTTAGATGCTATCTCAAAGTGGTTTTGATTTGCATTTCTCTGATGATTAAGGATGATGAGCATTTTTTCATGTGTTTGTAGGCTTTGCGCCTGTCTTCATCAGAGAAGTTTCTGTCCAAGTCTCTTGCCCACATAGAAATGGGGTTATTTGCTCTTTGCTTATTGATTAGTTTGAGTTCTCTGTAGATTCTAGTTATCAGATCTTTGTGGGAAGCATAACCTGCAAAACACAAGAATGGAAAGAAAGTATCCAATGTACTCAATACTACTATGAAATCAATATATAATCACCTACACACTCATATGAATGGCAAAACATAACTATAGTCCACAAAGTAGAAGGGAAGAGGAGAGAGAGGGGAGGGGAGGGGAGATGTGGGAGGAGGGAGGGTATTTGGCAGGTCCTCACCCAATGTGCATGATGTGATGGTACATTTCAAAACTATTAAGAAATGAGTATAATTGTGATGGATGTGATACTTAGTTCAAGTAAGCATTTCACATTGTATGTCGAAGCAGTACCCCGAATCCCATAAATGCATAAATGTACAAAGTTATGATTTAATAAAAAATAATAGTAGAAAAAAGATGCTAAAAAATAATATATTTTAAAAATTTAAATTATGGAAAATATTTCCTCTGACCATAATCATTGTGCCTAAAGATAGGAAAATAACTAAAAATCCCAATATTGGCCAGGTATGGTGGGTCACGTCTATAAACTTAGCACTCTGGAAGGCCAAGGTGGGTGGATTGCTTGAACTCAGGAGTTTGAGACCAGCCTGAGCAAGAGTGAGACTCTATCTCTGCTAAAAATAGAAAAACTAGCCAGGCATTGTGGTGGGCACCTATAGTCCCAGCTACTTGGGAGGCTGAGTCAAGAGAATCACTTTAGCCCAAGAGTTTGAGGTTGCTGTGAGCTGTGTCACAGCTCACAGCAACCTACCCAGGGTGACACGTGAGACTCTGTCTCAAAAAAGTTTAAATAAATAAATAAGTACTCCAACATTTTAAAATTCAGAGATATGTCTTAAAATAACCAGCATATCCTGGCTTGGCACCCATACCACATGCTCTGAGGCTGGGGGGTTCATACCCAGCCTGGGCCAGCTAAACAACAATGACAACTGCAACAAAAAAGTAGCTGGGCATTGTGGCAGGTGCCTGTAGTCCCAGATACTTGGAAGGCTGAGGCAAGAGAATCACTTAAGCTCAAGAGTTTGAGGTTCCTGTAAGCTATGACACCATGTGACTCTACCGAGGGCAACATAGTGAGACTCTGTCTCAAAAATAAATAAAAATAAAATAAAATAAATAAAATAACAAGCATGTCCAAAAAGAAATCACAAAGGAAATTAGAAAATAATAACTTGACCTAAACGATATTTAAATACTATATTGCAAAACTTTTGCAATGCAGCTCTAGCCATGTTTTGTTTTGTTTTGTTTTGATTTCTTTGAGATGACAAACTTTTTGAGTCTCACTCTGGTGTCCCAGGCTAGAGTGCCATGGCTGTGGTGTCAGCCTACCTCATAGCAATCTCAGACTTCTGGGTTTAAGCGATCCTCCTCCTGCCTTAGCCTCTGGAGTAGCTGGGACTACAGGTGTCTACCACAACATCCAGCTAATTTTTTTTGTTTGTTTTTAATAGAGACAGGGTCTTCCCCTTACTCAGGCTGGTCTCAAGCTCCTGAGCTCAAGGGATCCTCTTGCCTCAGCTTCTCACAGTGATAAAATAACAGGTGTGAGCCACCACACCTGGCCCAAACCATGTTTTGGATGAAAGTTTATCTTTTTAAATGCATATATTGAAAAAGAAGAAAGGCTGATACTTAATAATTTCAGAATTCATCTGAAGGAGTTAGAAAATTAATAGCAACTTGAACTTAGACAAAGCAAAAATACAACCAAAGTAATGAAGATAAAAACAGAAAAAATAAATCAAGCAACTTATAGAGAGTAAACTTATAGCAGAGAAAACCAATGCAATTAAATCTATTCTTTGAATAGATTAATAAAATTGGTAAATCCCCCGCAAAATTGATTGAGAATTAAAAAGTAAACATAAATAATCAATATCATTAATTTTAAACAGCTCCTTATGATAACAAAATACTATAAGATGCTACTATAAACAATTTTATAGTAATGATTTTGAAGATTTAAATTAATTGGCAAAGTTCTTAGAAAAACATCTTACTGTTACTCATTTTTCTGGTATAAGTAGTTGAAAGTTTAAGTAGTCTAATAACCACTATGAGATCAAATCTGTAATTAAGGGTGGCGCCTGTGGCTCAGTCAGTAAGGCGCCAGCCCCATATACCGAGGGTGGCGGGTTCAAACCCAGCCCCGGCCAAACTGCAACCAAAAAATAGCCGGGTGTTGTGGCGGGCGCCTGTATTCCCAGCTACTCGGGAGGCTGAGACAAGAGAATCATTTAAGTCCAGGAGTTGGAGGTTGCTGTGAGCTGTGTGAGGCCACGGCACTCTACCGAGGGCCATAGAGTGAGACTCTGTCTCTACAAAAAAAATAAATTGTTTAAAAAAAAAAAAATCTGTAATTAAAACCTTCCTGTAAGAAATCTCCAAGCCCTTGAGGTTTTATAAGGGAGTTCTATCAAACTTATCCAGAGAATTATGTATTTGTATTATAATCTAAGTGCCAAACCTGGCTAGTTCTAATTAATTTAAACATTGTTGTGGAGTTAATAAATGATTAAGAAATGATTTATTCTCAAGTTTTTCTGATTCCAATGCTATTAATCTCTTACATAAATAAATAGATGCCTTGCTTTTAAATGTGACCTTATGTCCTATTTTTTTTTTTTTTTATTTGGGAAAGAATAGAAGGCCAGAGGCCTTGCAACTCCCCTGAATGGAATGGTTCATCAAAATGAGCTACAGACTATCATGGAAGCTATCACAAAGGCCCTTACCATAGAAACTACCTAACTATAATTCTTCATCGTTCACTGCTCAAAGCCAAGGATGGCAGAATACTTTTGCCCCTACGTGGCAGCTTCAGTGTTTCTTACAAACTAGAACATAAGCACTTTCTTTCAGCACTAACACCCATGTCATAATAACCACACACCTGGGCATTCTTAAAGTCTAGGGGAGGATTGTGGGAAGAAAATTGCTCCCACAGGCTTTTGCTCCAAAAATCTTATCTTGGGTACGTTAAAAGCTAGAATCCTTCATGATAGAAACTGTTTTCTCTATGTAAGTTCAGATCCCATTCATATGTACCCATCACTCACCATTTAGTAACTCCTCTAGTTACTCCAAGTAACTCCTCTAGTTTGATTGGAATTAAGCAAAGTAACACTGAACTCTGTTCTTACATGTTCCAGACTCTGCAGTGCTGACATTGTTCAGATGTGAACGTTGGGCTTCCAAACTAGTTTCAAACTTTTAAAGAGAAATGATTGATTTGGAGTGTTTTCTTAATTTAAAAAGAAAGCTGCTTCAAGTCTCTGTGGAGTGTGGAAGTGGATGAGAATGGAGAAAGTTAAAAGGGGATTAAAAATGCTTTTCCACCAGAAGAATGGGGAGCGGAAGGACTAATGCAAATAGTCAAGGTAAGTGGTTTGCTGAAAACGTTTTATAAGTTATCTTTAAAAAAGAAAAGCCCCCAAATCATCCACTCAAATAGGAAAATGTACAGCCTCTGTTCATGATAGCTGAAAATAATACTTCTCATAATCACATAATTCATCTCTTTGCAGACTTATCTCCTGTAGCTGTCTATGTTTTATCAGTGCTTGAAAGTCACAGAAGCATGCTATTTCTAACTACCATGCCATCACTCAGAGTATTCTATTTCCCTGAATGCTTTTTCTATTATATTCATCAGGCTAATATCTGCTTATGCTCCAGGTCCTGTCTCAGATTGCTCAGACTTTTTGAAGGCCTGAAGATGGGTTAGATACCCTTTTCTTATTATTACTGTCCTTCACTCTTACCCACAGTGAGTTTCTATTGTTCAGGACAGGGGTTTCTACTCTGGGATATTATCTGATTCATCTTTCTAAGCCTCACATACACTATTTACTCAATCAATGTTTGTTAAATCAGAAAATTCACTTCACTTCTCTCTGTTTACTTTCTTATTTGTAAAATGAAAAGGTTTGTAAAATGAAAGAGGGACTTTACTTAACAAATGCAATCAGTGTAACCTAACTCTTTGTACACTCAATCATTCTCAAACAATGAAAAAATAATAATTAAAAAAAAACAGAAAAAACTTCCCTTTGTCAATACATTTATTTATTTCTGGGAATCTGGGTTCTGGTATTGGTTTTCCAGTCTGCAGTTCATGTAGGCTGCTAGCATGAAACTTCACATCACAAAAATAATCACATAAGATGGGATGTATGTCAGAATTGCAGGCCTCACACTCCCTGGAGAGGCCGATGTAAAGAAAATTTAACAAATAGGCATGTTTTAAATATTACGTCCCTCCGCATCCTTATATCACCTTTTATATTATACTTGTTTAGTATCATTTCATTATGGTTTACATGTCTCTATATCTGTGATCTAATTTTTTTTCTAACGGAAAAAGTCAAGGAATTTATAGTGAGGATTTTCTTGTTTTATGTTGCGTTTTATGGTTTATGATACAAATTCTATTTCAATACTGAAACAGAAAACAATCTGAAGATCAAAATGTTCCTGGGGTTTTTGTTTGGAAGCAAGAGATGCCCATTGTTAAAAGATTTTATTAAATTAAAGAAAAAGCTTTCTATTTGTTTTTATAAATGTTATGGGTAATGGGAAGATAGATACATATTGAAGTTCAGAATAGATTGGATTAGACCCCTGGAAAGATTTTGTAAAAATTAACTTACGGTTTAATAAATTTTTACCCCAAAGGAATTGAGTTTCTTATAAGCTCAGAGTTGTGAAACCATCCTTCCATAAAGCATGAAAAGCTATGCTTTTAATCTTAATTAAAAACTGAATGAGTAGAAGAAAACTTTACCAGGGTTACTTCACTATGGCTACCTTAACAATACCTTTAGGGGATTGGAAACAGTAAAATTATGACTTAGATGCTTGATATCCAGCATTGCCAGCCAAAATGCCCCGCTTTGGGCTGTATTTAATAATCGTCCCATTAATATTCTGTTTCACTTCTGGGGCAGGGAGGAAACACAGTGTGAAGATTTTGAATACTCCAATATGACTGTACTAATTATTGTCTTTTAGATTCAGAGCAAAGGATTTAGACAGTGGAACTGGTGGATTTTCAAAAAAAAAAGTGTGAAGCTGGTGAAATGTGAAGGGAAGGTAGGGATTTCACATCCCTGATGATGGTTAGATGTGCTTTGGGTTGGCAAATAATATGATGACTGATTTTCCAAGTTGATTATCATAGGGCAGTAAATACGCCGTATCTGGATTGTCAGCAAAGAAAAGGGACCATGTACTCCTTTCTCTAATTAAGTGTGCAATTCAGCTCCACACATCAGCTAACAGGAGCCCAGTGGACTAGGAAGTTTTTCAAATGATAAAGAAACAGGGCAAGGAAATAAAAATTAGTTATAAGCAGAATATTTTATTTTAATTTCTAAGGTTAAAGTTCCATATAGTTTGCGTTTGAATGACTAATGTTCAAAAATTTGAAAGACCTAACTAGATAATACAGATGCTTCAGCACTTTCCAAAAGCAGGTTATCTTACCTTTTAGTTTGGGGTTTCAAACAGGGAAACATGTTACTTAGCAACCATGATCAAATGTCAAAATATTCAATAAATCAAAATGGTAATTTCCTAAGAATTTATTCCTAAGAATAAATCTTCCCCTCTACTCTCTTATTTTCTTTTGTATGATAGGAGATCATGAAAAAAAAAAGATTGTTTAGAGATTCATAAATCATTTCTGGATAAGGTAGAAAGAGGTTACAAGTCAGTGGATTTAGAAGCTGGACTCAGTTACCTTCCCAGAATAGACCCTATATATTATCATTGTGCCAGAATTTAGGATCGATAAGTGAATGGAAGTCTCTGCTCTTAAAATTCTTTCATTTATCCCAAAGATTATGACCAAGCATCTTCTCTAATCTCTCTAGCAATGAATGCCCACTCATTTCTAGGAAAGGGTAGGCCTGATGCTGTGGATAACTTTTTAATTTTTTTTAAGCAATTCTTCATTATTCTGAAGAGTGAATTTAAACAGAGTTGTGTAGAATTTCCATAATCATATAGGCTGTAAAGCATGTCAAATAACAAATAGATTTTTCATTTTATTACAGGTGTTAACTATTCTGAAAAAACGTGTGCCAACTTTTTTTTTCAGATGGAGAACATATTTAATATGTGCACAGAATACAACCCTAAACCTTCATGAATCCCCAAATCCTGTTTTAATTCCCTATAGTTTATTGAATGTGGTAAGTGTAACTCAAAACTGTGAACTATCTGTTCATATCTTTTTTTTTTTTTTTTTTTGCAGTTTTTGGCTGGGACTGGGTTTGAACCTGCCACCTACGGTATATGGGGCCAGCGCCCTACTCTTTTGAGCTACAGGCGCCACCCCTATCTGTTCATATCTTTTTTTTTTTTTTTTTTTTTTATTTTTGGCCGGGGCTGGGCTTGAACCCGCCACCTCCGGCATATGGGACCGGCGCCCTACCCGTTGAGCCACAGGCGCCGCCCTATCTGTTCATATCTTAATCAGAGTTAATGCTCGTCAGACTTTTGATGTTTAAAAAGGTACCTAGTTTCACTCACTGAGAAAAATACTTCACATCAGTCAATCCTCGAGCTAGAAGTTCTTGTCAAACTATGAGCCTGTGCACTTGTTGCAGCCCAGCCAGGTTGTATTGCCCCTTGCTCAGAGAAGAGCCTATACGCTGAGACAGACAGGGTTGCAGAGAAAAGGTGTAATACTGCAGAGCGCCAAGCAAGGAGATGGAAGGAATTTCTCAAATTCATCTCCCTGAGAATTTGGGAGAAAGGGTTCTTAAAGGAAGTTTGGTAGGCAAAGGGCTGGGCAATTGGGTATGCTAACTGGCTGGGTTTGAGGTAGAATCCACAAAGAAATTTTCTTCTTGTGCTAGGTAGTTCTGGAAAGGGGTCCAAGACCAGAAGAGTTAGCTCCTTCCTATGGGCCACTGGTCTGGGTGGGTCAGCTAATCCAATGGAAGATCTCAAAAACTAGCCTTAGATTTCACAAGCATGTTGTTATCCATAGTAGTAATTAAGAAAGTTAAGAATTATTATGACCATCAGCTATGTGACTCCTTAGTAGCAATTAAAGGAAGGAAAGCAACCCAGGGGATGATGTTGGTTATCATTATTATTAAGCATGCCTGTGCCTTTGCAGAGTTTAGGCCCCTACCACAGTTCTCACCTTGCACCCCTTTATTACTTTATAAAGGACAGTTTCAGACTCAGATCAAATATCCCAACTGTGAATGTGAAGTGTTCAAAATACTGGGCTGTACTTGTTTCTATAACACCAAAGAAAGAAATTTACATTCTGGGATAGAAGCCTAAACTGGACCTCTCCAGATTTGATATTGATCTTGCACAAAAGGAAATACCTTAAGCTTACTTGGTTATAGCTTTCAACATGTTTTGAGATTTGCATGGCTAGCCTGAAGAAATCTTACACGACAGCAGTAGAAACCCAGCAGTTTCTCTTTAAATACTCTCACCTGAAGGTACTTTCCTGTCTGAGCGTTACACCTTAATGGAAACTAGTGTAAATGGTTTGCTCTGAAGTATTGTGGTGAAAGTTGTATAACTCTGCCCACCCCCATCACTTCTTCCTTGCCTCTCCTTTTCCTGCCCCCAGGCTCATTCCTCTATATTCACAAATCCCCAGGAAATGAAGGAGGTAAACCTGGCTCATAAATCAGCCACAAGGAAGGAGAGCTTTAGAGAGGGCTTGGGCTGCCTGCTGGCTGTGGAAAAACAGGCCAGGGAAAACTTAGGATGAAAATTTCAAAACCACAAAGAACTGGGATGTCATTTAGACCAAACCATCGTGTTACAAATCATGAAAATGGAATTCAAAAAAGGTTGACCTTATCTAAGATCATGCAAGTTGTAGTAGTAGAGGCAGGTCTAGAAACCCTTTTTCCTGCTTTCTACATGATGAGGTTTACCCAGAAATTTGTGCTAGGAGAGTTTTACCCAGAGATTTGTCCATGTTCAAAGTTTTATAGGAATGGCAAATAGGTCCAAAGTTTAGTGGTTAATATTTGGTCAGTTGATCATTCTTTGAGCAACTATTTATTAAGTGGTTTATAGCTAGTTCTTTTTGTCTGCTTCCTTCACTTATTTTTAAACTATAATGCAGAATGTTTGCCAATAGAGAATTGTGATTGACAGCAGCAATTTATTTAGCAATTTCACTGCTCTACTAATCAATTGAAAGAAAAGAAGAGAAGCATCAACATTTTGGAGCCAAAAATATTTATATAGAGATACACTGAAATGTGATTTGCTTATGCAGCGTATTTGCATGTTGAGTAAAATTAAAAGTATTTTCTTTTGCTTTGTAAAACATGGAGGGAGGGCACATGGGCCACATTTTTAGTCTGAAATGGAAAAATAATTATTCAGTAGTATTTTAATTGGTTAATGCTTATTTATAAAATGCCAATTTCTCAATCTCATGTGTAAACATTATAATCACAGTGACAGATTGATTCTTAATTAAATATTTGAGAGTTATAAGCCATAATTCCTTTACAAAAGAACATATTCTGAGAGTATACAGTGTTTTCTTACTGGGAAATAACTTTAAAAAACTCAAATAAGAAAATTGTCTAATCACAGAAGTAACAAGGAATTAGAATAGGCTACTATTGGTCCTTTTCGGTGATGTATGTGAATATTCTCAAGATTTGTGGACAAGGAAAATGAAGGAAAATAGAAAGAAACACATGTAGTTTGATGATTTTGGCATCAGTTTAAAGCTCACAAAGTCAAGGAAGCATTCACCTCACATCAGAAAAGGAATTCGTCAAATACCACACAATGTACTTTCCCACACTCACATCCTGTGACCTTCCACATGTGGCAAGAAAAGCCCTCAAATCTGGGAGGATTGGTTTGCTTAAGCCTACAAAACCTTAAATATGTACCCTGCACCAAAATATCAAAAAACATGCCTAGCTGGGCAGGAACATTTCTTAGGCAGACTTCCTTAGAAGACTTCCTGAACTTTGCGAGATTTTTCTTTATTTTTAAATGTCCACTCGCTGAAATGTCTTTTACAAAATTATGAGAGTTGATTCTAGTTTGTCATTCAGGTTCCTGCTACAATGATTGACTTTCTGTAGGGCACTGGCCCCACGTGCTGGAGGTAGCCGGTTCAAACCCAGCGCTGGCCAGAAACTTAAAAAAAAAAACAAAACACTTTTACAATGATTGACTTTCTGAAGGATGTCCCCTAACCACTTTATCTAAAATAACAATGCCCACACCACATTATTAAAGTGTTTTTTTTTTTTTTTCAAAGATGACTAAAAATGTTTCTTCTAGATCAAGAATGGCTAAGAAGGATAGTTGCCTTCCCTTAGGCAAGTCATATCACATGTAACTGAAACTAGGTTCTTATCTATAGATTGAAACACTGGTTAACTAACACAGTGATTCTCAAACTTTCCTGGCAACTAATGTTTCTTTACAAATAAAGCTGATTCAGAAAGGCAGTAAATATTGAGGAAACAGGGGGCAACTCACATCTCTGCCTGCATGGTCCCTTACAATCTATTTCAAAGCATTGTGGCACTTAAGAATTCTCCTTGGAATTCAAACTACCAACACAGTTCAAAAACCTTTAAACTCATTAACTACATTATTTAAAGTAAGGTAAAATGACAACCAAGTCATTAATGTCTACATACCGAGGACAAATATATATATTTTATATATATAGCCATAGATGGGGATTTTATATATATAAATTTATATTTATATATATAAATATATTTAATATATATAAAATATAAATATATTTTAAATATAAATATAAATATATTTTATATATATAAAATATAAATATATTTTAAATATAAATATAAATATATTTTATATATATAAAATATAAATATATTTTAAATATAAATATAAATATATTTTATATATATATAAAATCCCCATCTGTGGATCATCTAATACAGTGGTTCTCAACCTTCCTAATGCTGCAATGTATTTTCATTGTTAAAAAGGGGTCACGACCCACAGGTTGAGAACTTTTGATCTAATACTTAAATCAAATGGTCATGGAAACATTGCTATCTCTTTAGTTTGTTTGTTTCTTTGTTTTGCTTTTTTTCTTTCTTTTTAAAAAAATTTTTCCTTTTTTAATTTTTTTGTTTTATTTTGTTTTTTATTTTTTTCATTTTATTATCTGTTTAAAAGACACCAATTTATTCCCAAACAGTGGCAGCTTGAGGAAATACAGTTTATAAAAATTGTATGTGATGTACAATTCAGATCAAATGACAATTCAAGGCTGTTCTAAACTCATAGGTCAGCCAAGTCCTAAATTCTTATCTTGAAAACTTCATCAACAATTCTTATGAAAGTATTTTTTTCTAGATCTAGAAAATTAATCTTGTCATCACATTATACGTCATGAAGAAATTCTGACAGGTTTATGTGTGATACTAAGATTACTTATAAAGTGGGAAATCTATAATTATGTGCTTTGTAGTCAGCTGCTTCCTTCAGGCAATCACCTTGCATTAAATCTGTCATTATAATTAATCAAGAAATTCTCTCCAGGGAGCATCTTGTTCTCCTAAACTACTAACCTGGTAAGTATAGAATTGCAGGTTAGCACCAACTCTACTTTCTTTTAAAAGTCCCCGTTTGTTTGTTTGCTTTTTCCTTTCTTTAGAGATGAGTCTCACTATGTTGCCCAAACTGCTCTCAAACTCCTGGGCTCAAGCAATCCTCCTGCCTTAGCACCTCACATTACTGAGATTACAAGTATGCGATGCCATTTCTGGCTTTAAAAAGCCCCTTTTAAATAAGAGGGAAAGCCATAGGGCTGGGACCAATGTACACCATAGATTTCTTAACAGTTGCTGAATAGAAAAAATAAAAACAACTCCTGAAACTCCTTATTTTCTTCACATTGCCCTGTCACTTATGATAATAAGTCGACTTTTGTTGGAGCTGAGAATATAGCAGTAGAGGAAGAAGGGAACAATGAAACTACAAGAAGGAGTCAGAAAACACCCAAAAAAATGGCAATTGAGTCATTACAATAGTTACTATAAATGTGAACAAATTAAATTAACTAATCAAAAGATAGAGCAGCTGAATAGATTAAGGAAAAAAAAAAAGATCCTTGTGGGACTGCAAACTAATACAGCCTCTTTCGAAAGAAGCATGAAGAGTGCTCAAAGAACTCAAATTAGATCTTCCATTTGACTCCACAATCTCACTACTAGGTATCTACCCAGAAGAAAAAAATATTCTTTTATCATAAAGACATTTTCACTAGAGTATTTATTGCCATTCAATTCATAATCACCAAGATTTGGAAACAACCTAAATGCCCATAAACTCAGGAATGGATTAACAAACTGTGGTATACTGCATATATATACTGTGATATACAGTATATATATACTGTATACCATGGAATACTATTCCATCATTAAAAATGATGGTGACTTTACATCTTTTGTATTAACTTGGAGATGGAGTTGAAACAAATTCTCCTTAGTAAAGTATTACAAGAATGGAAAAGCAAATATCCAATATACTCAACACCAGTTGCAGGGAGGGGGAATGAAGGAGGGAGGAAGAGGGATTTGGGTTGCTTCCCCTTAATGGACACAATGTAGGGGTGTATAGCACAGCTTCTGTGTGTAGTACACAACTACAAGAGGGACTGTACCTAACAAATTCAAATATTGTGACCTGGTTGTTTGTACTCTCACATTAACCTGAAACTTAAAAAAACAAACAAGAAGATCCAGCTACATGCTATTTACAAAAGGTTTATTTTAGCTTAAATGTTACATATATATGAAATTAAAGAAATAGAAAAAAGATCTTTAATGCAAATAGTAATCAAAACAGATGTACCGCCCTCTTAGCCCAAAAGGGGGAGCCTATCCAGTGGATTCATCTCTCAGTGGGAGGAGTCCCTAGAGTCTATTCCATAAATAATCAGATTGCCAACTGCATAAAGGAAGGGACATAGCAGTCAGATTGTTTGGCATTGAACCCTATTCCATCATCACCCCATATAAACTCTCAGATTCTTCCTGGCTTCAGAGAAATAATGATAGAATTGCACTGGCGCTTGAAAGATTCTCAGGCCAAATTGATTGTCCCTACGGTCCTAACAAATGGATGAACTCCTTTGCCAAACTAACTTGGAAACCACCACAACTTTTTCTCCTGCATCCTAATCCCACCTTCCTCACCGTCTTTACAGACAGAGGGCGCCTAGGAGCTTCCATTATTATTTATCCTCCCCTAGTGCAGGATCAAAAACCCACCCCCTTAAAATCCATCCTACATGAGCTTGAAGGATCAGCTCAATTCAAAGAACTTTTTGCTGTTGTCATGGCCCTTAATTCCATTCCTGAACCCTTTAACCTATTTTCAGATAGCCTTTATGTAGTCAACCTACTACCCAATTTAATAGAGGCTCATATTAAATTAGATTCCAAGCCCGTATCCCCATTAATGATCCAGGTTAGAACTCTACTCAAACAAAGAACCAATCCAATTTACTTACAACACCTTAGAGGACATCAAAACCTACCAGGATTTTTAGCTACAGGCAATAAATTAGCAGATCAGCTAGTCTCCATGCCACAATGCAATACAGTAACAGAAGCAACACAGTTTCACCAACTAACTCATATCAATTGGAGAGGGCTTAAACACAAGTATCCTCACATACCTGTTAAGGATCTGAAAAAAAATTGTTCATACTTGTCAGTCATGCCAGCCTTTCCTTCAAGTTCCCCTCTGCAGACCTTGGGCACCAACCCCCGAGGCCTTCGACCCAATCATCTATGGCAAATAGATGTTACTCACTATGCCCCTTTTGGGAAACTTAAATACATTTTCGTGTCCATTGACATCTTCTCCCGCACCTGTTGGGCGTCAGCACATGCTGGAGAAAAAACTAAACATGCCATTAGCCATATGCTCCAATGTTTCACTACCCTTGGTCTACCTGATCTAATTAAAACTGACAATGTCCCTTGCTTTACAAGCAAATCCTTTACAAATTTCCTACAAACATGGAAAATTTCACACTCCACTGGCATACCACACAGCCCCCAAGGTCAAGCTATCATTGAAAGATTCAATCAAACCCTTAAGGGTCAATTACAAAAACAAAAAGGGGAGTCTATACCCCCTCACGATCAATTGAAAAAGGCTCTATTCACACTAAATATCTTAAATTTTTCCAAAGAAGATCCACACTTATCTCCCTTTCAAAAGCATTGGTCTTCATCGGTGACCTATAGTTCCATCTGGGTCCGATGGCGAGATCCACTTACGGGAGGGTGGAGAGGACCAGACCCTCTCCTTACAGCAGGGAGAGGTTTTGGATGTGTTTTCCCTCAAAATGAGAAAAAACCCATTTGGGTTCTGGCAAGAGACCTTAAATACTTGCCCCAATAAGAAGGGGATAACCTTAATCCAGGGGGTCTAATGCCCCTGAGAAGTGTCTTTCTACTCCCCCCCCAGAAGGAACCCCCAATGAGGAAGCAACTGCTTCCAATACTAATGATGTTCATCCCCCCCCCAGTGATGAGGGAATGGATGACCCCAATGCTATCTGGAGTCTCATAGCATCTAGGGAGGCATCTGTTTATTTTTGCAAAAGAAGTGCTGCTTTTATGCCAACAGATCTGGGATTGTGCAAAACAAGATCAAAACACTCCAAGAAGATCTAGAAAAGAGAAGAAAAGAAATTTTAGAACGGGCCTACATGGTTTTTTTACCCTACCTTCTTCCCCTGACCCTTACTTACCCTTATGTTAGTTATCACCTTTGGACCCTGTTAAAAAGATTAGAGGCAATAAACTTAAATCAGGTCGAGGTCCGATATCACCAGCTCATTAACCACAAATCTAACTATTATTCTTAACCACCCTCCGTAGCACCAATGAGAGGTAAGATCCCAAAACTGGGACAACCTAAGACAGGATATGGAGAGGCTGCACGGTGGATTACATTCATAGTACCCAAAGACAGGTAAGATCACTCTGCGTTCAGTCAACCTAAGACAGGGATCAAACCATTGACATTTGTATCCCCATGACGGGTAAGACTGAAACTGCAAGAGCAGGCAACCTAAGACAGGGACTATGTTTTTCCACCATACAAAAACAAAAGGGGGAATTGTTGGGCCCTGCCATGTGCCTGAGGCCTAGTGCAACTTCCCGAGCTTGACTAGAAGTAGATCCATCGAGCTACTTCTGCGTAGCAATGACTCAGCAAGGCCCAGCCTGAAACTGCCTCTACCTAGATACAGCCAATGTGGTACCATGCCATTGGCCCAACCCTGTTTTACCACCCATCACACCATTTCACGTACCTCATTCCCTGCTTCCTTTCCCCACCCCTTCCCCATGCCCTATATAAGTGGCTGCTTGACGCAATAAAGTTGAGATCCTGCTTTGACAGCCTCCCGGCTCCGTGTGGTTTTCTTTGAGCCGCCGACACTCGCCATCCCGCTTAGCCCCTGGGACGAGGTCAGGCTGGCCCCGATCTTCCCTCAACTACGACTGCCGGAGGACCCGGCAAGTTAGAGTAGCTATCCTTATCTAAGGTAAGATCAACATTAAGTCAAAAACTTCAAAAAGAGATAGAGAAGGTCACTATATAATGATAATGGAGATAAATCATTAAGAATATTTGTAAATATATATGAACCAACCTAAATATTTAAAGAAAATGTTAACAAAACTGAAGAAAAAGAAAACAATACAATAATAGTAGGGGCTTTTAATGTTCCATTTTAAACAATAAATAGATAATCCAGACAGAGAATCAATAAGAAAACAGCATATTTGTATAATACTATACACCAAATGTATCTAAAAGACAACATATACCAAACATTCTATTTAACGAAAGAATAATACAAAGGCTTCTCAAAAAACAGAGGTCACATTTTCCAGGACAGATACTATGTTTGGTCACGAAGCAATCCTTAGCATGCGTAAGGAGCTTGGAATGAAATCAAATGTCTTTTCTAATCATGTTATAAAAGTAGGAATCCACAAGAGGAGAAAAATTGGAAAATTTATACATATGTGAAAACTAATGAACTCCCTACTAAATGAGTCAAAGAAAAACTCAAAGGCAAATAAAAAAATAAAAATAGAAAATAACATACCAAAACTTATGGAATGCAGAAAAAGAATTTCTAAGAAGGAAGTTTGTAGCAATAAATGCCTACATTAATAAAAAAGAAAAGCCTTAAATAAACAACCTAACTTTATAACTTAAGAAACCAGAAAAAAAGGAAACTCTTACCAAAGTGAGAATGAAAGAAATAATAAAGATTAGAGGAAAAGACAATGAAAAAAATTGAAAAGATCAATAAAACTCAAAGTTGTTTTTTTCTAAAGATAAGTAGAATTGACAGTATTTTAGTTAAGTTAGCTGGGAAAATAACAAAGAAGACTCAAATAAATATAATTGTAATTGAAGGAGGAGACATTACCACTGATACTACACAATACAAAGGGTCATAAAAGATAACAATAAACAATAAGCCAATAAATTGAATAACCTAGAAGAAATGAACAAATACTTAGAAACATATAAACAAGAGTGAGTCATGGAAAAATTAAAAATATGAACAGACCAATAATGAGCAACAAATTTGAATTTAGTAATCAAAAACCTCTCAACAAATGGCATCACTACTGAATTTACCAAACATTTAAAGAATTAATGCCTATCCTAAAACTCCTTTAAAAAATTGGTAAGGAGGGAATGGTTCCAAATTAATTGTGTGAGGTTAGCACCACCCTGACATCAAAGGTGTAGTGTTTAAGAACACTACAAGAGAGGAAAACTAGATCCAATGTTCCTTATGAATACAGATGCAAAAAGCAATATCATAGTAAACCAAATTAAAAATCACATTAAAAGTATCATACATGTTGATGAAATGGAATTTACCCTTAGGACACAAAGGTGATCCAACACATGCAAATCAATAAATGGAATATACCACATCAAAGGAAAAGAGGATAAATATTATTTGATCGTCATAGTAGATACAGAAAAAGCATTCGACAAAACCCAATATCCTTTCATTATAAAAACTTGCAAAAAATTAGGTATACTCAGGTATACTTCAACATAATAAATACCATGAATGACAAACTCACAGTTAACACTATACGCAGGGGTAAAAAGGTGAAAACTTTTCTTTCAGGATCAAGAACAAGACCAGGCTATCCACTGATGCTACTTCTTTTCAACATGGTACTGCAAATCTTAGCCAGAGCAAATAATCATGAAAAAGAAATGAAACATATCCAAATTGGAAAAGAAGAAGTAAAACTGTCTCTGAAGATGATGTGATGTTATATATAAAAATCTTAAATAAACCACAAAAAATATTAGAAATACATAGACACACACACACAGAGACACACACATACATATATTTAAGCACAATGATAGCATTCAACCTTCTAAAAGAAGGAAATCTAGTCATTCATGACAACATGGATGACATTGTAGGGCATTACGCTAAATGAAATAGGAAAGGTACAGAAAGACAAATACTGCATAATATATTTGTATGTGCAATTTAAAAATGTGAGACTCTTGGAAGCAGAGAGTAGAATGGTGATTGCCAAGGGATAACAGTTAAGCAAAATGGGAACATGTTGACCAAAAGGTAAAATATATCAGTTATAAAGCCTTAATAAATTCTGGAGACTTAATGCACAGTAAAATGACTATAGTTAATAATGTATTGAATACCCTAAATTTGCTAGAAAGTAGACCTTTAGTGTTCTTACTACACACACCTGAAAAATAACTTTGTGAGGGGTGATGAATATTTTAATTAGCTTGATTCTTGGCACCTTTGTCAAAGATCAGTTGACCACAAATGCATGTATTTGTTTCTATGTTCTTTTATCTCTTCCATCCGCCTAAAAGTCTTCTTTTGTGCCAGTACCATACTGTACTGATGACATTAGCTTTGTAGTATGTTTTGAAATCAGGAAGTGTGATACCTCCAGCTTTGTTCTTCTTGCTCCAGATTGCTTTGGCTATGTGAAATCTTTTGTGACTCCACACAAATTTTAAGATGGTTTTCTTGATAACTAAAAAATGCCATTGGATTTCTGATAAGAATTGCATGGAATCTATAAATTGCTTTGAGTAATGTGGAGATTTAAAAAAATGTTATTTCTTTTTTTAAAGATAGGATCTTGCTGTTTCCCAGGCTGGAGTGTAGTGGCATCATCATAGCTCACTGCAACCTCAAACTCCTTAAGTAATCCTCTTGCCTCAGCCTCCCTAGTAGCTGGGACTACATCTAATGCCTAGCTAATTATTTGTTAATGCCTAGCTAATTTATTGTTTTTGTTTGTTTGTTTGTTTTTTGTAGAGATAGGGTCTTGCTATTGCTGATTTCAAACTTCTGGTCTCAAGCAATCCTCCAGCCTTGGCCTCCCAAAGTGCTAGGGTTACAGACATGAGCCACTGCGCCAAGCCCAATAATCCTTCCAATCCACAATACATAGAATATCTTTCATGTATTTCTGTCTTCAATTTCTTTCATCATTGTTTCATAGTTCTCAATGCACAGATCTTTCACCTCCTTAGTTCGTTTGATGCTATTATCAATGAGATTGTTTTTTTAAATACTTTTCCACATAGATGCTTGTTAGTACTTACTTCCAAACAAGTATATTACTTATTTTTTAATGCTAATTTCATATCCTGCAATTCTATTAACTTTTTAAATTAGTTCTAACATTTTGGGCAGATTATTTAAGCTTTTAAGATATTCCATGTATGTCATGTGCAAACAGAGCCAATTTTTATTCTTTTCTTTTTTGGATGGGTTTATTTCTTTTTTCTGATTGTTTGGCGGTCAGAAAAATTATTTTCTTTGGCTGGCAGCTTTGACTTCATGGTTAATTGATTCTATGCTGTGTTTGCAAACTACAGAGCATGAGGGCCAATTCCTGGCTGCATGTTCTTATGAATAAAGCTTTATGAAAACATGGCCAAGCCTATTTGTTTACGTGTTATACATAGCTGATTTATGTTACTATGGCAATGTTGAGTAGTTGTACAAAGTTAAAGTATTTTTACTATTTCTTCCTTTAAAAAAAATTACTGGGGCCTTTATTGTCCTCATATCAAAATTGAGTACATAGGATTCTTATTTCTCCATTCTTGTGATGCTTTACTAAAAATAACATGTTCCACATCCATCCAGGTTAATACAAACGCTGTAAAGTCTCCATTTTTCTTTTTTTTAGTGGCTTAATAGTATTCCATGGTATACATATACCACAAGGAGGGAGTGGGTAGGGGTCAAAGGATGTGGTGCACCTTTTGGAAGTGGGACACAAACATAAGAGGGTCCTTATCCAACAAAAGCAATCAATGTAAACTGGTTCTGTGTACCCTCAATGATTCCTCAACAATTAAAAAAAAAAATTACCAGTCCATCCGCTGGTGCATGTTATTTGCACACTTCTTGGCCCCACATTCTGCTGACTATACCAGTGTGACTATACCTTCTCAGCCAATCTTTGTGACAGAAGCACAAAATAACGACTTAAATTCTGAAAGATGTGGCTTACAAAGTTGTGCACTTCCAGGCAGTGTAAGAGACTATTGTCTCTCCCATCACCTGGGATAGGTTATTATCAGCATAGTTATTTGCCTAAGTCAGGCTTCTTCTGAATTTCCTAAAACAGAAGTAGACCCTTGTCAGGCACATAGAGGTTTTTAGATTGCTTCTTAACTCTTTTGCTTTCTTTAGTTTTCTTTGCCACAAGTATACTTGATACTACATGCTATGATGACACAAAATGACTGCTTGAAATAACAAAACCAATTAAACTTTGCGTTTTTACATGATTGATGCTATCTAGTTTTAATTTTGGGGGTACAAAATTCTGATCTAATTTTTCTAGATTAATTAAATTTCCTTTTATTTTTTTTTTTTGTCCATTGGTAAAACTTAAATCTTTACTCTAAATGACACCATATGACTATCATTTGACCTATGTTTGATCACAGCAATTAAATGTCTTTTTTTTTTTTTTTGTCCTGTTAGCAGAACTCTTTGTTTAAATGAAAGCGGTTACCTAGTATGAGAAAAGGATGAGTGTCAAGCTCTGGTTGAAATAAGAGCGCATGTGCAGTCTGGGCCTTCCCCCCCACTGCTTATGCACAGGTTCCCCATGGGTCCCACAGAACCCCCTAGTGCTTTACAGGGCACAGTTTCAAATGTACTGGAGCAAAGATTTAAATCAAATTAGTGAAGTTTCTATCGGGGAGTGGTATATATTTTTATGGTTCAGGGTCTAGAGTTACATGTTACAAAACACTGGCAAGACTTTATTTGAAAAACGGTGAAATCTTTTTAGCATTGGAAATTAAAAAAATAAAATAAAACCTTAAGCACCATTTCCCAGAAAAGCCAAACCATTGCTCACCTTACCACTGTTTATAGATACAACCGAGACAATTCATTTGGTAATACTTAATCTTTTAAAAAGCCATATTTCTAAAAATCCAGATAACTCATTTAGCAAATGAGGAGAACAGATAGTTCTGCTGAATGTTAATGTGACCCAGAAATAGCATTATTCTCTCCACGTATTGGTTTGGCACATTATTTTACCTTTGAGTAGAAACAGAAATGAAAGTGCTTGTAGCCACTTCTCTACCTTCTGTCAAAGTTAAAATTATTTAAGTATATCAAAGTTTCTTTGTCACTACTAAGAAACAGAAATATCTAGTGGATTATTATTTTATTTCTCATTGACTATTACTATAATTACATCATAAATATATTATTCATTTTATTATCATTCATTGAATGATGTATATGTGCCTATAATCGTAAGGCAATTTTTAGCAAGGTTCTTGGTTACAGCATGTACTCAGTAGATGATCCTTGGCCTTGTTTATAATAACTTAAAGAACACAAGTAGACTAAAATTTAGAAATAAATGGAGCAACACAATATGCCCTACTTAAAAGTAACCCTTTGCCTTAAGGAGCTTTAGTTCATAGAAATAAAAATGGAGTAGAATCTCTGGTGTTTTCCAGATATACAATCATATCATCTGCGAAGAGTAAAAGTTTGATCTCTTCTGACCCTATATGGATACCCTTAATCGCCTTTTCTTCCCTAGTCGCTATGGCTAAAACTTCCATCACAATGTTAAAGAGCAGTGGAGACAATGGGCAGCCTTGTCTGGTTCCTGATCTCAGTGGAAATGATTTCAGTTTAACTCCATTCAATATGATATTGGCTGTGGGTTTGCTGTAGATGGCCTCCATCAGTTTAAGAAATGTCCCTTCTATACCAATTTTCTTAAGTGTTCTGATTATGAAGGGATGCTGGATATTATCAAAAGCTTTTTCTGTGTCAATTGAGAGAATCATATGGTCTTTGTTTTTTAATTTGTTTATGTGCTGAATTATACTTATGGATTTATGTATATTAAACCAGCCTTGAGACCCTGGTATAAAACCAACTTGGTCATGATGTATAATTTGTTTGATACGATGCTGGATTCTGTTTGTTAGGATCTTATTGAATATTTTTGCATCTATATTCATTAGTGATATTGGTCTATAATTTTCTTTTCTTGTTGGGTCTTTTCCTGGTTTGGGGATCAGGGTGAAGTGTGCTTCATAGAATGTGTTGGGTAGTCTTCCTTCTTTTTCTACCTTTTGGAACAGGTTGAGTAATATAGGTACTAATTCCTCTTTAAAGGTTTGGTAGAATTCTGACGTGAAGCCATCTGGTCCCGGGCTTTTCTTTTTAGGGAGATCTTGTATGGTTGATGCTATTTGAGAACTTGATATTGGCATGTACAACATTTCCACTTGATTCTGGCTACGTCTTGGAAGGTTTCTTTAGCAGACAGCTACAGAATATTTCATCCCAACAAAACTGAATACACATACTTCTCAGCCCACGGAACATACTCCAAAATCTATCACATCTTAGGTCACAAGTCTAACCTCAGTAAATTTAAAGGAATAGAAATTATTCCTTGCATCCTCTCGGACCACTATGGAATAAAAGTTGAACTCAGTAACAACAGGAATCTGCACACTTATACAAAAACATGGAAGTTAAATAACCTTATGCTGATAGCTGGCTCAGAGATGAGATTAAGAAGGAAATCGCCAAAGTTTTGGAACAAAATTACAATGAAGACACAAAGTATCAGAACCTCTGGGATACTGCAAAGGCAGTCCTAAGAGGGAAATTTATAACACTGCAAGCCTTCCTCAAGAGAACGGAAAGAGAGGAAGTTAATAACTTAATGGGACATCTCAAGCAACTGGAAAAGGAAGAACATTCCAACCCCAAACCCAGCAGAAGAAAAGAAATAACCAAAATTAGAGCAGAATTAAATGAAATTGAAAACAAAAGAATTATACAACAGATTAATAAATCCAAAAGTTGGTTTTTTGAAAAGGTCAATAAAATAGATAAACCTTTGGCCAACCTAACCAGGAAAAAAAGAGTAAAATCTCTAATTTCATCAATCAGAAACGACAAAGACGAAATAACAACAGACTCCTCAGAAATTCAAAAAACCCTTAATGAATATTACAAGAAACTTTATTCTCAGAAATATGAAAATCTGAAGGAAATTGACCAGTATTAGAAATAAAAATGGAGGCCTACCCTGCCATCTAGTGGCTTTCTGGAGAAACTGAAAATTATTTGTTTTTATGGTTTATTTCAATAGAGTTGCACTAAAATGTTGCACTTTTCTTAAGCAACTACTCTCTTTATTGCTTTTAGAATATCTTGTGAAGATTTAAGCATGAAGTATATTTAATATAAGATGATTTTCCAAAAGTTGTTTGAAAAAATGGAATTGTGGTATCACAGCACAGAAGCTAAAAAGTGTGCAGTGACCAATGAATGTTTTCATATGTGGAAAACCAATACATCAAGAGTGAGAGGAATGCGAGAGAGATTGATCTTTTATTGAGTTGTTTAAGGGAGGAAAATTAAAAAGAGACATTGTTTAGCAGAGTTTTAAAGCTTAAAGCCAGAAGTCTATAGTGTTTAAGGAATTATTCTTTAGCTTATGGAAAGTTTGGCAGAGAAGGAAAAATGTCTTTTGGAGAAATTTCAATGTCTGAGAAAGAGGGACAAAAAAGAAGATGAAGAACATCTGCTCAGAGGAAGTACAGCACATAGAAGGATTTGGCAGCCCTGCGCTGATGAGAGCAGCGCTTGCTGGTGACAATTTGCCTCGATTTCACCTAAAAGTTACTGGATTGTGGTAGGAACAAAATCAGGAGAGGAAAGCATATTGAAAGGAGACGTTTAAATAAACTGGATGCTAAAATTTTACATTAAATTCTTGCTAAAATAAAATACTGTCAAAAGACTTCTGGCAATACTAAGGAAAGTGAATCTAAGATCATTTAGATGACTTTTATGTCTCTACTTCAGTATATACTTAAAATATATATGTGGCGCAGGCCTTGACCTTAAAAATGCTTCTGTAATATTATATAGAATTTTTAAGTGAAAACAAAAAAAAATACAAATATGATTTGCGCTTTGAGTATGACTTAAGGCACGGGTTCCATTAGCTCCTGTTAAAAATGTTTTGCTGTATTTTTCAAAGTGATTTTTAGAATAGAACTAGTGATCAAGATGTATACATGTATATCTTATGAGTATATATGTATATACACACAAAATAAGTATAAATAAGAAATAAGTATAAAATTATTTGTTAAAAATAATAATATTACATTGATTTTGTTCACATTGTCAAAATGTTTTTGTGAAGGGGATGAGACATAGTCTTATTCTGTCCCCAGGCTAGAGTTCATAGCTCACTGCCACCTCAGTGATACTCCTGGTTGCTGCTGATCCCAAGCCCTAGAGAGGGATATAAAAATTTTAAAGAAGCACTCAAACAGGTAGGGTCCATGAGGCCATGTCCAGATCAGGGTCCCTAGTTCCTGAAGCCTAAGCGACTGATGGAAGCCTAGCTTTTCAAATTACCTTTATTTGGCTCAAAAGGCTGAATTTGGACAGCATGGAGCAAAATTACTATATAGAATAAGAATCTTGGGGTCTCTTTCTCCCTTGTGAGGTACTTTCTGATTCTCTACAAGCTCCTCCATCCCCCTCCCATACACACCCACTTTGGGTTGATCAGGTGCATACAGAAGCTTCCATACCAACGCTTGTGGGTTCTCTTGGAAGTCCAGTCATTGACTCCTTTCCAGAAGAGTGGCTGATAAGAGGACAGCTTTGATTGGCCAGTGTGCGATTTCTGTCACCTGACAGTATAAGATTGGGCCCCCAGAATTGTGCTCATATGCTGATTTGGGGTGACTCTCCTTGTTAGACACAGGATGAGTTCAGAGTATAACTAATCTAAGCTGGTACCACTAGCCTCAGGATAGCCAATTTATCAAAAGAAAAAGTTTATGGCAAGAAAAGTGACTTTTATTCACATGGCCTGCAAACCAAGAACATGACTGATTATTGTCCTGAAGTGCCATGTTAGGGCAGTGTGAATGTCAAGCTCCTTTTTATATTTGTGGGGTGGGTTGCAGATAACTGAAGATTGCAAATATCTGGTGTCAGTGAGAGGTGAAGTTCTGAAACTTTTCTGGTCTTGGTCAGTTAACTTTGGATTAGTAGATCAGGGCATGATGCTCCTATAAATCTTTAATATGGCATTGTTACTTGTCTATATACTCATCATGTCTCCCCAGAGGCTAGTTTTGAAAAGGGATGAGTATCATGTTTTCTTTAGAATTGAACTGTAAACTAAATTCTTTCATTAGAATTATATACTACAGTAGAACCTGTGTAAGTTGATCACCCAAGGGACCCTAACAAACTGGTCAACATAAGGCACTTGGCCTATTGTACTAATACATATATATGGGACATGTCTGGTTTATGAAAATTAGGTCAACTTAAGGAGATAGTCAGTGTAGGGAGATGGTCAATGATAGGGGTTCTACTGTAATTCTATAATTAGTTGGCCTACATGCAGAGCATGCAGAAGCTTTTAATCTAAAGAATATTACTGCAGAGGGTCAAAACCAAATGGAACTAGTCATGCTAAGCCTCTCTTCCTCTGTTACAAGGGCACTGACTACTGGTGGTTCACTGACGACCTGTGCGTTTAAGCTGCACGTGTAGATCTTCCATCAACTCTTGCCTGCCCATGATCTAATGACTGCTGTGCCTCTGGTCTACAGGATCTAAGGGCACAGGCTTGGTAGAAATTCTGTGTGGCCCCTGCTGTAGGCACCCAGAAAGTCTATCCGACTTTCCTTGCTGCGTGTAGGCCATGTTTCAGAACCTCAGAGCCATTACATGGTAGCTGTTCCTATTTCCCCTGAAGAACTTTACAGACTGTTACTTTACAAGGCCACTAGGGCCACTTGATTAACATCTTCTCTTGTCCACCATAGATATGTGATATTGGGCTCTCCCAGGTCAACCTCATGCTGTGCAGGTGAGGGACAGACCTTTCTTTTGCAAATGAAGCTGCTTTTCTTGCTCTTTCCTTTTTCTACTCTCTCAACTGGGCATATATTGTGGTCTTAATGTCCATTCAAATGTGCTGAAATTTACTCATGAATGTGCTAGTACATGTATTAAGAGGTAAGATTAAATCATGAGAGCAGAGCCCTTATAACTGAAATTAAGGCCTTTATAAAAAGAGGCTTCATACATCATTCAGCCCTTCCATGATGTGAGGGCACAGGATTGGCTCCCCCAAAGAACATAGCAAAAAGGCATTACCTTGGAAATAGACAGCAGCCCTCAACAGACTCCAATATTTTGACACCTTGATCATGGACTTCCCAGCCTTCAGAACTGTGAGAAATAAGTTTCTAATGTTTGTAAGTTGCCCAGTCTGAGGTATTTGGTTATAACAGCACAAACAGACTAAGATAGGGTGGCATGTGGCAACAGGGGTGTAGTCAACATTGAACCGGATCACATTCTAAGACTGTGATGATTATAGCCTAAAGAGTCAAAGAGAAAATATGGTTAGAAGTACAGTCGTATTATTCTAAATTATCGTACAAACTTTATAAAGTAAATTTAATTGACCAGGAATGAACTAACAATCACATTTGCACTAACATTGTGGGCATACACAGTGAAGTACTACAACAAACTCAGAGTCTTTGGAGCCAGTATTCATGGACAGTACTATGGATGGCAGATCATCATGATAGTGGATGTAACTAGTAGTAAATAAATGGAATTAGGGAACTGTAGAGGCAAGAAGATCTATGTTGTGCCCATGTTGATGATATCCAAAGAGCTATGGGATTGTAATAAAAGCATGCTACCCTGTTTCTCCGAAAATAAGACATCCTCTGAAAATAAGACCTACTCACAGGAAAGATAAGACGTCCACTGAAAATAAGACCTAGCGCATCTTTTGGAGCACACCTTAAAATAAGACACTGTCTTATTTTCGGGGAAACAGGGTATTATACTTTTTCTTATGGTAGGAGATACAAAATTAGCTAGAAGTGGTGCATTGTCAATAAAGAAGAAGGACTAGAAGAGGAGGAAGAAGAGGAAGAAGAAAGGGAGGAGGAAGGGGGAGGAAGTGACAACTGGGCCTGAATGAAGGAGATGAACACAGTATAGAATCTTTATAGGCAGTGATTGGATAAAAAACAAATATGTAAATATCTCTTCTCTATCCACTATTATTAATCATCATTAACAAATTATTATATCTGACAAGGGTTCATAAACTTTGTCCTTAATTAAACAATTGATACAGACAGCCCACAAAATATATTTGCCTAGAGCCACACACACCCTGAGGGTAACCTTGAACTTCATCAACATAGCCAGTGAACATAAACCATGGACATATGAGATTGTGGCCTACCGGTAGTGGGATGGGGGTTGGTAAAGACTTTAATACTGAAGGTCCTCTATTTACAGTTTTGCCTTTATACATAAAAAAGAAAGAGTCTAAGCCTCACCAACATTACAGTCTTCCCATTAGTGTTAGTGTGTGTTTGGCTGTGTTTGATTTTAAGGTGTTTCAAGATCCTTTATAAGCATTTTCAAATCTTCATCAGTGCTTGTTGCAAAGGCAGTAAAAGTATTTAAAGTGCTGCTAAGAAGAAACAGAAAATTATTTTTAAAAATGGAAAATGAGGAGAAAATGGAAAAATTACTGAATGTGAGATTAGACCAGAGGATCAGAATACATTTTACAAACAATGAACCAGTATTATTTTAGAAATATGCTTTGGATTATAAATGCCCCTAAATAGAATTTGCTTCTGAGCATATGGTTGTGTAACCACAAGACCTAACCTGTTGTGTTTGTGTATGTTGAGAGGAAGGGGTGGGTAGAAGAAATCAGGTCAGGCATCCCTAGGGAAATAATAATTTGCTGAAATTTGAAACTCAACTAGAGTTTCCTAAATGAATTGATAGAGATTCTTCTAGTGAAAAGGTCCAGCCAATAAAAAGCCCTAAGAGGAGAGAAGACAGTGTGCTTTCAAAATACACAAGATTTCCATATTGACAGGGAGAGAAATATAGGAAAAGAATAAAGCAACAGACAGGTACTATTCATGCTGTGGAGGGTCTGAAGAAACTGGAAGGTTCCCAAGGCAATACGAAAACTCTGAACACGGTTACCCAGTTTCCCCGAAAATAAGACATCCTCCGAAAATAAGACCTACTTACAGGAAAGATAAGACGTCCCCTGAAAAATAAGACCTAGCGCATCTTTGGGAGCACAACTTAAAATAAGACACTGTCTTATTTTTGGGGAAACAGGGTAGTAACCTGTGTTAGAAACAATTGCTCTGGTTGTAGAGTGAGTGCAGAGGAGCAATTAAGAAGCTGTTAATGGTGCTGCTGGCCATGAAGATGAAGAGAAATGGATGGGTTTTAGAAGGCATAGAGGCTGTGGAAGTGACGATAGGTTTGAGGGAGAGGGAAGAAGAGAGAGTTGCCAGGGATCCCCTCCAGGCTGAGCTGTCTGGTGCACAGCTACACCATTTCCCAAATAAAAATTCCATAGGTGAGGCTGAGCAGAGAGGGGAGAGACTTCTTAGGAAGAGGATGAGTTACTGCAGGTGGAGTGTGAGATGCCATAAGGGGCTTCTGAAGGAGAGATGACAGAAAGAAGTTGGGGGCATGAAGCTAAAAGATCCGACAGGAAGTTGGCTCATTCTCCAAAGGGCAAAATCTTGTTGTCTGGCTTCATTTACCACCTGGAAAGCAGAGCACTGAATGTAGACACATGTGTTCTCACTTTAAAAATAGCTTCTAAATGCAAAGGAGGAGAAAAGCAGAAGTAGCTGATATATATGAATAGAATGCTCACTTACTTCACAAATTCGTTTTGCCCCAAGCTATGCCTCAAAGCATAACTCAGAAATTTCAGACATGGTGAGAACAGAGGACTTTTACAAAAGAGAGTTCCTCTTGAACTAGGGAAAGATAAATGATCTTGCCCTTTATAAGCCATGGAGGAAGCCTGTCTTCAATGCTCACACATTAAATGGTTCCTTGTCATCCTGTTAGCTGGTCACATTCAGATAAAAGAACATCTCTCATCCACAACATGCATTTCAGTATAGCCGTTGGGCTTTGCCAATAGCTATCCAGAAGGGTAATGGAAAATTGCTAGGTTTCTGAATTTATTGAAACATTGCCCATCTCCAGGTCTCTTTCTCTGTGTTCAGCCTGTGTCATCATCTTGTTGAGGAGCCATGTTCTCCACACTCAGAGAAACATTAGCCTGGGGAAGAGTGAGGTGCAGCTCAGAAAAAATGCTTCCCTTAAGAACTCTGCATTATCAACCCAATTAAGAAAGGTGGTTCAACTTCGAGTTTTTCTTCTGTATTTACTCCTTGAAATATTGTAAGTCAAATTACTACAAGTCTACAATGAATCACCATAAATATTAAGCAATGTTATTCACTTAGCAATTCGAGTGGCCTGGAAGGCACACGTTCTGATTGTCCTTTATGTAAGAGGGCATAGTGGGGGAACTTCATTATAGTTTACTTAATGGTTCTATACTTTAATACTTTAGAAGTTAAAAAAAAAAAAAACAGCTATTGAACTAATTCCTGATTCTGAGAATCCTAGCTGTGGGTGTCATGTTTACATTGGACTGTGTGTACCTGTGAAAGATGTAGTGCGAACTCGGATGCTTCAGCATCTTACAATTTTCCTATTCAAACTCAGTGAAGGAATAAAGAGAGGAGGGAACCAATATTTGTGAGACTTGATATAATTCTGGGACTGTTGTATAATTGAATTTATTACATCAGCACATTGAGCACATGATTTCTAGTCTCATTTTTAGATAAAGGAAATCTCATGAGGGCCATTTGCCTCAAGCCATGCTGCTACAGAGAGGGTGGAAGTAAAAGATGGGTACGTTTGCTAAGTATTCACACTATTAGTGCACTACCAGAGGTTTCCAGAGTGGGTTCCGTAAAACGCCAGGGAAGTGAGATGCCTTGGGAGCCACTTTGTGCGGGAGGATGTGGGGAAGTAAGACCATCTGCCCAGATCTTCCTTCCCTGAATTAATTTCAAGCTGAGAAATTCTGCATTGAGTTGTGTCACACATTGGGTTCACTTGAAATTATTAATTAGAAAAATGGTTTCTACTGCTTAAAATTATTTATTGACTATTACATCATGAGATTAATTCTGATTAACAAAATGAATGATGAAACAGGAGAGCCAAAAGGTAAAACCATTATCAATACATTAATTTTGATGAAGAATACTCCACCTAGCACCATATCAAAAGACAAAATTACAACAACTTTCGAGTCTAATTAGTTTGTCTGTGTGATTCTAGAACTGGGCAACACCTCATTCTATAAAATGAAATAGCTTGTTAGAAGCTGAGCAGAGGAGCTTGGCTTTGTAGTCAGAAGAAAGAAGAAATAGAGAACCAAGAGTCGATTGGTTGTTTCAAAGTTACTTTCCTTATAGAATTAAAGGGGATTTTCTGATTACACCCACTCAGGTTGACTGAAATCTTCTATTATTTTTTAAACTGGCCCATTTCAAAGTTCAGTTTGCTTAAACAGCACTTGGCCAAGTGACTCCTGACCTGGTCTGGTCTACCGAGGCCCAGTATAGGAGGCCAGCACAAAACAATCATTACATTTAAAATGATTTTTGTGTCTTTTTTTTCTGGTATCCATTGACAAATGACTAAAAGGGTGTTACTTTCTATCTGTTTTTTTTTTTTTTTTTTTTTTAAGATAAATATACAGTATTCCGCAGGACTAAAGGAGAGCTTTTTAGACATGTTTGGGGAGACCTGATAAAGACTAATGGAAGTGTAGATGAAATGGGGCCATTTTATAGAAAAAGATCAGAAAAGTGTATGTTAACTAAACTTGGTCAGAGACCGAGGGATGCATTGAAAGACATCATGACCGATGGAGACCGACTTTTAGCTGATTCTGGGTTGGAAAAGAACGCCTGCCTTACTCAGCTGTTAAATTTTAATCAGCTCTGTTAGGTATAATTTACCTGATGCTTTGAGAAACTGACTTCCACTCCAAGGACACTGTTTCTTTTACATCATCCGCTGCACAGGGAAGCAGTCTAAACTGTTTCTGAAGTCAGAGCTGACCTCTTTGCTTTTAGACTGACAATTTCAATTGTGGCACTGGAACAACATAAATGTAGCTGGGGGTCTTTGATAAATGCAAATTCTTAAACTCTACCCATCTACCAAACTGCTCGGAAATTGTGATGCCAGGACCTGGCCTCTGACTGACCCCAGACTGGTCATCAGAGGCTGGTATTTCCCCACTTGTCCCGTTGATGTAATGAAAATTAGCAAAACTATTCTTATATTCCTGACTTGGAATGAGAAAGCTGGAAGAAATCAATCAATTAGTGGCAGAAAGAGACAGAAAAGACATTTATTAGTTTCTTAACTTTTATTAAATCATAACTGTATACATTTATGGGGTACAAAGTGTGGTGATTTGATATACAATGTGGAATGCTTAACTGAAACTGATTAACATAACCATCACCTCACTTACTTATTTTTTGTGGTAAGACACTTATAATATACTCTTAGTTGTTTTGAAATGTACCCCTGTATTGTGCACATTAGGTGAGATCCCGCCAAATATGTTCCATCCACTCACCATCTCCTCACTTCTTCTCCCCTCCCTCTTTCTGGACTATATTTCTGTTAGAAAAGACATTTAAATTGAAGCAGAAAACCAAAGTATAAAAGTGTCACATCAATGGTAGGTGCTGCAACTCTTGACAATGACGCAGTGAAGTTCCTTTTACTACCACCTTCTCACAATAAGCTTCCATTATGTGAGGTGTCTCACAAGCAAAATCATTTAATGCATCTTGCCCTCTGCAACTTAGAGTCTACTCAGAAGGGAGAGAATAATATGTGTTAGTAATTGTTGGGAGAAGGAAAGGAGCAGTCTTCCTTTACAAAATGAGAAAATAACGAAATTGTGCACACAGGGTCAGAAGACAATGGCACTCTTTCTGACTTCTGCAGAGCAAGTGACCACAAATTACAAATCTTGGTAACTATGAGGACTAATAGCAAGTGATATGTATTGTGCAATCACTGTGTGCAGTTTGCTGTTCATATATATATACACACAGTATTTATAGAAATTATCTCAATTCACTTACACTACATGGTAACTCATCCACCTTTCTACTAGTATTAATTATATTATATATACATAAATTAGTAAATTATATTAGTATAGTATATAAATTAGTATATAAATTGTATAAATTAGTTTAATATATTAGTATATTATATTACATAATATATTAGTATACTATGTATACTATATTAGTATATATAGTATATATAATATACTAATTTATATAATTTATATACTATGTAATTTATATACTAATTAGTATAGTAATTTATATAATTTATATACTAATTTATATACTATATAATTTATATACTAATTAGTATAGTATACTAATATAATAGACTAATTTATACTATGCTATAGTATACTATAGTATTATACTAATATAATATACTACTTTATACTATACTATTCATATACTATGCATAGCTATTCTGCATTGTTAAATTTACCATTTTTAAAATGTAAAGCTTTATTTAGGTATCAAAGACACAAATCAACTGTACATATTTGAATCCTATGACTTGATAGCTTTCATACGCACAGTATCATCACAATAAAGATTGTAAACATGTTACTCTCCCTTAAATATATATAATATACTAATTATAATATACTAATGTATATAATTTAGTAAATATACTAATTATATATATATTTTATATATTATACTATGCTATACTAATATAATATACTAATTATATTATACTAATTACTGTATATGTTATATATTATACTATATTATACCATACTATACCATACTAATAGCATAGTATACTATAGTATATAATATTATATACTATACTAACATATAACATATACTAATATAGTATACTATATTATACTATATAGATAATATGTAGTAATTAGTATAATTACTACATATTACTATTATATTATACTAATTACTGTATATGTTATATATTATACTATATTATACCATACTATACCATACTAATAGCATAGTATACTATAGTATATAATATTATATACTATACTAACATATAACATATACTAATATAGTATACTATATTATACTATATAGATAATATGTAGTAATTAGTATAATATAATTAGTATATTATATTAGTATAGTATAGTATAATATATATTATATATGAATTTTTATACTAGTTTTTACACTAATTTTTATACTAATTAGTATAAAATTTTATGCTAATTTTTATACTGATTTATATATATTATATATAAAATGGTAAATTTAACAATGGAGAATGGCTGTGAAATCAGTAATTTAAAATCCTTTCCAATAGACTTAACTGTGTTTTATCTGTATAAAAAACCAGTCACTGACCTCTTAGAATAGCTATATACATATCTATAGAATATATGTTCTATAGAATATATATATTTTATATATATATATATATAGAGAGAGAGAGAGAGAGAGGGAGGTAGTAACATTAAGGTAGAGGAAAATTAATTAACTTCCCAGAGGATATACACATAATATGTTAGAGAGTAAGGGTTTGAACTCTGGCAGACTTCCAGAGCCTACGCCAGTAACTATGATGCTATATCCTTCTTAGTGGAAGTTATTAAAATTAATCCTCTAGGTTTGGGGTTCAATAAATTGCTTTCTGTCTCTATGGCAACCATATTGAGAGTCTTCTGCTTCCAGACTCTCATTTGAAATCCCCACTAACCATAAGAACCGCATGGCTCCTGTGTGTCCCACAAAGCATATGCATATGATTACATTGTACATATGACTCTTAACAACATCATCAGATGTTCAATATTGAATGATGGTGTTGGTTCATACAGAAATGGTTTACATTTGATGTTCTAGTTGTCGTCCTAAACAAAATGGAGAGGAAGGGAAGAAAGTAGGTAATGTTCTCCCCTTTGTGATCATAAATATATCCCAAAGGCTTGTAGTTGCCCACAGGTGTGAAATCTTAGAGTTTTTTCCCAAAAACTGTGTGAGTGTGTGTGTGGGGGGCCCTTATGTCCATAAAAGGCAGTAAGCATGCTCCTGGATTGATTCTGAAAAAAAGCATTTCCTAAACTACTGGTGATCAATGTTTATGTGTATTGTTTTTTCTTTTTTTTAAGCACACACAGCCTAGTTTGGGGTGGGGGGGTCGCATACATATGCATTAGTTTTATGTTTTAATTCAAAATACCAATGGCACAATGCAACATAGCAACTCAACGGCAGAGCAGGGGCTAGGAACTAAAAGTCATTCCTTTCCTTGTGAAAGTTTTTTTCACGGTAGACTTTACTGATAACCTGTGACATATCAAAGACTATATCTATCCAGGGTAACAGAAAAGAAATGTGCCTCCTCTCCATCATCATCCTGTCATTATCTGAGCTTATCTCTCCTGCCGTTGTAGGGCCATCTCTCTGTGTGGCTGGGCCAGAGAACAAGAGCTACCCAACTCCAGCCAGCAGCAGCAGCCCCAGTGCTCTGGGAGGCTAGATTTGCCTGCACCTTCTACTTCCTCAGAGCCACATGGCAGAGCTTGATGGCTCCCGGCATCAGAAGGCCTAGTAGGCTGAGAGCTGAACCCAGTTCCAGGAGTGGGTGAAGAACGCCCCCACCAGGAGTGATCTTTACTAATTCCTAACCTCCACCTTCGGTTGCCATGGAGGTTTCATTTAAAGGTTGAATGTTTCTATCTGTGATCACAAAAGCTAGGAAACCCCTGTGTATGTATGTGTGTGTGTCCATGTGCACTTACAGGCGTGTGTATGTGGGTCCATAGATAAGTTGAGGGAAAACTGGGGAGGGAAGCAACTGAAAGTACCAATAAAAGTGACTGAGGACGAGCGTGCAGCTCCTGGTTCAAGAGATGCTTCCCTGAAGTTTCGTAGATGATTGAAAAGCCCTTCCTCGACGCGTCGGGTAACCCACATTCTCCTAATGGTCTGACCTAGTGGAAAAGGAATGTGCTTTCTTGATAAGCTGCTCAATTGAAATCACTAAGCATCTTTTTTGTCTGGTGAGCAAAACGTACGATCATTTCGGAAATCCTAATTGGCTTTTCACAAGTGCCTATTTCGTCTGTTAGTCAAATGTAATTGCAACTTTTCCAATAAAAATATGATATTTTGGTGAAGAAATGAGGTGTTTCAATGATCAGTAGTTCTCAAATGAAAAGCTACAGAGAATTTAAAACCATGATCATGAGATCACTGCTTTGTATAATTTATATTATACAATCATTAGATTCATTTCCTTTGTAATTTCCCTCAGACATAATATTTGAAATTATACAGACCGGTTAATGGACTCTCTTTTTAGAAAATGATATCATATACATCTCTCCACTTCCTTATTATTAAAAAATGGTCCTCATTTTCTTTCCATTTAGCATAAATCAAATAAAGGCATGATATTAAGTACTGTAGTAGCAAGGTTGTATAAATAGAAAAAGGATAGAAACTATAAGTGCATTGAATAATATTACTTTAAATGAAACATAGTTTTTTATTTTTAGTTTTTCAGAATTATAATTTTATTAAAAAATTTAGATAAAAACAATGCTTTGAACAGAAAGCTAAGTGCTAAATTTAAAACCATAGTATCAACTTGAGGAAGGCCAGTAGGTGGCGCCCATGGTTTCTAAGATTTTAATAAGGCCTCCTCAAAGTCGTCCTGGGATAAGCTTTTTCTAGAAATTGCATCAGTATTATTAACTGTTGGGGATAGTCATTAGACTGATATATTAGATGATCCTTTGGCTACTACGATTAGAAAATGGGGAGATGTAATAGTTGAGTTACATTTTTTCTTTCTGTACAGGTTTATAACAAGAATGCAAGTACAATCAGCTCATTTCTGGAAATTAACAGTAATTTAAACTGACTTTCTGGAAAAGAAAAATCAGTAATTTAATAGTCTTATGGCAAATAAAGCTAGCTATGTGTCAGATTTATTGAAATGCAGTTTTTTCTTATTATTGGATATTAAATATCCACTCTAAGAAGAATTTAAAAGAAAGATTATGGCAAGAATATGCTCTAAAATATATTAGTCAATCACTCACGGCAAATAAAAGAATCTCATTTAAAAATTATTTAGATTGCATTCATTAGGCAGTTACGATTTTTTAAGTACATTCTGGAAGAAAAAGTAAATGCAGTACACTCATACTCTAATAGCTATTCCAGGAGGTCAAGTGACTGGTTTTATACACAGTCTTGGGTGATTACCTATGTGTGTAATGGCTGTTTCAGTGGAAAGGTCATATGGTAGGTGTCTGTTTGACTTTTTAAGAAACTGCTAAGCTGTTTCAAAAATGGATGTACTATTTTTTCTTCTTTTGTATGAAATAAATCAAATATCTCTCTTTCATGAATATTAATAAAAAAATGAATATCATTAGTTACTTAATTTAAATTAGGAATAAAAATCCTCACCTGCCTGCCTTTCTACTTAATAACACACTTACTTGCATCATAATGTTGACGTTGTCTCCTATCTACCATAGAGGAACAGAAATAAATTTGCCTACGTTAAATAACTTAAACATAATTGGATAATTTATGGGAAAAAAGAATAAGATTTTTATTTAATCAAAATACAAACATGATAAACAACCTAGGAGTGCAAGCTTCATAATTTGGTCACTTTAGGTCATGAGAACTGCACATCTCAAGAAATTCAGAGCAGTTCCCGTTTCAATGTTCCATCCTAAATTCAGGCCATGTGTTCTTATTTTACATTTAAAAAATGCAATCACTGTATTTCCAGCAGAAAAATTTCTCATAAAACTTCTCCAGCACATTATGTTTCCAGTAATAAGAGTGCTTGTCATACTTTTAGTGTGTCACGCTCTTTATGCAAATAAGTCACGCTGGCCACAGCTTAAGCCGCATTGTATTATCTTTTTGGAAAACCTAGCTTCATGTTTTTAAATTAACAAAAGGACACTATAAGAAAACAATGTCAGTTAAATATTTTTCAAATATTGTGTTCCTTTCCAGCTGTGTGACCTTATGTAATTGCTTAATTATCTATTTTAGTATTTGTAAATTGTAAAAAATACTTCTATATACCTTTTTTTTTTAGAATAAGGAAATTAAAACTTAGAAAAGTACTGGTCATGTACTAAGGTACTCAATAAATACTAACTTTTATTATTTTTAACAGTTTCCAAATATAGATAAGATTGTAAGTTTGTGTTGAGAAGAATAAAATATGTACAGAGAAATATGTTCAGAAACCTTTCCTTGCTTTCTCTTCTGAGGATTCCTGTGCAGACCATCTTCTACTTCCCTTAAAATGGTTAAATCTTTTGCATGTAGATTCTCAAGGGCCAGAAGAGTTTTTTAAAATTCTTAAAGAACTTCTGTGATTTCTTTGATGTTTTCTCAAATCCAAATGTGTTTCCTGACCCACCATGCTGAGCTTGTTTCATATGGTGCTTTGCTAACCCTTTGAAAATGAGGATTGTATATATTAAAATGAACCACATTTAGTTCTAATTTTCGATTTATTTAAATGTTCAATGATGTGTTACTTTGGATTGAAAGATGTTAGATAGTTTTTTCAAAGACAGTAAACCCATGGTTTAAATACTAAAGACCATGCTTATATAAATTAACAAAGATGCTTGAAACAAATTAAATATCTGTGGCTCAGGAACAAACAGAAAGCCCCTGGTAGTAGTGGGGACTCAGTCTCTGTGGTCACTGAGAGCCCATTCTGAATGTGAGCAGGTGTCTGACAGTACAGACTCAACAAGGGGTGTGAACAGAGCTCCCACCTTCCTACTATGGGGGCAAAGCTGGATGCCCCACCTAAAGTTCCAGGGCCAATAGTCCATCAAGTCCTATAGTTTTAAAAATATAAAATAACCCAGTATTACTAAATTTTTGAAACTGCAATTGAATTCCATTTTAAGAGGATGTCAGAACACAAGGTGAACAACCAAATTAAGACTATTGCATATGAACATGGGAAAGGCAGACTAGGGTATGGTGAACACATACAAACTGTAGAGTCAGATTGTCAAGGCTTGCATCCTAGCTCTGCCACTTCTTGTGTGTGATTTGGGGCCTTGGTTTCCTCCTTTGTAAAAGAGAAATAACAGTGCCTAATGTGTGTAGCATTGTATGAGGATAAAAAGGGTGAGCTCATAAAACTCAGTCCCTAGCAAATACTTTGTAAGATTTATTATTATTAGCAAGAAAAGCATACTCATCCAATATATGTGAAGCATCTCTTACAGGGTAAGCAGCGGGCAAATTGACCATGACATGAAAAACTAATTTGGCTACTTTCATATTCAGTTCTAAATATTCTCCTCTATTTTTTCTCTAACATCCAGTTCTTTCTTTTGAACACCTAGGTAATGGTCCTGGATTGAGTCTGAGCTAACAGAGACATCACTTTCAGTGTTAGGTGAGAAAGTTCTTGTGTAGCTCTTAACCTTCAGAAAACATATTTCTTTTGAGTGGAATTCAGTCAGTCTATCAAGCTATGATACATTCAGGGTCCAAATCTCTAAATGTGTTCCTCTCTAAAACTTGCTTTGTCTAAACTACCTTGAAAGTGGAATCATTGTTTACCTAGTTCTTCATGCTAGGGTGATCTGGGCACTTTTACTTGTTATTCGTTCCTTCCTTACTCCCTCCTTCTGGCATTCAATCATCCTATTTTATTTCTAAATATGTTTCAGATTTGAACCTTCTTTTTTTATGCTATCACCATCCTCAGAGAGTTTCTCATCATTCCTCAAATAGCCAGTGTTCCCAGCCACCTCACTGGACTCTCTGCCAGCTGACCTGAGCATCCATCTGCCTCCCAGCTGCTGGAAGAGTTCTCCAGAACAAAAACCTGACCGTGGCTCTGCAAGGCTGCTGCAGGATAAAGTTTCCTATCAACTGTAGCATCGGGCCTCCTTTTCCAGAGTCACATGTGCTGCCCTTACATTTACAGGAAATGAAAGTTACCCACATTGTGGTTTTGTTCAGGGGTGCGACTTTTCTCATGCTGTCTGTCGGCCTGGAAGGTCCTATCCACTCCCACCATGGTCTCTCAAACATCACACTGGTGAGCAGCTTCCTGGGATCTGTTAACGGGTATATCACGCAGTGAAGCTCTGACTGAGGCTCGGTGCCCGTCCTTTAGCCACCCAGAGCCCCCAGGCATTTGTGTTTTGCTTTATGAGGACTTTTCTTGAGGGTAAATGACTTGCAGACAAAACTACTTTTGATCCTTCTCCGCAATATTAGACTGAATTATTAGAACATAATCTGCCAGGATTACATTAAGCTTTGTTGTTTAATTATAAAACACATTACATTATTAGTATTTAAGTGAAGGTCTTCAATACTTGTAGATAGAGTTAACAAAAGACTCACATGTTAACATTATTTCTACATTTTAAATTAAACATAAAGACAGTATTGACACTAGCGTGCTGCTATGGTGCTATTAATTTGGGGGGAGAGTGGGTAATAATGGACAGATCCAACGAACTAAGAATAAAAACACGGAAACAGCTTGTGGCTGAGTTTCTTTTTCCATGTCTTTCCACCACAGCGCAGATCCAGGGAGCGGTAGGCAGAACCCCTGGCTCAGCGACCATTTAGATACAGCATGTGAAAAACTAATAAAAACCAATGTTTTTCCCCTTCTCATCTCCCTATAAGTCTCTTCCCTGTGTCATTAAATGTGAAGTAAGGTGGCTTAACTTCAAACAGAGGAGGAGAGGAAGGGATTTATAACGGCTTAGGAGGGGCATTGGAAACATTTTATTCTGTGTGTTCTAGAGAAAGAAGACATAAATGCATACAATCAAGCATATTTTATCAGTTATGAGTAATTTGAATAGAGAAGTTCTAGAACTCCTGGTTTCATTTTTCTTTTCACAAAGCAGCATGGACCCTTAGCCTGTTACATGCTAATTTCAGTATTGGTCTATACCTCTTGCTGATAGCAGTAACCAGGTGCTGTTCATTTATGTTTTCACCATGCTTGACATCGTGTTCGGCACACAGTAGGTACTCATTTTGGCTTAGCAAATCTTTTAAATAAAGGAATAAATCATACACAGGAAAGAGGGGAAATAGGATGATTTCCACATTAACACATAAACTGCTGTCTAGATATAAATATCTTTTTAAAAGGTTAGAAATAATTTAATCAAATAGATGGTTGAGGCTAAGGTTTGTCACCAGATTAAGACACCAGGATAATTCTCTACTTTAGCATAGAAACAACTTTCCCTGCCTATTTCCACATTGTGGATCTATGTCATAAAAAATAATGGTTTAAATACTGTGCAAAGCTTTAAAAAGTCAGTAATTAGGGTTCTGGGTCCGTGAGTACCCAGTAGGGAGACCAGCAAACATTTAAGACTTTACAGAAAAAAAAAAATTTTTATTACCTCTCCCGTGTTTCTCCTTATCTACTCCCTGCTCAAAGTTGCCCTACTATTTAAAAAGTTTTAATCACTGTTTGAGCAGTCATTAAATCTTGTCGGGAAATTCCTAGCAAGAAATATAGCCTGGACCACCCCGTATCTATAAATGAAAGTTCAGAGCTGGGGGCCATTGGACAATTCTGGCTGAAACAATTAATTACTTTTGGTCCTGAGTGTAAACTTGGCTCAGGAAGTAAAGGTGGGAGGTTTATCTTCCTTTCATGCCTGAGAATTCAGATTCCCTACAGAGAGGAGAGAAAAGAGTAATGTATGAGGGAGATAGTGTAAAAACACATTCTTGTGTTAAATGTAAGTTGGAGTTCAGGGATGTTTCATGAGTTTTCTTTCACGGTTTTTAAGTGAACAAGTACAGTTGTATTCTAATGATACACATGTGTTTGTACTTGGCTTGTTGGAGAGATTATTAAGAACATTGAGTTCAAGGGACTGATGCCTCCAGAATGACAGTGAAAAGTTTAAGTGGACACTGGATAATTGCGTTAGGTACATTGTTGAATGAGCCTTATTTATGTGAGTTTTGCAAGATAGTTAAAAATACACAAAGCTTTCCCAAGTGCATTTTCTCAAGGTTTCATGAGCTCAGATTCCAACAGCATTTCCTTTGCTGATGTCCTCTTCCAAGCCAGTTTGCCAGGTGTTTCATCCGTCCTTTGGGAACTCTAATTCATGTGGGATGTGTGTGAATTCCTCTTCAGCTACTTTTTGTTTTTGATGTGCATGGATTTATTTATTTATTATTTTGCCCATCATTTTAATGATGATTCTAATAATGTATTTAAGAAAATGAGTATGTCTGTTTCTCTTCCCAAGCAAATCCAGTTTGTGGGTAATTTATGAATCATTCTCTCCATTACTCAGTAAATTACACTGTTTAAATTTTACAACAGTGAATTATACTTTTTTTTTTTTTGAGACAGAATTTCACTCTGTCACCCTTAGTGGAGTGCTGTGATGTCACAGCTCACAGCTATCTCAAACTCTTGGGCTTAAGCAATTTTCTTGCCTCAGCCTCCCAAGTAGCTGGGACTACAGGCACCCGCCACAATACCAGGCTATTTTTTATTGCAGTTGTCATTGTTGTTTAGCAGGCTTGGGCTGGGTTAGAACCCACCAGCCTTGGTGCATGTGGTTGGCACTGTAACCACTTTGCTGTGGGCACCGAGCCAATTATACTGTATTTTAAGATGAAACATAACATTGGAGGCTACTTTTACCCCGAAAATAATATAATAGAAAGAAAGGGAATCTTGTGGCTCTAAAGCTTGAATTTTTAAATTTCTCACAATTATATCAGATATTAACTACTGTCACGTTAACTTCCAGGCCTATCAGCAGACAACACGATAATCTCTAAACATTATTAACATATTTTTAATGCTAAGGAGAATGTATTGATTATAGGCATAAATAATTTCTGAAAATAGAAGTAAACATGAAAATTGAGCTTTGACAGGGAAACAATTATCTTAGGAACTTATTTCAATTTTTGAGAAGATTTTACTGCTGAGCATGAAAGTGTTTATAACTGAAGATAGAAAGAAATCTTGACTAAATATAATGAATATTCTTGGGTTCCAAATTAGAATCCCTTTTCTCAGCTGTTGAAATTAATTGGAAAAGAACTTAGGGCAAAATTTAATTTATATTAGCTCAATTAATATTTCTAACTCACTACTGTGGCATTTCAAATTATTGTTTCACTGACAACCATTATAAACATCTTTTCATTAACTTCATATTGTTCAAGTCTGCTATCTTTTCTTCATTATCTTTAGTGCTTTAGATGACATCATGATCTTTCTTCTGCATACATGACTCTTTTCACACTGAATTTACCACCATCATCTTGTCCTGACATTATCTTAGATGACTTTAGTGTAATTACTAATAAGATGTTTATAATTACTATGTATAACTACATAGCTATTTGATAGAGACATCTCCATTTCCCTAACCATGTACTAATCTTAGTTACCACTTCTGGAGAAAATAAAATTGGAAGTCTTATATCTGATAACTGCAGTAGTGTACTGGTAAAAGTTTAAGTGGCTATGTGGGAGAAAAAAATAAAATGAAAGGGAAGGGCCTGATTTGCAGTGGCTTTTAATTGTTGTGTAAATACTTTCACTGTGGCCAATTTCAGATTCCCATGATGTCATTGATACAAAATTAGGAAGAGATATTCACAGCAGCTCCCTTCAGCTATACGAGCCACTTTCAGCACATCATTTGATTATAGATTCTTATTTATACATTTTTCTTGCCTTTTCCCCCTGTTTTGCTAACCTCAAGTCTCAGCTGTTTTAGTTTATTTCCTAATTTTCTTTTCTCTGTATTAAAGCTTATTGGATACCATCTCAAATACAATTCCCAAAAGAATCAAATTATCTAGTCCTTCCCTTTGTTCTGCACATTCCCTTCAAGGATTATCTCGGATCAACCAAAGTCTGCCCCCGCACCAATTTTCCCACTCCTTTTCCCTGGCAGAGGAAGATTCTGAAGATTCTTAATGTGTGTACACATTAAGATTGTATTTTAACGCACAGGTTCTAAATTCTGGTGAGTCTGGAAGTGCATTTGTCATTCCTTTAGTTATACATATGTATCGATCGGTTCCTTCTATGGTTCACGAAACAGCTCTTACGGCTTCTTAAGTCTCTTACTTTACTCTTATTCTTTCAGAGAAACTCCTTCTCCAAGAACAGTGAGACCATGAATGATGTTACTCCTCCCCATTTTCCTGTTGTTCATTCTCATCCCTCCCTATCGTCTCTCTGCCTTAAGGAGAAATAAACGTCCCTCTTTCAAAAATGTAATCCTTGCCTTTGAGTTTTTTGAGAGAATCTTAACCTTATGTCCCTTGTCTGCTGCAATCCCATCATTATTCCGGTTTTTCCAGATAACTTTTCAGTCTTTCCCTCCTCTTTGCCTAAAACCCGATGGAACCATTCAGCCTTGAAACCAAAACAAATAAAATTCCTTTCTCAACATGTTTCACGTAAGACAACCAAATGTTACTTCTTTCTCTTACGCTGACCCATAAAAAGGTTTTGTGCCTTGGATTTCTTTGTCTTCTCATCTCTCATTTTTTTCCTTCCCTCATGAGGATATAACTTTTATGAGTTTGCACTGCCATAAACTTCAGGAAGGTTGGCATTACAGCTTTCTTGTTCATAGTATTTTGCAATATGCCTAGGCAATAAATAAACATTCATTGGATAAATCTATTCCATCATGATAGCCATCCCCTCTCCTGAAACTGCCCTCGTTAGGCAATCAATGACTTCTTGGAATCATCAAAATGAACTTTTCTTAAAAGATCTTTTAAAAGCCACATGTATGGCTCTCTTTATAGCATGAGAACCTTCTAGAAACTTTCCTTTTCAAAATTCTTTCATTTCTTGATTTCCTTGTGCATAACCTATATATGTTTTATTCCTATCTTTCTGAGTACCCTGACTTTTCCAATGATAATTTTTCTTCTACTGTCTCCATAAATTTTGATGAGCACCAAATTTTTTCTTTTCTCAGTTTTTATCTTTTTCATGTGTGGTTTTCTATTGAATATGTATGAAGAATGCATATATATTAGCTTTTCTATAAACCTATATATATATTTTTTCAAAGTTATATTAATTGAGATAGCGTGATATTGATGTAAGGATGGGCAAAGAGATCTATAGATGAGAATAGAGAGTACCTACATAGATTCACTTATGTAAGGTCAAATGGTTTTGGAGAAAGGCACCAATGCAATTGAATAAGCCATCTTTTTAAGAAATGTTGCTGGATTATAAGGATAATCATAAGAAAAAAAGCCAACATTAGCCTTGACCCTTACATAACAACATAAAAAATTATTAACTTGAGGCCAATTTGAGACTTAAATGGGAGAGTTAAAGCTATCAAATTTGTAAAGGAAAGCATAAGAGAATATCTTTGTGACCCTGAGGGAGGCAAATGTTATTTTAAGCAAAATCTAAAAATCACTAAACACGAAAGAAAAAAAAAGTCAACTTTACTTCATAAAAATTTTAAAAAATATGCTCCTCACAATGTGTCATTAAGAAAACAAAAGGTCTTGTGAACTCTAAGAAACTTTTCTCTCTATATATATGTCCAACAAAGGAATCCTACAAATCAATAATAATTAAAAAACTAGAAATGGCTGAAAGGGTTAGGAAACATTTCAAAAACTAAGATATATCACTGGTTAATAAGTACCTGAAAAGATGATCAACATAATTGGTTGTTAGATATGCAAATTAAAATAGCAATGAGCTTCTCTACACACCAGTAAAATGGCTTAAAGTAGGAAGATTGACAGTGTTACCCTATGTTGGAAGGGGCACATAGCAACTAGACCTCTCATTCATTTTTTTAATGAATGTAACATTATACAACTACTTTGAAGGGTTTCTTGGCTGCTACTTATAGAGCTGGGCATGCACCTATATTATGATATAGCAATTCCACTTCCAGGTATGTATTTAAAAGAAATGAAATGTTTTTTTCTCAAAAATTGTGTAAAATATGCATTGCAAGTTTATTATTGATATCAAATAATTGAAAGCAAACTATCCAATAAGTGGACAACAGGTAAACAGTGTGGTATTTCATGAAATATTACTTAGCAACAGATTTAATTTAAAGAATGAATTCCTAACGCATATGGTTAAGTCTCAAAAACTTCATGTTCAGTGAAAGAAGCCAGATAGACCCAAAAAGTCTATATGATTCCATTTATATGAAAGCTAATTTTTATGGAAAGAGAAATAAGAATAGCTATTGCCCCTGGAAGGAGGCTGATTTTTCTACACAAAGAAGAACTGGAACTTTCAAATGTGTTGACAATATTCTGAGGCTTGATAGGAGTATCGGTAGGATGGTTATATGTACTTACCAAAACTCTTGAACTCTGCACTCAAGAACTATATATTTTATTCCATTTAATTATACCTCATTTAGATTAATTAATAAAAATATCAATTTTCCTATCTCTTCTTTGTCTTGAAATCCAAACCTTTGTTATTGCTTGTTGAGTATCTCTATCCCAACAACTCTATTTTAAACGCAAGCTATTAAATACAAAAAAGTCTTTGTTAGTTGACCACCCAAGGTACTGAAATGAACTTGTTGACATATTGATGTTTTCAACAAAAGGAACTAGGCCTACCATACTGATGCATACATGTGGTGCATGTCTGATCTATGAAAATGAGGTCAACTTAAGGCAGTGGTCAATGTAGGGAGGTTAACTATGGAGGTGTTCTGTAGTGGATTTTTCCAGTTGGCAACTTTTCTTTACCTGTTGATTTCCCTCATATGGTTGATAGTATCACCATAATGTTAGTCAAATCTCTGGACATTTGACGCACCCTTGTTTTTTTTCTTTCTTTTTCTATTTTTATGGGTTCTACTGCCAAAACATAGTCTTATATCTTATTATATGCTTAGCTCTGCTGCTACCTGCAAAGGTCTTACATAGATTTCAACCTAATCCTCTTGCTTCAAGTATGACTTCTTTCTATCTGTTTTTCACACAGCTTGGGAAAACGTGAGATCACATCAGTACCCGCTCGCAGGCTCCACTGACTTTATACTATCTACAGTGGCGTTTGAAACTGCTGTCCCATGCTGGATTCATTGAGGAACATGCATGGCATTTTGATGTTTTCAGTGAGTTTGAATTTTTTGTTGATGTTGATAAATTGCTGACCTACAGAAATCTGAATTTTCAGTTTCTCTGAATTCAGTCAGAAGGCCTGACTTTACAGTGCCAACTCCTCTGAGAGCACCAGTGGTCTTGCGCTGAGTTGTATGATCTCCACCTTTAGAAGGAGGAACATACAAGGTATTTCCTGCTGTCCTCTTCACCCTTCGTGATGTGGTCTCCCTCACTCACTTGTTTTACTTGCCTGTTGTTCAGGCTTTAGTAAAACATGACAAACAAACAAACAAAAAAAAAAAAAACCCTGCACTAATTGGTCCCTTATGTTCCTTGAAAGTTCTTTGAAGGTCTTTTTATACTTGATCTTAGCCAAAAGGCTGAGATGTGATCCATGAAGGGTTTTTGATTAATTTCTTCCCTTTCTGAAATTCTCATTTTTCTTCTTTACATCCCTCCATCTTCATGCTTTTCCTATCTACCAATTTCTCTCCAATTACTCTGTTCAGCAAAAGATAACTCCTACGTATTCTTCACAGATCAGTTAAAATTTAAATTTTCTTTATTTCTCCCTGAAAATTACTACTTCATTATGGGATATATGTTCCTGAAATAATTTATATCACAGCATAATTTGGTCCTACATTTCTGTTTTTTCTGTTAGGCTGAACTCCGAGAGTATCTCACTCATACTTATGTCTCCACCAGCCAGCACCTGGTGTGTGCAATAGGACTTAGCCTTTATAGGAACCCCCTGAGATGGGTGCTATTGTCCCATTATAGTTAAGGAAATCGGAGTTCAGCTCATGTATCTGGACAGTAGAGAGTGGGTCTTTGATTTTTTTTATTTCATGAAATATTAATAAAAACATTCATATAGTAATTTTATTCATGAGAAGCCTTGGGGCAAATTTAAATAATTACATTTATTTAGCTGGATACATTTCTATACACCGAAAACTAAGTTCATTTCAGAAAATTTAGAAGAAAATATATTTTTTTCTTTTTTTGAGACAGAATCTCACTCTGTCACCCTCTGTAGAGTGCTGTGGCATCACAGCTCAAAACAACCTCAAACTCTTGGGTTCAAATGATTTTCTTGCCTCAGCCTCCTGAATAGCTGGGACTATAGGCACCTGCCACAATGCTGGCTATTTTTAGAGATGGGGTCTAGTTTTTGCACAGGCTGGTCTCAAAATCCTCAGCTCAAGCAATCCACCTACTTCAGCTTCCCAGAATGGTAGGATTACAGGTGCTAATAAATCTGAGTTCTCTGTGGATTCTGGTTATTAGACCTTTATTGGAAGTATAACCTGCAAATATTTTCTCCCATTCTAAGAGCTGTCTGGTTGCTTTACTTACTGTGTTCTTGGCTGTGCAGAAGCTTTTTAGTTTGATCAAGTCCCAGTAGTGTAATTTTGATACTGCTTCAATTGCCTGGGGAGTCCTCCTCATAAAATATTCACCCAGACCAATTCCTTCAAGAGTTTTCCCTGTACTTTCTTCAAGTATTTTTATGTCTTAAGTTTAAATCTTTTATCCAGTGAGAGTCTATCTTAGTTAATGGTGAAAGGTGTGAGTCCAGTTTCAGTCTTCTACAGATTACCAGCCAGTTCACCCAGCACCATTTGTTAAATAGGGAATCTTTTCCCCACTGAATGTTTTTAATTGGCTTGTCAAAGATGAAATAACGGTAAGTAGCTGGATTCATCTTTTGGTTCTCTATTCTGTTCCAGACATCTAATTCTCTGCTTTTGTGCCAGTACCATGCTGTTTTGATCACTATGGATTTATAGCACAGTCTCAGGTCTGGTAGCGTGATTCCTCCTGCTGTGTTTTTATTGCTGAGTAATGTTTTGGCTATTCGAGGTTTTTTTCTGATTCCATAAAAAATGAAGTATTATTTTTTCAAGATCTTTAAAATATGACAATGGAGCTTTAATAGGAATCGCATTAAAATTATATATTGCTTTGGGTAGTATAGACATTTTAACAATGTTGATTCTTCCCAGCCATGAGCATGGTATGTTTTTCCATTTGTTGACATCTTCAGCTATTTCTTTTCTTAAAGTTCCATAGTTCTCTTTGTAGAGATCTTTCACGTCCATTGTTAGGTATATGCCCAAATATTTCATCTTCTTTGGCACTACTGTGAAAGGAATAGAGTCCTTGCCTGTTTTTTCGACTTGGTTATTGTTGGTATATATAAAGGCTACAGATTTATGGGTGTTGATTTTGTAGCCTGAGACATTGCTGTATTCCTTGATCACTTCTAAGAGTTTTTTAGTAGAATACCTGGTGTTTTCCAGATACATGATCATATCATCTGTGAAGAGTGAAACTTTGATCTCCTCTGACCCTACGTGGATACCCTAAATCACCTTTTCTTCCCTAATTGCAATGGCTAAAACTTCCATTACAATGTTAAAGAGCAATGGAGACAATGGGCAACCTTGCCTGGTTCCTGATCTAAGTGGAAATTATTTCAATTTAACTCCATTCAATATGATATTGGCTGTGGGTTTGCTGTAGATGGCCTTTATTAGTTTAAGAAATGTCCCTTCTATACCAATTTTCTTAAGTGTTCTGATCATGAAAGGATGCTGGATATTATCAAAAGCTTTTTCTGCATCAATTGAAAGAATCATATGGTCCTTATTTTTTAGTTTGTTTATGTGGCTGAATTACATTTATAGATTTACGTATATTGAACCAGACTTGAGACCCTGGGATAAATCCGACTTGGTCATGGTGTATAATTTTTTTGATGTGTTGTTGAATTCTGTTTGTTAGGATCTTATTGAGTATTTTACCATCAATATTCATCAGTGATCTTGGTCTATAATTTTATTTTCTTGTTGGGTCTTTCCCTGGTTTGAGGGTCAAGGTGATGTTTGCTTCATAGAATGTGTTGGATAGTATTCCTTCTTTTTCTATATTTTGGAAGAAGTTTAGTAATATAGGTACTAGTTCTTCTTTAAAGGTTTGTTAGAATTCTGATGTAAAGCCATCTGGTCCTGGGCTTTTCTTTTTAGGGAGATATTGTATAGTTGATGCTATTTCAGAACTTGATATAGGCCTGTTCAGCATTTCCACTTCATTCTTGCTAAGTCTTGGTAGGGGGAATACTTCCAGGTATTGGTTGATTTCTCTCAGATTTTCCTATCTCTGAGAGTAGAGTTTCTTGTAGTATTCGTTAAGGATTTTTTGAATTTCTGACGGGTCTGTTGTTATTTCATCATTACCATTTTTGATTGATGAAATTATAGATTTTACTCTTTTTTTCCTGGTTAGGTTGGCCAAAGGTTTATCTATTTTATTGATCTTTTCAAAAAACGAACTTTTAGATTTATTGATCTGTTGTATAATTCTTTTATTTTCAATTTCATTTAATTCTGCTCTGATTTGGTTATTTCTTTTCTTCTGGTTGGTTTTGGGTTGGAATGTTCTTCCTTCTCTAGTTGCTTGAGATGTCCTTTTAAGTATTAACTTCTTCTCTTTCTGTTTTCTTGAGGAAGGCTTGCAGTGCTATAAATTTCCCTCTTCGGGCTACTTTTGCAGTATCCCAGAGGTTCTGGGAATTCATGTCTTGATTGTTGTTTTGTTCCAAACATTTGGTGATTTCCTTCTTAATCTAGTCTCTAACCCATCTATCCTTAAGCATAAGGTTGTTTAGCTTCCATGTTTTTGTATGGGTATGCAGATTCCTGTTGTTATTGAGTTCAACTTTTATTCCATGAGGGTCTGAGAAGATGCAAGGAATAATTTCTATTTTTTAAAGTTTGCGGAGGTTAGATTTGTGGCCTAGGATGTGCTCAATTTTGGAGTATGTTCTGTGGGCTGATGAGAAGAATGCGTATTCAGTTTTGTTGGGATGAAATGTTCTATAGATGTCAGTTAAGTCCAGATGTTGAATGGTTAAGTTTAAGTCTAAAATTTCTTTGCTTAGTTGCTTTTTGGAGGATCTATCCAGCACTGCTAAAGGGGTTTTAAAATCTCCCAACTACTATGGAACTGGAGGAAATCAAGTTGCTCATGTCTGTTAGAGTTTATCTTATAAATTGAGGTGTGTTCTGGTTGGGTGCATAAATATTAATAATTGTAATCTCGCCATATTGAGTATTACCTTTAACAAATATGAAGTGTCCATTCTTATCCTTCCTTATTTCAATTGGTTTAAAGCCTATTGTGTCTGAGAATAGGATTGCAATGCCTGCTTTTTTCTGCTTTCCATTTGCCTGGAGTATAGGTGACCATCCCTTCACCTTGAGTCCATATTTGTCTTTTAATATAAGATGCGAGTTTTGTATGCAGCAGATATCTGGCTTGAGTTTTTGTATCCTGTCAGCCAACCTGTGCCTCTTTAGAAGACAATTTAAACCACTCACATTAATTGAGAATATTGATATGTGTTTTGAGAGTCTGGTGGACATTTTTAATCCTTTTACGACTTTGGAGTTGGAATTTGATCAACATTTTCTGGGTGGGTTTACTTTTGTGGTGGAGGATTATGCTGGTCTTTATGGAGGATAGGTCTGAGAATATCCTGGAGAGCTGATTTAGTTGTGGCAAATTTCTTCAACATGTGAATGTCGTTAAAGTATTAAATTTCTCCATCATAAATGAAATTCAGTTTACCTGGGTACAGGATCCTGGGTTGAAAGTTATTTTGTTTTAGGAGATTAAAAGTCGATGACCATCCTCTTCTAGCTTGAAAGGTTTCAGCAGAGAGATCTGCAGTTATTCTAATATTCTTACCCTTGTAGGTGATGGTTTTCTTTCTCTGGCTGCTTTCAGAGTTTTCTCCTTCAATTTTAGTGAAAATGATTATGATGTGTCTGGGGGATGTCTTATTTTGGTTGAGTCATGCTGGAGTTCTGAAACTTTCTGCTATCTGAAATTCAGAATCTGTTGGCATGTCTGGAAAGTTCTCATTCATAATCTCATGGAGAAGAGACTCTGTGCCTTGTGAAGCCACTTCATCACTTTCAAGGATCCCTATAAGATGAATATTTGTTTTCTTCGAATTATCCCAGAGCTCTCTGAGAGAGTGATCTGTTTTTGCCCTCCATTTCTCTTCCTCTTTGAGAGTTTGTGAGTGTTTGAAAGCTTTGTTCAATGTCAGAAATCTTTTCTTCTGCTTACTCCATTCTGTTATTGAGGGATTCTACTGTGTTTCTCAGATCTTTGAGGGCTGCAACTTCTTGTCTCAGTGTGTCAAAATTTTTGGTCATTTGGTCTTTGAATTTGTTGAATTCTTGATATATCTTTTGGGTTACTGGTTGGAATTCGAATTCGATCTTAATTGCTATCAAAATTCTGGATTCGATTTCTGTGTGTGCATGGGGTCTTGTGTTGTGTCTGCCCCATTGATCCTTGGGGGAATTGACCTACTCTGATTATTCATATTGGCAGAGTTTTTCTGTTGATTTCACCTCATGATTGTTTTTCACTGTTGCTTCTGGCTGTCCTAGGAGTTGGTGAGGTGTCTCTCCAAGATGAGGCCCCAGCAGGATCACTCTATTGTTTGTGGATCTTTGTAGGGAGTGACCCTGTGTAGTTCCTCTGGTGCTGCCCCAGCCAGGGAGTTCTGGTTGTGGAAGCAGCTCTGGCATGTGACACACCCAGATACAGCAACAGGGCAGGAGGTGGTGTGTACAGTTCTGGGGGCACCCAGTGACTTTGACACAGAGAGCCCAAGGCTCCAGCAGTCTCTGTCCAGGAGAAAGGCTCTGCGCAGAGGCAGGGAGGGCTCTGGAGGGCACGTGGTTACCAGAGTCCCTGGCCAGATGAGTGGGCCAGTGTGGAGGCAGGGAGGGTATATGAGGGAGGATGCAGGGTTGCGCAGTTCCTGGTCAGGGCATGCAGAGGCCCAGTGGGTGTGGGCATGCGTCATGGGTCGGGGGTTGAGGTGCAGCTTTTATGGAGGTCTGGCCGGTGCCAAGCCCAGGAGTTTGAAGTTGCTATGAGCTGTGACTCCATGGCATTCTACTCAGGGCAATAGCTCAAGGCTCCAGTGTGTCAAAACCGGTCTCACTCTGCCCCTGATGAGTAAGGCTGTAAGGGAGCTCAGTCCCCGCTTTTAGGCTGCTCAGTCAGTAGGTTACTAGCTCCTGCCCGATCCTTGCTGTACGACCCTGAGGGTGGAGCTTGCCAGGGCAGTTCTCTCACAAAGACTCCCTGTGGCCCACAGCCAAACACTATTAGCTCCGTCCGGCTCAGCAGCTCAGTCTGGGGCCCTAGACAATGCCCAAAGTTCTCCACACTCCTGCTCAAGCTCTCCCCAAGGCAGTTCAACTGAGTGCCAAGTGCAAAAACACCAAAACAGTTCACAAGGTAAGGCCTTTTTGGTTTGCAGCCTCACGGCTGCTTGTACTTACGGCTGCTGGTGGGATTAGGTCGATCGAACACATGCAACAACTTGCCACTTTTCCACTGTTTTTGTCCTCCTGTTGGGGTCCAGAAGTCCCTTGCTGACTCCCTGTATCCTCAAAGGGATGATTATAGGCAGATCCCACCAGCCAGAGATGCCTGGAGTCTTATCTCCCCAGAGTCACCGTGCCCAGTTCCAGGGAAGCTTTTACTTGTCATTTAGGGAATTTTAAACACAGCATAAAGCTTTAACAGAAGGTTAAACCAAGAAGAAGAAGTAATCTCAGAGTTTGAAGGCAAAGATTTTGAGCTAACCCAGCCATTCACAGAGGCATAGAAGAGAATAAAGAAGTCTGAGCCATCATTTAGAGAAATATAGGAAGCAAACTAACATATTAATTATAGGTATCCCTGAGGGAGAAAAACAGGGAGCTAAGATCATTGAAAATCTATTCAAGGAAATAGTTGAGTTAAACTTTCCTGGAATTGTCAGAGATACAGACATCCACCTACAAGATGGTCATCAAACACAATAATGTTTTCAGGAAATAGGACACCTCTAAGACCCATAGTTATCCACTTGGCCAATGTAAAAATGAATAGAATATTCTACAAGCAGATTCTCAGCAGAAGCCTTGGGAGCCAGAAGGGAGTGAGGCCCCATCTTTAAATATGTTTTAAAGAAAACATCTGAAATTGCAACTTTGTATCCTGCAAAACTCAGTATCAGAATTGATGGAGAACTTCTTTCCAGATAAGCAAATACTGAGGGATTAGTCATGATCAGACCTACTCTGTAGGAAATGCTCCAAACTGCATTATATACAAATCAGTACAATAGACGCCTACTAGTATTAAATCACCCATGAAAGCTAAAACTCACAGCTCCTATAAAACAGGCGCACAAGAAAGAGAACAAAGCAATAAGGTATTACTCAGCATGATGAACAAAAAAATCATTCCACTTATCAAATCTATCAACACCATTAATGGTTTAAATGTTCCACTCAAAAGACATAAGCTAGAGAAATGATAAAAAAAAAAAAACACAACCCAAGAATCTGCTGTCACAAGGAATCACTCACTATTCAATTTTCAAAGAAAAGGAAAAAACAGCAGTGTGATTTATGTTTTCACATCAACATCACATTGTATAAGAACCAGCTAAATTTGAGGTTTTAGGGAAAGTAAAATTAATTTGTGATTTGCCTAGACATGTATAATAATTCTTTTGAAACTGAAATATTTCATCATTCAATTTTTTTATGAATTTACATATTTTAATAGAAATCCAAATGCAAAAGATTTTATTTGACAATATTATGCAAATCAGCTATGAAAACTACAAAAAATGGTTGAAAAACACCTTATGAATATTGATAGTTTGAGCATGAACTTTAATTATGCAAGCTATAGAATCAGGATAGCCAGTTAACACTGTTTGGTCCAAATCCCAAAGGCTTCAGAACCAGGGAAAACGATCATGTCATTCTCACTTTGAGGCCTAAGGCCCAAGAACCTGGGGGCAACTTGTGTGAGTACTTTGAGGTTCTTCTGAAGTCAGAAGATAAGGACGTCTTGTTTCTGAGAGAGAGAGAGGTAAAAAATTCACCCTTCTGCCACCTTTCCTTTTGGACTCCACGTTGATTAGATGGTGCCTGCCCACATGGAGTTTCTGTTCAGCCCAACAACTCACATGCCAATCTCCTTTAGATATACCCTCACAGACGCACATGGGACAGCCAATTCATCTACTTGAAATCAAAATCACTTAGGTTTCTCTTTCTGTAGATGAGGCACAGGCTAAAGTCTGCTGAAGAACTGAGACTAAAACCAGCTTTATCAGCTCTATGGATATCACCAAACCAGACAAATTGATATCTCAAACCAATCATCACTTCTCTTTGGGTCTTTTGCCTCGTCATATAAACTTTAGAATCAGTCTGTCAATACGTACAAAATAACTTACTGAAATTTTGATTGGGATTGCATTGACTGTATTGATTAGGAAAAGCCAATGTCTTGGAAATATTAACTCTTTCTATTTCTATTCATGAAGATGTACTATTTCTCCATTTATTTATTTTGTTTTTTTTTTGTTTGTTTGTTTGTTTTGAGACAGAGTCTCACTTGGTCACCCTTGGTAGAGTGCTGTGGCATCTTAGCTCACAGCAACCTTAAACTCTTTGGTTCAAGTGATCCTCCTGCCTCAGCTTCTCAAGTAGCTGGGACTACAGTTGCCTGCCACAACTTCTGGCTATTTTTTAGAGACAGGGTCTTGCTCTGGCTCAGACTGGTCTCAAATCTATGAGTTCAGGCAATCCACCCATCTTGGCCTCCTAAGTGCTGGGATTATAGATGTGAGCCACTGTGCCTGACCTATTTAGTTCCTTTTTTTCTTTTTAAAATTTCTTTCATCATAGTATTGTTATTTTCCTCATGCAAATCTTGTACGTATTTTGTTAATGTTAACTTTATACCTAATTTCTTTTTATTTTATTGGTGCTAACATGAATGGAATAATTTTTATTTTTAATTCAACTTGTTCAATACTGGTACTTCTCAACCTCTACAATAAAGTGTTTTTATAGTTGTATGATTATATCTTTTAGTAAGGTTGTGCCTCTGGTCTGTGAACATCACAAGTGCCCCTCAACTTCCCTCATACATACTTAGATAGCACAGAATGAGCTATATTTCGGTATGTCCCATCACTCACTTGGAAGGCTAGATTTCCCTGTCCCAAGTGGAAAAGAAAGGATGGAACTGGATATTTTCCCTTGCCCAGGTCAGTTAGGCTTTCATAAATCCCCGGTAGGTTAGGCTGCAGTAAAATAGTTTCTCTTGAGGGCAGACTTTATTAAAAACTTAATACTTTCATGTATTTCAAAATGACATGCAAAGAGTATTCATGGAAGAAACGGAGAAATGTCCAAATATCCTTACAGTTCTACCTAAGGGAGTTTTTTTTCCATTGGTTGTGTTATTTTAGGGGGCAGAGAGCAGTAATAAGAAAAATAAATAATACAGATACCAGAATTATTTTTCCATTGTGCAAGTTGGAGACATAGTTCCTCAGTTTAAGTCACATCAATTGTAATATCACACTAATTTCCACCTGTAGCCTTGAGAAAAACTTCCAAATGCCAAAGGTTTATATTATATCTGCATTTATATATATTTTTCCTAGAAAGAATCAAGAAACAAAGAATAACATAATACCCTAAATTTTTAGCAAAATATCTAGTTTAAAGAGGTCATGACCATTTTTCTTAAAGTTGAAAATGATAAGGAACCACTTTCACATTTTTCCACTTAAATAAGCTGGTGATATGCCTAGTCTTGATTTAGTCAGATTATATTTCAAAAACATGTATCTATAAGATGCAAATTAATTAAACAAAAATGAAATATAATCCTGTTTTTATAATATTTTAAAAAATTAAGCATCTTCATTGTCATATTTTAAGGCATGCAAAGAACATTCTGATTGACACTAACAAGCTTTTCAGTTTTATTATGGTAGATAAATGAATGGAAGAATTTATTTCTATGTTATAATGGCTTTTTACTTTTGCTGCAGAGTTGAATGAAGTATTTTTCTAAGAGTTTGTAACATGCTACATTATTAGAATCACTATATGGTGGGAAATACTGATTCTTTTGGAAATTGTGTGAATTTAGGTAAATAAAGACAATCAAGAAATAGTTTTTTCTGTTTAAATTAATATGACTCTTGGATGCTGATATGCCATTTTATCCTACTATTTCTAATCAGGAGTAAAGTACATATTTTTCCTACATGAATAGAACTTTGTACAACAATTGCGATTCTATGGGGCATAATATAAATTCTGCAAAGAAACCAAAATTACAGAACAGAAGTGTTTCCATTGTTTTAATAATGGACTCTATGCTTATGAAAAATAGTTTGTGTGAAAATTATAAATGTGATATTTGGATTTAACTAAATATTTAACTAAAAAAATTTAGCCACCAAATTATTGTTTAATAAATCCAAATGTTAAGAAAATATTCCTTTACAAGGAAAAAAATACAAGTTTATTTGAAATTATTTTTTATTTACATTCTCATTTAAAAATAGAAGCTAAGAACCTCTAAATGCTTCAGCAGTATATATCACAAGTCTTCAGGATAAGAATGGATATGCACACTGTTGGTGGGATTGAAAATTAGTACAACCTCTAGGCAAAACCGTATGGAGATTCCTCAGAGAAATAATAGTAGACCTACTGTTCAATCCAGCAATCCCACTACTGGATATCAATCCAAAGGAAAGAAGTCATTTTATCAAAACAGCATGTGTACTCAAATGTTTATTACAGCACAATTCACAATTGCAAAGTTGTGGAATCCATCCTAGTGCCCATCAATTCATGAGATGAACAAAGAAAACACAGTATATATGTACCATGGAGTACTATACCAAGCCGTAAAAAGGACTGAAATAATATGTTTTGCAGCACTTGGATGGAACTGTAGACCATTATTCTAAGTAAAGTATCTCAGAAGTGGAAAAACAAACACCACATGTATTCTCTCATAACTGAGAACTAAACAATAGGCACAAAGAGATGTAAAAGGCATTGGAAATAAAAAAGGGATGGGGGAGATTGGGAAGAGATGAGGAGTAAAGACTTACCTATTGGGTACAACAAACAGAATTCTAGTGATGGGTACACAAAAGACCCACTTAAGCATTACACAAAGTATCCATGTGACAGAAACATTTGTACCCTTTAATATTTTAAAATAAATAAATAAATTGTTAAAAGACCTAAGATTAAAGATCAGTGTTTCGAAAGTATATACCTCAAGAAACTAGTAAAGAAAAGCATTTCAAACTTGGCAAAGAAAAGATACTATAAAGAATTAAAACAGAATCAATAAAATTTAAAACAGATACCACTTATTTAAAAGAGAAAATGAGCAGAACAGAATGCTAGTCCTGGAAAGATTAATAACATCGATAGAGTTCTATGTAAGCAATACTATCTAAGGTATAAGTAGAGATCAAAACATTACCAAAATCAAGAATGCAAATTCTACAATAACTAAAATATAACAGAATATTATGACCTATTCTGTGTGAATAAATTTAATTTGAATCAGATTGGCACAAAAATACAATTTAGTAACATTGGTTGAAAGAAATTAAAAATGTAAACATTAGTCTTCTAATAAAATAATTCAAACCATTATCATACCTTTTCACAGTGAAAGCCTCAGGCTTCTATTGTTTTGCTATAAAATTTTGCACAGTTTTAAAGACAAAAATAGATACATCTTAAGCTCTTTTAGCATAGAAGAGCTAACAAAAGAGTACCATCCTTAACTCTTTTGAAGATGCTAGTTTACCTTAATTCCAAAAGTTGAGAAGGATCTTATAAGAACATTGCAGATAAGTGTTTTGAACACTGATGCTAAAAATGAAAGCAAAATCTTAGCATATTGAATTCATTGGTTTAGAAAAAGAAACATATACTGTGACCCAGTGATACGTATTCCAGCTTATAATAAAATCTAGTTCCATTTTTAACTGTTGACAGATTTTAAGCTTTAGTCCTCATTGATTCCCTTTTTTTCTCACATAAGGATAAGCTAACAAGAAAGGATGTTTCCTTCCTTAATGATGGTGTGAAGTTCAAACTACCCGTGAGAATCCTCATCCTAGACTCCTTCCCTAACCACCATAATGATTTCAAGCCATTTTCAGAGCTGGTTGTGAGCCACTCTGCTTTCCCCAGAGTCTCATTATGCAAGCCATAAGTCCATCATATCTATGGAATAAGTACAACATGTAAGATGTGTAAGGTTTTCCAGTATTTTGAAAATCAGTCAATGTAAACCACCACATAAACATAATCAACAAATTTGAAATTGAGGCAGAAAAGGAATTTAACCAAATTCAAACATCAATTATAATTTAAAAATATAAACACGCCTGTGACTCAAAGGGGTAGGGCGCTGATCCATATGCTGGAGGTGGCAGGTTCAAACCCAGCCCCAGCCAAAAACTGCAAAAAAAAAAAAAAAAAAAAAAAACCCAAAAATATAAACATACCAAAAAATGTGGCTGGGCACTTATAGCTCAATGGCCAGGGTACCGGCCACATGTTCTGAGGCCAGTGGGGTTTGAACCTAGCCTGGGCCTGCTAAACAAACAAACAAACAACAACAAAAAAAAAAATAGCTGGGCGTTGTGGCGGGCACCTATAGTTGTAGCTAATAGGGAGGCTGAGGCAAGAGCATCGCTCAAGCCCAAGAGTTTGAGGTTGGTGTGAGCTTGGATGCTACAGCACTCTACTGAGGGTGACAAAATAAAACTCAGTCTCAATAAAATAAATAGATAAATAAATAAATATCAAAAAGTTTGAACAAACTTGGAAGAGAATTCCTTGCTATAATAAAATTATATATCAAAACCTTTAGCAATCATTCAACACCAAATTGAAAACATTCCCTCAAATTTGAAAAAAACTGAAAAATACATGGATATCTACTTTCATAATCAGATTATTATTATTTTAGAAGTTCTAGCTGACATAGTAAGACAAGGTAAAGAGATGAACCATAAAAGATTAGAAAGAAAAATGTCAAATTGACATGATTTGAAGATACTGTTGTGAACCTAGAAAATCTAAAATACTTACTAGAATTAAAAATTAAAGTCAATGAGCAAATTTAACATTTTGACTTTACACAAAAACAAAATACAATAACTAATTTTATTATTACTTATCAAATAAATAAAAACTAAAATAAAATTTCCATTTACATAGCATAAAAATAAAAATTCCATTTACATAGCATAAAAATATCAAATACCTAGGAATAAATGTATCACAAGATGCATTCTATACTTCAATCTATTAACCATTAATAGGAAGAATTTCCTAAAGTGTACAAAGTGTACATGGAGAGATTGACCGTGCCCATGAGTTGGAAGACAATATTTTAATAATTACAGCTCTCCCCCAAATTAATCTGTATTTTGAGTGTAATCACAATGAAATTCTCAGCTTATTCTGTGCCAGAAATTGACAAAGCTGCTCTAAAATGTATATGGAATACAAAGGGCCAAGAAAAACAAAGGAACTATTGGAGAAAAACACACAGGGGGGACTTCACAATGCCAGATGTGACAGCAGAATTGCATCAGACCAAGGATAGGAAAGCTTAGCAATGGAACAGAATAATTACAGAACAGAAGTGCTGGTGTAAGACCAACACCGTAGTACCATGAAAAAAATAACAGTTTGATCTTTTTATTGTATTGTTTAGTCAACTGACTATTCCTATTTAAAAAAGGGGGGGATTTCCGTGCCTACCTTAAATAATTCACAAAAAAGTTAACTGTAGTTGATTTGAAGACTTAAAAATAAAAGCTAAATCAATGTAAGTTTTAGAGGAACGCATAAGAGAACATTTTTATGATGTGAGAAAGAATAAATATTTCTTTAAAAGAACACAAAAAGCACTGAACAAAAAATTATAGCTTGTATTTTATTAATTCAAGAACTTCTGTTAATCAAAAGATATCATTAAGAAAATGAAGAAGCAGCTAACAGCATGGAGAACATACACACTGTACATATATATTTTTTTAATTCTATTTATTTATTTATTATTAAGTCATAGCTGTGTACATTAATGTGATCATGGGCACCATACTGGTTTTATAGACCGTTCGACACATTTTCATCACACTGGTTAACATAGCCTTCCTGGCATTTTCTTAGTTATTGTGTTAAGACATTTATATTCTTCACTTACTAAGTTTCACATGTACCCTTGTAAGATGCACCGCAGGTGTAATCCCAATAACCCTCCCTCTGCCTATCCTTCCCCCTCTCTCTGATTCCTCTCCCCCTTCCCCCTATTCTTGGGTTATAACTGGGTTATAGCTTTCATGTGAAAGCCATAAATTAGTTTCATAATAGGACTGAGTACATTGGATACTTTTTCTTCCGTTCTTGAGATACTTTACTAAGAAGAATATGTTCCAGCTCCATCCATGTAAACATGAAAGAGGTAAAGTCTCCATCTTTCTTTAAGGCTGCATAATATTCCATGGTGTACATGTACCACAATTTATTAATCCATTCGTGGATTGATGGGCACTTGGGCTTTTTTCATGACTTAGCAATTATGAATTGGGCTGCAATAAACATTCTGGTACAAATATCTTTGTTATGATGTGATTTTTGGTATTCTGGGTATATACCTAGTAGAGGAATTATAGGATTGAATGGCAGATCTATTTTTAGATCTCTAAGTGTTCTCCAAACCTCTTTCCAAAAGGAATATATTAATTTGCATTCCCACCAGCAGTGCAGAAGTGTTCCCTTTTCTCTACATCCACGCCAACATCTCTGGTCTTGGGATTTTGTGATATGGGCTAATCTTACTGGAGTTAGATAATATCACAAAGTAGTTTCGATTTGCATTTCTCTGATGATTAAAGATGATGAACATTTTTTCATATGTCTGTAGGCCGTGCACCTGTCTTCTTCAGAGAAGTTTCTCTTCAAGTCCCTTGCCCAGCCTGCGATGGGATCACTTGTTCTTTTCTTGCTTATATGTTTGAGTTCTCTGTGGATTCTGGTTATTAAACCTTTGTCGGAGACATAACCTGCAAATATCTTCCCCCATTCTGAGGGCTGTTTGCTTGCTTTACTTACTGTGTTCTTGGCTGTGCAGAAGCTTTTTAGTTTGATCAGGTCCCATTAGTGTATTTTTGAAGCTGCTTCAATTTCCCAGGGGGTCCTCCTCATAAAATACTCGCCCAGACCGATTTCTTCAAGGGTTTTCTCTGCACTCGCTTCTAGTATTTTTATAGTTTCATGTCTTAAGTTTAAGTCTTTAATCCAGTGAGTCTATCTTAGTTAATGGTGAAAGGTGTGGGTACAGTTTCAGTCTTCTACAGGTTGCCAGCCAGTTCACACAGCACCATTTGTTAACTAGGGAATCTTTTCCCCACTGAATGTTTTTAATTGGCTTGTCAAAGATCAAATAAAGGCAAGTAGCTGGATTCATCTCTTGGTTCTCTATTCTGTTCCAGACATCTACTCCTCTGTTTTTGTGCCAGTACCATGCTGTTTTGATCACTATCAATTTATAGTATAGTCTTAGGTCTGGTTTCATGATTCCTCCTGCTTTGTTTTTATTTCTGAGTAATATCTTGGCTCTTCGAGGTTTTTTCTGATTCCATATAAAATGAAGTATTATTTTTTTCAAGATCTTTCAAGTATAACAATAAAGCTTTAATATGGATTGCACTAAAATTGTATATTGCTTAGGGAAGTATGGACATTTTAACAATGTTGTTTCTTCCCAGCCATGAGTGTGGTATGTTTTTCCATTTGTTAACATTTTCAGCTATTTCTTTTCTAGAGTTTCATAGTTCTCTCTCTTTTTTTTTATGGTTAAATCATAGTTGTGTACATTTGTGCAATCAAGGGGTACAATGTGCTGGTTTCATATACAATCTGAAATATTCTCATCAAACTGTTCAACGTAGCCTTCATGGCATTTTCTTAGTTATTGTATGTAGACATTTGTATTCTGCATTTAGTAGGTTTCGCCTGTTCCCATTCTAAGATGCACTGTAGGTGTGGCCCCACAATTACCCTCCCTCCACCCTGACTACTCCCCTCCCTTCCCCTACCTTGGCCCTTTCCCCATATTCTTGTGCTATAGTTGGGTTATAGCCTTCATATGAAAGATAAAAATTAGCTTCATACTAGGGCTGAGTACATTGGATACTTTTTCTTCCATTCTTGATACTTTGCTAAGAAGAATATGTTCCAGCTCCATCCATGTAAGCATGAAAGAGGTAAAGTCTCCATCTTTCTTTAAGGCTGCATAATATTCCATGGTATACATGTACCACAATTTGCTAGTCCATTCGTGGGTCGATGGGCACTTGGGCTTCTTCCCTGACTTAGCAATTATGAATTGGGCTGCAATAAACATTCTGGTACAGATGTCTTTGTTATATTGTGATTTTTGGTCTTCTGAGTATAAACTTAGTAAAGGAATTATAGGATCGAATGTCAGGTCTATTTTTAGATCTCTAAGTATTCTCCAAACATCCTTTCAAGAGGAACGTATTAGTGTGCATTCCCACCAGAAGTGTAGAAGTATGCCCTTTTCTCCACAACCACGCAAACATCTCTGGTTTTCAGATTTTGTTATGTGGGCTACTCTTACTGGGGTTAGGTGATATCTCAAAGTAGTATTGATTTGCATTTCTCTGATGATTAAGGATGATGAGCTTTTTTTCATGTGTCTGTGGATCATGCGTCTGTCTTCTTTAGTGAAGGTTCTCTTCAAGTCCTTTGCCCACCCTGAAATGGGATCACTTGTTCTTTTCTTGCTAATATGTGTGAGTTCTCTGTGGATTCTGGTTATTAGACCTTTATTGGAGGTATAACCTGCAAATATTTTCTCCCATTCTGAGGCCTGTCTGCTTGCTTTACTTACTATGTTCTTGGCTGTGCAGAAACTTTGTAGTTGATCAAGTCCCAGTAATGTATTTTTGATACTGCTTCAATTGCCTGGGGAGTCCTCCTCATAAAATATTCACCCAGACCGATTCCTTCAAGAGTTTTCCCTGCACTTTCATCAAGTATTTTTATAGTTTCATGTCTTAAGTTTAAATCTTTTATCCAGTGAGAGTCTATCTTAGTTAATGGTGAAAGGTGTGGGTCCAGTTTCAGTCTTCTACAGATCTCCAGCCAGTTCACCCAGCACGATTTGTTAAATAGGGAATCTTTTCTCCACTGAATGTTTTTAATTGGCTTGTCAAAGATGAAATAACGGTAAGTAGCTGGGTTCATCTCTTGGTTCTCTATTCTGTTCCAGACATCTACTTCTCTGTTTTTGTGCCAGTACCATGCTGTTTTGATCACTATTGATTTATGGTACAGTCTCAGGTCTGGTAACGTGATTCCTCCTGCTTTTTTTTTATTTCTGAGTAATATCTTGGCTATTCGAGGTTGGTTCTGATTCCATATAAAATGAAGTATTATTTTTTCAAGATCTTTAAAATGTGACAATGGAACTTTGATAGGAATTGCATTAAAATTATATATTGCTTTGGGTAGTACAGACATTTTAATTATGTTGTTTCTTCCCAGCCATGAGCCTGGTATGTTTTTCCATTTGTTAACATCTTTAGCTATTTCTTTTCTTAAAGTTTCATAGTTCTCTTTATAGAGATCTTTCACATCCTTTGTTGTATAAACTCCCAAATATTTCATCTTCTTTGCCACTACTATGAAAGGAACAGAGTCCTTGACTGTTTTTTTGGCTTGGCTGTTGTTGGTATATATAAAGGCTACAGATTTATGGGTGTTGATCTTGTACCCTGAGACATTAGGTGTATTCCTTGTTCACTTCTAAATGTTTTGTAGAAAATCCCTAGTGTTTTCCAGATATAGGATCATGTCTTCTGTGAAGAGTGAAAGTTTGATCTCTTCTGACCCTATGTGGATACCCTTGCTCACCTTTTCTTCCCTAATTGCAATGGCTAAAACTTCCATTGCAATGTTAAAGAGCAATGGAGACAATGGGCAACCTTGCCTGGATCCTGATATAAGTGGAAATGATTTCAATTTAACTCCATTCAGTATGGTATTGGCTGTGGGTTTGTTGTAGATGGCCTCTATTAGTTTAAGAAATGTCCCTTCTATTCCAATTTTCTTAAGTGTTCTGATCATGAAGGGATGCCGGATATTATCAAAAGCTTTTTCTGCATCAATCGAAAGAATCCATATGGTCTTTATTTTTTAGTTTGTTTATGTGCTGAATTACATTTATAGATTTACGTATATTGAACCAGCCTTGAGACCCTGGGATAAATCCGACTTGGTCATGGTGTATAATTTTTTTGATGTGTTGTTGAATTCTGTTTGTTAGGATCTCATTGAGTATTTTTGCATCAATATTCATTAGTGATATTGGTCTGTAATTTTCTTTTCTTGTTGGGTCTTTCCCTGGTTTGGGGATCAAGGGGATGTTTGCTTCGTAGAATGTGTTGGGTAATATTCCTTCTTTTTCTATATTTTGGAAGAGGTTTAGTAATATAAGTACTAGTTCTTTTGTAAAGGTTTGATAGAATTCTGACATAAAGCCATCTGGTGCTGGGCTTTTCTTTTAAGGGAGATTTTGTATAGTTGATGCTATTTCAGAACTTGATATAGGCCTGTTCAACATTTTCACTACATTCCAGCTATGTCTTGGTAGGTGGTGTACTTCCAGGTATTGGTCGATTTCTTTCAGATTTTCATATTTCTGAGAGTAAAATTTCTTGTAATATTCGTAAAGGATTTTTTGAATTTCTGAGGGGTCTGTTGTTGTTTCTTCTTTACTATTTCTGATTGATGAAATTAGAGATTTTACTCTTTTTTTTCTAGTTAGGTTGGCCAAAGGTTTATCTATTTTATTGACTTTTTCAAAAAACCAATTTTTGGATTTATTGAACCGTTGTATAATTCCCGTGTTTTCATTTTCATTTAATTCTGCTCTGATTTTGTTTATTTCTTTTCTTCTGCTGGGTTTGGCGTTGGAATGTTCTTCCTTCTCTAGTTGCTTGAGATGTCCCATTAAGTTATTAACTTCCTCTCTGTTTTCTTGAGGAAGCTTGCAGTGCTATAAATTTCCCTCTTAGGACTGCCTTTGCAGTATCCCAGAGGTTCTGATAATTTCTGTCTTCATTGTTGTTTTCTTCCAAAAATTTTGTGATTTCTTTCTTAATCTCATCTATAACCCATCTATCCTTCAGCATAAGGTTATTTAGCTTTCATGTTCTTGTATGGGTATGCAGATTCCTGTTGTTACTGAGTTCAAATTTTATTCCATGATGGTCTAAGAAGATGCAAGCAATAATTTCCATTTTTTTTAAATTTACTGAGGTTAGATTTGTGGCCCAGGATGTGGTTGATTTTGGAATATGTTCCATGGGCTAATGAGAAACATGTGTATTCAGTTTTGTTAGGATGAAACGTTCTGTAGATGTCTGTTAAGTCCAGATTTTGAATGGATAAATTTAAATCTATGATTTCTTTGCTTAACTTCTTTTTGGAGGATCCACCCAGCACTGCTAAAGGGGTGTTAAAATCTCCAACTACTACGGAACTGGAGGAAATCAAGTTGCTCATGTCTGTTAGAGTTTCTCTTATAAATTGAGGTGCATTCTGGTTGGGTGCATAAATATTAATAATTGAAATCTCATCATATTGAGTATTACCTTTAATAAATATGAAGTGTCCTTCCTTATCCTTCCTTATTTTGGTTGGTTTAAAGCCTATTGCATCTGTGAATAGGATTGCAATGCCTGCTTTTTTTCTGCTTTCCATTTGCCTGTATTATAGATGACCATCCCTTCACCTTGAATCTATAGTTGTCTTTTAAGGTAAGATGCGATTCTTGTATGCAGCAGATATCTGGCTTGAGTTTTTGTTTCCAGTCAGCCAACTGTGCCTCTTTAGAGGACAATATAGACCATTCACATTTATTGAGAATATTGATAAACCTTTCAAGAGTCCGGTGGACATTTTTAATCCTTTTGCAACTGTGGAAGTTGGAATTTGATCAAAATTTTCTGGATGGGTTTACTTTTGTGGTGGAGGATTATGCTGGTCTTTATGGAGGATAGGTCTGAGAATATCCTGGAGAGCTGGTTTAGTTGTGGCAAATTTCTTCAACATGTGAATTTCGTTAAAGTATTTAATTTCTCCATCATAAATTAAACTCAGTTTACCTGGGTACAGGATCCTGGGTTGAAAGTTATTTTGTTTTAGGAGATTAAAAGTCGATGACCATCCTCTTCTAGCTTGAAAGGTTTCAGCAGAGAGATCTGCAGTTATTCTAATATTCTTCCCCTTGTAGTTAATGGTTTTCTTTCATCTAGCAGCTTTCAGAATTTTCTCCTTCACATTAACTTTAGTGAAATGGATTATGATGTGTCTGGGGGATGTCTTATTTGGGTTGAGTCATGCTGGTGTTCTGAAACTTTCTGCTATCTGAAATTCAGAATCTGTTGGCATGTCTGGAAAGTTCTCATTCATAATCTCATGGAGAAGAGACTCTGTGCCTTGTGAAGCCACTTCATCACTTTCAAGGATCCCTATAAGATGAATATTGATTTTCTTCGAATTATCGAGAGCTCTCTGAGAGAGTGATCTGTTTTTGCCCTCCATTAGTCTTCCTCTGTGAGAGTTTGGGAGCATTTGATAGTTTCATCTTTAATGTCAGAAATTCTTTCTTCTCCTTGCTCCATTCTGTTACTGAGGGATTCTACTGTGTTCCTCAGATCTTTGAGGGCTGCAACTTCTTGTCTCGATGTGTCAAAATCTTTGCTCATTTGGTCTTTGAATTCATTGAATTCTTGAGACATCTTTTGGGTTACTGCTTGGAATTCTAATTTGATCTTATTTGCTATTCAGATTTTGAATTTGATTTCTGATATCTTAGCTATTTGTTTGTGCATGGGATCTAGCGCTGTGTCTGCCCCATTGATCCTTGGGGGATTTGATCTGCTCTGATTATTCATATTGCCAGAATATTGCCTTTGATTTCATCTCAGGATTGTTTTTCACCATTGCCTCTTGCCATTCTCAGAGTTGGGGTTGTGTCTCTCTGAGATTAGACCCAGGGGGATCACTCTATTGTTGCTGGATCTTTGTAGGGAGTGACGCTGTGTAGCTCTTCTGGGGCTGCCCCAGCCAGGGAGTTCTGGTTGTGGGAGTAGAATCAGAGTGTGACACCCTGCGATCCAGCAACTGGGCAGGGGGTGGTGCACATGGTTCTGGGAGTGCCTGGCACCCAGTGACTTTGGCACAGAAGGCCCAAGGCTCCAACAGTCTCTGGCTAGGAGAAGGGCTCCATGCAGAGGCAGGGAGTGCTCTGGAGGGCATGCAGCTACCAGAGTCCCTGGCCAGACATGCGGGTGGTGTGGAGAAAGGGAGGGTATGGGAGGGAGGACATGGGGTTGGGCAGCTCCCAGAGTTCCTGGTCAGTGCCTGGGAGGCCCAGCGGGCATTTTAGAGGGTCCCTGTGGAGCTCTTATTGGGGATCGGGAGGGTGCAGCTCTTCCAGAGATCCAGGAGGTTCACTGCGCAGCTCTTACCAGGGTCTGGCAGGGTGCCGTTCACGGGTCCAGGCAGCTGTTCTGGAGGTGGGAGGTTGCTGATCATGGTTCCAGTGCAGCTCTTCCGGAGGTCCAGGAGGGTGCTGATCGGGAGTCCTGGTGCAGCTCTTCTGGAGGTCCAGGAGGGTGCCAATCACCGGTCCTCATAGTTATATTTATAGAGATCTTTCACGTCCTTTGTTAGATAAACTCCCAAATATTTCATCTTCTTTGGCACTACTATGAATGGAATGGAGTCCTTAACTGTTTTTTCAGCTTGACTATTGTTGGTATATATAAAGGCTACCGATTTATGGCTGTTGATTTTGTAACCTGAGACGCTGCTGTATTCCTTGATCACTTCTAAGAGTTTTGCAGTAGAATCCCTGGTGTTTTCCAGACATAAGATCATATCATCTGCGAAGAGTGGAAGTTTGATCTCTTCTGACCCTATGTGGACACCCTTCATCGCCTCTTCTTCCCTAATTGTGATGGCTAAAACTTCCATTACAATGTTAAAGAGGAGTGGAGACAATAGGCAGCCTTGTCTGGTTCCCGATCTGAGTGGAAATGATTTCAATTTAACTCCATCAATACGATATTGGCTGTGGGTTTGCTGTAGATGGCCTCTATCAGTTTAAGAAATGTCCCTTCTATACCAATTTTCTTAAGTTTTGTGATCATGAAGGGATGCTGGATATTATCAAAAGCTTTTTCTGCATCAATTGAGAGAATCATATGGTCTTTGTTTTTTAATTTGTTTATGTGCTAAATTATACTTATAGATTTACGTATATTGAACCAGCCTTGAGACCCTGGGATAAAACTGACTTGGTCATGATGTATAATTTGTATGATGTGTTGTTGGACTCTGTTTGTTAGAATCTTGTTGAATATTTTTGCATCTATATTCATTAGTGATATTGGTCTATAATTTTTTTTCTTGTTGAATATTACAAGAAACTTTATTCTCAGAAATATGAAAATCTGAAGGAAATTGACCAATACTTGGAAGCATGTCACCTTCCAAGACTTAGAATCAAGTGGAAATGTTGAACAGGCCAAAATCAAGTTCTGAAATAGCATCAACCATACAAAATCTCCCTAAAAAGAGAAGCCCGGAGCAGATGGCTTCATGTCAGAACTCTAGCAAACCTTTAAAGAGGAACTAGTACTTATATTACTTAACCTGTTCCAAAATGTAGAAAAAGAAGGAATTCTACCCAACATGTTCTATGAAGCAAACATCACTCTGAAACCCAAACCAGGAAAAGACCCACTGTATATATATCTAACAAAGAACTGGACTCCGGAGTACTAAACAATAGGGTGAAAGACTACCAAACAGAATAAATAGACCCAAGATTACAAAACCAAACCACTTCATAAGGGGATATCTAAATAATGACAAACTTGAAAAAATGTTCATATTCTAAATCCTGTATCGTTTTTTCCAACAATGTTCACAGCATCTTTACTAGAGATAGTTTCCATCTCAAGAACCACTTTTTTTGTTCATTCATAAGGAATGACTCCTCATCTATTCAAGACTTACCATGAGATTGCAGCAGTTCAGTTACATCCACAGGCCCTGCTTTTAATTCTCATTATCTTTCTATTTTCACCATATCTACAGTGTTGTGTTAGACAGAAGTCTTGAACCCCTTGAAGTCATAAAAGAGGGCTGGAATCTTCTTCCAAACTCCTGGTAACAATATTTTGACCTCTTCCCCTGAATCACAAATATTGTTAGTGGCATCTGGAAGGGTAAATCTTTCTCAGAAAGTTTTTAAATTTACTTTACCCAGGACCATTATAGGAATTACTATATCTGGCAGTATAGCCTTAGAAAATCAAAATTCTTAAATAGTACAACTTGAAAGTCTGAATTACTCCCTCATTTGTGGGCTGCAGAATGGATATTTTATCAGGCATAAAAACAACATTAATCTCCTTCTACATTTCCATCAGAACTCTTGGGTGACCAAGTGCATTGCCACTGAGCAGTAATATTTTCAAAGCAATCTCTTTTTCTGAGTAGTAAGACTCAACAAGTTTAAAATATTCGGCCATGGATATCCATCCTTCTTTCTTTTCTGCCACACATTGGAAGAAGAGTTGTCTTGGACCACACATTAAATACCCAAACACTATTGAAGGCTTATGAGCAAACAAAAAAAGGTCTTTCGATAGATATGCCATCATCCAACCTTTGTTGTTCCATTGACAGAGCACAGGCAGAGAGTACTTAGTATAATTTAAAGGGCTCTATAGTTTTGGGCAACAGAAATAGCATTAACTTTGTTCTCAAGTCACCAGCTACGTTAGTCCCCAACAAGAGAGTCAGCCTGTCCTTTGAATCTTTGAAGCCAGAATTTGACTTCTCTCTAGCTATGCAAGTTCTGGATATGTTTCTTCCAATATAGGTCTGAAAATCTGTTGCTAAATGTAACCATCTTCATCAATTATCTAAGTAGGTTTTCTAAAGAACTTGCTATAGCTTCTACATTAGCACCTTCTTCTCCTTCACCTGGCACTTTTGTGTTTTGGATGTGGCTTCTTCAAGGGAGGTGGGAGAAGGAGAGGAAAGAGAGAGGAAGGGAAAGTTAAATAAATGAAAAGGTGAATTGTTAATTTATGGAACACAAACTTTTACACAATTAAAAAATATGATCATAAGACTTGGCCTGTAGTCAACAGTAATATATAGTGACAATAACATAGACATGGTTTAGTTCAATAAATCAATATTTATATAATTATATTGGGAGGATGGGAAGAAGCAGGTTGAGGAGAGAGCTACACTTTCATCTAGCAAAACAGGGAGCCAACAGATAAATGCTAAACAGCAATGCTAACATGTTACTTAGAAACATGAAAGTAATTACCAGAAACACTGAAAATTATTTCCTCTGGAGACATCTGAAGGGTGAAAACACACAGGTTTAGTGACCACACTCTTCAGTATTTCTTAGTACATGAGGAAAGCAAATTTGTGCATCTATTTTTGATGTTTTAAAAAAATTAACTGAAACAAAAAATGTGTTCCGATTATAGATTTTCAAGATTTTAACCTTATTTTTATGATATAAAATAGTGTTGATTGTGCTACCTGAAATTCTTCCACCATTGTTTCCTTTACCAAAGTACCACTTTTCCCTACCATCTTGGTAACTTGATGGGTTAAAGGTCCTAAATGGTTACATTTACTATTGTTTATGGTTTGTCGTCAAGGTTACAGAAACAGCAACTACAGCAGGCAATTAAACCAACTTCATAGCATGCCTATGCTATGACACCCAAGTTCCAATTTTCCAGTTGAACTTGGATCTCAAATTTAGCTTCACACGAGCTCAGTCTGTCTCAGGACAAAGTGAAGCTGAGTGTATACTGTGTTATAAATGCTCCAATGTTTGACATCATTTTTTCAAACATGTCACATATTTTATGGAACAGAACACAGTAATAGCAATAAAACTGTAGGATTTATTTAGAAGTCTTTTTTCTTTCTTGTGTCTCAAAGTATTTTCTCTAACTTTACATTTTTCTTATTTTATCCTTCATGGCAATCTCTTAATAAAGACAGCAATGATATCTTGAACTCTGGAAGGAAAATATCAAAGATAAGAACTAATTAATCTCTAGTAATTTTTTTACAGTATTAGCTCTTTATTTTTAATACCTCTTACCATGAATTCATAGGGAAAAGGTTCCAGCAGCACAGAGGCACCTTGCCATTAAAGGTGACAAAGCGTTGCATGACTATTATGCTGTGAATTCATGTGGAACAGGTTCCAGCACCTTATATTACTGTTCCATGAGGTCTCTTGATTATCCTGTGCGCTATGCTGTACACCTATTATGCCATGAATTCATGGGGAATAAATAAGTTCTAGCACCTAATATCACGGTTTCATTGGTTTCCTTGGTTTTCCTGTGTGCTCCACTGTATGCCTATTATGCCACAAATTCATGGGGAATGGGTTTCTGGAGCTCAGGCTCCTTTCTGTTGGTTCTCACAAACTGTGTTTCTCTGGGTGGAGCAGGCTGGCACTTCAGCTGAACCCAGGTACCTTTCTCTTTGGCTTCTTTTTTTTCCTGATCATTTTCCTTCATGCATTTCAGGAAACTGTCTTGGCTCTCAGAGTGCTTAATATGCTCAATACGAACATTAATCCTCTTGGCAAGAATCTTTCCCTTAACTCGTTTGTTTGCACCAATGCCAACAGCATGCTGGCTAACACTGTAGACTCTTCCAGTTTTGCCATGGTAACATTTGTGTGGCATGCCTTTTTGAAGAGCACCCATTCCCTTGATGTCTACAATATCACCTTTATTGCAGATTTGCATATATGTGACCAAAGGAACAACTCCATGTTTTCTAAAAGGCCTAGAGAACAAGTATCAGGTGCCTCTCCTCTTTCCCTTTGTGTTTGCCCTTTTGGTGTGTTACTGGAAGATGGCATCTCTGGCTGAAAGGAAGTAATTCTTTCCATTAATCTTGTTTACTCTCTTTTTACATTTCTCACCATGAGACTGCAACTGTAAAGTCAGAGGTCTACTGACCCTGTACAGAGAATGTTGTTTCCTAACACAGACATCCTAAACGCAAAGTTCTGAAGTTGACGTTAGAACTAAAGCTCCTAAAAGATGGATTTGCCATGGTCTAGCTTACCAATTCCATACTTCTCTAGGCCTGCTTGAAGATAACTGCTTGTCACCCTTTAATAGGAAAAGTTGAGGCCTAGAAATCAAAATATGATTTCTAAGACCTGTTCTAATATTAGAGTACAACTGGATAAACTTATCATATCTTATTATATTCACTAGACATTAGTTTGAATTTGTAAATGATAACAGGCGACCCAAAGTTACTAAAAGTGATATAAAGACATTTATTGCTATAGTGATTGGTTACCTTTAAACATTAAATTAATTTAAACCTGTATATAAGCCTGTTTAAGTTGTCTGGTATTTTTAGAAAAAAAAAATTAAACAAAATGTAAATTGTTTTAAAAACATGAAAAATAAAACTTAAATGCAAAAGAATATCTACATATTTCTCCTACTTAATTCTCAGTTTGATGGCTTTAGACTTGGGCTATTATACTTCTCAGTAACATGGATTGGAGAGGAAAGAGGTGATGCATTCTCTTAGAGGTTTGCTTAATTACAGCATACTTCATATGATACATTTCTGGGGAGTGTTGGCACTGCTTCCGTGCACTGGAATCCAATTCTGAACCAACATTGCCTCAGAGACAAATAAGATATTGCCGTTCCTGGAATCTAACAGTCCCTTGAGGAAAAGGGGGCTGGAGTACAGAGCCAGAGCCAGGGCTGAGGATGAATGAGGGGCCTTGGTTACTCCTACACAGTCTTGATGGTCGATAAGCACTAGTTAAATTGGACATAGATTGCTGGCTTAAAATTCAGCGAGCTTGTCTTATGGAACATATTTCTTACTCAATGTTCCTCTCACTTCACAAAGGAACACCATTCTCCATCTAACCAAACTTGGAAGTGATCCTTGATTCACATCCTCTCTCATATTCCATGTCTAATCATTCGTCAAATTGTTTTTCCTGCTCTAGGAGAATTATGTCTGGAATATTAATATTCCTTCTATGTCATTGTTGTCACTAAAGTAAACCCTGGGAAGGGTTTCTAATCACTCTGCCCACACCTGGGCTTGCCCTGTCTAATCTTTTTGGAAATACAATGTGATCTTGTTATTGCCATTTTGTCTTCTTAAAACTGTAAAGTAGCTACAATTTGTCTTAAAATATATTCAAAACCCTTAAAAATGTCTGATAGTATGGCCCCTATATCTCATGTCATCTCACTCTTGTCCTCTCTGCTACAAATCTTCTGAACTTCTTTCAGATTTCAAGCGTTACAGGTCAAATCAATTGTTTCTGGGACTTTTTTGTGTAGGTATGTTTGTAAGAGATGCTATCACTTCATCCTCCTCCTATTCCTCTTGTCTCCTTTTGTGTCAGTTTAACAGTTAATTCTTTTTTTTTTTGTGTGTGTGTGTGTGTGTGTGTGTGTGGTTTTTGGCCGGGGCTGGGTTTGAACCCGCCACCTCCGGCATATGGGACCGGCGCCCTACTCACTGAGCCACAGGCGCCGCCCAACAGTTAATTCTTTAAAGAAGCCTTTGTCATGCTTAGGCAAGTTTAAGTCCCCACCTTTAATGCCTTTCTACCCTGAGTCTCTATTATAAGTTATTTGAAAGTTCAACATTCATTTGACCCTAAGCCTCATTTCATCAGGACTTTGTCTTGCTGGTATTTGGCATCCTCATTTCTAATACAGATCCTGGAACAGGACAGAAGCTTGATTACAATTGATTGAATCAAAATGAATAAAATACATAGAATGATAAAAATATGTAGCAGCTTCCTCTCAAAATGTTCAAGACTAGAGATTTCAAAACATTTTTACTGACATTGTTATAATCCATATTTTGTTTCTCTGGTTTGTACATTAGAATTGTTTGTGGCTATGCACTTGTGTCTGTGTGCACTGTATAAGAGAGGGAAGGGGGGAAGAGAAGAAGGCATGAGTGACAAGGAACAAAAAATATGTATTTTAGTGAATAGTGTGGAACTCACTGTGAAAGCTGCTTTGGCTTCCTGTTATCAGATTGCTTAATATGAAAGGCCCTGCCACGTTCCAAAGTCTTTTCTGGCCTCTTGGTATAGTAGAGATAATCCTATATACCAAAACAAAGATGGTTATAAAGTTCAAATAGAAATTCTTTTGAGAATAGCATACCTGATATCTTTGTCTTTCTTTTTTTTTAAGTGTGAAGATCTGAGGGAATATATGAAACCTAATCCCTTCCTCTGGTTTTACGAAAATGTCAAGAACAAACTACATGCAAGTCTCAGTGTATATTTGCAGTTGCTGCAAAGAGAATGTTTTCTCCATTCCTTGGGAAAACAGTCATTTTTTTTTTTACTCATTTTAAAAAATGAGCTAGATTTTTTTCAAAGATGACCCCATTGAGAACTCTGTATACTTTGGAAGGATCACCTTTATTAAATTATATACCTTGGAATAGTATTTTGTTGTTGTTGTTGTTGCAGTTTGGCTGGGGCCGAGATTGAACCCACTACCCTTGGTATATGGGGCCAGTGTCCTACTCCCTGAGCCACAGGCACTGCCATACCTTGGAACAGTATTGCCTTTGAGATGTTTAGAAGTTAAAAAAAGGGATGCCCTACATCTTTGTGGGGGTTACGTTACACTGTATCAACCATTGAAGGTTTTGAGAAGTATTCTGGCAGAATTAGAGTCATTTTGGATTAACCTAGACTTCCAAACATTTTTATCATTTAACCAAATATTTTTTTTTTCCTTGAATGTCTGTAAAAATCAGACATTCAGAAATTCAGGAAAATATTGCCAAGATTCTAGTGTAATGAAAAAGAAAATAGACCTCCGGAAGAGCTGAGCCGGGACCAGTGATTGGCACCCTCCCGGACCTCAGGAAGAGCTGTGCTGGGACCTGTGATCAGCACCTTCCCACCTCTGGAAGAGCTACGCCAGGACCTGTGATCGGCACCCTCCTGGACCACAATAAGAGATGCACAGGGACCGTCCCAGACCTCTGGAAGAGCTGCACTGGGACCCGTGATCGGCACACTCCCGGACCTCTGTAAGACCTTTACCCTCCTGGACCCCGCTAAGAGCTGTGCTGGGACACACTATCCCACACGCTGGGCCTCCCCATGCCCTGACCAGGAACTCTGGGAGCCATGCAACCCTGCCTCAACCCTCCTGTACCCTCCCTGCCTCCACACTGCCCACGTGTCTGGCCAGGGACTCTGGTAGCCGTGTGCCCTCCAAAGCCCTCCCTGCCTCTACGCAGAGCCCTTCTCCTGGCCAGAGACTGCTGGAGCCTTGGGCCATATGTGCCAAAGTCACTGGGTGCCAGACACTCCCAGAACCATGTGCACCACCCCCTACCCTGTTGCTGGATCCGGGAGTGTCACACTCTGGAGCTGCTCCCACAACCAAAACTCCTGGCTGGGGAAGACCCAGAAGAGCTACACAGGGTCATTCCACAAAGATCCAGCAACAATAGAGTGATCCCCCCCGTTCTAATCTCGGAGAGACACCACCCCAAATCTGAGGATGGCAAGAGGAAACAGTGTAAAACAATCATGAGACGAAATCAAAGGAAAAACTCTGGCAATATGAATAATCAGAGTAGGTCAACTCCCCCAAGGAACAATAGGGCAGACACAAGATCTCATGCACAAACAAATAACTGAGATGTCAGAAATAGAATTCAGAATCTGGATAGAAAATAAGATCGAATTAGAATTCCAAGCAGTAACCCAAAAGATTTCTCAAGAATGCAATGAATTTAAAGACCAAATGACCAAAGATTCTGATACATCTAGACAAGAAGTTGCAGCCCTTAAAGATCTGAAAAACACAGTAGAATCCCTCAGTAAAAGAATGGAGCAAGCAGAAGGAAGGATTTCTGACATTGAAGACAAAGATTTTGAACGCTCCCAAACTCTCAAAGAAGAACAGGAATGGAGGGCAAAAACAGATCACTCTCTCAGAGAGCTCTGGGGTAATTCAAAGAAAATCAATATTCATCTTATAGGGATCCCCGAAAGCGACGAAGTGGCTTCACAAGGCACAGAGTCTCTTTTCCATGAGATTATGAAGGAGAACTTTCCAGACATGCCGACAGATTCTGAATTTCAGATAGCTGACAGTTTCAGAACTCCAGCATGACTCAACCCAAATAAGACATCCCCCAGACACATCATAATCCATTTCACTAAAGTTAATGTGAAGGAGAAAATTCTGAAAGCTGCTAGATGAAAGAAAACCATTAACTACAAGGGGAAGAATATTAGAATAACTGCAGATCTCTCTGCTGAAACCTTTCAAGCTAGAAGAGGATGGTCATCGACTTTTAATCTCCTAAAACAAAATAACTTTCAACCCAGGATCCTATACCCAGCTAAACTGAGTTTCATCTATGATGGAGAAATTAAATACTTCAATGACATTCACATGTTGAAGAAGTTTGCCATAACTAAACCAGCTCTCCAGGATATTCTCAGACCTATCCTCCATAAAGACCAGCATAATCCTCCACCGCAAAAGTAACCCACCAAGAAAATTTTGATCAAATTCCAACTTCCAAAGTCACAAAAGGATTGAAAATGTCCAGCAGACTCTTGAAAGGCTTATCAATATTCTCAATCAATGTGAATGGTTTAAACTGTACTCTAAAGAGGCACAGGTTGGCTGAATGGATACAAAAACTCAAGCCAGATATGTGCTACATACAAGAATCACATCTTACATTAAAAGACAAATATAGACTCAAGGTGAAGGGATAGTCTTCTATATTCCAGGCAAATGGAAAGCAGAAAAAAGCAGGCATTGCAATCCCGTTTGCAGATGCAATAGGCTTGAAACCAACCAAATTAAGGAAGGATAAGGATGGACACTTCATATTTGTTAAAGGTAATACTCAATATGATGAGATCTCAATTATTAATATTTATGCACCCAACCAGAATGCACCTCAATTTATAAGAGAAACTCTAACACACATGAGCAACTCAATTTCCTCCACTTCCTAGTAGTTGAAGATTTTAACACCCCTTTAGCAGTGCTGGATAGATTCTCCAAAAAGAAGCTAAGCAAAGAAATTTTAGATTTAAACTCAACCATTCAACATCTGGACTTAACAGACATCTACAGAACATTTCATCCAACAAAACTGAATATACATTCTTCTCATCAGCCCATGGAACATATTCCAAAATCGACCACATCCTAGGCCATGAATCTAACATCAGAAAATTTAAAAAAAATAGAAATTATCCCTTGCATTTTCTCAGACCATCATGGAATAAAAGTTGAACTCAATAACAACAGGAACCTGCATACCCATACAAAAACATGGAAACTAAACAACCTTATGCTGAAGGATAGATGGGTTATAGAAGAGATTAAGAAGAAAATCACCAAATTTTTGGAACAAAACAACAATCAAGACATGAATTCCCAGAACCTCTGAGATACTGCACAGGCAGTCCTAAGAGGGAAATTTATAGCACTGCAAGCCTTCCTCAAGAAAAGGGAAAGAGAGGAAGTTACTAACTTAATGGGACATCTCAGGCAACTGGAGAAAGAAGAACACTCCAACCTTACACCCAGCATAAGAAAAGAAATAACTAAAATCAGAGCTGAACTAAATGAAATTGAAAACAAAAGAATTATACAACAGATCAATAAATCCAAAAATTGGTTTTTTGAAAAGATCAATAAAATAGATAAACCTTTGGCCAACCTAACCAGGAAGAAAAGTAAAATCTCTAATTTCATCAATCAGAAATGGTAATGATGAAATAACAATAGACCCCTCAGAAATTCAAAAAATCCTTAATGAATACTACAAGAAACTCTACTTTTAGAAATATGAAAATCTGATGTAAATCTACTAATACCTGGAAGTACGCCACCTACCAAAACTTTGTCAGAATGAAATGGAAATGTTGAACAGGCCTACATCAAGTTCTGAAATAGCATCAACTATACAAAATCTCCCTAAAAAGAAAAGCCCAGGACCAGATGGCTTTACGTCAGAATTCTACCAAACCTTTACAAAAGAACTAGTACTTATATTACTAAACCTCTCCAAAATATAGAAAAAAGAAGGAATATTACCCAACACATTCTACGAAGCAAACATCCCCTTGATCCCCAAACCAGGGAAAGACACAACAAGAAAAGAAAATTATAGACCAATATCACTAATGAATATTGATGCAAAAATACTCAATAATATCCTAACAAACAGAATCCAACAACACATCAAAAAAATTATACAGCATGACCAAGTCAGATTTATCCCAGGCTCTCAAGGCTGGTTCAATATATGTAAATATATAAATGTAATTCAGCACATAAACAAACTAAAAAATAAAGGCCATATGGTTCTCTGAATTGATGCAGAAAATGCTTTTGATAATACCCAGCATCCCTTCGTGATCAGAACACTTAAGAAAATTGGTATAAAATGGACATTTCTTAAACTAATAGAGGCCATCTACAACAAACCCACAGCCAATATCATATTGAATGGAGTTAAATTGAAATCATTTCCACTTAGATCAGGAACCAAGCAAGGTTGCCCATTGTCTCCATTGCTCTTTAACATTATAATGGAAGTTTTAGCCATTGCAATTAGGGAAGAAAAGCCAATCAAGTGTATCCACATAGGGTCAGAAGAGATCAAATTTTCACTCTTCGCAGATGACATGATCGTATATGTGGAAAACACTAGGGATTCTACTACAAAACTTTTAGAAGTGATCAAGGAATACAGCAATGTCTCAGGCTACAAAATCAACACCCATAAATCTGTAGCCTTTATATATACCAACAATAACCAAGCCGAAAAAACAAATAAGGACTCTATTCCTTTCACAGTAGTTCCAAAGAAGATGAAATATTTGGGTGTTTATCTAACAAAGAATTTGAATGATCTCTATAAAGAGAACTATGAAACTTTAAGAAAAGAAATAGCTAAAGATGTTAACTAATGAAAAACATACCATCCTCATGGCTGGGAAGAATCAACATCGTTATAATGTCTATACTACCCAAAGCAATATATAATTTTAATGCAATTCCTATCAAAGTGTCATTGTCATATTTTAAAGATCTTGAAAAAATAATACGTCATTTTGTATAAAATCTGAAAAAAACCTCGAATAGCCAAAAAATTACTCAGAAATAAAAACAAAGCAGGAGGACCCATGCTACCAAACCTGAGACTGTACTATAAATCGATAGTGATCAAAACAGCATGGTACTGGCACAAAAACAGAGAAATAGATGTCTGGAACAGAATAGAGAACCAAGAGATGAATACAGCTACTTACCGTTATTTCATCTTTGACAAGCCAATTAAAAACATTCAGTGGGGAAAAGATTCCCTATTTAACAAATCGTTCTGGGTGAACTGGCTGGTGATCTGTAAAAGACTAAAACTGGACCCACACTTTTTACCATTAACTAAGATAGACTCTCACTGGCCAAAAGTTTTATTTTTTTTTTTTATTTTTTTTTTTTTTTAATTTTTTTATTAAATCATAAGTGTATACAATGATATGATTATGAAATACTTGATGAAAGTGCAGGGAAAACTCTTGAAGGAATCGGTCTGGGTGAATATTTTATGAGGAGGACTCCCCAGGCAATTGAAGCAGTATCAAAAATACATTACTGGGACCTGATCAAACTAAAAAGCTTCTGCACAGCCAAGAACATAGTAAGTAAAGCAAGCAGACAGCCTTCAGAATGGGAGAAAATATTTGTAGGTTATACCTCCAATAAAGGTTTAATAACCAGAATCCACAGAGAACTCAAATGTTTTAGCAAGAAAAGAACAAGTGATCCCATCTCAGTGTGGGCAAAGGCCTTGAAGAGAACCTTCACTAAAGAAGACAGATGCATGATCCACAGACACATGAAAAAAAGCTCATCATCCTTAATCATCAGAGAAATGCAAATCAAAACTACTTTGAGATATCACCTAACCCCAGTAAGAGTAGCCCACATAACAAAATCTGAAAAACAGAGATGTTCGTGTGGTTGTGGAGAAAAGGGCATACTTCTACACTTCTGGTGGGAATGCACACTAATACATTCCTTTTGGAAGAATGTTTGGAGAATACTTAGAGATCTAAAAATAGACCTGCCATTCGATCCTATAATTCCTTTGCTAGGTATATACCCAGAAGACCAAAAATCATAATATAACAAAGACATCTGTACCAGAATGTTTATTGCAGCCCAATTCATAATTGCTAAGTCAGGGAAGAAGCCCAAGTGCCCATCGACCCACGAATGGACTAGCAAATTGTGGTACATGTATACCATGGAATATTATGCAGCCTTAAAGAAAGATGGAGACTTTACCTCTTTCATGCTTACATGGATGGAGCTGGAACATATTCTTCTTAGCAAAGTATCTCAGGAATGGAAGAAAAAGTATCGAATGTACTCAGCCCTAGTATGAAGCTAATTTTTATCTTTCATATGAAGGCTATAACCCAACTATAGCACAAGAATATGGGGAAAGGGCCAAGGTAGGGGAAGGGTGCAGGGAAGTCAGGGTGGAGGGAGGGTAATGGGTGGGGCCACACCTACAGTGCATCTTAGAATGGGAACAGGCAAAACCTACTAAATGCAGAATACAAATGTCTACATACAATAACTAAGAAAATGCCGTGAAGGCTACGTTGAACAGTTTGATGAGAATATTTCAGATTGTATATGAAACCAGCACATTGTACCCCTTGATTGCACAAATGTACACAGCTATGATTTAACAATAAAAAAAAAGAAAAAGAAAATAAGCTCCATCAACATTATCGGTCTCTTTTACTTCTTAGAAAATTTGTTATCTTCTAGAGACAGTTATCATTTGTAAAATGACATTCACACCTGTTGCTGAGTAGTATAGTGAGAATTAAATGAAAGTTATATTGCAGGTTTCCCACTCAAAATCTTATTTTCCTCTTCTAAGCTCCAAATTATGAAAGAAAAATTCCAACAGATCATTTAATATGAAAAAAGCATATTAATAATGCATATTTCTTCAAAGGGGGAAATATTACTAATTTTTACTATTGCAATCGTATCATTTGTGCAAATTGTCAACCTGAAATTTTTGCACTGAGAGAACGTCAAAGGTGGAGGTTTCATACAAATTCCAGCTGTTTCCATTAAACATTGTACAGCTTAATGGCAAACAGTACCCTGTGTGTGCTCTGCTAGGGTCACACCTGATTGGCACTGCAGTGGAAGTACAGGGAGATGCACTTCTCAGAGGAACAAAGAAACTGTGGAAACAATAACTCCATCAGCTCTTTTACATTCACATCACTCTCAGCACGTCTGCAAATCATAAATGGCTTCAAAGAATGAGAAGTCGGAAATTGGAGCTCACCACACATGGGTTTCTGGACAAGTCTAGATGTGGAATTGGAAATGACTGAATTTGATTGCCTTGTCAAAATTGTGCCTGCACTTGAATCTGACCTTTATCTCCTCTTCATCCCCCAAACGCTTGGGTTTAAGGAATGGAAAATTCAAGGTACCAGGAAAACTCTACCACCAGAGAGTAAATACAGCACCCTCTGGGTATTCATACTTCAGAGAGAACAAATGGCTTTTTTCCTGAGAGAACTGCTGTTAGCAAATATATGACAGGTCACAGGCTTTTGGTCTAGTGAATTAGCAGTGAAATATCAGACTGAAGCTTACAGAATGCAGCTCGCTCAGTCAGAGGATAATGACCATTTCCTGCAGGAGTCTTGGTTATTCCAAGTTTTGGTGATTGTTCCACGTGCATTTTTGCTGAATTCATGTTTAAGAAACAGGAAAGTCAAACTATGATTCCTCTTTTAAAAGGCAAGAAAGTATTAAAATTTAAGGCTTTGAAATCATACATGGCTTTGTCAATTTTCAAGATCTACACATCTGATTACGTCTAAGTTTCTTCTTTTTTTCTCAAAGGATAGATCAGGATATTAGCAAACAGCAAAAATCGTGCATAAATGTTCGGAATGGGTTAATCCCTTTCATCTGTTATTAAAGCGAGAGGAAACGCCAGGAATAGGAAACATACTCCCGCACCAGCTGTGTTGGAGCAGCAGTTCAGCTTCTGCTAACGCTCGTCTTTCAGGAAGAATCACCAACAGGTTTCCTTCCCTAAATTATATTTCATTTCACATGTTGATTTTTGGTACATGAAGAACGATATTCATGGGCCGATGTAAGCTTTTGATTATTTTCTGTTTATTCCCATTTTTATTTACTCACTTAATAATATAATTATTATTAAACCTATTGACTGAACCAAACACCAGCGCCTTATAACAACTTACTTCTATGGAGACTTTTGCCAAACCATTTCTCTATCTTCTTCAATCCCAGATGTAAACCTGTTCTTCATTTTTTCACCTTATTAATCATCTATTCAAGACAGAAGGACTCACACGGGTCAGTGCTGGCAGTGCTGGCGACTGACGGTTCTTCATGTCCCTTCTGGAAGTGCCTGAGGGTCTCCTGACATGGGTTACCCCTTCTCAGAGGCCTGTGACTCCGGTCAGTGGGTGGGGGTGGAAGGTCAAGGTTTCAATGCCCAATGCCGCACAGTGCAACTCCACAGAGATCTCCCAATTCCAGAGTTCTTTGTGGGGGTGTGCTTAGGCTTTTTTTATTCTTGAGATTGTATTGCAGTTTAATCTCTCTCGTCTTTCATTTTGTACACACAAATCTCCTTCACATATTCTGTTCCCAGGGAACCCAATCTTTGACGCTTTGGTGAACAAACGCTAAAGAAGTAGTCGTGTAACAATTGCAATCAGTGTAACTGGCTTATTGTACCCTCAATGAATCCCCAACAATAAAAAAAAAAGAAAAAAAAAAAAGAAGTAGTCGTGTATCCATAAGCAAAAAATCCCCCAGAACAAAAAAACTTTGATTTAAAACTTCATCGTTTATACAGAAATGAACTTAAATAGATAATGGATCATATGTAAAATTATAAAAGTTTAGGGGAAAAAAAATCCAGAAAAAAAAGAACATTTTTTCATATGAAAAGATTTTCAATTTCATTAGCTATTAGGAAAAGGCAAATTAAATGAAAATGAGATATTATACATCTATTAGAATATCCAAAATGAAAAAAAAAATGACAACAGCAAATGATAGGGAGGATGTGGAGAATCTGGATAGGTCCTACATTGCTGGTGGAAATGTAAAATGCTATGGCCACTTTGAAAAATAGGTATTTTTTTATAATACTAAACATGCAAATGCCATATAATCCAGCTATCACACACTTTAAATATTTTTCCCAGAGAAACTGAGACTTATGTTATGAAAAAAATCTACTACATGTAGCAGCTTTATTCATAATAACGAAAAACTGGAAACAACCAGATATCCTTCAATGGGTAAATGGTTAAACCATGGTACATTTACACACCAAACTATAAAAATGGAAGCGTCATGGTACATGCAACAACATAGATGAATCAACAGGGTGTTGTACAGAATGAGAAAAGCCAATCCCCAAAGGTTACATACTGTAGGATTTCACTCATATGTATATATAGGATTCTTGAAATAACAAACTATTGAAATGTAGAATAGATCAGTAGTTGCCGAGTTCAGAGATGGGATTGTGGAGATATGGCTCCAAAGAGCAACACAAGTGATCCTTGAGAGGGATTGTGTTCTATATCTTCACTGTAGTGTTGAATACACAAATCTACACATGTGAAAAGATTGCATCTAACTAGATACATGTACACAAAAAAGTACAAAGTAACTCAAAGTCTGATTGTTTGTATCAATGTTAATATCCTGGTTGTAATATTGTCATATAGTTTAGCAAGATGATACTAATAGGAGCATCTGCCATAAAGGCACATGGGATCTCTTTGTATCGTTTGTACAATTGTATATGACTTTATGTTTGTCTTAAAATAAAAATTTTAATTTAAAAGTGTAATGAGTGTTTTTAATTGTTATAATAGTAGTAGTCATGCAATGTAGTAGACATGTCTTTGGGGACTTTTTCTTTCTTTCTCATACTTCCCAATTTACTCTATATGGCTGCTTTGATGGCAAGATTTATCCCATCTGGGCAGTACCTGTGGCTCAAAGGGGTAGGGCACTAGCCCTATATAACAGAGGTGGTGGGTTCAAACCCAGCCCCAGGCCAAAAACTGCAAAAAAAAAAGATTTATCCAAAATGCTGCATATACCTTTCTTTCATTTATTTTTACTGCTGTCTAATATTTCAATTTGTGACTGTAACACAATTCATGTGTATATTTTCCTATTGACTAGCATTTGTGATATTTTTGGGGTTTTGTTATTATTATTATTAACAGTACTATGAATAATTTTGCCCTCAGTGTGCAAGAATTTCTAGTTCACCATTCTGCCCCTTTCATTCTTTCTAATTTGGGGTGTATTTTTTGTTCTATTTACAACTTAGTTTATTGTTTTTTTTTCAGTCATTTTTCTAGTACAACTTACAGCTTCTCTCAAAGCATTGTTTTTGTATTTTCCCATAGGTTTTGTTGTATTAATGCAATGTGGTTATTTTTAGTTCTATATATTTTCAACACTGAATTATGTCAACTTTGCCATAAATTATCTAGATAAGGTCATTTTTATTTAATTTCCAAATAAATACAAAATACTTATTTATCTTTTTTAGCTGTTGTTCTTATGCAATTTTAGCTGGATTTTATCACTCTCAGAGAACATGTTCTGAATGATACTTACACTTTGAAATTATTGTTTCCTGCTTGATAGCATAGTAAATGATCAATTTTGTGACTGTCATATACATTTAAAAAAATGTATGTTCTGGCAAATGCCAGGGGTTAAAAAATGTATATACTCTATTTGGGATACTGTGTATCTCTGTTAGAATAAACTTGTTTTTGCAATTCAAATCACATCGTTAATTTTCATTTTTGTCTATTTGTCCTCTCAGTGATTCAAAAAAGAGTGTTGAACTCTTTGTAATACTAGATTTATCTAAACTTCCCAGGAATTCTATCAATTTTCTAATTGATGTAAATTGAGGCTTATTTATTGGATACAAATTCAATTAAGAGTTATAACTTTTTGGTGAATTTCAACTTAAATCATTTATCAAAGGGTTACCAACCCTAACAATGTGTTTTGCTTTAATGTTTATTTTTTTCTGTGATTATTATTAAATCACTCTCTTTTATTTCCTACTTGCCTTAGAAAGTGAGCTAATTTCTATGAATGCATAAAATTTTATTTCATGCCTTTTGAGAGTATAAAAATAATATCTGGTGTCTTACATTATACTAGAATTATTATTATTTGTGGTTCAAGATGCAAAACAAGTTATTAACAATTTTACAGTAAACTTATGTTACATTATTGTAAAAACAATATATTGAAAATGTAGATGTGTTTAGCCATTTCTTCAATTATTTATAAATCAAAAAAATTATTTATGAATCAAGTATGACATAACAGAAGTCCCCTTTTTGTTTCCCTCTAAACCCTTTTATTATATGGACAAAAACAAACAGCTACCCCTCCTAAAAGAGAGTAATAACAAAAGCTTGTATTTATTTTAAAATTTTCACAGATTTTTATTGTCGGGAAAAAATATCTCCTGAATGGGGAAAGTTGGCTAGGCCTGGGGTTCACATGCATACTCCTAGCACTCTGGGAGGCCGAGGCAGGAGGATCACTTGGGCCCAGAAGTTGGAGACCATCCTGAGCAAGAGGCAGACCCTATCTCTACTAAGAATAGAAAAACTAGCCAGGGTTGTGGAGGGCATCTGTACTTCTAGCTACTGGGGAGGCTGAGGCAGGAGGATCACTTGAACCCAGGTGTTTGAGGTTCCTGTAAGCTAGGCTGATTCCATGGCACTCTAGCCTGGGCAATTGATAATTAATATATATTTTTTGTTTCAAAAATATATTTATAATAATAAAATAAATAGAAATTTTAAAAATAAGGAAAGTTAGGTAAGTTTATGTTTAGCACTACTCCAATAATCTAATAAATTTGCTACCTCCTTTATAATGTACTTTAAGCAGGCCCCACCCTATCATATATTACCATGTATATTTTAGGCAGATAAATATAGAAATAGATATAATTAAGGTCCTTTAGCATAAAAGATAAACAGTGGAATAAACAAATGGATAAGTGCCTAATTCATTAATTAATAAAGAAAATAAAATAAAATGGTGCTCTTTTCTATTAAAGTGAGTCAGATAGGCTAGAAAGTAATTAAAAGCAATGTTTGGGGGATTGCGAAATATTTAGCTGATGTCATTAGGACTTATCCCAGCTGTAACAGTTAAAGCGCACTGATCCTTTTATGAATGATAAATTTTGGTTTCTTGTCAAAGAATCAGACTGTTCTAAAGCTTTCTACTTGTCAACTTTTCAGAAAAGTCTCAACAGGAAATAAGATCTTTGCTTTCTTCATTTAGTGCTTATGTAAGGATTCAATAAAACTTCCAACCTTATTTTATTTGGGGCATTTCTTCTCACTTGTTTAAACTGTTTAACTTTAAAAGAAACCTCATTCTTATCCAAAGCTTAACAAAAACAACAAAGACTGTGAATATGTGTCTAATTTTAGCTGATCTTCCAAAGTAAGGTATTTGACAAGGTTGGTAGCAATTACTGTTCACAGGTTTTTGACTTTGACTCATAGACACACAGTTGCCTCATCAATCATCTAAAATCATGGTTCTAATCATGAAATATCTCCCCCCTTCCATCTTAGAAAACATCAATGGCTATCCACTGATTTCATATCTATATGGGCAAAGTTTGAACTACTTCTCAAAACTAGATCACCTTCTATCTTGATGTGAATTTATCAATTCAATTGAATTAATCAATTCCTTTCATACTCTTTACTTATTATTATTATTATTTTTTTTTTTTAGAGACAGAGTCTCACTTTAATCACCCTCGGTAGAGTGCTATGGTGTCACAGCTCACAGCAACCTCCAACTCCTGGGCTTAGACAATTCTCTTGTCTCAGCCTCATAAGTAGTTGGGACTACAGGTGCCCACCACAACGCCCGGCTTCATACTCTTTACTTTTTGTATATTCTGATACATATTAGAGCTGGCATATACATTTATCCTGTCCTTTACTCAGGTGAGCTTCTTTTTATCATTTACCTCATCTCTGCACATTTCATGTCTTTTGACTGGAGTGTTTAGGCCATATACATACATTCAATGTTATTGCTTAATACTTAATACTTCCTTTTGATTTCTGGTTGTTTTGTGGTCCTCTCTTTCTTCCTTCAGTCTTGTCTTCCTCTGTTTTGGGTAGTTTTCTCTAGTGGTATATTTTAATATTTTTTTTTTATATCTTTTTTTTTTTTTTTTATTTTGGCCAGGGCTAGGTTTGAACCCGCCACCTCTGGCATATGGGACCGGCGCCCTACTCCTTGAGCCACAGGCGCCGCCCATATTTTAATATCTTGCTTTTAGTTTTTTTGTATCTAAGTATTATGATTTCAGGTTACCATTAGGCTTGCAAAAATCATTTTATATCCAATTATTTTAAACAAATATTGACTCTGCATACAAACAAACAAGCAAAGAAAAATCTACACGGAATTCTACACTTTGAATCCATTGCCCCACCCCTGGATTTTTAACTTTTTGTTGTTTTTTGTCTATATCTTTTTATACTATTTATCTCTCAAAAAGTTATTGTAGTTATTTTATTTATTTATTTTGATCTCTACAGATGTGTGGAGTTTATTTAAATAGGAGGAGGTCCTCCTTTGGTGAGAGGGTTCCAAAAGGTTATTGTGCTTACAAACTGTTTACACTAAATATTGATTCTGGCAACTCAAAAACATCCTTTTTCAAGATTGTTAGGGGTAAAAATTCATACAATGACTCCCAGATATTAACAATTTTACTTTTAAAAAGAGACAAAGGGCATGCATTTTAGGTTTGATGACATACTCGTCCTTTAATCTGGCCACACAAATACCTCTTTTCTAATGTTTTTATTCTTTTTTAAAAAATTAAGATATAATTTACATAAAATTCACATATTTAAAATGTATGTTGTAGTTATTTTAGATAGGCTTATCTTTTGGTCTTCCTACTCAAGATATACATTACAATTATAGAAGTATTTTGTTCTGTGTATTTGCTATTACTAGAGTTTTATACTTTCAGATACCTTCTTGTTGTTCATTAATATCTGTTTTTTCCTACCAAAAAACTCCTTTAGGAGTTCTTATAGGATAGGTCTGGTGTTGATGAAATCACTCAACTTTTGTTTTTCTGTGAAAGTCTTTATTTATCTTTCATGTTTCAAGAGTATTTTGCAGTATGTAATACTGCATGGTTAAGGTTCTTTTCCTTCAGCACTTTGATTATATGCAAGTCTCTCCTGGCCTATTAAGTTTCCCCTGAAAATTCTGCTACCAGACATTAGAGATTCTTTATATGCATTTTTTTTCTTATTTCCCTTATGATCATTTCTTTAGCCATGATGTTTGGAAACTTGATTATTAAATACCTTGAGGTAGTCTTGCTTGCATTCAATCTGCTTGGTGTTTATGACCTTTTTGTATATGAATATCTTTCTCTAGGTTTGGAAAGTTCTCTGCTATTATTTCTTTGAATAAACCTTCTATTCCAATCTCTCTCTCTCTGCCTCATCTTTAAGGTCAATAACTCTGATATTTGCCCCTTTGAGGCTAATTTCTGGATCTTATAGATGTGCTTCATTCTTTTTTTTATTAATTTTTCTTTCTTCTCTTCTGACTGTATTTTCAGATTGCCTGTCTCCAGGCTCACTGATTCTTTCCTCAGCTTAATCAATTCTGCTGTTAAAAGACTGATCCATTGCTAAGTTTTTCAACTGGATTTCTGCTTGATTTTTGAAAAATATTTCAATCTCCTCATTAAATCTGCCTGGTAGGCTTCTGAATTCCTTGTCTGTGGTTTTCTTGAAATTCATTGAATTTCCTTAGGATGGCTATTTTGAATGTTTCAATTCTTGCAGATTAGGAGAGCAAAGTAACCTGAGAATGGATGCCCTTGCCACAAGAAAATGTCTGGAGAGTGTGTTCTCACAGAAACAGAGAAAAAAGTATTTCAATAGAGAGTGATTTTTCATCTATACTGTATACTGTTGAAAGATATGAAGTAAAAAACAGATCATTGGACTAATAATGTCAAGGTAATTGGTAGTTTTCACAAGGGCTGTTGTAATGAAATGATGATCATGAAAACCCAACTGGAGTAGATTAAGGATGGAATGAGAGCTATAAAGTGAATGCAGGAACTAGGCATTATGATTATAGTCTGTTTTGTCTTGAGAGAAAATAGACAGATAGAAGAATATGTAGCAGAGTATGTTGGACCATGGGTGGTATTTTGTAAGATATAATGTAATAGGCTGATATTATACAAGAAGAAACAAATAAGTTAAAAGAAAGAAAGGAATTACTTGTAGCAGAGAAATCCTGGACGAGCAAAATGGAGTTGTTATTCCAGGCACACAGGACAGATTTAGTCCATGATAGGAGCAGGAAGTTTCCTTTAGTAGATTGGGAACAAAGGAAAGCAGCTGTAGGACAAAAGTAGGTAGGTTGACAGCAATTGTGTTAGTAATTTAGGTCGTCATCAAATGAGCCAGATTACTCTTCTCATTTTTAGATAATTATATAAGTTAAAAGTTAATAATTAAAAGCCCAATTTAGAATTATGAATACCTGACAATATATCAGTTCACCCAATTTGATAAACACTGGCCTAAAAATTGAAGTCCAAATATGAAATCTTAACTCTTTGAACTCATGAAGCCAGTTACTTAAATATATGTATAACTTTGCACATTTTTTTTCTTTATAAGGAAGCTTTAGGCAACATTTTAATAAGACTTTAGGTACATATACCTTTTTAACTTTCTCATTATCCCTTTGGACAGTGGGATTAACAGTCTTACACTTGTGGTATAGACAAGACCGAAATCTCAAGATATATAAAAATGCAAAATTTCATGAAAAAACTCAGAAAATTCAAAAAAAAATAGGGTATTGCACAAATATGAAAGTACAAATAATCTTCACATGTAGAAGATTTATAACAGTAAATAGGATAGTTTCCAGTACAACCAAAACAATGGAAAAATAGGTAAACAGTGAGTTCAAAAACTAATTTTGAATGGCTGATAAAACTATACAAAGTTCTGTTTTACTAGAAAGCAATGCTTTGAAAACTATTAAAAGATTTTTAAAATATTTGCAACATATTTTAGTAATTGCATTTCTAAAAACTTATCCTGAAATATTAATCAAAAATCCAGTAAAGTCATATGTTTAATTTTTTAACAGAATATGCATAATAGTAAAAACTTTATTTTTATTTATTTTTTTTTTTGTGGTTTTTTTTTTTGGCCGGGGCTAGGTTTGAACCCGCCACCTCCGGCATATGGGACCGGCGCTCTACTCCTTGAGCCACAGGCGCCGCCCAGTAAAAACTTTAAAATGTCCAATACAGGAAGGAGGTGACAAGGTGATCTGCAGGTTTTGAACACTGTGGAGTAAGACCATGGGACTTCAGCTGCTGGCAGCCCTCCTGGAGCATGGCCAGGCAGACCCGGAGGCTCCCGTCCAGAAGGAGAGTTAAAGGACAGAAATTTAGCAAGTAACCTGGCAGATTAGAGCTGTGCCAAGAGAGAAGGTTGAAGAACGCACATCAACCCTCCTGAGGTGAGCTGAGATCCCAAGGATACAAACAAAAAGTACAAAATCTATCACCAAGCAGATGGGTGTCCCCTCCCCCATGAGAACAGCTGGAGTACCCCATAAACAAATGAGCAGAGTTCAAAAGTCCTCCCATTATACTCCACAGGAGGGACCCTCTAAAAACTGGATATACTTCCCCTACTAGGGACATACTTCCCCTCCTAGGGTGCCATGGCACCCTCCTACCAGGCATAAAACTGTGTAAAACTGTATATATTCTCTACCTGCAATTCTGAGCTCCCAGCACTCCCCTCCACTCTCACTCTGAGGTCCGTAGGCCTGTCCCACAAGAGTCCAGATTTGGGGGTGTTTTCTCGAGAGGTGTGGACAGGGCATGGACTACTGCTTGCCAGTGCTGATTCTGCAGCACGGGGGTGAGGAAAGGATGGTCGGCTGAGAGGGAACCACACCAAAGTGGCAGTGCCCTGAGGAGCAGAACAGCAGCCATTTTTGGCAACAATAGGGCTCAGCCCTAGATAGTCTGGAGTCACACCACCTGTTTCGCTGGGCAACCAGAGGATGCTGGGCATCTTCTCAGGTGGCAACCACCGGTGGAACAGATCTGGGATGGAAGCACAGGCCTCGTGAGTAAAGGGTTTGCCTGAGACAGTACCGGCCTGGGTGGAGCGTGGGGACTGGAAAATGTGTGCGCAGTGCTGGCTGATTCCCAGGGCATGGCTGACCCAGAGGACCACTTTATTGAGCCTAAGATGCACCCAGCCCTCAGGGGATCATCAGCCTAGACAAAGGAGGGCAAGAGGCTAGAATTGATAGCTAACCGTGCTGTGGATACAAACCTGCAGCAGCACAGACAGGACCTGAGGTGTAGGTTCTGTGAACTCAAAACAGCATCTCTTCTGCAGGAGAATTTAGCTGGGGCAGAAACAAATTCCGCAAAGTTGTTCTGTTCTGTTGGCAACATCATTCAGGGGTGGGCATGGAACTGAGTGAACAGCCCAGCCTCCATCAAGTGCCTGAGGTTGTCAGGCCTCACTGCCCCCTGCCAGATAGTGGCAGAGAGCAGCAGTGTGGATGAGAAGACATAGATTTCCTTGTGATTCACGGCAGGTGCAAACCCCTAGAGTACCTGCTCATTGGAGGCAACTGGTTCACAGCCCTGCAGGGTTATCAGTGACTGGTTGTGACAGAGGTGCAAGGTGGGGAAGGAGGTATCAACCTTCCCAGACTAATCTATTTTCTGGGTGGGTACTCCTGACCTCAAGGAGCACCAGTGCAAGTCATATTTGAGTTGTCATCAGACCCCTGAGATCTAGTTGCCAGAGACCTTTTTAAAATCTCCCACCTGAGACAGGTGCTGACTGAGACAATTGATTTGGACCTTTTGAACTGAGCCAATAGCCCAAGGACTATTCAGGTGGTGCCCTGGGTGTGTGGTTGTAGGAAGGTTTGATTTTCCTTTTCCAATTGTTGCCTGTGAGGGGCAGGGTGACGTATTGCTGGTATTTCTCCACAGCTGAGACTTCAACTGAGAGTAACTGTTTCACAAGTGTCGGACAGAGACCAGCTGAAAACAAGACAGAGTGACTTAGCCCCACCACACCAATCAGGTCCCCAGTATGTTAGGCCAGTGTACCGGTCCTCAGCAAAGCTCCAGAGGAAAAGATACAGACACCAGTCCCAGCTTTTGGGCAAAGGGTTGGTTAATCACTACTCCTGGAGCCCTGAACACAACTTTTCTTTATCCACTCATTTAGTCATATGGTGTAAAATAGTCATGGGATGGAATCAGTGGAAAAACTCTGGTAACATGAATAACCAGAGTAGATCAACCCCCCAAAGGAAAGATATGGCAGATGTAACTGAAGATCCCATTCATAAACAGCTGGCCAAGATGTCAGAAATCGAATTCAGAATTTGTATTGCAAACAAGATTAATAGAATGGAGGAAAAGTTGGAATTAGAAATTTGAGGAGCAATTCAAAAGTTGGAATTAGAAATTCTAGGAGCAATTCAAGAGTTGTCTCAAGAATTCAACGAATTTAAAGACAAAATCACCAAAGATTTTGACACATTGAAGTAAGAATTTGCAGCCCTCAAAGATCTGAAAAATACAGTAGAATCTCTCAGTAACAGAGTGGAGCAAACAGAAGAAAGGATTTATGACATTGAAGACAAAGCTTTTGAAAGCTCTCAAACTCTCAAAGAGGAAGAGAAAGGAGATCAAAACCAGATCATTCTCTCAGAGAGCTCTGGGATAATTCAAAGAAGGCTAATATCTACCTCATTGGAATCCCTGAAAGCTATGAAGTGGCTTTGCAAGGCACAGAGGCCCTTCTCCATGAAATTATGAAAGACAATTTTCCAGACATGCCAAGAGAGTCTGAAATTCAGATAGCAGACAGTTTCAGAACCCCAGCAGGACTCAACTGGTATAAGATGTCCCCCAAGCACATCATAATTAAGTTCACTAAAGTTAATATGAAGGAGAAAATTCTGAAAGCAGCCAGACATAAGAAAACTATAACCTACAAAGGGAAAAATATTAGAATGACTTCAGATCTCTCTGCTGAACCTTTCAAGCCAGAAGAGGGTGGTCATCAACTTTTAATCTCCTAAAACAAAATAACTTTCAACCTTGGATCTTGTATTCAGCTAAACTGAGTTTCATTTATGATGGACAAAGTCAATACTTTAATGACATTCACATGTTGAAGAAATTTGCCATAACCAAACCAGCTCTTCAGGATATTCTCAGACCTATCCTCCATAATGACCAGCCCAATCTTCTACCACAAAACTAAACTCACTCAGAAACTTTTGATCAAACTCCAACTTCCACAGTGGCAAAAGGATTTAAAAAAAGTCCACCGGACTTTTGAAAAACTCAATACCCCAAATTTTACCAGACTTATCAATATTCTCTATTAATGTGAATGGCTTAAACTGTCCTCTAAAGAGTCAAAGGTTGGCTGACTGGATACAAAAACTCAGGCCAGATATTTGCTGCATACAAGAATCACATCTTACCTTAAAAGATAAATATAGACTCAGGGTGAAAGGATGGTTGTTCATATATATCAGGCAAATGGTAATCTGAAAAAAGCAGGTGTTCCAATTCTATTTGCAGATACAATAGGCTTTAAACCAACAAAAGTAAGAAAGGATAAGAATGGTCACTTCATATTTGCTAAGGGTAATACTCAATATGATCAGATTTCAATTATTCATATTTATGCACCCAACCAGAATGCGCCTCAATTTATAAGAGAATCTCTAATAGACATGAGCAACATGATTTCCTCCAGCTCCATAATAGTCAGAGATTTCAACACTCCTTTGGCAGTATTGGATAGATCCCCCAATAAGAAGCTGAGCAAAGAAATTTTAAATTTAAACCTAACCATCCAACTTTTGGATTTAACAGATATCTACAGAACATTTCATCCCAACAGAACTGAATACACATACTTCTCATCAGCCTATGGAACATAATCCAAAATCGATCACATTTCAGGTCATAAGTCTAACCTCCGTAAATTTAAAGGAATAGAAATTATTCCTTGCATGTTCTCGAACCACCATGGAATAAAAGTTGAACTCAGTAACAACAGGAATCTGCACATTCATACAAAAACATGGAAATTAAATAACCTTATGCTGAGTGATAGCTGGGTCATTGATGAGATTAAGAAGGAAACTGCCAAAAGTTTGGAATAAAATGACAATGAAGACACGAATTACCAGACCATCTGGGATACCGCAAAGGCAGTCCTAAGAGGGAAATGTATAGCACTGCAAGCCTTCCTCAAAAGAACAGAGAGGAAGTTAATAACTTAATGGGACATCACAAGCAACTGCAAAAGGAAGAACATTCCAACTCCAAACCCAGTAGAAGAAAAGAAATTAGCAAAATTAGAGCAGAATTAAATGAAATTGAAATCAAAACTATTATACAACAGACCAATAAATCAAAAAGTTGGTTTTTTGAAAAGGTCAGTAAAATAGATAAAGCTTTGGCTAACCTAACCAGGAAAAGAAGAGTAAAATCTCTAATTTCATCAATCAGAAATGACAAAGACAAAATAACAACAGACTCCTCAGAAATTCAGAAAAACCTTAATGAATATTATAAGAAACATTATTCTCAGAAATATGAAAATCTGAAGGAAATTGACCAATACTTGGAAACACATCACCTTCCAATTCTTAGCCAGAATCAAGTGGAAATGTTGAACAGACCTATATCAAGTTCTGAAATAGCATCAACTATACAAAATCTCTTTAAAAAGTAAAGCCCGGGACCAGATGGCTTCACGTCAGAATTGTACCAAAACTTTAAAAAGGAACTAGTACCAATATTACTCAATCTGTTCCAAGTATAGAAAAAGAAGGAATACTACCCAACACGTTCTATAAAACAAACATCACCCTGATCACCAAACCAGGAAGAGACCCAACAAGAAAAAAAAAATTATGGACCACTATCACTAATGAATATAGATGCAAAAATATTTAATAAGATCTTAACAAACAGAATCCAGCAACACATCATACAAATTATACATCATGACAGAGTCGGTTTTATCCCAGGGCCTCATGGCTAGTTCAATATACGTAAATCTATAAATATAATTAGCACATAAACAAATTAAAAAACAAAGACCATATGATTCTCTCAGTTGATGCAGAAAAAGTTTTTGATAATTTCTAGCATCCCTTCATGATCAGAACACTTAAGAAAATTGGTATAGAAGGGACATTTTTTTTTTTTTGTAGAGACAGAGTCTCACTTTATGGCCCTCAGTAGAGTGCCATGGCATCACACAGCTCACAGCAACCTCCAACTCCTGGGCGTAAGCAATTCTCTTGCCTCAGCCTCCCTAGTAGCTGGGACTACAGGCGCCCGCCACAACGCCTAGCTATTTTTTGGTTGCAGTTCAGCCAGGGCCGGGTTTGAACCCGCCACCCTCTGTATATGGGGCCGGCGCCTTACTGACTGAGCCACAGGCACCGCCCAGAAGGGACATTTCTTAAACTGATTGAGGCCATCACAGCAAACCCACAGCCAATATTGTATTCAATGGAGTTAAATTGAAATCATTTCCACTCAGATCTGGAACCAAGCAAGGCTGCCCATTGTCTTCACTTCTCTTTAACATTGTAATGGAAGTGTTAGCCAATGCAATTAGAAAAGAAAAGGTTATCAAGGGTATCCGTATAGGGTCAGAAGAGATCAAACTTTCACTCTTTGCAGATGATATGATTGTATATCTGGAAAACACCAGGGATTCTACTATAAAACTCTTAGAAGTGATCAAGGAATACAGCAGTGTCTCGGGTTACAAAATCAACATTCATAAATCCGTAGCCTTTATATATACCAACAATAGTCAAGCTGATAAAAACAGTTAAGGACTCTATTCCATTCACAGTAGTGCCAAAGAAGATGAAATAATTGGGAGTTTATCTAACAAAGGACGTGAAACATCTCTATAAAGAGAACAATGAAACTCTAAGAAAAGAAATAGCTGAAAATGTTAAGAAATGGAAAAACATACCATGCTCATGGCTGGGAAGAATCAACATTGTTAAAATATCCATACTGCCCAAAGCAATATACAATTTTAATGCAATCCCTATTAAAGCTCCACTGTCATACTTTAAAGATCTTGAAAAAATAATACTTCCTTTTATATGGGATCAGAAAAATCCTCAAATAGCCAAGACATTACTCAGAAATAAAAACAAAGCAGGAAGAATCATGCCACCCGAACTCAAACTATACTATAAATCGATAGTGATCAACACAGCATAGTACTGACCCAAAACAGAGAGGTAGATGTATGGAAAAGAATAGAGAACCAAGATATGAACCCAGATACTTACTGTTATTTGATCTTTGACAAGCCAATTAAAAACATTCAGTGGGAAAAAGATTATTTAACAAATGGTACTGGGTGAAGTGGCTGGTGATCTATAGAAGACTGAAACTGGACCCACACCTTTCACCATTAACTAAGATATATTCTCACTGGATTAAAGATTTAAACTTAAGACATAAGACATAAAACTATAAAAATACTAGAAGAAAATGCTGGGAAAACTCTGGGCAAATATTTTATGAGGAGGACCCCCTGGGCAATTGAAGCAGCTTCAAAAATACACTACTTGGACCTGTTCAAACTAAAAAGCTTCTGCACAGCCAAGAACACAGTAAGTAATGCAAGCAGACAGCCCTCAGAATTGGAGAAGATATTTTCAGGGTATGTCTCTGACAATGGTTTAATAACCAGAATCCACAGAGAACTCAAACAGTAGCAGCAGAATACTTTAACCTTTTCATAGGCCCGCCAAACTGTGTAGGAACTCAGCCCCAGTGACAGAATGTAGGGCTGCCAGAACTGTTAGCTTTGCCAGCGAAGACACTTCATTTGACATTCTTAAACCACATACTTTTATAACTCTTGCTAGTGTTACCGGTCAAAGAGGTTCTACCACCTTTCACTGTCAGCCAATATGCAGAGATGCAGATAAGTCACTTCTGACAGTGATTCTGGAGAAAAGTGAGAGAATCTCTCCAAGACTGTTTGTTCTTCCATTTCCAAAATCACCATAACCCATGACCCATAATAGAAAATAATTGACATAACCCATGACCCAAAACAACATATCCCATTCGAAAGTGAATCTCCTAAATCAAGTACACTATCTGCTCAATATTTATACACTTTCAGGTTAAAGCTGAATTTACAAAACAACAAGAAGGGAAGACATAAGGTAAAGGTCACTTAGGACCTAATCTGACCAGACCAGTTGTGTCATGTCAGCCCTACCCCAAATGACCCCATCTTATTCTCACTACATGTGCTTTCACTGCCATGATCGTGCACAGTAGACGGAAGCCAGAACTTTGAAAATGAACTATAAACAGAAAGCAAAGTTACTTGGCAAAGGTGAAGACATTTGAAGAATAGCTTAGGAATTCAATTAATATTCTAATATTGATAATTTTCAATAATGCCTCTAAGAATTTTTCCCCAAATTTCTCCCTTAAAAAATTGAACCCCCCAAACCTTGATATCTATTTTGAGACATTAATGTTATGTAATACTTTTTATTTGGAATTTCTTTTTCTTTTTTCTGTCTTTTTTTTTTTTTTGAGACAGAGTCTCACTTTGTCACCTTGGTAGAGTGCTATGGCATCATAGCTCACAGCAACCTCAAACTCCTGGGTCTGAGGGCTTCCCTCACCTCAGCCTCCCAAGTAGCTGGAACTATAGGCTCCTGCTACAACACTCAGCTGTTTTTAGAGACAAGGTCTTGCTCTGGCTCAGGCTGGTCTCAAGCCTGTGAACTCAGGCAATCCACGTGCCTCTGCATCCCAAGTGCTGGGATTACATGCGTGAGCCACCACACCCAGTCCTGAAATTTATTTTTCATATGACTCTGTAATTCACTTTTTGTGTTAATGAAAGTAGGAATTGAAATTCTATTTTTTAAAGAAGAAAACGGGTAGAAAAACATAAATGAAATTGAGAATTTACCCTTAAATAATTTTTCTCATTTTTACATATACTAAAACAAAAGCAATTAATATATTTATGTATCAAAAACACCACTTCAACTAGTCTTCCAGTAAGAATACCGTTATCTTGTCTTGATTACACCCAAGTGGCTATTCATCACAGTGAGCATAGACTATAACTATTGAAGTCACAGTTCTACAGAGGTGGATAAATATTTGATTGTATGACATACTGTGTAGTACAGTCATTAAATAAATAAATAAGTAAGTAAATAAATAAGGCACTTGTCAAAAGGCCAGCATAGAACAGATGCCAGCAAAACTGTAAATGGTAATTTGATTCCAAATAGAACTGAGGCTTTATTCATTTGTGTTATTCATAGCCTTATCAGGGGAGGTTACAAGCTAATTTTTCTGGAGCATAAAAGCCAGAGCTATGACCCAGGAATGCCTTGCTCTCATCTTGGAAGAATAGATTTAAATGTCATTAATTTCCCCTGATGATTCAGAGTTGATTTTTATTTAGGTCTCAGTTAATGCCAAATAATCACCCATACTAGAACTCTAAGCTATTCTCAAACTGTTAGTCATAATTTGCGTTGCTCAAGGTGGCACTATCACCTGCAATGAGCTACTCTTTTTACTCCTTTGTGATGCCTGGAGGTGTTTGCATCCCAGCTGCCATCTGGCAGTCATTGCTAAGCCAGTGGCTCCTTTTTTCTTTCTTGGATTAGTCATCAGAGGATTGTGAGGTGTCCATTACGAAGGCCTGTTTTATAAATGAATGAAAAGGAGCGAACTACGCTCAAAGTCAAATACATGAAAATAGATGGGATTACTTTAAGAAAACTTGAATGGGATTTGAATTAGAGAAGTCTAGGTTTATATATACCTTCCCACCTTTTACATAACAACCACATTTCACATGGCTGTTCTATTTTTATTGGCTTTCTGTAATTTATTGGCTCTCAGTGTTGCTGTCCACTGGCCTAGTCAGAGACACGGTGGTAGACACTGCAGACAAAATGAATGATTTATTAAGGGATGGGTGGTGCTCGCTCAGGCACAGCAGCAAATGGCCATTCTCATTCACATTCTCATATACCCCAAATCATCAGATAGAAATAATCCAAGAACAAGGAAGACAAAAGGTAAAGATGCCTTATCAGAGTTAATCCAGCAAAGTACGTACACACCTTTCTAAACCAAGAATATCTTATTTAGAGATAAACAACAATGGAGATGAACCACAAAGGGCTGGGTTGTCTGTTCTGTTTGCCTACATCTCTATAGGATTAACTGAAAGATTTTGTATAAATAGAGGTAGGGGATTAAGTGCAATGGTCCCTTGCCTGAGGCAGATGTTATCTCCAGCTACAACCTCGCGAGAGCCCTCCATGATATTCTTTCCTTTAAGCCGTGACTGCCTGCATTTTTCAGCAAAGCTGCTTATGTGAGCTGGGGGAGAATATCCCCCAAAACTCATATCTAGCCCAAGTACTGGAAATGTCCCTTCTCGGGGTCTCATAGCTTCAAGGAGCACAAATGAGACTGATTCACCCACAAGGGTGCAGTGGACTGTGCTCCTTCATCTCAGTCCCTTATTTCTACCCTTTTTTCCCCCTTCAGTCTCTCACTCCATCCTCTCAACCTTCGTTTTTTAGGTGTCTCCTTCCTACTGAAACATGTTTGACTTGTCTGTGCTGCTCTAATCTTTAGTGAGCAGACAGTTTTCTCGATAAAATGGTTTTTGTATTTCTCTTTGTTTAGCATCCTATCTAGAGTGTCATCTTGCATTCTTATAGTTCTGATGCATAATAGAATATACCCTTGGGTGAAGTCAGAAGAAAACTCTTGCCTGGTGGGTAGAGACAAAAAAGCCAGGGGAGACTGAAGGGTGATATGGAGGTTAACCAATTGGTGCAGATTTTGTTCCTTTTTGTTTGTGACAGGAGGATCATAAGACAAAAGAATGAGAGAAGCAGAAGGAAAATGATAGGAGCTCTACTTTTGATGAGGTGTTAATTAATAGTTTCTTGAGTGGAGAACTAGCATGAATGGCTTTTGATCTTGGAGATCCTAAGAGTAGTACTGTGAATTAAAGTTGCAGGTTCTAAGCACCTAAAAAACAAAAGCCTTGCTCTATTGGCTTTGTGCATCCTAGGACCATGCTTGGACCATCACTTAGAAGCAACTGGTGCCTGAGGTAGAAAGTGCTTCCAGTTGACTCTAGGACTATTTGCTGTGAAACCAATATCCATGATTCTTAGGAAATGTCCTCTCTCAACCTGGGATTGGATGACACTACCTATATTTATGTAAAAAAATCATTTATAATGTTAATATTAATGAAATCCATTGATGAGATAATGATTCATGCTGCTGCCAGCTTCCCAGCAACTAAAGATATGGTTTTCTTTTCATGGAAAAGAAAATCAAGAAAGCATACAGGAAAGAAAATGAACAAAAGATTTTATGAGAAAAAGATTTTCTGCTTTTCTTCCAACCCTAACATAACATTTGTTAATAAATAAATGCTGTAGACCATATTTTATTATGTAGTTGGCAATCTCTCTTATAAAATCATAACCGATTTATGGCGGCACCTGTGGCTCAGTGAGTAGGGCACTGGCCCCATATGCCGAGGGTGGTGGGTTCAAACCCAGCCCCGGCCAAACTGCAACAACAAAAAAATAGCCAGGCGTTGTGGCGGGCGCCTGTAGTCCCAGCTGCTAGGGAGGCTGAGGCAAAGAATTGCGTAAGCCCAAGAGCTAGAGGTTGCTGTGAGCCGTGTGACACCATGGCACTCTACCCGAGGGCAGTACAGTGAGACTCTGTCTCTACAAAAATAAAAAAATAAAAAAAAAATCATAACTGATTTAATGTTGGAGGAACCTACAAGCATAAATCAATGATACTGACTAGAGAATTTTGAGTAGATGAGAGTATTTTAAACAATTTATGCTAAAAGCTAGTTATGTTTCACAAAGAAGAGGAGAACAGTGACAGGAATTTTGACAGATTCAGGCAGGGATTTGGCAAAAGAAACATCTAATGAAAAAGGTCCTCTTGAAGATGAATCTTGAATATTAGATAGAATTTTAGTAAGCAGAGACAAACATGAGGATGTTTGTTATTCAAGGCAACAACATGAACAAATTAAGCATTGTAATTACAGAAATAGCCATGGAATAGCCATGGAATACATGATGTTCAAGAAACAAAAAAGGAATATCATATTAAATGGAAAAAAATGAAAGCATTTCTGCTTAGAACTGAAACCAGACAATGATGTCCACTATAATCTATCATCACAACTATTCAACACAGTGCTGCAATTCCTAGTCAATGAGATCAAGTAAAAGAAGGATGTCAAGGATATCAAATTGGGAAAGAGGAAGTCAAACTATTCCTCTTTGCTGATGATATTATACTTATAAATTACCAAACACTCAACGAAAGAGTCAATCACTCTGGAAGTGATCAAGAACTACAGCAACATCTCAGGATATAAATTTAGTGTTCACAAATCAGTAGCTTTTATATGTGCCAAAGCAGGCAAACTAAGAATCAAATCAAAGATACAATATCCTTCACAATAGCACCAAATAAAATGAAATGCTTTGGAATTTGCTTAACAAAGGATGTGAAAGATCTCTACAGCGATATCTACAAAACACTGATAAAAGAAATACAGAGAATTTAACCGATGGAAGAATATAGCATCCTCGTTTCTGGGAAGAATCGACATTGTTAAAATGTCTCTATAACCCAAAGCAATCTATAGAATTAATGAAATATCCATTAAAATACCAATGACATACCTTGAGGATCTTGAAAAAAGTGGTAAGATCTTTCATATGGAACAGAAAAAATTCCAAGGAGCCAACACAATTATATAGAATAAGAACAAATCTGGAGGCATCATCTTGCCAAACTTCAGGTTATATTACAAGTCTATAGTAATTAAAATAGCATGAGATTGGCATAAAAATAGACATAGATCTATGGAACAGAACAAAGAACCTAGAGATGAAACCAGTACCAGATCATCATCTGATCTTTGATAAAGCAAAAAAAACAAAAAACAAAAAAACATACATTGGGGAAAATAATTCCTGTTAAACAAATGGTGCTGGGACAACTTGTTAGCCACATGTAAAAAGCTAAAACTGAACCCATACCTCTCACCACTTACAAAAATTAACTCACGATAGATAACAAATTTAAACCTAAGACAAAACCGTAAAAACTTTAGAAGAAAGTGTGGGGAAAACTCTTAATGATATCAGTCTTGGGAAAGAATTTGTGAGGATCCCAAAGGCAATTACAGTGATAACAAAAATAAATAAATGGCACCTGATCAAGTTAAAAACTCTCTGCACAGCTAAGGAAACAATCAACAAAGCAAAGAGACAGCCTTCAGAATGGGAAGATACTTGCATCCATGAATCCAACAAAGGGATAATAACCAGAATCTATAAAAACTTAAACAAATAAACAAAAAGAAGAGCCAACAGCCCCATTAAAATCTGGGCAAAATACATCAACAGAATCTTTTCTTATGAGGACAGACAAATGGCTGACACACTCATGAAAAAATGCTCATCATCTCTAGATATTAGAGAAATGCAAATCAGAAGCACTTTGAGATATCATCTAACCTTAGTGAGAATGGTCTACATCAAAAGGTCCTCAAACAACAGATGTTGGCACAGGTGCAGAGAAAAGGGAACATACCTTGTTGTTGGGGCTGCAAATCAGTTTACCTTTTATGGGAAAATGTATGGAGAGTCCTTAAGAACTAGAAGTATACCCACTATTTGATCCTATAAATCCCATTGCTAGGTATCTACCTCCCTCTAAAAAAAGTCATTTCACCATCAGGATATATGTACTCAAATATTTAAAGCAGCTTAATTTACAATGGAAAAGATGTGGAAACAGCCCTAGTGCCCTTCAACACATGAATGAATGAATAAACTGTGATTTATATACATACATATACACACATATAAAATAAGTATATGTTATACATATAATACATAAATACACACACACATACCATGGAATATGATTATATGATTCAGCTATTAAAAAGATGGAGATATTATATACTTTATTACAAAGATGGATTTGTAATGTATTTGGAGAACATTCTCCAAAGTATCACAAGACTGGAAAACAAGCATCACATGTACTCAATGCTAATTTGAAACTTGTAGATTAACAACAATGTGCTCACATGAGACAAAAACTCAATTAAATTCAAGAAGGGAAGAGATGGGGAGATGGGTCATCAGGGTCTTACCCAGCAAAAACAATGTATGGCACGCTTTCTGGGTGAAGGACACAACTACAACTTGGATTTTACCTTACAAATTCAAACAATGTACCTAGTTGTGTAGAGCCTCTTATTAATTTGAACTTTAAAAAACAAAATAATTTTTTAAAAAGAAATAAAAGAGGCATAACCTTGGTAAGATGATTTTGGATTATTTTATGGGACAGGGTGGGTGTGTGTGGTTAAATCCTTGACTGCAGATTTTAAACTTAATTCAGTGGGCAATGAGGTGCCACCAAAGGTTTAATTAGAGGAAAGTGACTAGATCCTGGTTGTACTTTAAGAAATGTATTCTGGCTGTGGTGTTTACTCATTGACATAATTATATGACTACCACTTGTTTTAATAATAAAGAAGCATACATTAAATGCTGTGAGAGATAAAAACTGCTCTTATGAAAATGCATTTAGAGAGCCATCATAAAGTGTATGCTAATGGGAGGAATCAAGAGAAGGAAGAAATCCCTTCTGACTATTGGAAAGATCTGAAGTAGGATGCTGAAACAAAAGTCCATGCAAAAGGGAGTAAAATATTTAACAACTAAAATAACTACATTCAGAGCGCAGACAGAAAAGATGCTAGAAAAGTAAATCCAAGCAACCTGGCCACCATTTTGATTAATGGGTAATGGAAAGAAGAATCAAAATCACTTAATATTTTCAAACTTTAGAAACCAGGATTCATCCATTCTTAATTGCATTTATTAATTTGGCACATATTTACTTAGTGATGACCACATGATAACATTATTTTAGTTGGTAGGAGTGAAAATTCTAGTCTTCATGGAACTTACTTTCTAATAAAGGAATAATGACATATATAGAAAAACAGTATTGAATGATTAATACTAGGAACCAGGAGAAGGGATTGTTTGTAAAGAGGATGTTATCTGTTTTACAAAATTATGAGTTAGATGAACTGATTAGGGATGAGATTAGACAAAGAGGAGGGCCAGGCCAGAGAGATAGATTGTAATAACAATCTATTACACTGGACAAATAGTCCAGTGTAAATAGTTTAAACCATGAGGAAGTGCAGAAAAGCAAAAAATAAGCGTTAGGATAGAATTTTAGGAAACAACATCAGGAAATTGGATGGCCAATAAGAGAAAAATAATGAGACAAAACAAGAGGGATTAGAATTTATAAGCAACAGTAAACACTATAAATATCAAAGAAGAAAAAAAAATTCATTTTTTAAAAAGCAAGGAGCTTACATTGGTAAATTTAGTAAAGAATGTGAGAATACATACTGACAAATATGCAGGTATACACAGCAGTGGGGCAGAAGCCAGGCTGTAAGACCATCTCAGATGTGAAAGGAAGGAAAGATACCAGAGAAGAGCTTGGGAGAGAGCTATATTATGGGAAAGAGAGCTGTATTTTAAGACTGAGAGTCAAATATGGCTACAAGCAGAAGAGAGGGAATATAAAAAGCAAAATTGAGGGCAGCGCCTGTGGCTCAGTGAGCAGGGCGCCGGCCCCATATACCGAGGGTGGCGGGTTCAAGCCCAGCCCTGGCCAAACTGCAACAACAACAACAAAAAAATAGCCGGGCGTTGTGGCAGGTGCCTGTAGTCCCAGCTACTCGGGAGGCTGAGGCAGGAGAATCGCCTAAGCCCAGGAGTTGGAGGTTGCTGTGAGCTGTGTGATGCCACGGCACTCTACTGAGGGTAATAAAGTGAAACTCTGTCTCTACAAAAAAAAAAAAAAAAAGCAAAATTGAAGGATAAAAGAAACAGGAATCGTTGACTTTCTTTTTCCACGTTTAGATTTCCTTTCTTTTTTTCTCTTGACTGATTTATCTGGCTGAGACTATTATGATGAATATTATGGTAAGAATGTGCGCCTTTGTCTTCTTCCACTTCTCAGGGGAAATGCTTTCAACTTTTCTCCATTCAGTATGTTGGCTAGGAGATTGTCACATATGGCTTCTATGATTTTGAGATATGTTCCTTCTGTGCAGTTTGTTGAGGGTTTTATTATCCAAAGGTGCTGGATTATGTCTAATTTGATAGGATTTCATACCTAGAAAACACTCAAAACTTCCCTAAAAGGTTGTTAGAATTGATAGAATTAATCAAAGTCTCAGGTTACAAAATCGATGCACACAAATCAGCATTTCTATATACAAACAACAGTCAAGCTGAGAGTCAAGTCAATGACTCAACACCATTTACAATGGATACAAAGAAAAAAATACTTAGGAAAATGCTTAACAGAGCTGAAATATCTCTGCAAGTACTACAAAACACTGATGAAAGAAATTATAGATGATGCAAACAAATGGAAAAACACCCATGTTCCCGGATTGGTAGAATCAACATCATTAAAATGACAGCATTCCCAGAGTGATTTACAGATTCACGGTAATCCCATCAAAATATCAATGTCTGATTTCATACATCAAGGAAAAATAATCTTAAGCTTCATGTGGAACCCAAAAAGAGCCTGAATAGCCAAAGAAATCTTAAGCAAAAAGAATAAATCTGGAGGCATCACATTACCTGACTTCAAATTATACTACAAGGCTATTGTAACCAAAACAGCATGATACTGATATAAAGGTAGAGACAAAGAACAATGAAACAAAATAGAAGATCCAGAAATAGAGCCACATATCTATAACCAACTGATCTTCAATGAAGCCGTCAGTGACATATGCTGGGGAAAGAAGTCAGCAAATAGTGCTGGGAAAATTGGATAGTCACACACAGAAAAATGAAACAGGACACCCATCTCTCACTACATATAAAAATTAACTCAAGATGGATTAAAGACTTAAATGACAGGCATGAAATTATAGAAATTATAGAAGAAAATTTAGGAAAAGCTTTTCTAAACATAGGCCTAGGCAAAAATTTATAAGTAAGACCTCAAAGACAAATGCAGCAACAACAAAATAAATAAATGAGATTTAATTAAATTAAAAAGTATCTGCACAGCAAAGGAAATATCAACAGAGTGAGCAATCAACATAATGAGAGAAATATTCACAAACTATACATCTGACAAGGGAATGATATCCAGAACCTACAAAGAACTTAAACAAATCATCAAGAAAAAATAAACCACCCCATCAAAAAGTGGGCAAAGGACATGAACAGAAATTTTTCAAAAGAATATAGATACATGGCCAAAACCATTTCAACAAGCACTTTGAAAAAACATTCAACATCACTAATTATTAGAAAAATGCATATTAAAATCATAAGGAGATACACTTTACCCCTGTCAGAATGGCTGTAATTAAAAAGTCAAAAACAACACAGATGCACACATGGAGGCAGAGAAAAAGAAATGCTTCCATATGGTTCCTGGGACTGCAAACCAGTACCACTCCTAGGGAAAAGAGTATGAAGGTTCCTCAAAGAGCTCACAGTAGACCTACCTTTCAATTCAGCAATCCTGCTACTGGGTATCTACCCAAAGAAAAGAAATGTTTTTATCAAAACAACACCTGCACTTGAATGTTTATCATGGCACAAGTCAAAAATGCAAAGATATAGAATCAACCTAAGTGCCTGCCAACCCATGAATAGAGAAGAAAATGTACTATGTATACACACCATGGAATACTACTGAGCCATAAAAAAGAATGAAATAATGTCTTTCAAAGCAACTTGGATGAAACTAGGGACCATTATCCTAAGTGAGAGTCTCTCGAGAACAGAAAAGCAGATAGCTCATGTTCTGACTAGTAAGTGGGAATCAAACAATGGGCACACATAGGCACAAACAGATATAAAGGACATTGGAAACCAAGAAAGGGGGAAGGTTGGAGGGAGATGAAGGATTAAAATCTTACCTCTTGGATACAGTGAACAGTGTCTAGGTAACAGGCACACCTGAAAGCCCTGACTTTTTATTACACAGCATATCCTTGCAGCAAAAATATTTGTACATCCTTAATATTTTGAAATTTTAAAAAAGGAGGGAAAAGCAAAGCAAGGAAGTTAATCAATCTGGGAGGAACGTGAGAGGGCTGGATAGAGAGCACACAGAATCTTAGGAAGGGACATGGTAACCTTTTCCTGACATACATGTTAGGTATCCATTCTGTGCTCTGAATGATTGTGCGTCCATAAAATTCATATGTTAAAATCCTAACCCCCAGTAATGGGATTGCAGGATCGAATGGGAGGTCTAGGTTGAGTGCTTTGAGGTTTCTCCATACTTCCTTCCAGAAAGATTGTACTAGTTTGCAGTCCCACCAGCAATGTAAAAGTGTTCCCTTCTCTCCACATCCACGCCAGCATCTGCAGTTTTGAGATTTTGTGATATGGGCCATTCTCACTGGGGTTAGATGATATCTCAGGGTTGTTTTGATTTGCATTTCTCTAATATATACAGATGATGAACATTTTTTCATGTGTTTGTTAGCCATTTGGTCTGTCGTCTTTAGAGAAAGTTCTATTCATGTCTCGTGCCCATTGATATATGGGATTGTTGGCTTTTTTCATGTGGATTAATTTGAGTTCTCTATAGATCCTAGTTATCAAGCTTTTGTCTGATTGAAAATATGCAAATATCCTTTCCCATTGTGCAGGTTGTCTCTTTGCTTTGCTTATTGTCTCCTTAGCTGTACAGAAGCTTTTCAGTTTAATGAAGTCCCATTTGTTTATTTTTGTTGTTGTTGCAATTGCCATGGCAGTCTTCTTCACGAAGTCTTTCCCCAGGCCAATATCTTCCAGTGTTTTTCCTATGCTTTCTTGGAGGATTTTTATTGTTTCATGCCTTAAATTTAAGTCCTTTATCCATCTTGAATCAATTTTTGTGAGTGGGGAAAGGTGTGGGTCCAGTTTCAGTCTTTTACATGTAGACATCCAGTTCTCCCAACACCATTTATTGAATAGGGAGTTTTTCCCCCAAGGTAAGTTCTTGTTTGGTTTATCGAAGATTAGGTGGCATCTACCCAGAAGGAAAGAAATCCTTTTATCACAAGGACACTTGTACTAGACTGTTTATTGCAGCTCAATTTACAATCGCCAAAATGTGGAAACAGCCTAAATGCCCACCAACCCAGGAATGGATTAACAAGCTGTGGTATATGTATACCATGGAATACTATTCAGCCATTAAAAAAAATGGAGACTTTACATCCTTCGTATTAACCTGGATGGAAGTGGAAGACATTATTCTTAGTAAAGCATCACAAGAATGGAGAAGCATGAATCCTATGTACTCAATCTTGATATGAGGACAATTAATGACAATTAAGGTAATGGGGGGGAAGCAGAAAGAGGGAAGGAGGGAGGTGGGTGGGGCCTTGGTGTGTGTCACACTTTATGGGGGCAAGACATGATTGCAAGAGGGACTTTACCTAACAATTGTAATCAGTGTAACTGGCTTATTGTACCCTCAATGAATCCCCAACAATAAAAAAAAAAAAAGAAGAAAAAAAAAATAAATAAAAATGCTTATTGTAGATTAATTCATCAATGAATTCCCTCTAGACAAGTCCCATCAACTCTTTAAAATATATCTGAAATACACCACTTTTATCACCTTGCACCTTCACTGCTACTACTCTGGCCTAAGCCCCAGCAGCATCATCCATCTGTTGGATTTTGCAATGGTCTCCTAATTTTGTTTCCACTATTCCTCCTCTCTCACCCCTCCCCCTGCATATCTATTACACACATCACGTAATGTGATCTCTTAAAAGATGAAAACTGGGTCATACTACTTATGTTCAAAACCCTCCAATAGGTTCTCATCACTCATAGAGTAAAAGCCAAAGTCTTCAGAATGGCCTGTCAATTAAGTTCCTACAGAGCCTGATCTTATCTCCTACCACTCTTCTTATTATACTTCAGCAACATTGTCATTTCCTGTTGTTTCTTAAAAATGACAAACACATTCTATCTATCTCAGGGCCTTTGTATTTGTTATACTTCTGTCTAAAATACTAGCTGACTTGCTCCCTCACTCCTTACAGGTCTTTGTTCAAAAGTCACCTTATGAAAAAAGGTAATCACCTTTATATAACCACATTAATATAAAATAGCAGCTCTTCTATGTCACTCCCTATCCCCTACTCTTTTTCTTTGTTGTTCTTACCACTACCTGTTACAGTATTATACATTTATTTGTTAATTGCCTATTTCTCTCCAATTAAAATGTAAACTCCTTGATGGCAAAAAAAAAAAAAAATCCTAACCCCCAAAGTGATGATTGATACTGAGCTTTGTTACCTTTTGGGGAGTGATTAGGTCATAAATGGTAAATCTCTCATAAATGACATTAGTGCCCATTCAAAAACCATCCAGAGAGCTAGTTTACCCTTCCACCGTGTGAGGACACCGTGAAAAGGCACCAATTATGACCCAGAAAATGGGTCCTTTCCAGATAGTAAATCTGCCTTGATATTGGACTTGCCAGCCTAGAGAACTGTGAGAAATAAGTTTCTATTGCTTACCAGCCACCTAGTCTATAGTATTTTGTTATAGTAGCTAGAATGGATCATTACAATGCAGAAAGTTGAATATAAAATTCAGAAGCAATGAGAAAGAAACCTGTTAAATGGTCCCAATAATCTTGATAAATTAGAGGAAAAATTATGCACTGGTTTGAAGGCTTTTGGCTAGGTTTAGAAACACAGAGTGAAGATAGTTGGAAATAGCTGCAATAAAACAATGCAATTATAATTCAACAAGAGAAGAATAGAATGATTACTCATCAGCCTAGAAAGTTCAGTTGAAATTAGAAGCATTTATCTGGAATAAACATTATGTTCTGATTCCCTCTAGTAAGCACTGGCTGCCCACTGACAGAGAAAAAGGTCTGGGTGATTGTAATTCTCTTTTTTTATATTCGACCGATCTTGCTACTGGCAGGGATCATGGCGATCCTTCTGGTGTCAGATGAGATACAAAGGGTTTTTCTCTTCATGTTCTCCATGGTTTGTTTTACCTCTTTGATGAAAAGAAGCTGAATGCCAGAGTGAAGAGAGCAAAGTCACCAAAACATAAGCCCCCCCATCTATCACTGACAATGTTTCAGATTTACTCAGACCAGTTGTCGTGCAGATGAGGGGGGATAGAATTGCCAGAAACATGAGGAGAAAAGTTCTCAGAAAGTTAAACCAAGTGGGAGTAATTAATTTTCCCAACCATAGAGTAAATGTCTCTCCAACAGCAATAGGGAGGTTGACCCGACCTTTGGAAACCATATTGTGTGGCAGGAGCCCCAAGTACTTTCTGTCACTTTTCTAATGCCTCCTGGGGGAGCCTGAAAGACCCGATGCCAATTACTGCTACTGAACCATCATGGAAATGTCCAGTTTTGGCCTTCTGTGGATGTATATAATATCAAGGCACTAAGCTTTAATATGCAAGATTGAATCTTTGGTTCAATCTCAGAATCCAACTGGCAATATGGTGAATACAGTCTCTGACTGTCAGGAGTGAATAACTCAGAAATATATAGTTCACTTAATAATTTAGTCAGTAAAACAGCCCAATAAAATAGGTGGGTTTCTTTTTAACTTTAAAGGAGATCATTTTGCCTATACAGGATTAAAGAGAGGCATATGTTCGTGTAATCCAACTACTTCAAATTAACAGAAATCTCTCATCAGAGAATTTTAAAACTACTATAGCTTCTCTTTCACAACTAATTTTGCTAATGGTCAAGTCCCTAAGTGAGGCAGTATCATTTCAGCTCAGCTCTATTCTTTCCCAAGCAAAGAGTGTGTTGAAAGGATGCTGTAATAAAGCCGAGATAGGGCTCCTTTGTGCCTTTTGATGGAGTGAGACAGAATGGCATCAGATCGGGGATAACTTAAAGCACTATCGCTGCTACATGAGGAGATAAAACAGAAAGCAATCAGTGTCTCTAAGTTGTTTTGAAGCAGAAGCCTGTGCTGGAGCAAGAAATATTTGTAACTGGAACTGACTGTAGTCTGGACTAAGAACTGCCGTTGGCTGTGAGCAGAGAATTCTGTGCCTGAGGTCTGTGTTATTGCTTCTGTTATTCAATATCTTGCTTCTAAGGCAATGCTGTTGGACTTGGGCACATTTATAAATGAATAGCATAGCATTTTATAAATCCTGAGAGCCAAGGAAGACAAAGGGAAGGAAGGACAGCAGTAAGAAACCCTTTCAGTCACTTCCTCAGAAGGCAGCGGTCTCATGTGTAACTGTGACTTGTTACGTGTCTGGCTCCTTCTAATATATGATGTCATCATAACTGCAACTTAAGTGTGTTGAGCTCACTTTTTTTTTTTTTTTTAGAGACAGAGTCTCACTTTATGGCCCTCGGTAGAGTGCCGTGGCCTCACACAGCTCACAGCAACCTCCAACTCCTGGGCTTAAGCGATTCTCTTGCCTCAGCCTCTCGAGTAGCTGGGACTACAGGTGCCCGCCACAACGCCCGGCTATTTTTTGGTTGCAGTTTGGCCGGGGCTGGGTTTGAACCCGCCACCCTCGGTATATGGGGCCGGTGCCTTACCGACTGAGCCACAGGCACCGCCCGAGCTCATTTTTTAAATAATGAGACTAAGGTTAATATTTAAAGGCTTTGCTCAGTCACAGAGCTGAAAGGAGCAAACCCATTTGTGACACACAGCAGTATCTTCCTTGCTTAGTTGCTCACAAAGCACAGACTCAGGACCAGTAAGTAACCTTGCTTCACCGGGAGAGTCAGTGGAAACTGTGAGGGGACCTCTCGGCGTTCTGTGATTTAATAGGCCCTACAGGCAATTCTGATAAATACTAAAGTTTGAGATCCATTGAACTAGTAAAAAGTCCAGGCTCCCTACCAGTTTACCATAATCTCCCCAACATATGTAAATATTAAGAATTGGAATATTAAACTGGTACACGTTGAGGACAGTTCGTTCATATTGTGTGTCCATAATTCCTTCATCCACTTAGCCATTTCCGTCTGCATAGATGCATTCATTGAACAAGGATTATGCATAGTGCTCAACACTGGTAACAGATAAAGACAAACATTTAGGCAACCTACCTAATATTACAAAAATAGGGTAGGAACACATGAAGCAATTATATAACAACACGAGGCAATAGCCATTAGCTGCCAGAATGAAGAATTTAGAGAATCCCATGAGGTTTCGAATGAGGAAGAGATGATGAAATTATCACAGAAGGACGTCATGGAGAACCCAGGACTCTGGCATGATCTCAAAGAATGAGAATATAAAAAGCTGGCTGTGGAGTGGTGGGGGGACTACTCAAGGTGAGCCGAAGCTTGCAAAAGTCTTTGTGATAGTTTTCAGACCATCATCTTGTTTTCTTAGGTAAGGAATGGTGTAAATGTTCACAGGAGGTAGCTCTAGTATGAAGAGTCTTGGAATATGCCTAGTGGCCTGGGTTCTATTCACTCACAGCCAAGTGACATCTATAAAATAGGCGTTTCCTTACAACATTTGTTGACAAAAATTCGAAAGAGATATGCGTTCAAGAGATTGTGACTCTCTCAGAAATGAAATCAGTAGGTGCTATATCCCAGACTTTTTTTTGTCATGGAATCTCTATTTGAGAATGTTTTCATATCCCCTGGCTACAGTTGCAGAGAGAACAGGCAGAAAAAATGATGATCTGTATGATAAAGTCTGGGCAGAAGTGGTTTTCATTAAACACTAATTTAATTGGATTTTTCTGCAGACCAATTATAGCTCAATGTGAATAATGGAAATGGCACAATAATCTGAACACAAGGCAAATCATTCTACATTTTCATAACTGTAGCTCACCATTCATTTTCTATACTTCTCAAAGCTTTCGAGAACTTAAAATTTGCCCCACAGGCAGCTATTTCTAAAAGCATTAAGCCTCTTTATTTTCTACAGCCTGAAAGCTGTAGTGAAATTGCCAAAAACATTTCTTATAATTGATGCAGTCAATTGATAAATTTAACCTACTGAGGTTTTATAGGTAATGAGCAAATATTTACGTGTAAAATTACATACATACATACATAATTATATACCCTCATATATACAATGTGTTTTGCAGAGAGAGTTACATCTAAATGAGAATTATAGTTGGTGCATATAAATAGGAGAGGAATTGCATATTTTATATGAAGTTAACAAATACTTTTCATTCCAACTCTTCATGCCAGACACTGGGCAGGCAAGTTTGAAAAATGTGGCATATATTTTCCTACAAGATATTCATGATCTAGTGGAGGGTAGCAACGCCGTGTGTACTGTAAGTGCTAAAAGAGGGACAAGCATCCCATGGAAACCAAAGGAGGGAGTAGTTAATTCTGATGGGGAGGAGAAACAATGGAAAGTTCCATGAAGAAGGTGATACTTGATTCAAGCCTGGAATGACGATTTTAACATATTCAGGGAAAATGGGGAGGATTCCAGGAAAATCATTTGGAGAAAATACTAAGCGATCAAAGTGCAAGCACCGTTCAGTAGGATGTAAATAATCCTGTGCAGTGAGAGAATAAAACAGGAGAAGGAGCTGCAGGAGCCTTGGGCTGGGCATTCAAAACGAGCTTGTGAATATTGTTAGTGACAAGGTAAGGAATTGAGACTTCATTCTGAAGACCACAGGATGGTGTCAGAAAGATGTATGACAAGAAAAACCTTTATTTTAGAAAGATGTTTTTGCCTTGTCAGCAGAAAATACATCCCAGACGAATCAAATATTTAGACATAAGGGATATTTAAAGGTATATTTTAATGGAGTGCTTATAAGACGGTGGGCCATCACAATTTTCAACATCAAGCCTTTCATAGATATTGTTCCTTTAATAGTCTCACAATAAGAAGAGGTGGAGCTCATCTTCCTATTTTAGACACAAAGTGATGTGTTTAAATTTCCCCACCTTAAAATCCCACAGTAGAATTCAAACCCCAATTGGTAAAGTCCATGCTTTGAGCAACTATTCCATGCTAATACTCATAAAACAATCATAAAATAAGTAAAAAAAATATAAGAATATATGGATGAAGGATTTTTCTTTTTTACATCCTTAAAGATAAGGAAAGACTTTCTAATCAAAGAAAATGCTTAAGACAAAAATGATAGATTTGATCGCACAAACATACACAGAATAATTATGAACACAATAGAAACACAACATAACAGGGAAACACTGACAACCTATATGAGAGAGGTTTAGTTAATATTACATACAAAGTTTCTAAAAATAAATAAGAAAAATGTGAACTCTCCCAATAGAAAAATGGGCAAAGGTAAAAAAAACAAAAAACAAAAAACGGTTAATAAAGGGAAAGATACTATGGGGAATATTTATGGGTAAGGTGAGTGTGAGGAAACAAACATACTTTTGCTAAATTGGTTGGGGCTTAACTTTGCACCATCCTTCTAGAGGATATAACAGCAGGGATTGTAATGTAAAATGTGAATTCTTTGACCCAATAATTTTATTTCAGAATATTTTCCTTTAAAAGATAGTAAGATGTAGTTGGATAAATGGAAGAAAAATAATGAAATTGGTTGGCAGCAGAGTAGCTTTATAAGACTAAATTGAAGTCTTACGGATATAAGATATCAATCTCATTTAAATTATTTTCTTTTCTTCCCAATGTATTAGGCAGACTCTGTGGTCCTTGCTGTGCCCCTAAAATATAGCAAGTCCACAGGGAGAGATTATGGGTATTACAGAGGGCAATGGGTTAATGAGGGGCCTTTGTAAAATTTGGCTTGGAAACATGGAATTCAAAGTCATCGCTCCCTTTTCATAGTGGTATATTCTGAACACTGGAATACTAAAAAGTTGAAGACTACTTGTGATTGTAAGACTGCACGCATTTTTAAAATACCATCCTCGCCTACATTCAAGCTTATTAACCCAAGGTCAGAACTTCGAAATTCAGATTTTTTTGGATGCATTTGTTTGAGTTTCACAACTCAAGGTTACAGGAATTAAATCCTACAGAATGAACTTGTTTATTCAATAGGAAAATACCAGACACTTGCCACCTGGTTTCCAATAACCAACCTGCTCCATGGTGTTGAGACTCAGAAAACAATATCCCAAAGTGAAGGCCTCAGAAAGAGTTTTTTTCAAACTTGCTCCTGCCCTCCTGACTCTCACTCTTCCTCTTCCCCTAGGCGAGCCACAGAAACCAAAATTATTCTTTCCTAAGGCGAGTCATAGAAACCAGAATTCCCTTTCCAGAAAGCCAGCCATAAAACCTACACGTATTGCCCTAAGCTTCCCCTTCCTTTCCGTGTAAGAGCTGCCCATAAACAAATCTACTGACCTACCTTGTTTGGAAGTAGGTGCTAAGACCTCGCTCCCCACCCCACCTCCAGCAAGGGTCCTGCCCTGCTGGAGAGGAAGGAATGCCACTCTGAGAAGCCGAGACCTTGCTGGTTTACCCAAGGAAAATCAGTTTTGGTTTCCCAAATCCAAACAGCCAGACCTTGCTGGGTTTCCCTGCTCAGTATACTACTATTAGATCACTTCCTCCCAGTTCAATCATATTTCTGCACAGCTGACTCCTCTTCATCTAATCTAAGCATGAAAATGGATGGTTTTCCCTGTATCTTTGGTCCTTTCTTCTGGAAGCTCCTGTGTAAAACTGTGATTAAATAAATTTGTTGTACTTTCTTCCTGTTAACCTGTCATTTGTTATAGGAGGGTTTGCCATGACCCCTATGATGGGTGGAGAAAAGTTTCATTCATTTCTTCTTCCAAATATCACCTACATATTTTTGCCAAATTTCTAAATCTTTATCCCCTTTCACAAAGACACTAATAAGTAAGTATTTGAACTTGAAAGGGACTAACATCTTTGGCCCCTGTGGTGAAGGAGGTTATGCACCAAAGGCATTTAAACAATTGCAAAAGTTTCATGCTCTTAAAATGTCATCCAGTTGTTAAAAAAATAAATACCAAGAGAATTTATCTGTAATTTAACATCTTCCTACTGTACCTCTTAACCCAACTTTCCCACTCATTTTCATTTCTGCTGGTCAATGTCTTTGGTTCCTCCTTATCTTTTCTATTGAACCAGGAGAAGCTACTAATCATTGCTTTTCTCCAAGAAATACAAATGCTGCACAGTAGTTGCATTTCCTCTGTGAGAAGAATAGGAAGCAAGGAGTCTGCAATAAATACTTCTAATTAAAGCTTTATTCTGACACATAGGAAGCGGCCCTTTCCTGACTGTGTACCCAGAGCCATTTTTATGCATGGAAGGTGGTAACTCATTTAGAATCTGATTGGGAATCTGATACAGATGTACCCTTCCCACCTGAATCTGAGATTCTATGTTCAATTTGCACATTTAGATCCAGCTACTAAGGGACTATGCTTGGAAGACAAAAATTAAAATGATAAAATACTAGTAAGGCTATGTATAGTATACACACACACACACACACACACAGACACACATTTCTAAATTGCAACTTTTATTTTTTTTTTTAATTTTTATTTTTTTAGACAGTGTCACTATGTTGCCCTCAGGAGAGTATTGTGGCATCATAGCCCACTGCAACTTCAGACTCTTGGGCTCAATCTCTTGCCTCAGCCTCAAGTAGCCGGGGCTACAGGGGCCCACCACAATGCCTGCCTACTCTCTGACCCGGGTTTTTGCTCTACCTCAGGCTGGCCTCAAACTCCTGAGCTCAGGCAATCCACCCACCTGAGCCTTTCAGAGTGCGAGGATTACAGGCATGAGCCACTGTGCCTTGCCTAGATTGGAACTTTTAAATAAAAGAGTCATATTAGTCAGGAATTACTGAATATACAGCAAAAATGATTTAACTAGTTTTCATCACCAAGTACTAACAGCACATCTAGCCCCACTCAGAATCTTAGCAGCTAATCCTGCGTGGTGCCAGGTGACACTGAGCACCACCCTGGCCAGTGGCCGTGTAGCCTGTCCTGCTTCTTCCTTTGTCCAACTCCTCTCAGCCAGGATCGTTGCCACCTGCATCTGCCCTTGCCACCTGCACTGGCTCCTCCATCCAGTTTTTATCCCCTTCTACTGTGATCAGCTTGTCTTCGAAAGCTTTTAGCTTCTGTTTGAGCTTTTATTTTGAAGAGGAAATAGTTTCTTTATTTTCACAGAGAATGTGCAGTCAAAAAAATTTCATCTATTTAACAGAGGAATTCCTTGTTTTCTTCTATTTCCTGTCTCTCTCGTGGTTGTTTATTTTCTTTTCTTCTTGCTGTATTTTTTTCGGGATACATATATGTATAGGTCCCACCACCAAAGTGTTCTAACTATTCCGAATATGATGGATAGGGCTTTATTCCAAGATCATCTTTTGACTGGAAAAGGGATGAAGAGCTGGTCTAGTAGAAAGTTTGGAAACAGATCTCTTGTCTCTGAACATTTTCTTAACCCTACTTTGCAATTTGGAGCAAGGATTTCCAAGAAGCAAATCCTTGTTCCAAATTGCAAAGTAGGGTTAGGAAAGTGGATACCTGCTTATAGTAAAACCCAGCCGGCTTCTCGTCCTCCGTGGAGAGAGATGTAGTGGTTACTTGGTTTCCGCAGCTTTGGAGATTGTTCACATACCCCATCCCTCCTTTATCCTGCCCATCTTATCATCTGCTTCTTACAAAATGCTTGTTTGAATGAAGGAGTGAAAAATGATTTCTTAAGGATGTAGTTTGATGCATTCCTTACAGACACAGTTCTCTCTGCTGAATTTCTGTCAACATTTCAACATTCATCCGGTTAGTTTCTAACCTCAGAAGGTCCCATAACTTCCCAAAACTTGGAGAGTTTTGCATTCTATGTACTACCAATTTAAACAGAACTAAAAAGAACATGAAGGTAAGATAAAGTAAAGGTATGTGTTATTTGCCAAGATTTCTGTTATTTTGATCATTTTTGTAATTTCAATGTTGAATCCTGTTAATGAGGATTTTCTCTGGCTTCTGTTCATATGGCCCACCAAAGAGCACATTGAGTAACCTACATGAAAAAAACCTCAGACTTTTTAAGTTATATTAACAGTTGCTATCATTTATAGAGAGCTTACTACATGCCAGGCACCAAGCAAATGCTTTGCATAGATTTTTTTTTTTTTTTTTTACTCTTACAGCAACCGAATGCGTGGGTATAACATGAAAGATTGAAAAAAGCTTCTAAGCTGGTAGGTAGTATAGAAAATTATTCCAGCCCAAGAAACATGATTGCAGTGAGTACGTCCTGAACCCTTACAATATGAGACTGTAAAATGTTAAAGACATTTTTCTTCTCAGTGTTAAGTAGCATAGTTTTAACAATACCTTGCACAAACCTACATTTGTTTTCCATTTAGAATCCTTTGCTCACATTCCTTTATTAAATCATGCATACAATATTATCCTAGACACAGACATCCTTCTAGTCATCACCTCAACAGTCACTCAGGAGTAACTGTAACCTTTAGATAATCTTTTCTTAAGGATCATTTTTTTACATTAAGGAAAATACAGGAAGATAATACAAGCAAATCCTTCTTCTTATGTCCAACAATTTCATCTGATTTCTGAGTATGGCCGGGGTAGTGCACACGTGGGTGCAACTGGACTTGGGAACCCTGCTTTTGTCCAATACCAGTGGTGTTCTATGTTCTACATACAGAAAGCAGTGTGTCCGGTTCTGTGACAGGAGACACTAACGCGATTCACCCTCTTGGGTTCATCTGCATTCGAGGAAGACGGGCACATAGACAAGACACAAACTTGCAAACTTGACCTGGTACAGCCTGGAGCTGTAACTTTCCTGTGCACCTCATGCTATGAACGCTCCATAATAAAGGGAAGGATTTGTGCCACCTGCCAGAGGGACTAGGGAATGTTTTAGAGGAGGTGACTTTGGAGCTGAAAATGAAGGATGGGTAAGAGTGTTTTTCAAAAGAAAATTCTCATGAAGGAGGTGGAGCAAGATGGCGGCAAAGTAACAGCTTCCTTGCATCTGGGCACAGTGAGTCTGGGGAGATAGGACTCCAGGCATCTCTGGCTGGTGGGATCTATCATCACCCCTGTGAGCTTACAGGGAGTCAGCGAGAGACTTCTGGACCCCAAGAGGAGAACTAAAACAGTGGAAAAATGGCAAGTGGTCGCGTGTGTTCAATCCGTCTAAACCTGCCTGCAACTGTAAGTTCATTAGCAGCGAGACTGCAAACCAGAAAGGCCTTACCTGTGAACTGTTTTGGTGTCTTTGGACTTGGCACTCAGTTGAACTGCCTTGGGGAGAGCCTGAGCGGGAGTGTGGAGAACTTTGGCTGTTGTCTAGGGCCCCAGTCTGAGCTGCTGAGCCAGACGGAGCTAATAGTGTTTGGCTGTGGGTCACAGGGAGCCATTGTGAGTGATCTGCCCTGGCAAGCTCCACCCTCAGGGTCGCAGAGCTAGAATCTGGTGGGAGCTGGTAACCCAGCAACCAAGTAGCCTAAGGGTGGGGTCTGAGCCGCCTTGCAGCCCTAACCCTCAGGGGCAGAGTGAGACCAGTTTTGGCACACTGGGTAAGTGGATAGCCACTTCAGCAGTGATTCCAGCGACAAGCACTTTCCTGGGAAAAATTCTGCTCAGCAAGTTTACAAGTTCAAAGTGCCTTTTAAGTGGGCTGAAGAGAGATTTAGGGTGTCTGCCTGCTGTGGTTTGAGAAATCAGAAGCCTCCAGTCATATCAGAACTGTGATTAACATCTCATACCCCAGAAGACCACGTGTTCCCCAGACAATATTCAATAACATATACATACTGCTTTGTTTTTGGTTCTGTTTTTTTTTTTTGGTTTGGTTGTTTTTTTTTGTTTATTTTGATGTTGTTTTGTTTTTTAATTTCAACCTTTTCCATACAGATCCTTTTTCTTTCTTAATTTTTCTAGTTTAATTATAATTTCCCATTGCTGCCTTTTTCAATAACTAGAACTTCATTTTTGCTAGTGTTTCTACCGCTATTATTTGTTTTTTCACCCAATTTTATCCCGTAAAGTTCTGTTTGCTTGTTTTGGTTTGATTTATAGCATTTTTGTCTTTCCCCTCTACTTGGTGGAGGTGGGGTACTGTGTCTGATCAGGTTAGCAAAGAGCTGCTGACCTCAAGGGAACCACGCAACTGGGCACCCCCAGAAGGTGGGGTTTTTTAAGGTTGTGTCAAAGTACCCTACTGTACACCTATATTGCTCTGTCTCCCTCTTTCTGTGCATCTCTTGTTTTTGTCAATATTCCTTTTACCCACCCCCTCTCCTTTCTCTATTTTTCTTTTTTTTTTTTTCTTATCACTCGGTCCTCCTTTCTTTCATCCCTTTCTTCCTCTTCAACCTTCTCACCCTTCTGGTCCTGTAACCCTTAGTCCACAGGCACGAGAACTTAAAGAGCAAGAGGAAGTGAAAGGAAAATTAGGGCAAGGAAACAGATAAAAGAAATCACTCATAAGGAAGAATCAGCAGAAAACTCCAGGCAACATGAAGAACCAGTCCAGAACAACCCCTCCAAGGGACCATGAGGTAGCTACTGCAGAGGATTCCACCTATAAAGAAATGTTAGGAATGAAAGAAAGGGAATTTAGAATACACTTGTTGAAGACAATGAAAGAAATGATGGAAACAATGAATGAAACTGCTAATAAAGTGGAAAATTACCAAAAGGAAATCCAAAAACAGAATCAAATAAGAGATGAACAATATGAAGAATATAAAAAGGATATAGCAGAGCTGAAGGAACTGAAACAGTCAATTAGGGAAATTAAAGATGCGATGGAAAGTATCAGCAACAGTTTAGACCATGCAGAAGAAAGAATTTCAGAGGTAGAAGGCAAAGTTCTTGAGATAACTCAGTAAAAGAGGCAGAAAAGAATAGAGAGAAAGCAGAACGTTCACTGTCAGAATTATGGGACTTTATGAAGCGTTCCAACATACGAGTTATAGGAATTCCAGAAGGGGAAGAAGAATGTCCCAGAGGAATGGAAGCCATACTAGAGAATACTATAAAAGAAAATTTCCCAAATACCACCAAAGATACTGACACACTGCTTTCAGAGGGATATCAGACCCCAGGTCGCCTCAACTCTAACTGAGCTTCTCCAAGACACATTGTGATGAACCTGTCCAAAGTCAAGACAAAAGAAAAGATTCTGCAAGCTGCCAGGAGTAAGCGCCAGTTGACCTACAGGGGCAAATCCATCAGAGTGACCGCAGACTTCTCTAATGAAACTTTCCAAGCAAGAAGACCATGGTCATCTACCTTTAATCTACTTAAACAGAACAATTTCCAGCCCAGAATTCTGTACCCATCTAAGCTAAGCTTCAAAATTGATGGAGAAATCAAATCATTTATGGATATACAAACATTGAGGAAATTCGCCACAACAAGACCAGTGCTACAGGAAATACTTCAACCTGTTCTGCACACTGACCACCAGAATGGATCAGCAGCAAAGTAAGAACTCAGAAATTAAAGGATAGAACCTAACCTGCACACTGATGCAAAAGATAAAACTAAGCAATGGACTCTCAAAAAATAAGATGAATAGAATACTACCACATTTATCAATTATCTCAATAAATGTTAATGGCTTGAATTCCCCACTGAAGAGACATAGATTGGCTGACTGGAATAAAAAGAACAAGCCATCCATTTGCTGTCTGCAAGAAACACACCTGGCTTCAAAAGACAAATTAAAGCTCTGAGTCAAGGGCTGGAAGACAATTTTTCAGGCACATGGAATTAAGAAGAAAAGAGGAGTTGCAATCTTATTTTCAGATACATGTGGATTTAAAGCAACTAAAGTCAAAAAAGACAAAGATGGTCATTTTATATTGGTCAAGGGAAAAATACAACAAGAAGAGACTTCAATTCTAAATATCTATGCACCCAATTTAAATGCTCCCAGATTCTTGAAACAGACCTTACTCAGTCTGAGCAATATGATATCTGATAATACAATAATAACAGGGGACTTTAACACTCCTCTTACAGAGCTGGACAGATCCTCTAAACAGAAATTAAACAAGGATATAAGAGATTTAAGTGAGACCCTAGAACAACTGTGCTTGATAGATGCATATAGAACACTCCACCCCAAAGATAAAGAATATACATTCTTCTCATCACCACATGCAACATTCTCCAAAATTGATCATATCCTGGGACACAAAACAATTATCAACAGAATCAAAAGAATTGAAATTTTACCTTGTATCTTCTCAGACCATAAGGCATTAAAGGTAGAACTCAACTCTAACAAAAATGCTCGACCCCACCCAAAGGCATGGAAATTAAACAATCTTCTGTTGCATAACAGATGGGTGCAGGAAGAAATAAAACAGGAAATCATTAACTTCCTTGAGCATAACAACAATGAAGACACAAGCTACCAAAACCTGTGGGATACTGCAAAAGCAGTTTTAAGAGGAAAATTCATCGCTTTAGATGCCTACATTCGAAAAACAGAAAGAGAGCGCATCAACAATCTCACAAGAGATCTTATGGAATTGGAAAAAGAAGAACAATCTAAGCATAAACTCAGTAGAAGAAAAGAAATATCCAAAATCAAATCAGAATCAATGAAATTGAAAACAAAAGAATCATTCAGAAAATTAATGAAACAAGGAGTTGGCTTTTTGAAAAAATAAATAAAATAGATAAACCATTGGCCAGACTAACGAGGAATAGAAAAGTAAAATCTCTAGTAACCTCAATCAGAAATGATAAAGGGGAAATAACAACTGATCCCACAGAGATACAAGAGATCATCTCTGAATACTACCAGAAACTCTATGCCCAGAAATTTGACAATGTGAAGGAAATGGATCAATATTTGGAATCACACCCTCTCCCTAGACTCAGCCAGGAAGAAATAGAGCTCCTGAACAAACCAATTTCAAGCACTGAGATCAAAGAAACAATAAAAAATCTTCCAACCAAAAAATGCCCTCGTCCAGATGGCTTCACTCCAGAATTCTATCAAACCTTCAAGGAAGAGCTTATTCCTGTACTGCAGAAATTATTCCAAAAAATTGAGGAAGAAGGAATCTTCCCCAACACATTCTATGAAGCAAACATCACCCTGATACCAAAACCAGGAAAAGACCCAAACAAAAAGGAGAATTTCAGACCAATCTCACTCATGAATATAGATGAAAAAATTCTCAACAAAATCCTAGCCAATAGGTTACAGCTTATCATCAAAAAAGTCATTCATCATGATCAAGTAGGCTTCATCCCAGGGATGCAATGCTGGTTTAACATACGCAAGTCCATAAACGTTATCCACCATATTAACAGAGGCAAAAAGAAAGATCACATGATTCTCTTAATAGATGCAGAAAAAGCATTTGATAAAATCCAGCATCCTTTTCTAATTTGAACACTGAAGAGTAGAGGCATAGGTGGCACATTTCTAAAACTGATTGAAGCTATCTATGACAAACCCACAGCCAATATTTTACTGAATGGAGTAAAACTCAAAGCTTTTCCTCTTAGAACTGGAACCAGACAAGGTTGTCCTCTGTCACCTTTACTATTCAACATAGTGCTGGAAGTTCTAGCCAATACAATTAGGCAAGACAAGGAAATAAAGGGAATCCAAATGGGAGCAGAGGAGGTCAAACTCTCCCTCTTTGCTGATGACATGATCTTATACTTAGAGAACCCCAAAGACTCAACCACAAGACTCCTAGAAGTCATCAAAAAATACAGTAATGTTTCAGGATATAAAATCAATGTCCACAAGTCAGTAGCCTTTGTGTACACCAATAACAGTCAAGATGAGAAGCTAATTAAGGAGACAACTCCCTTCAGCATAGTTTCAAATAAATGAAATACCTAGGAATACACCTAACGAAGGAGGTGAAGGACCTGTATAAAGAAAACTATGAAATCCTCAGAAAGAAAATAGCAGAGGATATTAACAAATGGAAGAACATACCATGCTCATGGATGGGAAGAATCGACATTGTTAAAATGTCTATACTTCCCAAAGCAATCTACCTATTCCATGCCATTCCTATCAAAATACCAACATGGTATTTTCAAGATTTTGAAAAATGATTCTGCGTTTTGTATGGAACCAGAAAAAACCCTGTATAGCTAAGGCAGTTCTTAGTAATAAAAATAAAGCTGGGGGCATCAGCATACCAGATTTTAGTGTGTACTACAAAGCCATAGTGCTCAAGACAGCATGGTACTGGCACAAAAACAGAGACATAGACACTTGGAATCGAATTGAACACCAAGAAATGAAACTAACATCTTACAACCACCTAATCTTCGATAAACCAAACTAGAACATACCTTGGGGGAAAGACTCCCTATATTCAATAAATGGTGTTGGGAGAACTGGATGTCTACATGTAAAAGACTGAAACTGGACCCACACCTTTCACCACTCACAAAAATTGATTCAAGATGGATAAAGGACTTAAATTTAAAGCATGAAACAATAAAAATCCTCAAAGAAAGCATAGGAAAAACACTGGAAGATACTGGCCTGGGGAAAGACTTCGTGAAGAAGACTGCCATGGCAATTGCAACAACAACAAAAATAAACAAATGGGACTTCATTAAACTGAAAAGCTTCTGTACAGCTAAGGAGACAATAAGCAAAGCAAAGAGACAACCTGCACAATGGGAAAGGATATTTGCATATTTTCAATCAGACAAAAGCTTGATAACTAGGATCTATAGAGAACTCAAATTAATCCACATGAAAAAAGCCAATAATCCCATATATCAATGGGCAAGAGACATGAATAGAACTTTCTCTAAAAATGACAGACAAATGGCTAACAAACACATGAAAAAATGTTCATCATCTCTATATATTAGAGAAATGCAAATCAAAACAACCCTGAGATACGATCTAACCCCAGTGAGAATGGCCCACATCACAAAATCTCAAAACTGCAGATGCTGGCGTGGATGTGGAGAGAAGGGAACACTTTTACACTGCTGGTGGGACTGCAAACTAGTACAACCTTTCTGGAAGGAAGTATGGAGAAACCTCAAAGCACTCAACCTAGACCTCCCATTTGATCCTGCAATCCCATTACTGGGCATCTACCCAGAAGGAAAAAAATCCTTTTATCATAAGGACACTTGTACTAGACTGTTTATTGCAGCTCAATTTACAATCTCCAAAATGTGAAAACAGCCTAAATGCCCACCAACCCAGGAATGGATCAACAAGCTGTGGTATATGTATACCATGGAATACTATTCAGCCATTAAAAGAAATGGAAACTTGACATCCTTTGTATTAACCTGGATGGACGTGGAAGACATTATTCTTAGTAAAGAATCACAAGAATGGAGAAGCATGAATCCTATGTACTCAATTTTGATATGAGGACAATTAATGAGAATTAAGGTTATGGGGGGGGAGTAGAAAGAGGGACGGAGGGAGGGGTGTGGGGCCTTGGTGTGTGTCACACTTTATGGGGGCAAGACATGATTGCAAGAGGGACTTTACCTAACAATTGCAATCAGTGTAACCTGGCTTATTGTACCCTCAATGAATCCCCAACAATAAAAAAAAAAAAAAAGAAAATTCTCATGAAGCGAATTCAGCATCTTGTACGGCACAGAGGAAAAATATTCTAAATCTCCTTATAAAATGTCATGAAGCAAAGTCAAGTCACTTACCTGAAAATTTGCCTCTAACCCTTGCTATCTAGAGAAAAACTTTCAGGTAAAATATGATGGAATAATCAATTTATAAATTTTATAAAGAATCCAAATTTTTGTATCTGTTGTGAGCATTTCTGGATTTCTGAAATTTGATAAAACTTTGTTTATTTTAAGTAGAAGCTAATGTGTAATGGTTAAGAACAAATATTCTAGAGACCTAGATGGCTTCCTTAAATCCTGACTCTGCTACTCAATAGTAGGTAGGTGGGGTTATGTAAATTATTTAAATTAGCTCAGCACCTGTAGCTCAGTGACTAGGGTGCTGCCTGCATACACCAGGCTGGCGGGTTCAAACCCAGCCAGGGCCTGCTAAACAACAATGACATCTACAACAAAAAAATAGACTGGCATTGTGGCAGGTGCCTGTAGTCTCAGCTACTTGGGAGGCTGAGGCAAGAGAATCGCTTAAGCCCAAAAGTGAGAGGCTGCTGTGAGCTGTGACGCCACAGCACTCTACTGAGGGTGACATAGTGAGACTCTGTCTCAAAAAAAAATTATTTAACTTCTCTGACTCTAAGATTTTTTTATATAGAAAATGAGGAAAAGTAATATTTACCTTAGTGCACTGATTAGCATAGTATTTGACATGTCATTCTCAAAAAAGGATATATTTGTACATATGTATATGTGTATGTGAGTATATATATATATTTGTGTGTGTATATATATATTAAAAAAGATTTTTTTATTCCAAGCATTTTTTTACATTTCATATTAATATGAGGGTATAAATGTTTAGGTTACATTGTTTTCATTTCTAAGGTAAAGTTCAATTTGTTGTGGAACCTTCACCCAGGGGGCGTGGTGAACACCCTCACATTGTGCACAGTAGGTGAAATTCCGCCAATTGCTCTCTCTCCTCCTCTCACCTCCCCTTTGTCAGACTATATGTGTGTTTTTTCTTGTGTGTGGCCATGCAGTTGTTTATATATTGGCTTCATATTAGTATTGAGTACATTGCATTTTTTTTTTTCCATTCTTGAGGTACTTTACTAAGAAGAATGTGTTTCAACTCCATCCAGGTAACCTAAAAGATTTTTAAAGTTCTCAAAATATGGAAATATCTCACATATTTCTAGCCCCATTGTGCACAGAAAAATGGTCAAATGTACTTAAGGTAAAAATGGATGAATGGATTGGTAAGTACTTCAGCGAAGAGAGAAAATGAGGAAGTGAATGAACTGGCAGTGCTCTAATTCTGCAATTATCTCCTATAACGGCTCCTTTAAAGGTGCCCTTGGAGCACTTCTATAGAGCAAATTAGTTTATTAGTCAGTTCATACTTTTGTGCTATGAATGTGTGATAATATTCTGATACTATGAGGATCGTTGGCCAGATAATTGGTGACATTCTAAAATGGTATATATTAAATTAGGAAATACAATGCCTAATGTAGATTCCACTGAAGGAAGAAGTAGAGAACTGCTTTGGGAGGAACATAATTGGTAACTCAAAGGACCACCTGTAAACAGTTCTAGAATGTTCTATTACAATGTTCCCCATTGAAAGATTTGGATTTAGAGGAATAACTTTAATGAAGACCTTGCCACCATAATTGTACATATGGATGTTATATCACTTTTCCCTGCCTTAGTCTCCCTCTTTTTCTTTCTTCCTTTCTTTCTTTTAATCATGCTGAAAGAAATGTAAGGTGAGATTAATTCTATGCTGTGCCAGACAGAAAGATAATGGAGTGAATGACGGGGGGATGAGATGTGCAGCATGAAGCTGGGGCAGGAGGAAGGCGAGAGCAGTTACAGCCTCGTTTCGGAGGAAAGTCACCAAAAGACTTAAAGGTTTATGAAAGTTAACCACGTCAAAAGAGCAAATAAATTAGATAAAGAAGGTATTTTTAGAGGGGGTATCGAGTTTAGAATTGATGGAAACAGGTTAAGACTTGGGTGGCTCTGGAAGAACATTATCTATGTCATGGGGCTTAAATGTGGAACCTTGTAAGAAAGGGCTGAGAGCTTGTGTGTATGTAAAAATCAAGGTGAAAACCTGCTTGCCAAAATGAGAGTAGAAAGATAGTGGATGACTAATGTTCAGCTTTGCCTGTGGAATTCAGTGATCAAGCCATACCCATAGAGCGGGCATCCTCAAAGGAACACTATCTTAGCTGAATATGTGTTTGCCACCTAAGCTGCGTGTGACATGCTGATGACACTTACAGCCCCAGGTAATGTTTCAGAGTACCTGATTGTGCAAAATAAGAAGTAATGATGAACTAATTCTTAGGAAGGGGAAGTATCCTTCTCCGTGCATGATGTGCACTCTTGCATTCATCCTTGTTATAAACCTGTACAGAAGATACTATTATTTCCCCCATTTTGCAGATAAAAATTAAAGAACCAAAGTTAAACAAGAGTTCTAGGTGACCCTGCCAGTTAATTAAGGAGCTGGTCTCACCCCAGCTTCAGCCCTTTAACCACTATGGCACACAGCTTCAGAGTGACATCTCCCTGAGGCTGCACAACTCTCCTTTCATGTTTGGGGAAGAAGGGAGTGCTCTACTTGTGTGTGAGTTCAGAGCTGAACTCAAGATCTCCCTCTGTGTTTTCTTTCTAAGCTCCTGCCTCTGCTGATCACCCAGTACCCAGAGCCAGAAAAGTAGCAATCACTGTGGCTCCTTCCCTCTCTGATTTTCATATTTGGCATATTACCAGGTCCAACCACTTCTCCCTTTCCCTACTTTCTCAAACTTTTGTCACCTGGACTTCTGCAGTAGCTTTTCTGTATGTTTTTATTTTAAATCTTTAAACAACTTCTCATTGCTTCCTGTGTAAGGATCAAATTCCCTAACATTGTTTGGAATAAGCAAACTTAGTAAAAATCCCCCCAAATATTCAATAAATATTGAAGTTTACTCCTCTCCAGTGTAATAATTCAGTACAAGAGCTCCAGGATGGCAGAGGATCTTCTGCAAGGTGCCACTGAAAGTTCCAGACTGAGGGTAGTGGGACCACCTTCATCACACAGCTTCCAGGATCATGCTGCTGTCACCACTGGCGCTCACAGAATGAGGGTGAGTATCCCTACAGTCTTAAAATCCTGTCTGAGCTGTAGTGACATCATTTCTACTCTCATCCACTGGACAGAAACCAGTCACATGGTCACACTTAATGCAAAGGATGGTGGGAAATGCAGTCTCTGTCGAGGCCACAACATGCTGCAACTCAGGAAGAGCCACCAAATTTCAACAGACAGCTCCCTGTTTCTGGACCACCTCCTTGCCAGCATCGTTTTCTCCCACCATCCACCTACAGTCAGTTCCACCCACAACTTCACATTTGCACGTGAACATACAATCTGTACTTAATTATCTCCTCCTCATACCACAGGTCCACAATCACTTTCCCAGAAAGGCCATTTCTCACTTGCTGGCTAGGTTAGTACAGGCTCCTTTCCCTCACAGACCCTACGCAGTTTTGATTTTCACATTTTGTGCATTATTGTTTCTGTAGTATATTTCAACATCATTAGATTTGTAAGCTCCTCAGAAGCAAAGGCCTTGGTCGTCACTTTCACATACTGATGTATAAAGGCTTAGCACGGTACCTGAATTGGTATGTGGTAACTTACTGCTTCTGTATTATTTTTGAAGTTCTTCTTAGCAGTTTTGTCACATTACATTGAGTGTAAAACATTTTCATTACATTGTTTTTTACTCACTCATTTAATAAATACAAGGTGACCCAAAGTTGGCATATATAGGGAAAATTAACAAACTCATGTCTATTTTATACTTCTGATATTTTTTATATTTATATATTAACATGTAGAGAAATATTTTGTAAAATTTTGTAAAGAATATTTTGTAAAGGGTGGCACCTGTGGCTCAGTAAGTAGGGCACCGGCCCCATATACGAAGGTGGTGGGTTCAAACCCAGCCCCTGCTAAACTGCAACAAAAAATAGCCAGACATTGTGGCAGATGCCTGTAGTCCCAGCTACTCGGGAGGCTGAGGCAAGAGAATCACCTAAACCCAGGAGTTGGAGGTTGCTGTGAGCTGTGAACCACGGCACTCTACTGAGGGTGATAAAGTGAGACTCTTTCTAAAAAAAAAAAAAAAAAGAATATTTGGTAAATAAAGACACATTTAGCTACAATTTCCCATATTCTTTACATAGGTATGTCCACTGACCTTTGGGACAACCTGTATATGAGTTAGACTGTTAAATAATAAGGTTCATGGATGCTAAATTTATGAAACAATGTGGTCCTTTATTTGAAAATCTTTAGTATATGGTTGAAGACAGTGCATAAAATATCCTTGAGGATAAGATAAATGAAAAAAGATATTGCTGGAGAGTACACTGAATGAGTAATACTGACACTAAGTGTCTATAACCTCAAAGATCAGCTGAGGAAGGGCAGCTGTTGTGGTGAAAAGTTTCCCGGAGGAAGTAAGGGATGGAACTAGGCCTGCGTCTAAAGTAATGCCCAGACATTCTGAACACATACAACCTTTAGAAATACCAGCTAAACCCCAAACCTGGAGCCTCAGATTGGTTGATATTCCTCAATAAGTCTGATCAGGAACATCCTCTGACCTTTTATGACCTCTTCTAGAAAGCGGCTTAGAATTTGAACTAGAGACAGCAACTGCCAATTCTCCTGTCCTGGGCCTGAGCAGCTGTGTGTAGCATGGTTGGCGTCCCATGCTGTTTAGCCCAGCTGCCCCCAGTCTTTGCCTGCAGTGAGATTTAAAATCATAGTCTAGTCGATTATAGTTATAGGTTAGTCACAGTCTGTAAGTCAAAAGAACTTTCATCCATATAAAAATGTCTGAAAATTTCAGACAGGTCTAGAGGGAGATTTATAGCAATCAAAGCTACTAGAAAGTGGATAAAAAGTACAGTAAACAGATGATGAAAATACAAAGATGTTGGTAAAGGTTAAGGATACACCCAGATGGTAAGACAAAATAAAGATCTCACTTCATTAAACCAAGGTTTAGCAAACGTGTAAGTAATGTCCCCTCTGAGTAAAAGGAAATTGTGACGGGCTTCCTCTGGATCATTCCTCTGACTTCCCTGAGTCTTTCCTTGCAGACCACACCTCCTACTTTAGAGGTTGAAAATGCCAAACCCAACTCACTGGGAAAGCTAACAGCTACAGCAAGTTATGTAAGCAGCACTACTCAACTGGGATCTGAGTGGGAGGGGCTTCTGGAAAAGCGTTCTTTTCTTACAGAAACAGATTCCCAGGGGCGGGATCACCTCTTTCTCTTTCTCTGGGATGGGGGTGGGGGTCATGACTGCTTTCTGCATCTATCGCAGCTAAATTGAAATCATGAGAACTGACGATTCTGACGCCTTAAAGATGGTGAGGAATCCAGATGAAAAAACCTGATGAAAGAGATGCTGGCAGCCCTGAGCCAGGGCTCCACTGCCTGCCCGATTATGTGAAATCATAAATGCCCTTATAATTTATGCCACTCTTCCTTGCAGGTTCTATTACCTGCAGCCCAAAATCAGACACAAAGCCTTGTAAGGACCAATGTAAGTGACAGACCCTGAATCACATCTGGTTGCAGATATCTCATCAAATGAGATAGCAAATTCATTTAGATGAAAGTAAGGATTTTAAAAATGAAAAACATTTAGCTAAAACCATAAAAACATCTTTTTCACATTATGTTTGCTTGTATACTAAGTTGAATCTCTCCAGGTAATACAGTGCCAGAATATCAGAGGCCAACAAGTATCAATTACAGTTTTCTTCAACTGAAGTAGATACTCCTGTTAAGTTTCACTTTGTAGCATTCTAGAATTCATTGGTCAGTTTTCTTTATGGAATACATTAAAATATGCTTTTCGGTCAGCTAGACACACAGTTGAAATTTCATGTCCTTTTCACTTTGAATGTAGAAATCTGGGATTTGTTGAGCTGGCAAGAAAGTGTTCCACCACCAAGAACTGTCAATAATAACAAAGTAAGCCAAGTAGCCCATGTGGCTTCTTTATAGGAACTTTTTAAGTAAATTGTATTCTTTTTATAGTTTGAAAAGGAACTAAAATTGCAAATTCAAAATCAGATACAAAGCCTTATAAGGACCAATTTAAGTGAGAGCCCTGAAGCTTCAGCTTCATTCACTTTGGGGTAAATACATCTCTGAAAATCAGTTTTGAATGAAAAAGAAAAACAACAAAAGTGTCAATCTATTCTTCAGATATTGATATCAAAATTCACATCTTAAGTTCCAAACCTGAGAAGCCTGAATAAATACCCTTCACCTTAAAAACCTGATCTGCAGGAAAAGCTACGGGGGTAGGGGGGTGGGAAGCTGGCCTCAAGGCAATCTTTCTTTTTGTAAAACTGTGCCCCACGATTTTTCTTCCTATAATGCCTTCTGTCTGAAGTTTAGTCATAAAATCTGTTCCCGACAGAGGAGAGAAATGGGGACATAATGGTATGATCTATGCTTTCTGCCAAGGTCTCTACTTCAGTAATGGAAGTGCTTTGTATGCCTGTTGGTGGTTATTAGATTACAGCCTCTGTTCCTGCCTACATCCACCAGGGAGCCAAGGGCCTGCCTTTATTTTGTGACCCTGGTGTTTACACTATTTTCCCTTCTGTGCCATGTTTTCCTCTGAGCTATCAAATACTTCTAATTCCTCTCCTCGGCCTCTGTGCTTCCTGCCAACTCCCAGGGGCAGTCAGTAGCCTCCTCATTTCTTAGACTCTGTCCGCCAAACTTCCTGCCTAAATATTTGACTTTTTCTATGTATAGATGCAATGTATATATCCCACTTATGTTCTCTTCTAAAGGACTTTGAAACCATAAACTGTTTATCCTGTCTCTTCACTACCAAAAATTCCTTCTTCTTTTCTTTTTTGTTTTAATGAAACATCTTTTAACTCCTGTAGAGTCAGCCTCAGGGTCTGTATTCTTTCAGCAATTCATTTTCCAGTGGAAAGTTTTCAGGAAAACTGGACTTTGCCCATTTATAGACTTCAATTCTTAAATTTTATTCATTTGAGATGAACTTTTTAAAAATGGATTACTAACTGTAGATTTTATTAAAGTGATTTAACTCTGATTTTCTCTTTACTCTCCAAGTGCCCTATGAACTTATTGCAATGTGCCTGAATAGCTGTTTTCATCTCTCTCACCTGATGAAACTAAATTCTTAGGACTGTATCAGGGTCTAGTATATCTCAGGAACTGAGATTTCAGCCCAGGGACTGAAGCACAATAGGTGTTTGATGATTCTTTGCGGAATGGAATGAAAGAAAAATTATCTAGTTTCTTTTTTATATGAGGTTAGACAATCAATTTCATGAACTCATCCTAGAAAAAGTTCTACATACCTCATTGCTGAATATCACTATGGTACCTTCGAGGTACTCCCCTTGGGAAACTATGCACCAGAGGGAGTGCCTAACCCACCCATCAGAGCAATTTTGGAACCGTTTATCTGGAATGACCATCAGAGCTATCCTTGTATGAAGGTCTGACAATTAAGTTTGCAAACTCGTCTTTAAAAAAGTGCCACATATCTCATTGCTCAATATCACTACAGTCACCTGATAGCCCAGTGGAGTACTTTGAAGGTGACCGTAGTGATATTCAGCAATGAGCACCTGCAGCTTTGAGACTTTGTATGTGGATGGTTTTGATTTGTATTTCTCATGATTGGGGATGATGAGCAGTTTTTCAAATATTTGTTAGCCATTGGTCTGTCTTGCTGGATCATATTTTTCAAAGGCTATGGAATCTAAAATGGTATATTTGGAAGATCATTCACTCTGGAAATAGAATTAAATTCAAACCCTGTATCTATTTCTTAGTAGCTACATAAATTTAGTTCCTGAATCTCATTTTTCTCACCTGTAAAATACAAATATTAATACCTACATTAAAGTATTATTTTGAATTATAAAATAATGCATACAAAGAGGGTATTTATTAGTGAGAACTTAGTAAAAGCTTATTCCTTCCCTTGCTCTGTTATTCTGTGTGTTTATACTTGCAACTTTGTGTTTACATTTGCAACTATTTCCTGTGTTTGCGGTAAAAAAATAAACTCCTAAATGAAACGGGAATATTTTTAAGAAAATTATTTAGAAAGATAAGTAACAAAGTACATACCTCTACATATTAATGTGTACAGTTTTAGGAATATAGAAGTTTGCCACTAACCACTCAGATTTGTTCTATTTTATCCTGAAAGGAAACAACAAAGCTTTCCTCAGAGCTTTCAGAAAATCCCGACCAATTTTTGGAGGTGGGGGAAAGAGCAAAGGGTCAAAAACTTTGCTAAGCTCTGGCCCTGAGATGCACCAATGGAGCTCTAAACAATATCAGGACAAAAATGATAGCTTCCAATTATCTTATCTTTTAAAGTGATCATTTCTTCATGACAAATATACACATTTTCAATTTGAAAAAGCATTCCCTTCATGGTGAGAAAGTGAAACTGTACACTCAGCTTCTTTAGTTTTATTGCTCTATGGTATAATTCCATAGCTCTTTTGTTTTCAGCTATCATGTTCTGAATGTGAGTATTTCTGTAGTAACATTCTACATTTCTCTGCTAGAGTTATGATGTTTGTCTGCGCATTTCTGGAAACAAATAGAAAAAAATAAAATGTAAGTTTCCACTGAGGACTCTCGGTAATATTCACATAAATGCCTCGTATTTTGTCTGTGTAGAACAATGCCAGTGAAAAATATTTTAAAATATATTTCTATTATTTTGAATATTCAAATCCTCTGATGAAGATAATAAACTTTCAGTACTGTGGACCTTTTGAGTCTTGATTTAAGAAGTTATAATTTTCCTTTCTTTAAAACATTGATGTTAAAATGTCATTCATAGGTGTGTAGAGGAAAAGTGAAAGTAACTTTTATTCAGCCCTAAGATGTCTTATCAGTTCTGCTATGTATTAGTAACGTGATCCTCAACAAATTACCTACATTCTCTGAGTTTTGTTAATGACATTTACAGAAAAAGCAAATCATGTATGTTCTTGCAAATCTGAGAGTAGTAAAGCTATAAATAAACATACATATAAAATTTCTTTGCAGATTATCAAGAGCTATACTGATAAAAGCATGATTTTTCATGTTATAACTTGATCACTGACTACCATATTTGTATTTTCATTTTATGCCTAACTTTTGCATTACTCTTACGCAGCAGCTAATACAGTGAATGGCAGACTTGGTCCATTTTATAACTGGCTAATTGTAATTCTAAAAGTCTTAAGACAATAAAGACTTTAATTCACCAAAAGAGAATCAGCTCCCCCTTCAACAAGTCCATTCATTTGACAAATACTTATCAACTGTGTACCAAAAACTGTGCTGAGCCCAGGACCTACAACAGTGGAAAATACAGACCAAGTTATTGTTTTCACTGCACTTATATTTTACTGGGTGAGACATGAAATAAGCAATAAAAATAAGTAAAATAATACATGTGAGGTGATTATAAATGTTAAGCAAAAAAAACAAAAAAAAGAGCAAGAATGTGTAATTTCAGATGCAATTTCATGTAGGACGAACAGGGGAGGTCTTATGTGAGTAAAGATCTGTGCTGATACAAGTGAGGAAGTGGCTTATGTAGCTATTTGGGACACCAGGATTACAGGCAAAAGGACTAGTGGGTACCAAAGCTCCCAGCAAGAGCATATAAGTAGACTAGAAAAAAAGAGCAGGCCAGTTACAGTTGGTGAAAAGTGAGTGAGAGCTGGGTGAGATGCGTTTGGAGAGGTAAACAGGGGAGGCACATGGTCCATAGGTTGTCAGCTGTTATAAGGATTTTGACTTCTATGTTAGATGAGATGTCTTTACATGACTTCATGCAGTGGAGGAACAGGATCTGACCATTGTTTTAACACGATCCCTCTGGCTACTCTGTGGAAACAGACAGAAGAAAAACAACCTGAAATAAGAAGACTATTTAGGAGGTCATTGAAATAATTATTGGCTTGGACCAAGATGGTAGTATGAAGGTGGTAGAATTGGTCAGATTCTGAATATATTTTCAAGGTAAAGCCATCAGGATTTGCTGATGTATTAACCATCAAGTGTAAAAATAAAGTGAAGCGTCAAGGATAGTTCCAAGTGTTTTGACAGCAATGACAGAAGCGTGTTGCCATTTTCTGAGATGAGAAAATAAGAGAGTACTATTTTAGGGGGAGGCCAGTACCTCAGGTTTGCACAGTAAACGTTATCATTAGAGTCCATATCAACTTACCTCCTGCATTCTCACTATTAACTTGGGGACACAGGAAAACATTCTGATAAATTATAGTGAGCATCCTTGGATCAATTAGTAGGGGAATTCCCAAAGCAGCAGCAAATTTTTGCCATAACGACTAGGTTTTCAGCTTCCACTCCATGAATAACAATGTGAAAAAGAAAAACATGCACACAGTAATTATAACTCATTCTCCCGTCAAGGCTTAACAAACATTCTCTGCCATCGACAATGGTCTGTCTGGCCAGCAGGAAGGAGACGACCAGGACCAGGGGTTCACATTCTTTAAGAGCCTAATCCTTCTAAATCATTAATGTGAGGTAACCTTGAAAAATTCACAGACGTCTCTGGTCTCCAACTGTATAAAGGAAATAATAACTCGTGATATGACCTGCCTCTCTTACAAGATTATCACAAGGAACAAACAAGACAAACTATATATTGTATGCATTGTATTCATGATGTTTAACAACAAAGCCACAATAAAACACTACTTTGTTGAAAGCAGACACTTTTTAACTTTAGATATTGTAACTGAAAGAATGTATTTGAATTTTGAGAATTCAAATAATGATCAGCTCCAAATAAAGTATTTGTATTTTAGATTGATACATACTTTTTTACATATTTGTGAAGTACACATGATAATTTGTTACATGCATAGAATTTATAATGATGAAGAATATGGTTCACCTCAAGCATTTATCATGTCTACGTATTGGGATCTTCCTAAGTCCTCTCTTGCAGTTATTTTGAAGTATACAATACATCGTTCCTTCTTGTCATCTTACTCTGCTTTGAATATTAGAACTTACATCTCATGTCTAACTGTATGTTTGTACCCAGTCGGCAATTTTTGTTCATCACCCCTCTCCACACATACCTCTCCCAGCCCCTGGTAGCTTTCTCCTCTCTATCTCCATGCCATCAATGTTTTGAGCTCCCAAGTATAAGTGAGAACATGTGATATTTATCTTTCTGTGTCTGGCTTTTTTTATTTAACAGAATGACCTCCAGTTCAAATCATGTTGCTGCAGATGAGAGGAGTTCGTTCTTTCTCATGGCTGAATAGTATTCCACTGTGTAGATATACCACATTCTCTTCATCCATTCACCTATTGGTGGACCCTTAGGTTAGTCCTTTATCTTTGCTACTGTGAATAGTGCTTCAGTACAAACTATGGTGGAGGGATTCCTTTAACATACTGATTTATTTTCCTTTAAATAAATACCTACCAGTGAAATTTCAGGATCATATGGTAGTTCTATATTTATTTTTTGAGACTTTTTCACATTGTTTTCTATAATGACTGTGCTACTTTACATTACCACAAGCAGTGTATAAGAGTTCCTGTTTCTCTACAACCTCACAAGCATATGTAATTTCTTTCTTTCTTTCTTTTTTTTTTTTTAAATAATACCCCCTCTAACTGGGGTAAAATGATTTCTCATGGTGGTTTTGATTGCCATGTTGCTGTATGTCTAGTGACATTGAGCATTGTATCACATATCTGTTGGCTATTTATATGTCTTCTTTTGAGAAATGTCTATTCATGTCTTTTGCCCACTTTTTAATGGGATTATTTTAATGGGATTTTTTGCTGTTGAATTTCTTATATACTGTGCATATTAATTCCTTGTCAGATGAATAGTTTGCAAATATTTTCTCCTGTTCAACAGTATGTCTCTTCACTCTGTTGCTTGTTTCCTTTGCTATGAAAAGCTTTTTAGTTTAAAATAGTCTCATTAGTCTACTGAATTCAGTCAGCCTTTCTTCATTCTTTTTTATTCTTTATTCTTTTATTTTTTGTTTGTTATTTCAAAAAACTTGTCTTTAAGTTTTGAAAGTCTTTCTGCTGCTTTATGTAGTCTATTATTGAAGCTCTCAATTATACTTTTTAATTTCATTTATTGAATTTCTCATTTCCAATATTCTATTTGGTCCTTTTAGTATCTATCACTTTGGTGAATTTCCAATTCATATCATGAATTGTTTTCCTGATATTTTTGTATTGTTTACCTATATTTCTTTATGTCACTGAGCTGCTTTATTATAATTATTTTAAATTCTTTTTTTCATAAATTTCATAGGAATCTGTTTTTTCACTGGAATCTGTTTCTGGAGACTCATGTTCCTTCGGGCATTTCATATTGCCTCCTTTTCCATGTTCCTTCTGTCCTTCCGCCGACCCTCGTGCATCTGGTGTAGGGGCCACTGTCTTTTTTGTAGATTGACTTTCATAAGGAGGATTTTTTTATTGTGTATATTCATAACGTCGGCTGGGTGGGGCACGTTAGCTTTGATTCTGGATGTGTGCACTAGCGTAGTCTCTGTATGGTTTCTTTAGCATTGAGCAGCATCAGAGGTATCTGTGACTTTCTCATTGGCTTAGGCTATAGTTGTTAGTGGAGGTTGCAGTAAACATTTGCTAGGGGTAAGGTTGGCAAAAGGGATGGTCCTTGGACCCCATTGGTGGCAACAGCAGGCTCTTCATGGGTCCCCAGGGGCAGCATTAGTAGCCACTAGTGTTAGCAGGTCCCGGCAGGCCAGCCTCTGAGCCTGCAGGTACCAGGAGTGGCGGTGGTGGCTGGGAAAGAAAGCAGCTCCTCAGGCTCCTAGGCAGTGTGTGTGGCATGGACAATGGGAGTGGTGACGGCATGACAAATCTTGGGCTCCCTGGCATTATGTGATGGCATTAACTGTGTCTGAGATGCCTTGGTAGGCCAGTCCCAGGCTCTCAGGCAGGGTTCTTGGGTATTGGAGGATGTGATGTCAAGCCAGGAGGGTCTGTCCTCAAGCAAGTAGAAGGCAGGGAAGGACCATCTCTAAGGTCCTGTGGCATGGTTGAGTGGCAGCGCTGACAGTAGTAATAGGGGGGTGGAGCGAGCCTGTCCCTCAGCCCATGCAAGTGGGCTGTGTACCTGATGCTCATGGTGACAGAGTTGCTATCGGTGGTGCAGGCAGCTCCTGGGCACTGGGGACCACATGCCAGTCGCATCTAAGCAGGCTGCCTTGCTTCCTGTGCCTTCCTGCCTCAGGTGTTTTCTATAAGTTCTCTGCTGATTCCCATGTTCTTTCTCTTAGATGTTTGATCTCAAATGTGATTACATACTTGCTGTTTTGGTTCTTTGTGGTGGAGGTTCTTTGTGCTATAAGCCTCCAGTTAACCATCTTCAACTTTTCCTGCAAGTAAGTTATTTTTGCCTACTAAAGCTATTTACAACTAGTGACCCTTTTCCACTGAAAAGAACACAGTATTACGATCCAAGGTTTTTGGAAGCAGAATAATTTGACATTCAACAATATCACACCTTCTATAGTTCCTGCAATGCACATATCTGAGCCGCAGTAAATGGAAAGCCAATAGAGAGAGCAAGAAAAACATTTCCATGCCTGTCCAGCTGAACTTTGAGGTCATGTGAGATTCGCTGAGCTATCTGCAAGGGACACCATCTATCTATACAGAAGAAATTTCAGTCTTGGGTGGACTTCCAGGGACAAGTGCGGACAGAGAAACAGAGTGGGTGGGAAAGACACAGAACTAGGTTGAAGAATAAATAGGCTTTGGGCTTAGTCAAGGATCATTTCACTAATGCCCATTTATGTCACTACCAAATGAAAAAATGGTTTTATGGCTCAGCACCATAGCTCAGTGGGTAGGGCACCGGCCCCATACACCAAGGCAAGAGGGTTTGAGCCCAGCCCGGGCCTGCTAAACAATGACAACTGCAACAAAAAAATAGCGGGGCGTTGTGGCAGGTGTCTGTAGTCTCAGCTACTTGAGAGGCTGAGGCAAGAGAATCACTTAAGCCCAAGAATTTGAGGTTGCTGTGAGCTGTGACATCACGGCACTCTACCAAGGGCGACAAAGTAAAACTCTGTCTCAAAAAAAAAAAAATGGTTTTAAATATTAGAAACATAGACAGAGGTACGGTGGTGGTGGGGGGGGTGTATGCCGTGTATTACTGGTTCTTAGTCACACATCTCATTCTTAGAACCTACAGGTATTTCAATCCTGTTCTCCGGGAGCAGTTTCAGCTGCCACACAGCCAGTTTTCCCACCCTCCAGTCACAGCCACTCTGCGCTGGGTTACTATGTGCTCTGCTTTCCCCTGTGCTGGGCATCCCCGCTGACCTGCTTGGCCTCTCCAAGCAGAATGGCTCCTCTTTCAGGCCGGAACCATGTCATCAGTATATCCTCCTCAGATAATGCCATTGCCATTCTTGTTGGGAGGCCTTGAAACAAGTAAAGTGCTAATATTTCCACTGCATTTAAAGTATTGCTTTTAAGGTGGCAAGATAAGGCTGTTTTCCGGAACCCTCATAGGATAAAATTTTACCATGCTCTATGTAACAGGGCAGAGGAAACTCTCTTTCTCTCTCTTTTTCTCTACTTTCTTACTCAGGGAACAAAATGCTGCAATTTAAAACATAATATTTGTTTTAATTCGTTTCAACTTAAATGGTATGCATATGCAAAAAAAAAAAAAAAATCCAGGAGGAAACATACATTAACCAAGCTCAAATGTGGTGTTCAAATTTTTTTAAATGCTAAGAATCACTAAACAGTATAATACCGTATTGTTTCCCATATTATTCCTAACACCATAAAACACTAAAATAAAGTTTATAGTCAAATCATGAGTTCTTAATCAATTCAGGCCACATTTCAGAGTGCTGCTGTAAGCCGCCTGCCCCAGTTGTTTTGCAGCTGCCATGAATTTGACATGTTCTGAAATCACCATGGAATGCTCCGGATCTCTTGGGAGTGTAGAGCAAAGTCCAAAAGAACAAAAACTGTGCCCGTCCATGATGGAAAAGATCAGGAAAGACATGTTTTAGAGAGTATGTTCCTATAAGTATTTTAAATAATTCCAAATATGACTAGCCATAGCATTTAGAACACTTAATTTTATATAGCTGCATCTATATTTATATACAGGTGAAGATATATATCCATAGCACATGGCTAATGATAAAATTTTTCAACAATTTATTGTGAAAATATTTAAACAAGGAAAAACTAAATAATTTCACAGTGAATACCTGTGTACTTCCCATCTGCCATTAACATTTCACTGCCCTTTCTTTCTTTTTTTTTTTTTTTTTTTTTTTTTTTTGCAGTTTTTGGCCAGGGCCGCGTTTGAACCCGCCACCTCTGGTAGATGGGGTCAGTGTCAAACCATCAATTCATCCATCTGTTATATACTTTTGATATTCCTTAAGTACACTTAATACAGATCCCGACCATTTAAATCTTTCAGAATATAATTTCTAGCTCCTAATCTGAAGATTGTGGATTTTTAACACTGGAGACCTTTGAAATCTCTTTTTTGTAAACACTTAATTTTTCAGACGTAGAAATTAAGGCATAATGATCTTAAAGTTCTAGTAGGAGCACTCACCTAATTAATAACTTAACCAAAATTAAAATCCCCGCTCAGTGCCTTTATGTAAATATGCACTTGGATTATAGGAGAGAGTTGTACTGTGTGGGTAAAAGGAAAAGGAGAATCTTTAAAGTGTGTTCTTTGTTAGAAAATTGAAGTGACGTTAAGGGATGAATGTGTAGTTGTAGTTCAATTAGGAGGGAGATTTCGGAAGGAACCAGAAGTGAGTGAGTGAAGAGCTGAACATCTGTGAAAATGCTTCCACTGTGTAATCAAAAGAAAAAAACCATCTGCTAAAACAGTCCTAATTCTAGCATAAATCTTTTATGTGTGCCTCGTTTCCAAAATTATGGAATGTCATGGTGATGAAGAATGAAAAGCTGAGTGCTGGAAGGAGGGAATTTGAGTCTGACACAAAAAGCTTCTGCTGCTTAAATCCCATTTAACAAATTGACACATTACCACAATAAGCTCTGCTTAGAGAGAATGGAAGGAGGACGGACTGTGGCACAGACGAGCACCTGAATAAGGGGTGCATTTCCACAGCACCACATAAAATGAGCTGTCCTGCCACCCACTGTCAATCTGCATTGTTTCCAGACACGCGTATGCACAAGAGTTGCAACTTTATTCAGAGAATGAACTTGTCACAACTTAATGTGCAAATCTCTTTCAGTCAGTTTCATGTTTTGACATAGAATTGTAAAGAAAATTTATGATCAATCGGTGAACAAATGTTGAGTACATTTTTTTTAATTTTTTTATTAAATCATAACTGTATACAATGATATGATTATGGGGCATCATACACTCACTTCATATACCATTTGACACATTTTTATCACAGTGGTTAACATAGCCTTTCCGGCGTTATCTCAGTTACTGTGCCAAAACATTTACATTCTACATTTACCAAGTTTCGCAAATACCCCTGTAATATGCACCACAGGTGTGATCCCACCGATTCCCCTCCCTCTACCCACTCCCCCCCTTTCCCACTTCCCCCTATTGTTAAGTTGTAGCTGGGTTATAGCTTTCATGTGAGAGTCCCAAATTAGTTTCATAGTAGGGCTGTGTACATTGGGTATTTTTTCTTCCATTCTTGGGATACTTTACTAAGAAGAACATGTTCCAGCTCCATCCATGTAAACATGAAAGAGGTAAAGTCTCCATCTTTCTTTAAGGCTGCATAGTATTCCATGGTATACATATACCACAATTTATTAATCCATTCGTGGATCGATGGGCACTTGGGCTTTTTCCATGACTTAGCTATTATGAATTGGGCTGCAATAAACATTCTGGTACAAATATCTTTGTTATGTTGTGATTTTTGGTCTTCTGGGTATATGCCCAGCAGAGGAATTACAGGATTGAATGGCAGATCTATTTTTAGATCTCTGAGTGTTCTCCATATATCTTTCCAAAAGGAATGTATTAATTTGCATTCCCACCAGCAGTGCAGAAGTGTTCCCTTTTCTCCACATCCACACCAACATCTCTGATCTTGAGATTTTGTGATATAGGCTAGTCTCACTGGAGTTAGATGATATCTCAAAGTAGTTTTGATTTGCATTTCTCTGATGATTAAAGATGATGAGCATTTTTTCATATGTCTGAAGGCCGTGCGCCTGTCTTCTTCAGAGAAGTTTCTCTTCAAATCCCTTGCCCAGCCTGCGATGGGATCCCTTGTTTTTTTCTTGCTGATGCGTTTGAGTTCTCTGTGGATTCTGGTTATTAAATCTTTGTCAGAGTTATACCCTGCAAATATCTTCTCCCATTCTGAGGGCTGTCTGCTTGCTCTGCTTACTGTGTTCTTAGCTGTGCAGAAGCTTTTTAGTTTGATCAAGTCCCAGTAGTGTATTTTTGAAGCTGCTTCAATTGCCCAGGGGGTTCTCCTCATGAAATACTCACCCAGACCAATTTCTTCAAGGGTTTTCCCTGCATTCTCCTCTAGTATTTTTATAGTTTCATGTCTTAAGTTTAAATCTTTAATCCAATGAGAGTCTATCTTAGTTAATGGTGAAAGGTGTGGGTCCAATTTCAGTCTTCTGCAGGTTGCCAGCCAGTTCACCCAGCACCATTTGTTAAATAGGGAATCTTTTCCCCACTGAATGTTTTTAATTGGCTTGTCAAAAATCAAATAGCGGTAAGTAGCTGGATTCATCTCTTGGTTCTCTATTCTATTCCAGATATCTACTTCTCTGTTTTTGTGCCAATACCATGCTGTTTTGATCACTATCGATTTGTAGTAAAGTCTGAGGTCTGGTAGTGTGATTCCTCCTGTTTTGTTTTTATTTCTGAGTAATGTCTTGGCTATTCGAGGTTTTTTCTGATTCCATATAAAACGAAGTAATGTTTTTTCAAGATCTTTAAAATATGACAGTGGAGCTTTAATAGGGAGTGCGTTGAAATTATATATTGCTTTGGGTAGTATGGACATTTTGATAATGTTGATTCTTCCTAGCCATGAGCATGGTATGTTTTTCCATTTGTTAACATTTTCAGCTATTTCTTTTCTTAGAGTTTCATAGTTCTCTTTATAGAGATCTTTCACGTCTTTTGTTAGGTAAATTCCCAAATATTTCATCTTCTTTGGCACTACTGTGAATGGGATAGAGTCCTTAACTGCTTTTTCATTTTGACTGTTGTTGGTGTATATAAAGGCTACCGATTTATGAATGTTGATTTTGTAACCTGAGACGCTGCTGTATTCCTTGATCACTTCTAGGAGTTTTGTAGTAGAGTCCCTAGTGTTTTCCAGATACACAATCATATCATCTGTGAAGAGCGAGAGTTTGATCTCTTCTGACCCTATATGGATACCCTTGATCGCCTTTTCTTCCCTAATTGCGGTGGCTAAAACTTCCATTACAATGTTGAAAAGCAATGGAGACAATGGGCAGCCTTGTCTGGTTCCTGATCTGAGTGGAAATGATTCCAATTTAACTCCATTCAATATGATATTGGCTGTGGGTTTGCTGTAGATAGCCTCTATCAGTTTAAGAAAAGTCCCTTCTAGACCAATTTTCTTGAGTGTTCTGATCATGAAGGGATGCTGGATATTATCAAAAGCTTTTTCTGCATCAATTGAGAGAATCATATGGTCTTTGTTTTTTAATTTGTTTATGTGCTGAATTACATTTATAGATTTACGTATATTGAACCAGCCTTGAGACCCTGGGATAAAACCAACTTGGTCATGATGTATAATTTGTTTGATGTGTTGTTGGATTCTGTTTGTTAGGATCTTGTTGAATATTTTTGCATCTATATTCATTAGTGATATTGGTCTATAATTTTCTTTTCTTGTTGGGTCTTTTCCTGGTTTGGGGATCAGGGTGATATTTGCTTCATAGAACGTGTTGGGTAGTCTTCCTTCTTTTTCTACCTTTTGGAACAGGTTGAGTAATATAGGTACTAATTCCTCTTTAAAGGTTTGGTAGAATTCTGACGTGAAACCATCTGGTCCCGGGCTTTTCTTTTTAGGGAGGTTTTGTATAGTTGATGCTATTTCTGAACTTGATATGGGTCTGTTCAACATTTCCACTTGATTCTGGTTAAGTCTTGGAAGGTGGCGTGCTTCCAAGTATCGGTCTATTTCCTTCAGATTTTCATATTTCTGAGAATAAAGTTTCTTGTAATATTCATGAAGGATTTTTTGGATTTCTGATGAGTCTGTGGTTATTTCGTCTTTGTTGTTTCTGATTGATGATATTAGAGATTTTACTCTTTTTTTCCTGATTAGGTTGGCCAGAGGTTTATCTATTTTATTGACCTTTTCAAAAAACCAGCTTTTTGATTTATTGATCTGTTGTATTATTCTTTTGTTTTCAATTTCATTTAATTCTGCTCTAATTTTGGTTATTTCTTTTCTTCTACTGGGTTTGGGGTTGGAATGTTCTTCCTTTTCCAGTTGCGTGAGATGTCCCATTAAGTTGTTAACTTCCTCTCTTTCCGTTCTCTTGAGGAAGGCTTGCAGTGCTATAAATTTCCCTCTTAGAACTGCCTTTGCAGTGTCCCAGAGGTTCTGATAGCTTGTGTCTTCATTGTCATTTTGTTCCAAAAAATTGGTGATTTCTTTCTTAATCTCATCTCTGACCCAGCTATCATTCAGCATAAGGTTATTTAACTTCCATGTTTTTGTATGGGTATGCAGATTCCTGTTGTTACTCAATTCAAGTTTTATTCCATGATGGTCCGAGAAGATGCATGGAATAATTTCTATTCCTTTAAATTTACTGAGGTTAGACTTGTGACCTAAAATGTGATCAATTTTGGAGTAAGTTCCGTGTGCTGATGAGAAGTATGTGTATTCAGTTTTGTTGGGATGAAATGTTCTGTAGATGTCTGCTAAATCTAAATATTGGATGGTTAGGTTTAAATCTAAGATTTCTTTGCTCAGCTTCTTTCTGGAGGATCGATCCAACACTGCCAAGGGAGTGTTGAAATCTCCAATGATTATGGAGCTGGAGGAAATCAAGTTACTCATGACTGTTAGAGTTTCTCTTATAAATTGAGGTGCATTCTGGTTGGGTGCATAGATATTAATAATTGAGATCTCGTCATATTGAGTATTACCCTCAACAAATATGAAGTGACCATTCTTGTCCTTCCTTACTTTTGATGTTTTAAAGCCTACTGTATCTGCAAATAAAATTGCAACACCTGCTTTTTTCTGATTACCATTTGCCTGAAATATGGATGACCATCCTTTCACCCTGAGTCTGTATTTGTCTTTTAAGTTGAGATGTGACTCTTGTATGCAACAAATATCTGGCTTGAGTTTTTGTATCCAGTCAGCTAACCTATGCCTCTTTAGAGGACAGTTTAAGCCATTCACATTGATGGAGAGTATTGATAAGTCTGGTGGAATTTTGGGTATCGAGTTTTTCAAAGGTCCAGTGGACATTTTTAATCCTTTCACCAGTGTGGAAGTTGGAGTTTGATCTGAAGTTTCTGAGTGAGTTTACTTTTGTGGTATAGGATTGGGTTGGTCATTGTGGAGGATAGGTCTGAGAACATCCTGAAGAGCTGGTTTACTTATGGCAAATTTTTTCAACATATGAATGTCATTGAAGTATTTAATTTCTCCATCATAGATGAAACTCAGTTTAGCCAGATACAAGATCCTGGGTTGAAAGTTTTTTTGCTTTAGGAGATTAAAAGTTGATGACCAGCCTCTTCTTGCTTGAAAAGTTTCAGCAGAGAGATCTGCAGTTATTCTAATATTCTTACCTTTGTACGTTATAGTTTTCTTTCGCCAGGCTGCTTTGAGAATCTTCTCTTTCATGTTAACTTTAGTGAAGCTAATTATGATATGTCTGGGAGATGGCTTATTGGGGTTGAATCGTGCTGGGGTTCTGAAGCTGTCTGCTATCTGAATTTCAGATTCTCTAGGCATGTCTGGAAAATTTTCTTTCATAATTTCATGTAGAAGGGCCTCTGTGTCCTTGGCAGCCACTTCATCATTCTCCAAAATTCCTATAACCCTTATGTTGTTTTTTTTCTAATTATCTGAGAGCTCTCTGAGTGAGTGATCCGTTTTTGCTCTCCATTTCTCTTCCTCTTTGAGAGATTGGGAGCGTTTGAAGACTTTATCTTCAATGTCAGAAATCCTTTCTTCTGCTTGCTCCATTCTGTTACTGAGGGATTCTACTGTATTTTTCATATCTTTGAGGGCTGTAAGTTCTTGTTTCAGTGTGTCTAAGTCTTTGGTGGTTTTGTCTTTAAATTCGTTAAATTCTTGAGACAATTTTTGAATTTCTCCTCGAATTCCTAATTCCATTTTATTAATCTTGTCTGCAAACCAAATTCTGAATTCGACTTCTGACATCTCAGCCAGTTGTTTATGAATGGGATCTTCAATCACATCTGCCGTATCTTTTCTTGGGGGGGTTGATCTATTCTGGTTATTCATGTTACCAGAGTTTTTCCGCTGATTCCGCCCCATGGTTTACTCCCTTTGGTTTTTCCCCTGGGGTTTTATCGAGGGCCCGTACAGTGTTGTGGCCTGAGAAACTGGGGCCCTGTCTGGCGTGGTGGAGCAAAGTGGTTCTGTCTTGTTTTCAGCTGGTTTCTGTTCGATCCTATTGCAACTTCTACTCTGGCTTGAAGTCTCAGCTGTGTGGAAAAATCAGCAATTAAGTCACCCCGCCTGCCCACCTCTGGCCCCAGTTGGAAAAGGAGAATCAAACCTTCCTACAATCGCACACCCAGGGCACCGCCTGAAGAGTCCTCAGTCTATTAGCCCAGTTCAAAAGGTCCGAATCAACTGTCTCAATCGGCACTTGTCTCGGGTGGAAGGGTTCAAGAGGTCTCTGGGAACTGGATCACAGGGGCCTGGTGACTCCTCTGACACAGCTCACCCCAGTGCAGCGTGGAGTCAGGAGGAGCCACCCAGCAAACAGAGCAGTCTGGGAAGGTTGACGTCTCCTTCCCCACTTTGCCCCTCCGTCGGACCCAGTCACTGGTATCTCTGCAGATGGCTAACCCAGTTGCCTGCAGTGAACAGACACTCCAGGGGTTTGCACCTGCCTGAATCGCAAGGAAGTCTGCCAGGCCCCCGCAGACTGCCGCTATCTAGCAGGAGGAGATGGGGCCTGACATCTTTCAGTGTTTGATGCAGGTGATGGGAAGGAGGTGTTCACTCAGGCTTAGCCCCGTCCCTGATGCATGCTGCTAACAGAACAGAACAGAACAGACAACTTTGTGAGGTTCTGTCTCTGTTCCTGTCGTCGCCTACAAAAGACGGGCTATTTTGAGTTCAAACGTCTTTGCTGCTGGAGAATTGCGTCTGAACACCTCTCTGGGTCGGCCCCGCCCTGGAGGCTTCCGGGTTTGTGAGCCGTGTCACCGGTGGCCTCCTCTGGTTGCCCAGGGAGACAGGGGGTGTGGCCTCAGAATATCCAGAAGTGAGCGTTCTGCCGTTAAAGAAAAAACGGCTGTTGATCTACCTCCAGGGAACTGCTGCTCTGGTGTGCGCACTCAGGCGACCCTTTTCTCCTCTGTCCCGCGCCCCAGAGTCAGCACTGAGCAGCCGCAGTTTCTGCTGGGTCCACACCCCTTAAGAGATCCCCCAAGAATCAGAACTCTTGGGGGATGGGCCCCCAGACCCCGATTGGGAGTGGGGCGGGGGGAAGCTAGAGTTTCATTCAGTGTCACGCAATACTACAGTCCGTGGAGGGCTCCGGCACTGCACCACAGGGAAGTGCCGCCAAGGCTTGATTTCCCCTCAGCAGAGTGCCCTCTCCTCGCTCACGTATCCCAGAGTCAGCGCTGACCTGACGCAGCTCAGGCACTGTGCACTCCCCTCGAGAAATCACCCAAGGAGCCGAACTCCTGGGGGATAGGCCCTCAGACCCCGAGTGAGAGTAGGGGTTCTCAGCTCTCAGCGGGGAGGCCAGAGTCTGATTCAGTCTTGGGCCCCATATGCCCGGGGAGGGTTGCTGCACTGCACCGCAGGGAAGTGCCGTGAGGCATGACTCCCCCTCAGCCCGGTGCCCTCTCCTCACTCGGCACGCCTCAGAGTCAATGCTGACCAGTCGCAACTCGGGGACTGTCCACTCCCCTTGAGAAATCACCCAAGGATCCGAAGTCCTGGGGGACAGGCCTCCAGACCTCAGTGGGCGGGAGGGGAGCGCCGGGGATTCAGGGTTGCGGGCAAAGGATTCCCAAAGTTTTATTCAGGCCTATGTCCGGCAGGAGAACGCCACGGCACCCCAGTAGGGGAGGTAGGTCCAGTTTTTAGAAGGTCTCTCCCGTGGAGTATAGTGGGAGGGCCTTTAATTTCTGCCCGCTTGTTCAATTGTGGGGCTCTAGAGCCGGTCTCATGGGGGAGGGGGACTCCCGTCCGCTTGGTGGTGGATTTTGTACCTTTTGTTTGCATCCTTGTGATCACAACTTGCCTCAGCGGTGTTGATGTGCGTTCTTCAGCCTTCTCTCTTGGTGGGGCTCAAGTCCACCAGGATACTTACTAAATTCCTGTCCCTTAACTCTCCTTCTGCACGGGAGCCTTTGTTGAAAGCTGGCTTCAGTCCACCATCTTGTCTCCCACCTGTTGAGTACATTTTGATTCATGCATCAAAGTTAGTAAGGCAGAAAATGAGAGGGTCGGCTTCTTTTCTTTTTCTTGTTAACATACCTTAAAACTTAACTTCTCCAGGGTTATTTCCTCAGACCCCAATTGAGTGACTAATATATTTTCCCTGAGACAGTAGTCCTATTACTTTATAGTGCTTGTGAACTTACTGGGAAACTTTTAAATTTTAGCTTCTTGATCCCTACCCTAAAAGTGCCCAAGTTTCTATATTTTTAACAAACTCCCCAAATAATTTCTTAGGTGATCAATATTTGAGAGCTACTGGTATTCAGCTGTCACGACCCCTATGGCACTGGTCTCTGTCACCGCAGGAAGGAACCAGGTGTAACACGGATTAGAACCTCCCATTTGATCCTGCAATCCCATTACTGGGCATCTACCCAGAAGGAAAAAAATCCTTTTATCATAAGGACACTTGTACTAGACTGTTTATTGCAGCTCAATTTACAATCGCCAAAATGTGGAAACAGCCTAAATGCCCACCAACCCAGGAATGGATTAACAAGCTGTGGTATATGTATACCATGGAATACTATTCAGCCATTAAAAAAAATGGAGACTTTACATCCTTTGTATTAACCTGGATGGAAGTGGAAGACATTATTCTTAGTAAAGCATCACAAGAACGGAAAAGCATGAATCCTATGTATTCAATTTTGATATGAGGATAATTAATGACAGTTAAGGTTATGGGGGGGGAAGAAGAAAGAGGGATGGAGGGAGGGGGTAGGGCCTTGGTGTGTGTCATACTTTATGGGGGCAAGACATGATTGCAAGAGGGACTTTACCTAACAATTGCAATCAGTGTAACCTGGCTTATTGTACCCTCAATGAATCCCCAACAATAAAAAAATATATATACATATATATATATCCATGAACATTATCACCTTCAAAAAAAAAGAAGTACAAGCTTGCAGGAGATGGGCTAACATTAGTTGCAGGGTAGCCCCAAGCCCCCTCCACAATGGCTATTTATTAAGGTTATACACAAAAGGTGTGGAGAGTTAAGGTGATCACATAGGAGGGCTGCATGCGTAAGGATTGCCACGTGCTATGGTCATGTGTTCTTTCCCCACAACCCTCATGAAGAAGTACTAAGCATCAATGTTTATCACATGCTTACTAGTGAGTGACCAATCTTATCTTATTCTGGAACACTGAGTTACTTGGGGGATTGCCCCCAAGTCACAAAATGTCTCTAGGCTTGCCAGGAGACTGTCCTGTTCTCAGCATGTCCTTTTAATGTGATAAGAATCAGCAACTGTCCTTTACAAGCATGGTGTCCATTCCTCTACATTCAGCATTCTCTATTAGAAGTCAAGAGGTCTGGTCACTAGTTCTGGTCCTACAGTGACTTATTAAGGGCCCCACTGAAGTCACTTGCCTGCAGAATTTATTCCCTGTGTATGCAGAAGATGCCAGACACCCACTTAGCATGTTTGGGGTGGGGTGGTTATTGGAATGAGATATTAGAAATGTAAATACTTTGTAAAAGATCTAACAGACTTACAAAAAGCATTTACATATATGTGAGTGTACATATATATATACACACAGTATATCTCAGCTTAATTGGCTTAGTCTTTAATCTTGAGGCCAATGTAAACTATTCAAGCATCACATCAGTCTCAAAGGAAGCCTCCTGCTCTGGGGTGACGAAATCCATGTCATCTACTGTTTGACTCTACCCAGGCCTCCTTGACAGAGACAAAGCTAAACTTTTAATTTTTTAAATTGAAAATCATAGTAAGAAATAAGTTTTTACTTTGTGATGCTCACGCATAGTCAATATATATAAATATTTTTCATTAAAAAATACCTGTATCACACACAATGAACTTTGATATGATTTTCTTTTTTATTGTACTTAAAAATGCTTTCACAATCCAAAACTTGACTTCTCAATCATAAGATGTTTACCTGCCTTTTAAAAGATATCGGCATGAAACCATGACTGAGGACCTCAGTTAGCATTGCTAATTATTCAATGAGAGAAAAAAACAAGCACCTGGGCATGGTGGCTTATATCTGCAATCCCAGCACATTGGGAAGCTGAGTTGGAAGGATCAATCATTTGAGGCCAGGAGTTCAAGACCAGCCGGGGCAATATAGTGAGGCCCAGCCTCCACATTTTTTTTTTTTTAATTAGTGGGTGTAGTGGCACACACCTGTAATCTCAGCTACTCAGTAGGCTGAGAGTTTGAGACTGCAATGAGTTAAGATTGTGCCACTACATTTCAGCTCGGGGGATAGAGAAAGACCCCATATCTTGAAAAAACACTCATATGACAAAAACAAAAACAAAAAAATCCTAAGAAACTAGAAAGTTAATATTATCAACCAGATACTTCCATGAAAAGAAACTGGGTAGGTTAATTTTTTTCTAATAAATCTCTTCTGTATGACCTGGCATTCTATTAACTCTATTCTAACAAAAATATGCCTGGCCTAATGGGTGAGTGATAAAGCATTCTGTTCAATCTCCACTATATTTGTCTATTCTATATATTTATACAAAGTGAACTTCATGGACTATATCATAGAAATAATACTAACATTATATACAACAATTAAAATTTTGTCCTTTAACGAGTACTTACTCTAACAAGCAAAAAAATGCTTTCCTATGAAGTTTGTCTCATTCTAACAAAAATTTTACAAAAGGAGGAAATTTAGGAATAAAAATGTTAAGTAATTTGTCTTAATTCACACAATAAATTTGTGGAACTAGGATCTAACCCTGGGTTTTATGGTAGTCTGCAAAAGCCAGAATTTACCTATAATCTTTGAAAGTTGACAGTTTGAATTCACAGCTTTTTACTCTATCCCCAAACCGATATGTTAGAGAAGTCTCACCAGTGGGGTTTCTTTTATCACATGTTCTCTTCACAGCTGCCCTCCTACTTTACCAAAGATGGACATTTTGGGACAACAGTGGGTGATTTTTTAACACTGTGGTACATTTTAGAAAGTAACAGTGCACTTTTACAGTCATTACTTCTCTAGATCCTTACAAAAAAACCTACAAGGGGGAAAAAAGGAAGCTGGCAGACCAGAGACAATAGTTGTCAGAACATCTCAGAAAGAAGGAAAACCTTTAGGTAGAAAAGAAAAAAAATCATACAAATAAACACCACAGGTTGGGTGTAATCCCAGGGTGAAAGTGCCAGAACCTACCAGAGATTCCACGGGGAAGCTGGGGAGCAAAATAAGAAGGAGCAAGGTATTGGCAGAAATTAACCCCCGAGAGGCTTGGAGGCTGCCAGCAGGGTAGGTAGAGTGGTTCCTCTCTCCCCCCTCCACTGACTGTCAGTCTGAGCAGCTGGTGAGCTCTTTTACCCTCACAAGCCCAAAAGCCGCTGCCTCTAGTCAACTGGGAGCTTTTTAAGGATAAAACACTAGGCTGCCAATGCCCTCAGGGTCACTTCCCAGCACCACAGACCTGAGCCAAGACAGCAGGTGCCATCCGATTCTGCACCTACCATGTACCTTTGTCCTCTCTAGGGGGCTTCAGCCCTCAGTTTTCCTCTTACTTGTTCCCCACTCCAGGCCAGACTGTGGGTCCTCCCACGGGGCCAGGAGATCGATGTAATGCCAGCGCCTGGACATTCTGTGTAGGCTGCCCTCTGGAGAGAGGGGCAGAGATGACCAGCATGCAAGCTGTCTCCCAATCAGACCCTGTTCCTCCCTTTCCACTGCACCACCAGTGGCTGCTGAGAAACAACTGACCCGAGGCTCACAGCAACCGCCTTTCCTCTCTGTTGGTGCATCTGCCACATGGGGGCCTCCACAGAGAGTGAGGCTCAGACTTTTGCAGACTCTTTTTCACTCCTTTTCTTACTCAACCTGTGGCTGCCGAGAGAGACAATTGAGCTCCAATGCAACAAGAAGACAAAACAAATGTAAATGTTTACGCACCTACACAGATGCACTCAGATTTATAAATCAAATCCTACTCATTTAAGCAGAAAATAATTAAAGAAACACAGGACTTAGATGGAACTCAGATAACATGGGCACAGCACACATCTAAAGAATCTTCCTGGACCAGATGTTTCCACAGCTGGATTTTATCAGACCTGCAAAGGGGAACTGGTACCTACACTGCAGAAATTATTTCATAATATTTAGAAACAAGGAATCCTCCACAATTCCTTTCTCAAAACCAGCATCACCTTGATATCAACTCCAAGAAAAGACACAAAATAAGAAGAAAACTGTACACCAATGTCCCTATAAATATAGATACAAAAAATCTCAATAAAATTCTAGCAAACCAAACAGCACATCAGAAAAATAATCCCCCATTTCCCAGGATGGCTTCATCCCAGGTGGCACTCAGTGCGTGTTCACCAATGCTAAGGATGCGGGCCTTAGTTTCCTAGGACAGATGGGACAAAGTACAAACTAGGTGGTTTAAAACAATAGACATTTTTGTCCTATAGTTCCAGAGACCAGTAGTCTAAAATTAGGATTTCAGTGGGGCCGAGTTCTTGATGAAGCAAGCCATCCTAGCTTTTCAGCTTCTAGTGGTTTGCTAGCAGGCTTTGGTGTCCTCGGCTTGCAGCTGCCTGGCTCCAATAGCTATCTTCATTGTCACATGGCATTTCTCTGTGTATCTCCATCTTCTCATGGCTGTCATAGTGAACTAGGCAGGACCACATATCTTTGAGGAAGAGGGGACAATTCCACATATAACAAGTTGTTGAAGGACCCAGTGACGCCATTTTGAGCTTTTCATCATTTCAGACTTTTATCCTCCATTTTAAAAGCAACTTTGCAAACCCTTTGTTTCGTTTCTTAGTAAACCACACCCCTCCCTATCTCCCTGAGTGTGTCAGTTCCCCCCACACCCTGGCCATTAAGATTGGTGGGACTGTGTCAGCTTTGCTTCCCATACCCCTCACCCCATATCTCCCTCATAAAAACCCTGCATGCAGCAGGCACAGGGCTCTCCATCCCAGCTGTGTCTGGGAAGGCCGACAGCCCTAGCTCAAGTCTGAATAAACACCCTCATGTGATTGCATCGGTGTCTGGCTCTCTCATATGGTCATTGGGGATTCTAATTCTCAGGTGTAACATTTGGTGCATTGGCCAGGAATCCCCAAGACCCTGAGAGACTCCACCTGGAGGGCCGGTAAGTGTACCTGTCTTTGTCTTTGTGAATTCTTTCTGTACTGCACAGGTTTGGGGTTGTGGTTGGAAGATGGCTTAGGTGGATGCACTGGACGGCATGGGGAAGGCTGGGACATGGAATCCCCAGCCTCCTACAGTAGGGATCATGTGGAATCGATCCTCTTAGGGCTTTCACTTTCAGTTTTGCTTCACTTCAGTCCACTGCCATGTCTGCCTTTGCTTTCATTTTCTGTGTATTGTGTTGTGTGTTGGTTGGGCGACTCTGACGATGGGACAGACTCAGACGACTCCCCTTTCACTTATCCTTGACCACTTCCAGGACTTCCTGGCCTGAGCCCAGGACCTGGGTCTAGTGGTAAAGAAAAATAAACTTGAGACCTTTTGCAGCAGTGTTCTCGGCAAGGAGGAGAGAGGGCTGGTGCAGGGGCACAGGCCATATAGGGAGCAACTATGGTGCCGTGGTGGGTGGGGCCCTGGGCACCCAGGGGCCAGTGGCGGCAGTGACTCTGGATGTAAGCCAGGCCCTTCCTGTGGATCACTCCAGCCGAGGCAGGCATTGAAGCTGCCCCCGGGGAGCCTCGCAGGTGCTGGCAGCTGCCCAGCCACGCATTGTGTGGAGCCAGGTTGGCCGGTGGGCATCCCCTCCCACCCCCAGTTCCCCCCACTGCCTGGGTGGCAGGTAGCTAGGCTGAGCCAGAGCGTGGGCTGTGGCGACAGCAGCTTGGCCCGCACCCCCACCCTCTCAGGCCCTGTGGTGGTGCACCGGCAGCAGAACCTGGTTGAGGATCCCCCTCCCTGGCTGAAAAGTATCTTACCGTCCCGGTTGGAGAAAACCAAGGCCAGCACAGTGCTTGCCCTGCAGGAAAAAGCCTAAACCCAAAGAGACTAGACCTTCCGCCTCTGCCCCCCTGTATCCTGTGTTGCCCCTGTATCCTGGGTTGCCGAGGGAGGCAAACCTGGAAGAACTTTTTTTTTTGTAGAGATAGAGTTTCACTTTATCACCCTGGGTAGAGTGCCCTGGTGTCACACAGTTCACAGCAACCTCCAACTCCTGGGCTTAGGCGATTCTTCTGCCTCAGCCTCCCGAGTAAAACCTGGAAGAACTTTTTTTTTTTTTTTTGTAGAGACAGAGTCTCACTTTATGGCCCTCGGTAGAGTGCCGTGGCCTCACACAGCTCACAGCAACCTCCAACTCCTGGGCTTAAGCGATTCTCTTCCCTCAGCCTCCCTAGTAGCTGGGACTATAGGCGCCCGCCACGACGCCCGGCTATTTTTTGGTTGCAGTTTGGCCGGGGCCGGATTTGAACCCGCCATCCTCGGTATATGGGGCCAGCGCCCTGCTCACTGAGCCACAGGCTCCGCCCCACCTGGAAGAACTTTTTGCCCCATCTTACCTTCCTTTGATCCAGGCACGCCATAGTGCTCAGCAGGTCCCAGGAGAGGCTGAAGCAGCAGCAGCGCCACCTGCTGGCAGTCCACCGCATACCCGCGGGAGGGCCTTATGGAACGCGTCTGGGTAGTCGGGGCAGGCGATAGCTGATTCTACATCCTTACCTCTCCAGGTGGTGGGCCCTCCTGAGGAGGGAACCCTACGCTATTGGCCCTTCCCCACGAGTGACCTATACAACTGGAAAATGCAAAACCCTAAGTTCTCAGAAAAACCCACCGTCCTTATTGACCTATTAGATTCCGTCCTTTTCACTCACAGCCTACTTGGGATGACTGCCAGCAACTGCCACAGGTCCTCTTCACTACCGAGGAGAGGGACTGAATCTTGGCAGAGGCACGGAAGTCTATCCTAGACGACAACAGGCAGCCTACCACAAATCCAGTACTAATTGAAGCTGCGTTCCCACTGACCTGGTCAGATTGGAATTTCAATATGGCAAAAGGTGAGGAGAGACTCCAGGTTTACCACCAGACTCTAATGGGTGGGTCTCCGTAAAGCGGCAAGGAAGCCGACTAATTTGGCCAAGGTAGGAGATGTACAGCAAGAGAAAGATGAATCCCCTTCCGCCTTCCTAGAGCGGATCATGGAAGCGTTCCGTACTTACACACCCATGGATCCAGAAGCGGAGAATAGTAAGGCAGCTGTTATGATGGCTTTTGTTAATCAGTCAGCTCCAGACATTAGGAGGAAACTTCAAAGAATAGATAGGTTGGCAGAGAAGTCCCTGCAGAACTTGCTCGTGGTGGCTGAACGAGTACACAACAACCTAGAGAGCCCAGAGGAAAACAGACGTGTGCCAGCAACCAGCAAACCAAGGACCTTGCTAAGATCCTGCTCGCCACCACGGTAAGCGGCTCCAAAGAGAAGGAGTGGAGGCTGCAGAAACTGGCCTCCGGAGGAGGTAGGGAGTCGCCCCAGGGGGATCAACCTCAGCTACGGAGAGATCAGTGTGCATACTGCAGGGAGACTGGCCACTGGGCCAGAGAATGTCCCCCCAAAAAGCAGGACAATGCATCCTAGTGGGGAAGCATAGTGACCTTGATAACAAAATAAGTAACATTAGTATATATCTGCCTTCATGAAAATGCCATTGTCAAGGACAGATTAGAGGACACACGAGTGCCTGGATGGAGATTGGCCACTAGCATCTGATGTGAATTCAGAAACCACAGTCTTTAACTTAATTACACCTTGCTCATGCCAAAAGCTAGTTGAGTGAGTGCAGGCATAAATTTAACTACTTCTTCCTGTTTTATGTTTTCTTTGATATTGTTTAATGAATTCAAACTGCAGGTAATGGTTTTGTCTTTTTGTAATAGTTAATAAGAAAATGATAAAATGAAGTCTTCAGCATAAGCTAAAAATCATTCTTTGTGTTTCCCCAATATATTGTATATGTGTATGTATATGAACAGAATTGTTGGGATCTAAACTACTTGATAGAGAAAAATTATGGTTGTAGGGCAGTGTTTTTCAAATCGTGTGCTATGAGAAGATCTTAGGTGTGCCCCCCCAATTTTTTAAGATTATTAATTAGATTATTTTTGAAAGAGGTTCAGGGCACAGTTAAGTATATTCTTTTTATACTCTTTTTTTTTTATCAACATAATTTAAGTATGCTGCAGTAGTTTATAGGTTCAAGCATGTGATTACAAAAGAAAAAGAGAGAGAGAAGAGATTGAAAAGCTCTACTCTAAGAACAGTGGACATAGGGGCAGGCCGGGTGTCACATGCATTCATGGTTATTCCAGACTGCCCTAACCCTTTACTTGGTAGAGACCTCCTTAGTAAAATCAGAGCACAAATTTCTTTCAAACAAGGAACACCACAGGTTACAGACAGACAGGGACATTTCTCACTCTATGCCTGGAGGATGAGTATCAACTCCATCAACAGCCTCTGCCACCGGCCCAAACAGATATCTCCAGGTGGCTGGACTCCTACCAGTCAGCCTGGGCTGAAACAGGGGGAGTGGGGCTGGCAAAATACCGGGCCCCTGTTATAGTCAAGCTCAAGCCTGGAGCTGAACCGGTGTAGCTAAGGCAGTACCCCATGACCCCCAAGGCCAGAAAAGGAATTCTGCCACACATTAGGCGGTTATTAGATGCCGGGATTCTAACCCCCTGCTAGTCCCCATGGAACACCCTCTTGTTTCTGGTCAAAAAACCCCAATGATTACCAGCCAGTTCAAGACCTAAGGAGGTAAATAAGTGGGTAATGGACATACACCCAACTGTACCAAATCCCTACAATCTCTTGAGCTCACTGGCCCCGTCCCAGACCTGGTATACAGTCTTAGATTTAAAAGATGCTTTCTTCAGCTTGTTGCTGGCGCCCCAGAGCCAGGCCCTGTTCACCTTCAAGTGGAGTGATCCAGAAAGCGGCATCAGTGGACAGCTAACATGGCCCCGCCTGCCACAAGGGTTTAAGAATTCTCCAACTATCTTTGAAGAGGCCCTGCATGAAGATCTGGGTGAGTTCTGCAGGCAGCACCCCAACCTGATCCTCCTCCAATACGTAGATTACATCTTAGTGGCAGTTATCAGCGAACAGGACTGCTTACAAGGCACGCAAGACCTGCTTGTCACCCTGCGGGACCGGGGGTATCAGGCATCAGCGAAGAAAGCCCAGATCTGTCAGCAAACTGTTAAGTTACCTGGGATATACCCTTAAAGATGGACAGAGATGGCTCACTGAGACCAGGAAGCAGACTGTACTTAAGATCCCGACCCCAACAAACCCCAGGCAAGTGCGAGAGTTTTTGGGGTCTGTAGGGTTCTGTCGACTTTGGGTACCAGGCTTTGCTGAAATTACAAAACCCCTCTATGAAGCCACATGGGAGGGGCACCCCTTCAAATGGACAACAAAAAGAGAATTAGCCTTTCAGAGACTTAAAACTGCTCTGCTTTCTTCCCCCACTTTGGGGCTCCCTGACATTACAAAACCATTTCATCTCTATGTAGATGAACACAAAGGGATAGCCAAGAGGGTGTTGACCCAGACTTTGGGGCCCTGGACCTGCCCAGTAGCCTACTTATCAAAAAAACTAGACCTGGTGGTGTCAGGATGGTCCCCCTGCTTCCACATTGTGGCAACCACTGCGCTGCTGGTAAAGGATGCAGACAAACTCACCCTGGGATAGGAACTATTGCTGACTATGCCCCATGTCACTGAAGGGGTATTGAAACAACCCCCAGACCGGTGGATGAGCAACACACGTCTAACACACTACCAGAGCTTGTTACTTAACCCACCATGAATCCGGTTCTTGACCAGCACTGCCCTAAACCCCTGCCACTCTCCTGCCCAACCCAGATATGGAGACACCACTCCACAATTGCCAGGATATCCTAGCCCAAGTCCACAGCATGCGCCAGGACCTGACTGACCAACTCTGCGGAATGCTGAGGAGACCTGGTTCACAGATGGCAATAATTTTATTAAAGATGGCCAATGGCACTTGGGGGTGGCAGGGGTCTCCAAGGCAGGTACACCTTGGGCGGAGCCTCTTCCAGCCGGAACCTCCGCCCAACGGCTGAATTAATTGCCCTCACCAAGGTTTTAGTTCTAGGCCAAGGGAAAAAGCTTAATATCTATACTGACAGCCAATACACATTCGCTACCGCTCACATACATGGGGCCATGTACCGGGAGAGGGGGTTACTAACAGCAGAAGGGAGGACCATCAAAAACAAAGAAGAAATATTAAACTTACTAGCCACCATCTGGCTACCAAAAAAGCTAGCCATTATCCATTTTCCAGGATACCAAAAGCCCACTACTCTATGGCAAAGGGCAATCATCAGGAGGACAAAGCCTCCAGAAGTGCAGCCCTCAGAGCCACACAGGCCTTGATGGTTAACTTACCTGACACTGGGCCTCTATTCCTGCCAGAAGAGCCTGAATACACCCCTGAGGACTTGGCATGGATCCGCACCATCCCTCAGGCACATAGCCCCTCCCAGTATAACGGCTGGTTGCGCACAGCCAATGGGAAAACTATCCTTCCTGCACAGCTGGGACTAGACATCTTGCAGCGCATGCACCAGGCAACCCAGATGAGCAGCAGGAAGTTAAGAGATCTAGTCCGACATGCACGGATTAAGATCAAGCAAGTGGATACAAAAGTGCACCAGATAGTAAATGCTTGCAAAGCTTGCCAGCTCAGTAATGCCTGAGCCGGGCTTAAGACTCAAGGCACCCGTATGAGAGGGACCAAGCCTGGTGAGTATTGGGAAGTGGACTTCATGAAGATTAAGCCTGGTCGGTATAGGTACAAATATCTCTTAGTCTTTGTAGATACCTTCTCAGGGTGGGTGGAGGCCTTCCCCACCAAAAATGAAACTGAGATTCTAACCCCCTGCCAGTCCCCAAACTGGGGAAACTGTGGCAAAAAAGCTGCTTGAGGACATTCTTCCCAGGTATAGGCTGCCAGCTTTAATTGGCTCAGACAATGGGCCAGCTTTTATATCTCAAATAAGTCAGTGGGTAGCCACTGAACTGGGAACAACCTGGAAATTACATTGTGCGTACAGGCGCCAGAGCTCAGGACAAGTAGAAAAAAATGAATAGAACCTTAAAAGAGACCTTAACCAAATTAATCCTGGAGTCTGGTGGAGACTGGGTGACTCTCCTTCCCTTTCCCCTATATAGGGTCAGAAATTTCCCCTATACCCTAGGTCTCTCTCCCTATGAAATTCTCTATGGGAGACCACCTCCTATTATTCCAAATAACCGCATAGATATTTTAACAGAAGCAAATGATGAAGATTTTCTCCTTTCCCTCCGCTGTTGCCAACAGGTTCAGAAAGAGAATTAGAGCCACCCAAGTGCCACCTACATGGCGGATCCGATCCCAGAGCCTCACAAATTCTGGCCAGGGGACTGGGTCTATGTCAAGAGACACTGGCAGGAGACTCTCGAACCCTGGTGGAAAGGGCCTTACACTGTGATCCTGACCACCCCCACTGCACTCAAGGTCCACGGCATCCTGCATGGGTCCATCACACTCACGTCTGATTGGCAGACCCATTTGTCATCAAGGAGGATTATATCCCACAATGGAAATTCGAGAAAGACCCTGCCAACCCACTCAAGCTCTCCTGACGATCCCAAACTCACCACTGAGGTCCCATGATTGGGTCCTCTTAGTTACAAGGAGGAGGGGGGAATAAAAGACCCAGTGATGCCATTTTGAGCTTTTCATCATTTCAGGCTTTTGTCCTCCATTTAAAAAACAACCCTGAAAATCCTTTGTTTCATTTCTTAGTAAACCACACCCCTCCCTATCTCCCGGATACATCCCTATCTCCCAGAGTGCGTCAGTCCCCCCGCCCCCAGCCTTTAAGTTTGAAGGGATCGTATCAGCTTTGCTTCCCACACCCCTCACCCCAAATCCCCCTTATAAAAACCCTGCGTGCAGCAGGCACAGGACTCTAGGTCCCAGCTGTGTTTGGGGAATCTGACAGCCCTGGCTAGAGCCTGAATAAACGCGCTCGTGTGATTGCATTGGTGTCTGGCTCTCTCATACCGTCATTGGGGATTCCGATTCTTGGGTGTAACAATGTCACTGTCTATTTTTTCAGGGTCATTAAAAGGTGACAAAGATAAGACTGTACTTAAAAAGACTGTACTTAAAAATATAAACATTATACAGTCCTGTACCACTTAACAACAAGGATATATTCTGAGAAATGTGTCATCAGGTGACTGTTGTGGTTGTGCGAACATCATAGATTGTCCTTACACAAGCCTCGATGTGTGATATAGCCTGTTGTTTGCAGGCTACAAACATATACAGCGTATTCCTGTACAGAATATTGTAGGCAACTGTAACACAGTGGTAAGTATCTGTTTGTGTTTACATTTGAACAGAAAAGGTACAGTAAAGTATGTTATAAAAGAAAAAAATGTGACTCTTATATGGGCCACTTAACTTGAGTGGAACTTGAAGGAGTATAAGTTGCTCTGAGCAAGTCGGTGATTGAACGTGAAGGACTAGGACATTGATATAGATTAATAGAGGCTTTATAAACACTGGATACTGAGATTGCACTAAATTATCATCCCAGTGCGCTGGCTCATGCCTGTAATCCCAGCACTCTGGGAGGCTGAGGCAGGCGGATTGCTTAAACTCAGGAGTTTAAGACCAGCCTGAGCAAGAGCAAGACTTCATCTCTAGTAAAACAATAGAAAAATTAGCTGGGTGTTGTGGCAGGTGCCTGTAGTCACAGCTACAGAGGAGGCTGTGAAAAGAGGATTTCTTGAACTCAAGAATTTGAGGTTGCTGTGAGCTATGATGATCCCATGGCACTCTACCCAGGGGGACAGAGTGAAACTTTCTCAAAACAAACAAACAAACAAAACAACTTACATTTCTTTGATAACAAATTAACCTTAGCATCTTACAAATTTTTTTACTTGATAGACTTTTCAATAATTTTTTTTAACTTTTTGACTCTTGTAATAATACTTAGCTTTAAAGCATAAACATGTTGTACAGCTGTACAAAAATATTTTCTTTCTTAAAATCTTTATTTTATGTGTTTTCTGTTACAAATTTCATTTTTACTTTTCAAATTTTTTGTTAAAAACTAAGACGCAAATACACTTATTAGCCTATGCGTACGTGGGGTCAGTGTCATTAATATAATTTGTCATCAGGGGTAATAACGTGTATGGGCTGTCTATGACCATAATGCCTTCCTCTGGAATACTTTCTGAAGAAACTGCCTGTGGCTTTTATCTTAGCATTTTTTAAAATAAGTAGAAAAAGTAGACCCTAAAACGAGGATGACTAGTATAGTCAATTCAGTATATAGTTAGGATCATTACCAAGTATTATGTGCTACACTTTTTTATGACTGGCAGCACCAGTTTCTTTATACTAGCATCACCACAAATGTGGTGTGCTGTGCTATGACAATTATGATGTAGCAAGGGATAGGAATTATTATTATTATTTGTTTTTGAGACAGAGGCACACTCTGTCATCCTGGGAAGAGTGCTGTGGAGTCATAGCTCACAGCAACTTCAGATTCATGGGCTCAAGCAATCCCCTTGCCTCAGCCTCAGCTACAGGCACCCATCACTATGCCAGGCTAGTTTTTCTATTTTTAGTAGAGATGGGACTCACTCTTGCTCAGGCTGGCGTGAAACTCCTGAACTAGAAGATCCCTCTGCCTTGGCCTCCTGGCGTGCTAGGATTACACTGTGCCTGGCCTGTTGTTAGGAATTTTTCAGCTCCATTATGATCTTATGTGACCACCGTCATATATGCAGTCCATTGTTGACTAAAATGTTATGTTGTGCATGACTCTATATAAAGCCTCCACATAAAGAAGAGTTATGCAAAAGAGAAGTAGCACCAATGTAAACATGTTTAAATGTAACCAAAATTAATTTAAATGACACTTTAGAAAAATGATAGCCCAGCTGCTCGGGAGGCTGAGGCAAGATAATAGCTTAAGCCCAGGAGCTGGAGGTTGCTGTGAGCCGCGTGACGCCACGGCACTTTACCAAGGGCAGTAAAGTGAGACTCTGTCTCTACAAAAAAAAAAAAAAAAAGAAAAGAAAAATGATAGCCATGTTTCTGAAATGATAGGATACATTTTTTAGTTGTCTTCTATTTCAGAAATACACTGTAGAACCACCCAATAGGGCACCCGCAGAAGGTGGTTTTTTTTTAAGGTTGTATCGAAGTACCCTACTGTACACCTATATTGCTCTGCCTCCCTCTTTCTGTGCATCTCTTCTTTTTGTCAATATTCGTTTTACCCACCCCCTCTCCTTTCTCTATTTTTCTTTTTTTTTTTTCTTATCACTCGGTCCTCCTTTCTTTCATCCCTTTTTTGCTCTTCAACCTTCTCACCCTTCTGGTCCTGTAACCCTTAGTCCACAGGCACGAGAACTTAAAGAGCAACAGGAAGTGAAAGGAAAATTAGGGCAAGGAAACAGATTAAAGAAAACACTCATGAGGAAGAATCAGCAGAAAACTCCAGGCAACATGAAGAACTAGTCAAGAACAACCCCTCCAAGGGACCATGAGGTAGCTACTGCAGAGGATTCCACCTATAAAGAAATGTTAGGAATGAAAGAAAGGGAATTTAGAATACACATGTTGAAAAAAATGAAAGAAATGATGGAAACAATGAAGGAAACTGCTAATAAAGTGGAAAATAACCAAAAGGAAATTCAAAAATAGAATCAAATAAGAGATGAACAATATGAAGAATATAAAAAGGATATAGCAGAGCTGAAGGAACTGAAACAGTCAATTAGGGAACTTAAAGATGCAATGGAAAGGATCAGGAACAGGTTAGACCATGCAGAAGAAAGAATTTCAGAAGTAGAAGACAAAGTTTTTGAGATAACTCAGATAGTAAAAGAGGCAGAAAAGAAGAGAGAGAAAGCAGAACATTCACTGTCAGAATTATGGGACTTTATGAAGCGTTCCGACATACGAGTTATAGGAATTCCAGAAGGGGAAGAAGAATACCCCAGAGGAATGGAAGCCATACTAGAGAACATTATAAAAGAAAATTTCCCAAATATCACCAAAGATTCTGACACACTGCTTTCAGAGGGATATCGGACCCCAGGTCGCCTCAACTCTAACCTAGCTTCTCCAAGACACATTGTGATGAACCTGTCCAAAGTCAAGACAAAAGAAAAGATTCTGCAAGCTGCCAGGAGTAAGCGCCAGTTGACCTACAGGGGCAAATCCATCAGAGTGACCGCAGACTTCTCTAATGAAACTTTCCAAGCAAGAAGACAATGGTCATCTACCTTTAATCTACTTAAACAGAACAATTTCCAGCCCAGAATTCTGAAACCCTGCTAAGCTAAGCTTCAAAATTGATGGAGAAATCAAATCATTTACGGATATACAAACATTGAGGAAATTCGCCACAACAAGACCAGCTCTACAGGAAATACTTCAACCTGTTCTGCACACTGACCACCACAATGGATCAGCAGCAAAGTAAGAACTCAGAAATTAAAGGACAGAACCTAACCTGCACACTGATGCAAAAGATAAAACTAAGCAATGGACTCACATAAAATAAGATGAATAGAATACTACCACACTTATCAATTATCTCAATAAATGTTAATGGCTTGAATTCCCCATCTATGAAGAGACATAGATTGGTTGACTAGATTAAAAAACACAAGCCATCCATTTGCTGTCTGCAAGAAACACACCTGGCTTCAAAAGACAAATTAAAGCTCTGAGTCAAGGGCTGGAAGATAATTTTTCAGGCAAATGGCATTCAGAAGAAAAGAGGAGTTGCAATCTTATTCTCAGATTCATGTGGATTTAAAGCAACTAAAGTCAAAAAAGACAAAGATGGTCACTTTATATTGGTCAAGGGAAAAATACAACAGGAAGACATTTCAATTCTAAATATTTATGCACCCAATTTAAATGCTCCCAGATCTTGAAACAGACCTTACTCAGTCTGAGCAATATGACATCTGATAATACCATAATAACAGGGGACCTTAACACTCCTCTTACAGAGCTGGACAGATCCTCTAAACAGAAATTAAACAAGCATATAAGAGATTTAAATGAGACCCTAGAACAACTATGCTTGATAGACGTATATAGAACACTCCACCCCAAAGACAAAGAATATACATTCTTCTCATCACTCCATGGAACATTCTCCAAAATTGATCATATCCTGGGACACAAAACAAATATCAACAGAATCAAAAGAATTGAAATTTTACCTTGTATCTTTTCAGACCATAAGGCACTAAAGGTGGAACTCAACTCTAACAAAAATGCTTGACCCCACCCAAAGACATGGAAATTAAACAATCTTCTGTTGCATAACAGATGGGTGCAGGAAGAAATAAAATAGGAAATCATTAACTTCCTTGAGCATAACAACAATGAAGACACAAGCTACCAAAACCTGTGGGATACTGCAAAAGCAGTTTTGAGAGGAAAATTCATTGCTTTAGATGCCTACATTCGAAAAACAGAAAGAGAGCACATCAATAATCTCACAAGAGATCTTATGGAATTGGAAAAAGAAGAACAATCTAAGCCTAAACTCAGTAGAAGAAAAGAAATATCCAAAATCAAATCAGAGATCAATGAAATTGAAAACAAAAGAATCATTCAGAAAATTAATGAAACAAGGAGTTGGTGTTTTGAAAAAATAAATAAAATAGATAAACCATTGATCCCACAGAGATACAAGAGATCATCTCTGAATACTACCAGAAACTCTATGCTCAGAAATTTGACAATGTGAAAGAAATGGATCAATATTTGGAATCACACCTTCTCCCTAGACTCAGCCAGGAAGAAATAGAGCTCCTGAACAAACCAATTTCAAGCACTGAGATCAAAGAAACAATAAAAAAATCTTCCAACCAAAAAATGCCCTGGTCCAGATGGCTTCACTCCAGAATTCTATCAAACCTTCAAGGAAGAGCTTATTCCGGTACTGCAGAAATTATTCCAAAAAATTGAGGAAGAAGGAATCTTCCCCAACACATTCTATGAAGCAAACATCACCCTGATACCAAATCCAGGAAAAGACCCAAACAAAAAGGAGAATTTCAGACCAACTCACTCATGAATATAGATGCAAAAATTCTCAACAAAATCCTAGCCAATAGATTACAGCTTATCATCAAAAAAATCATTCATCATGATCAAGTAGGCTTCATCCCAGGGATGCAAGGCTGGTTTAACATACGCAAGTCCATAAACGTTATCCACCATATTAACAGAGGCAAAAAGAAAGATCACATGATCCTCTCAATAGATGCAGAAAAAGCATTTGATAAAATCCAGCATCCTTTTCTAATTTGAACACTGAAGAGTAGAGGTATAGGTGGCACATTTCTAAAACTGATTGAAGCTATCTATGACAAACCCACAGCCAATATTTTACTGAATGGAGTAAAACTGAAAGCTTTTCCTCTTAGAACTGGAACCAGACAAGGTTGTCCTCTGTCACCTTTACTATTCAACGTAGTGCTGGAAGTTCTAGCCAATACAATTATGCAAGACAAGGAAATAAAGGGAATCCAAATGGGAGCAGAGGAGGTCAAACTCTCCCTCTTTGCTGACAACATGATCTTATACTTAGAGAACCCCAAAGACTCAACCACAAGACTCCTAGAAGTCATCAAAAAATACAATAACGTTTCAGGATATAAAATCAATGTCCACAAGTCAGTAGCCTTTGTGTACACCCATAACAGTCAAGATGAGAAGCTAATTAAGGAGACAACTCCCTTCATCATAGTTTCAAAGAAAATGAAATACCTAGGAATACACCTAACGAAGGAGGTGAAGGACCTCTACAAAGAAAACTATGAAATCCTCAGAAAGGAAATAGCAGAGGATATTAACAAATGGAAGAACATACCATGCTCATGGATGGGAAGAATCAACATTGTTAAAATGTCTATACTTCCCAAAGCAATCTACCTATTCAATGCCATTCCTATCAAAATACCAACATCGTACTTTCAAGATTTGGAAAAAATGATTCTGCGTTTTGTATGGAACCGGAAAAAACCCCGTATAGCTAAGGCAGTTCTCTGTAACAAAAATAAAGCTGGGGGCATCAGCATACCAGATTTTAGTCTGTACTACAAAGCCATAGTGCTCAAGACAGCATGGTACTGGCACAAAAACAGAGACATAGACACTTGGAATCGAATTGAAAACCAAGAAATGAAACTAACATTTTACAACCACCTAATCTTTGATAAACCAAACAAGAACATACCTTGGGGGAAAGACTCCCTATTCAATAAATGGTGTTGGGAGAACTGGATGTCTACATGTAAAAGAGTGAAACTGGACCCACACCTTTCCCCACTCACAAAAATTGATTCAAGATGGATAAAGGACTTAAATTTAAGGCATGAAACAATAAAAATCCTCCAAGAAAGCATAGGAAAAACACTGGAAGATATTGGCCTGGGGAAAGACTTCATGAAGAAGACTGCCATGGCAATTGCAACAACAACAAAAATAAACAAATGGGACTTCATTAAACTGAAAAGCTTCTGTACAGCTAAGGAGACAATAACCAAAGCAAAGAGACAACCTACACAATGGGAAAGGATATTTGCATATTTTCAATCAGACAAAAGCTTGATAACTAGGATCTATAGAGAACTCAAATGAATCCACATGAAAAAAGCCAACAATCCCATATATCAATGGGCAAGAGATATGAATAGAACTTTCTGTAAAGATGACAGACGAATGGCTAACAAACACATGAAAAAATGTTCATCATCTCTATATATTAGAGAAATGCAAATCAAAACAACCCTGAGATATCATCTAACCCCAGTGAGAATGGCCCACATCACAAAATCTCAAAACTGCAGATGCTGGCGTGGATATGGAGAGAAGGGAACACTTTTACACTGCTGGTGGGACTGCAAACTAGTACAACCTTTCTGGAAGGAAGTATGGAGAAACCTCAAAGCACTCAAGCTAGACCTCCCATTTGATCCTGCAATCCCATTACTGGGCATCTACCCAGAAGGAAAAAAATCCTTTTATCATAAGGACACTTGTACTAGACTGTTTCTTGCAGCTCAATTTACAATCGCCAAAATGTGGAAACAGCCTAAAGGCCCACCAACCCAGGAATGGATTAACAAGCTGTGGTATATGTATACCATGGCATACTATTCAGCCATTAAAAAAAATGGAGACTTTACATCCTTCGTATTAACCTGGATGGAAGTGGAAGACATTATTCTTAGTAAAGCATCACAAGAATGGAGAAGCATGAATCCTATGTACTCAATTTTGATATGAGGACAATTAATGACAATTATGGTTATGGGGGGAAACAGAAAGAGGGAAGGAGGGAGGGGTGTGGGGCCTTGGTGTGTGTCACACTTTATGGGGGCAAGACATGATTGCAAGAGGGACTTTATCTAACAATTGCAATCAGTGTAACCTGGCTTATTGTACCCTCAATGAATCCCCAACAATAAAAAAAAACAAAAAAAACCCTGAGAATAAATTTTATCTTCCATATTTCTGAAATGACAAACTAAGTAAGTTCTGTTCGGCAATAAATAAACTCTACGTCAGTACATCTCTTAATTACACCTATGATTATATTGCACATTGAAAGTTGATCTAACTAACTAAAATTGACTAAAATTGAGGATTCTGATATCATGGTGATATATAGAATTTATGAGCCATAAATGTCTCTTTATCTTAAAATTTTTCAAACATTTACATTTTTCTCATGTTGAAGTGCATATATGTACATATGATTACATAACAATAAAATTGAATGTGTAGTTTTATACATAAAAAATAGTAATACACTGTAAAATGCTGGCTATATGACATAATTAGTAACAGAAGATTCTATTGTTCTAGACAGAGGGTAAGTGTAACTCTAATATTCAAATTCTAAAGTCTGTGTTTTATTTTACTAACTACATGTAACAAATAATAAAGAATAATATTGTACAAGTACATACTAGTTTACTTTTAAAGTTTATTTTTTTATTGGTGATACAAATAAAATTTCCTTCAAGATACAGAGCACCTCGTCTTCTATAAAAATGAGAAAATGATAGATAAACCAGGCCCATGATTCCATAGGTAATAAATCACAAGGCTGGAATTCAAGCTCTTAGATTTACTAACTTTAGAGTGAAAATATTGTCAGTACTGTTCGGTTGTTCATTTGTTTTTGTTTATGTTTTTGCTCACGTTACTCACGATACCCAGAGCACTAGATGTAAAGTTAAGTAGCAGCGATAGCAGAGGATGTGACGAAGACCCTCGGTGTAAGTGTTCCTTAATACTCCGCATGGGAACCTAGACCAGGCATGTGTGGGAGGACAGCAGCTTCCTTTCTGAAACTGGATGTTTCATATGAGTTTTTAAAAATTTGTTTACTAAATTTCCTCTATTCACAACCAATTGCCTTATGATAGATGGAAATTTGATTGTGTGATAACAATTTGTTCCACTGAAGTAATGAACATGTACGTAGAGAAAGCACAAACTGTTTGTGTGCAGCAACCAATTACCTGTGTCTACTTGAATCCAACACTAACCTCAGTAGGATGTGAGCTGAAGTCAGTACGTGTCAGCACAGGCAGAAGCAGCAGCACGTCGACTTAGCCTGCCTGTTCCACTGCGTCCCAGGAGGACAGTCAAGCAAATTTATACAATAATTTGACCACGGTAGGCTGACTTACAAAAAACCTTTACTCTACCAAAACAAAAAAGTTACATTCACCCTGGGAAAACATAAAGCTCCATCTCCAGAAACAATTCCCAGCTGGTCTTTCCTCCCCAAATCCCAGCGATTGGACCAAAGACATGTGTTATATGCAAAGATCTAACATGAATCCAAACCTTCAAGGTAACATCTGCAGACAAATTACAAACCAACATAAAAACATGTGCACTGTTATTGAAATTAGGCATCCTTTTGAATTTTTCTGCTTCAATAGGTATTCTTTATTCATACCTTTCTAAGCATTTTCTTTGGAACACAAAAGGATAGCTCATATTCATTTAAAATTTTCATAAATTATTTCTTTAAATTATTAAGCTTAAAAGGGTGTTTTAGCTCCTTTTACACCCACTCACCTAAACTTCCCATTTCAAAAAGACAGCTGGAAATTTTATATGCTACAAATGTTCTACATTCCTAAAGAAGTAATGACTAAAACATCAACTGAATTTCTTTAAGGCCCATGAGATAGGTCTAGTTGACTATAGTTTTGTGATGCAGGTAATTATGCTCAGCTCATACGTCCGAGATTAAAGACTGTGATCCAGGAAATCTTCGCTTGGAGTTTCTAATTCAGTAGATCTAGTTGATTGTCCTGTTTTCATATGGGGTTCACAAAAAGTTACTCCATTTACTGACTTAAATTTTCTCGACAATTGTTACTTGATTCCAGGAGTTAAGGGGAGTCCAAGGGATATAGAATTCATGCCTCATTTGAGGGTACTTAAAATATCTATAAAGGATATTTTTCTTCAACAATAACGAATTACAAATATGAAACAAAAAGCAATTCAAACCCCTATCCGATGAAATGACAAAATTCAAGGTATAGAAAATAAGTATAAAGGATTGGTGCTCTTTAGTTCTGACCTAAAACTTCCCTGGGCCAGGCAGAGTGAGTGGCTCACACCTGTAATCTTAGCTCCTTAGGAGGCTGAGAAGGGACGATCACTTGAGGCCAGGAGTTTGACATTAGCCTGGGCAACATAGTAAGACCTTCTCTCCACAAAACACACAAACACAACATTAGCCAAGTGTGCTGGGGTATGTCCACAGTCCTCGCTACTGGGGAGGCTGACAGAAGAGGATCCCTTGAGTCCAGGAGTTCTAGGTTATAGTAAACTATGACTGCACCACTACACTCCGGCCAGCCTGGGTGACAGAGCAACAATCTACTGCACTAAAAACAAAACTTCAATGTTTGAAGTTTCATTTCTTATGTTTTAGTAAAAAAAACCAACAAAACATCTTCCGTATCACTTACTTGTTGTCTTTATTCAAAAATTACTTTCTTCGCTAAATATTTAATGTATAACTTCTTTGAGGAAAAAAATTCAATGTTGAATAATTAGACCAAGCCATTTTAGTGAACAATGAACAAACAATGTTTTATTTTTCTACTTCATAAGTGTATAATTTATAGGAGTGAAAGAAGGGTCTCAGGCAAGATTAAATGAACTCCTCCCGAATGTGTGATACTTATAGTTTTCAGAATTTCTGCTGTATTTTCACTTCTCACTACAAGAAACAAGCCTGGGACATAAACCATGTGAGATATAAACAAATCAGCCTGAGTCCTGATAGAAGGGAACTGCTGAGGGTTTATTTGAGAGGTTGCAGTGAAGGAAATTTGTCTCTTGCTATTTTTCTTGATACACTCTTATGTTTCCTTTCAAAACTGTCTATGAACTGTAGACGCCTGTTTAGATTTGCCATCTTCAATGTTATGGTTTCTTTGGTCTCACTGAAATCCAAAGTCAACTTCTATTGTGCTTTGTTCATGTCAGATAAGAATGACAAGCAGGGGAGGATTTATATCTAGACTCGAAATCTCCTTTATCCATACACACACACACACACACACACACATGCATCTTTCAAACATTGAGAGATCATTTTAGAAGTAAATTCTTCAGTTTCTGTCTTCTACCACTCCTAAGATCTTCTCTAAAGAAAAGAAACTCCCAGGAAGACATTACTGACTGAAAAGTCCAAATTCCATACTATTCAAGTCATTAGATTTGGATTATGCTTCTTCAGAACTGGGACCTTGTTGGCTTTATTTACAACCATGCCTTCAGTGTTAAGGGCAGTGCCTGGCATGTCTGTTCTATAAATGTTTGCTGCATAAATACATATATAAACGTCTCCAGCCAAAGAACAACTGTAGTCAGCCAGGGAAAATGTTTCATTTCTACCTTTTTATTGTTCCAAAAATACTTCTCTCTAAGCTATGTAAAACCACTCTTGTAAGTCCTTCCCTACCAGCTGCTGGCCCCCACATCCTTACTCTTATATTGAAAAAAATCACCATTACCCTGAATCTATATACAGGCATTAGAAACTCCTCTGAGAATATTGGGAAAACTGTGGATAGAGGCCGGGTGCAGTGGCTCATGCCTGTAATCCTAGCACTCTGGGAGGCCCAGGTGGGTTCATCTCCTGAGCTCAGGAGTTCAAGACCAGCAAGACTGAGTCCCTGTCTCTAAAAAAACAGCCAAGCACTGTGGCAGGCACCTGTAGTCCCAGCTACCTGAGAGGCTGAAGCAAAGGGATCACTTGAGCCCAAGAGTTCGAGGTTGTTGTGAACTATGACACTACAGCACTCTACTGAAGGCAACAAAGTGAGGCTCTGTCTCAAAAAAAGGGGAAAAAGGGGTGTTAGGTGAGTTTTCGGCAAAGACTGAATTGCTAATCCTCTGAGCCCCACCAAGTCTGGCAACCTTGGAGGACTAGGCCCTAGAGCCACAGAGAAGGTTCTTCCATGGGGGTGCAAGGAAGAGATAAAGGAAAAGCAACTCATTGGCCCTTCTGGGAGCACCTAAATGGAGTACTTTTTTTTTTTTTTTTGTAGAGACAGAGTCTCACTGTACCGCCCTTGGTAGAGTGCCGTGGCGTCACACGGCTCACAGCAACCTCCAACTCTTGGGCTTACGCGATGCTCAGCCTCCCGAGCAGCTGGGACTACAGGCGCCCGACACAATGCCCGGCTTTTTTTTTGTTGCAGTTTGGCCGGGGCTGGGCTTGAACCCGCCACCCTCGGCATATGGGGCGGGCGCCCTACTCACTGAGCCACAGGCGCCGCCCCTAAATGGAGTATTTTAATACGTGTTTAACAGACTGCACTGCAGAGGTCCAACGCTCAGGCAGAGAATGTGGATGCCGCGTATATATGTGTATGTGTGTGTGTGTATTTTGTTTGTTTGTTTGTTTTGTATTATTGGTTCTTGATTCCTACATTTGAGGCACTCAAGGAAAGGAAACATTCAAAAATCTCCCAGTGCAGATCCTCCTGGGTTGCAGGAGGAACTTTGCCATTGTTGTGTAAGTGTCGGTAAATGGTCCCAGGACCAGCAGACATTCACAAAGCTGTCCTTTATTATCCCACTGACTTTTAGGGCTAAATCCCTCCTAAAGCACCGCAGCAGGACCTCTGAGAAACAAAGATACTAACATCAACCTTCAGTATCTTCTGGCTCAGATTACAGCCACTTCAGCCAAGTTTCCCTTTCCATCACAAATCCTAATCTTGAGAGCCTATTCATCCTGAAAAATATATATTTATAATCCCGGAGAGCTAAGCTGTCTGCCCAGGCTGGCTCTGGGTCAGCATCTCACACTCCCCTCCCCTGCATTGCCTGAGAATCACCAGCAGGCACTCTTTGGTGGAGCTGGTTCACACACAATGAAAGGTCTTGAAGTCCGTGTGTGTTGGCATCTGCTTTTGTCAAGGGGAACACAGCATGTTTGTCAACACGTGGCATGGAAGGAAGATTTCGATGATGACAGCAAGACTGTGCCCCACCGATTTCCTGTTTATTTCTCACATTACGTTACCCAAGGCAACTAATGGGGAGAATAAACCAAAAACACACTCTTTTTCCTTATTAGAATCCAGAGTTTGGCAAATAAAATAAAATAAAATCTAACTGCATTCTCAACTGTGGAAAGTTTTTATGTTACTGTTTCCATTCACTTCTTTCCTTCCTTCTCACTCAACAACAGAGAAAAAGGCATAGAGGTAGAGAAAAAGGTGGTAGAGGAAGAGAGGAGGTTTGCTTCAGGGTTTTGATCTGCTGAAGACAACAGTAACCTGAGTTTATACAGGAGAAACTTTTGGGAAGATCACACGATGCCTGTAAAGCTACAATAAATAACCTTGACTTTCGTACCATAAGAAATGGCTACCTGTGCAGATCATTATATCCTAAATGACTCTTGCTTACCATATAAACAGAAAATAAAAAAATTCATATAAATCGTTCATTCATTCCTAAGGCACTTGCTTTTCAGGAAGCACTATGTTGGAGGAGAGATTAATCAACACAGCAACAGAACGCTGTAGAGTGAGGTGATTTGCCTGTGGTCACCGTCTGGTAGATTTAGGACTTGGTCTGTTTGACTGCAAAGCTGGTGTGGGCCTTGCCCCATGAAGTCTCTCTCCACATGGAGGTGCCTAGTGGTAGAGTAGGGGATAAGATTTCAGAAGTTTTTGGGGCAGCGCCTGTGGCTCAGTTGGTAAGGCGCCGGCCCCATATACTGAGGGTGGCGGGTTCAAACCCGGCCCCGGCCAAACTGCAACCAAAAAATAGCCAGGCGTTGTGGCGGGCGCCTGTAGTCCCAGCTACTCGGGAGGCTGAGGCAAGAGAATGGCTTAAGCCCAGGAGTTAGAGGTTGCTGTGAGCTGTGCGACGCCACGGCACTCTACCAAGGGGCATAAAGTGAGACTCTCTACAAAAAATAAATAAATAATAAAATTTAAAAAAAAAAGTCAGAAGTTTTGAGGGGAATAATTTATCACTGAGAAAATGGAACAATTAATACTTAACTGCCTTGTTCACTGCTCTTTTAATGAGCAACAAGCCAAAAATAAAAAAATAAGTCAGAGAGTATTGTCTAATAATGACTTTATAGATTTTAGCATATATATCAGTATGAATAAAAAGGGTATTTAGAAAAAAATAATGATCTGATTCATTTCTATGTTTATATTCATGTCATACAAAACAATGAAGAAAACCTTTTGGAGCAGTGATCTTCAGATCACTGTTATTTTACGTTAAAAATACTTGCTATATTAAACATTTTATATTTTCCATCTCACGGAAGCCATAACTTAATAAATGGCAATCAAAAAAAAGATGAAGGTTTCACCTACATACCAAGGAGCATAGTGGTCTTTTACTCCCAGGTTCTATACAATACTCTGTATTTGGCCTTTTGTTTGTTTGTACTCTTTATTGTTTTTACCATATCAAGATTATTTTCATATTCAGAAAGGTGCTCCAATTTCTCATTATACTAGTCAGTCACGTTAACATTTTGTTAGTTCATCAGCCATTTGTTCCTCACCCCAGCTGCAGCTAATGCCTTCGAGGATACTGTTAAATTTTAAGAACTTACCCTTATATCAGAATACATAACCATTAAGAAAGCTGCTGTCCTTTCATAAATATATTTTATTAGTATTATTAACATTATCATTCATACTTTATATTACTATAATACATACGTCACCTAAATCGACTCACATCATTGATTACTTATGTTAACACAAGAATCTTATCAGGGTATATTTTAATTTCTACTCAGATGATTACTCACAAATCTGTAGCTTTCTTAGTTTGTTTAATTTAACAATGATAAGTTTATGATTCAGCCTTTCACTTACACAGGCTCCTCTGTCAAAAGAGCCCTCACAATGTTCCCAAGGTTATAACTTTTGTGAAATTTGCAATGGTAAGACATTTTAACCACAATTGGGTAAGTCTGTTGCCTCTTTCCATCCTGACTTCCCCAGTGTCAGGGGTTTGGAGTGGCCACAAACACGTTTGGAATCTGGTTAAAGAGAAGTTAAGCTGAGAGTACCTTTGTTTGGATTTATGGGATACATTTATCTGGTACACTATTACTTCAGTGTACAGATAAGTAATTGGGAAATGTCTAGATGTAGAGATGGCTTCCAGGAGCTTCCTTCTAACGCTCCTTGACTCAAAAGGATGGGTCAGAGTCCTTGGATGTCATTGGTCATGCTCATTCAAAGAGCATTTAAGGTTAGTCACTGCATAAGAAACCTTGCAGTGCTCCTGAAATTATAAGATCTTCTATGAAATGCATTTGGTAGAGATTTTTTCCATATATGTGAGAGCACTCTTGTATAATGTTATCCATAACAATTTGTGTAGCTAAGTGAAACTTTTCTAATTTACCCCCCAAATTTTCTTTCAATGATATTAAAGCAAAGACTAAATTAGATTAATGATATTCTAGCTATAGAAAATAATACAAAATTATTATAATATAAAGGAGTACACAGAAAAAAAATCAGGGATAGAAATTCTCACTGATCTAACTTCACCCAATCTGAAAGTAATTCTATGCTGTTTTGGAACTAGAAAAGAGTCTGAATACTCAAAACAATCTTGAACAAAAAGAACAAATCTGCAGGCATCACAGTATCAGACTTCAAACTATACAACAAGGCTATAGTAACTAAAAAAGCATGGGATTGGCACAAAATAGAGACATAGACCAATGGAACAGAGCAGAGGACTCAGAAATAAAGTTATCCACACATAGCCAACTGATCTTTGAGGATGCAGAAATAATACTCACTGGGGAAAAAAGCCCTGTTTGATAAATGGTGCTAGGAAAATTGGACAGCCACCTGCAAAACAATGAAATAGGATCCATGTCTGTCCTTCAATTAATTCAAAATGGATAAAAGACTTACTTGTAAGGCATGAAATCATAAGAACTCTAGAAGAAAATGTAGGAAAATCTCTTTTGGATCTTGGCCTACACAAAGATTTTACATCTAGGAGTCCAGTGCCAATCAGACTCAACAAAAATAAATAAATAGGACTTCACTAAATTAAAAAGCTTCTGCACAGCTAAGGAAATAATCAAAAGAGCAAGAAGGCAACCTAGAGATTGGGAGAAAATATTCACAAGCTGCATATCTGATACAGAGCTAATCACCAGAATGTACAAGCAAATCAGCAAGAAAAAGACAACCCATTAAATACTGGGAAAAAGATGTGAAAAAAAACTTTTCAAAAGAAGATAGATAAATGGTCAATAAACATATGAAAAAATGCTCGATCTCACTAATCATCAGATAAATGCAAATTAAGGAAATAAACCTTACCCTTGTTGAAATGGTTTTTATTAAAAAAAAAAAGAATAGATGCTGGTGTGGATGCAGAAAGGAACACTTATGCACTATTGGTGGGAAGGCAAATTAGTACAAATTAGTACAAAACAGTATGGATAATTCTCCAAGAACTAAAAGTAAACCTACCATTCAATTCAGCAATTCTACTTCTGGGTATGTACCCAAAGAAAAAGAAGTCATTTTTATGAAAAAGACACCTGTACTCAAATGCTTATTGCAGCACAATTCACAACCATGAAAACGTGGAATTAATCCAAGGGGGCCCATCAGTTCATGAGTGGATCAACAAAATGTGGTATATGTGTACGAAGGAGTATTAGCCATATAAAAGGAGTATTACTCATATAAAAGGATATAAAAGGATAAGTTAATGCCTTTTGAAATAATTTGGATGGAACTGGAGACTATTACCCTAAGTGTAATATAAAAGGATAAGTTAATGCCTTTTAAGGAGTATTACTCAGCCATATAAAAGGAGTATTACTCATATAAAAGGATAAGTTAATGCCTTTTGAAATAATTTGGATGGAACTGGAGACTATTACCCTAAGTGTAATATAAAAGGATAAGTTAATGCCTTTTGAAATAATTTGGATGGAACTGGAGACTATTACCCTAAGTGAAGTATCTAAAGAATGGAAAACAAACATCACATGTATTTGCTATTAAATTGGCACTAACCAATGAGCCCACAAGTGCAGAGATGGAAGAAAAACTCAGTGGAAATCAAGCCAGTGGGAGGGGCAAGGAAAGGATGGCCAAAAATCTACCTAATGGGTACAAGGAATACTATGTGGGTGATGGGCATATTTATGGTCCTGACTCAAGCATTAAAAAAGCAATCCATGTAACCAAAAACACTGGAACCTCTGTAAGATTTTGAAATAAAAAGAAAATGTTTCTAAAATAGAAAAATAAAACAGAAAAAGAACAAATGAAGGAAGAAATGTTTAAAAAAGGTAATAAAATGATTATGCTTTTTCTGGATTTTGATGTTTATTATATTTGTAATCTTGAAAAAAAGGAAATTTATTGTGATTCTTTTCTCAAATATTTACATATAGCTAATTTTGTATTTGGAAATTTGTGTTGTTTTTATTTAAGACCCTAATTACATAAGGCTCCCTACCTTCTAAACCTGAATTCAACCATATGAGAAAATAAACAAAAATAATTCAACTTACTTTCTTAAGAGAACTGTATTCTTTTTCTAAACATAGCATACCTCATGTTTATTTCAAAGTAAATTCAATTACTGAAAATAAAGATTTGTTTACATTTTTCCTTTTGTTTTAATTAGAGTCTATGAAGATGAAGCACATTTAAATAGTTGCTCTTCATATGGTAATTTTGTTACTTTTCTTTAAAGTTGGGCATCCTAAATTCAAGCAAATAATTTAAAAAATTGTGGGGATTCATTTTTGCCCTGTATTAAATGACAATAATAAATTTTATTGCTGGTTTTTCCTTCCCTCTGGTGTCTTTGGTCATGCATCTTGCTAAAAGAAAAACAATATACAAGTTATACATTACATATTTTACCTTAAGACAAGCTTCTATCTAGTCTGTGGCTTACCTTTTTTTGACAATAATGTTGGTCCATTGTTACGTGTTATGTGTTATTCTCAGAGGGTTCCTAACATAACACCAAAAGAAAGGGTATAAAAGAAAAATGAGGCAGTATTATACATGATGTGTCCTGAGCATATTGGATTATTCCAGAATGGTTGTTGGCCCTTAGTTTAACGAATAATCCTTTAAAAAGCAAAGAGATAAATCCTGGAGGTTAAGTTACAGCTTGATGAAATACTTAAATGGCCAAAATTTGGAATTCAGATTTAGTTACACGTTAGAGATATGGAATAGCCACAACTACCATTTCTTACATTTGTCCTCTATAACTTGGACCGTATTAGGCTAAGCAACTTTTTCCATAAGTTCTGCAGGCATAATACGGGTGACTGCCACTAAACGAAAGCAGGTAGTGAACACATTTTCATGCATCAGTGGTTGTAACCTTAAAATTTTAGTCATTTTTATGTAGTTTTTTCTACCCACACCAATATCTTGGTTAAAATAACAAAACACAGCAGTTAACATTTTAAGTATTTACTCTTATTTCTTTTCTTTCTTTTTTTTTTTTTTGTTGGGGATTCATTGTGGGTACAATAAGCCAGGTAACATTGATTGCAATTGTTAGGCAAAGTCCCTCCTGCAATCATGTCTTGCCCCCATAAAGTGTGACACACATCAAGGCCCCATGCCCTTCCTCTGTCCTTCTTTCTGCTTTTTCTCCCCCCCATAACCTTAATTGTCATTAATTGTCCTCATATCAAAATTGAGTACATAGGATTCATGCTTCTCCATTCTTGTGATGCTTTACTAAGAATAATGTTTTCCACTTCCATTCACGAAGGATATAAAGTCTCCATTTTTTTTAATGGCTGAATAGTATTCCATGGTGTACATATACCACAGCTTGTTAATCCATTCCTGGGTTGGTGGGCATTTAGGCTGTTTTCACATTTTGGCGATTGTAAATTGAGCTGCAAGAAACAGTCTAGTACAAGTGTCCTTATGATAAAAGGATTTTTTTCCTTCTGGGTAGATGCCCAGTAATGGGATTGCAGGATCAAATGGGAGGTCTAGCTTGAGTGCTTTGAGGTTTCTCCATAATTCGTTCCAGAAAGGTTGTACTAGTTTGCAGTCCCACCAGGAGGGTAAAGGTGTTCCCTTCTCTCCACATCCGCACCAGCATCTGCAGTTTTGAGATTTTGTGATGTGGGCCATTCTCACTGGGGTTAGATGGTATCTCAGGGTGGTTTTGATTTGCATTTCTCTAATAGATAGGGATGATGAACATTTTTTCATATGTTTGTTAGCCATTCGTCTGTCTTCTTTAGAGAAGGTTCTATTCATGTCTCTTGCCCATTGATATATGGGATTGTTAGCTTTTTTCATGTGGATTAATTTGAGTTCTCTATAGATCCTAGTTATCAAGCTTTTGTCTGACTGAAAATATGCAAAAATCCTTTCTCATTGTGTAGGTTGTCTCTTTGCTTTGGTTATTGTCTCCTTAGCTGTACAGAAGCTTTTCAGTTTAATGAAGTCCCATTTGTTTATTTTTATTGTTGTTGCAATTGCCATGGCAGTCTTCTTCATGAAGTCTTTCCCCATGCCAATATCTTCCAGTGTTTTTCCTATGCTTTCTTTGAGGATTTTTATTGTTTCATGCCTTAAATTTAAGTCCTTTATCCATCTTGAATCAATTTTTGTGACTGGGGAAAGGTATGAGTCCAGTTTCAGTCTTTTACATGTAGACATCCAGTTCTCCCAACACCATTTATTGAATAGGGAGTCTTTCCCCCAAGGTATGTTCTTGTTTGGTTTATTGAAGATTAGGTGGTTGTAAGATGTTATAGTTTCATTTCTTGGTTTTCAATTCGATTCCAAGTGTCTATGTCTCTGTTTTTGTGCCAGTACCATGCTGTCTTGACCACTATGGCTTTGTAGTACACACTAAAATCTGGTATGCTGATGCCCCCAGCTTTATTTTTATTACTAAGAACTGCCTTAGCTATTCGGGGTTTTTTCCGGTTCCATACAAAACGCAGAATCATTTTTTCCAAATCTTGAAAGTACGATGTTGGTATTTTGATAGGAATGGCATTGAATAGGTAGATTGTTTTGGGAAGTATAGACATTTTAACAATGTTGATTCTTCCCATCCATGAGCATGGTATGTTCTTCCATTTGTTAATATCCTCTGCTATTTCCTTTCTGAGGATTTCATAGTTTTCTTTATAGAGGTGCTTCACCTCCTTCGTTAGGTATATTCCTAGGTATTTCATTTTCTTTGAAACTTTGGTGAAGGGAGTTGTGTCCTTAATTAGCTTCTCATCTTCACTGTTATTGGCGTTTACAAAGGCTACTGACTTGTGGACATTAATTTTATATCCCGAAACATTACTGTATTTTTTGATGACTTCTAGGAGTCTTGTGGTTGAGTCTTTGGGGTTTTCTAAGTATAAGATCATGTCGTCAGCAAGGAGGGAGAGTTTGACCTCCTCTGCTCCCATTTGGATTCCCTTTATTTCCTTGTCTTGCCTAATTGTATTGGCTAGAACTTCCAGCACTATGTTGAATAGTAAAGGTGACAGAAGACAACCGTGTCTGGTTCCAGTTCTAAGGGGAAAAGCTTTGAGTTTTACTCCATTCAGTAAAATATTGGCTGTGGGTTTGTCATAGATAGCTTCAATCAGTTTTAGAAATGTGCCACCTATGCCTATACTCTTCAGTGTTCAAATTAGAAAAGGATGCTGGATTTTATCAAATGCTTTTTCTGCATCTATTGAGAGGATCATGTGATCTTTCTTTTTGCTTCTGTTAATATGGTGGATAACGTTTATGGACTTGCACATGTTAAACCAGCCTTGCATCCCTGGGATGAAGCCTACTTGATCATGATGAATGACTTTTTTGATGATAAGCTATAATCTCCTGGCTAGGATTTTGTTGAGAATTTTTGCATCTATATTCATGAGTGAGATTGGTCTGAAATTCTCCTTTTTGTTTGGGTCTTTTCCTGGATTTGGTATCAGGGTGATGTTTGCTTCATAGAATGTGTTGGGGAAGATTCCTTCTTCCTCAATTTTTTGAAATAATTTCTGCAGTACAGGAATAAGCTCTTCCTTGAAGGTTTGATAGAATTCTGGTGTGAAGCCATCTGGACCAGGGCATTTTTTGGTTAGAAGATTTTTTTATTGTTTCTTTGATCTCAGTGCTTGAAATTGGTCTGTTCAGGAGCTCTATTTCTTCCTGGCTGAGTCTAGGGAGAGGGTGTGATTCCAAATATTTATCTATTTCCTTCACATTGTCAAATTTCTGGGCATAGAGTTTCTGGTAATATTCAGAGATGATCTCTTGTATCTCTGTGGGATCAGTTGTTATTTCCCCTTTATCATTTCTGATTGAGGTTACTAGAGATTTTACTTTTCTATTCCTCATTAGTCTGGCCAATGGTTTATCTATTTTATTTATTTTTTCAAAAAACCAACTCCTTGTTTCATTAATTTTCTGAATGATTCTTTTGTTTTCAATTTCATTGATCTCTGATTTGATTTTGGATATTTCCTTTCTTCTACTGAGTTTAGGCTTAGATTGTTCTTCTTTTTCCAATTCCATAAGATGGCTTGTGAGATTGTTGATGCACTCTCTTTCTGTTTTTCAAATGTAGGCATCTAAAGCAATGAATTTTCCTCTCAAAACTGCTTTTGCAGTATCCCACAGGTTTTGGTAGCTTGTGTCTTCATTATTGTTATGCTCAAGGAAGTTAATGATTTCCTGTTTTATTTCTTCCTGCACCCATCTGTTATTCAATAGAAGATTGTTTAATGTCCATGCCTTTGTGTGGGGTCAAGCGTTTTTGTTAGAGTTGAGTTCCACCTTTAGTGCCTTATGGTCTGAGAAGATTACTCATATTTCTTATATATTATAAACATTGACAATAGAATTGAAAAAAAATTAATAAGTTTTATTCTTATCAACCATTAAAAATGTAAATCTCATTCTAACTCATTCAGGGCATTTTTCTAAATTCAAGACACCGCAGACTCACACTCATGGTGCTGGTACTTGAGTGCTTCAGAATAACCTTCACCGAAGCAGCCCTCACAGAAAGCTCTCTCTGAATGGAAGAAGTGTTTAAGTACCATTCTGAGCTGACCAGAGGCGAGGCTGTAACTTGCCTCCTTGGGATATTTGATTAGCCTCAGAGCTCTGTTAGCTCACACTGTCTGGACTTCCAAATTTTTATGATTTTCTGTTCCATATGGCTTTAAGTAGGAATATCAGTGTATAATCTTTTCAGGAGGCAACACTACTCCCTCAGATTTGCCCAACTTCTCTGAGGGTATCTTTGTGGTAAGGTGTTTATTTTCCCTAATTTCTCTGCTATTTCAGGAGATTCCCGTTCTTCAAAATGACCACTGGGCATACAAGCTAATATATACCAAAGTACTTTCTTTTATAAGCTCCTCAGACTTCTGCTGTTTTATCCCTATTCCCTTACAGAACTTCCTTCCTAAAGGGGTCTTAGATTTTTTTCATAGCCTGTATTTGAGGGAAAAAACCCAACATGAACAGCATAGTCAAGGTTTGAAGAGACATTTATAGATGTTTCCTCTCTTAGCTAAAGAACTCATACTCTGCGTCAAAGTCTCTCTTGATAACCAGAGAATTTACATTGCTGGAAATTAAATTCTGCCGACAATGCAAACTATTCCCAGCTAAATAAAACAAACGTTCTTAATAGATATTCCTTTATGAAAATAGCTTTATTTTTTGTCTTCCTTGGTATTTATTGTTTTGACAGCTCTTGGTAAGAGAAATGTAGCTACATATATGCATGTAATTTTCTTGGATGCAAATTTCTCTTCTGCTATTTCCCTTACCACCCATTTACAATTGTGTGTTGCTTTATGGAGCATCTGTGACACCGTTAACTTTATTTCTCCAAGTAAATGGGGTCATTTACTCTAACTCTGCTCCAGTAGCTTAAAAAGTCCCCATTAAACACCCAGGTATCTTGCTAATTAAAGTGAATGCTAAACTTTTAAAGGCCCTTTGGAAAATTCCTCTGATGTTTGATGCTGTGGGCAAATCAGCAATCAGGGCTTCTGTTTGAGTGTCTTTAAGCTACAAAGATATTTTTTTAGAATGTGAGCCAGGTACTTAACTGGTGTATCTCTTCCAAAGAATTTCATAAGTCACCCTTAGCTTTTTGAATTGTAAAAAGATCTCTAATTTATATGATGAATCATAAGCTATAACTAAAATCTTATCTTAGGAAATTATCCCTGCAAGCTATTGCATACCATTTTGTTAAACAAAGCATAGTTTCAAAGGAAAAAAATCATCTTTAATTAGAACGAATCTTGATGTGAATATTGAAAATAGACCCTCTGGAAACCCCTAAAGGAGCCACAACTGAACTGGTATTCTTTTATTTATTCAAATAGCCATGACCTCCAGCGTAATTCTAGTTATGTTCCATGGAGCAGAGCCAATTGCTTTCGACTCACCTCTTCGCTTAAGGTAATCAAGAATAATGCCAGGCATGTGTTTCTCTTCAGGATGTTAACAAAAATTCCAAATTAAAAAAAATGTGAAAAGAAAAAAGCATGAAGTATGTCTGTTTTGCAGTTGTCCCTGCAGGCGGGCCCACTTTTTATTGCCTTTGCTCCAGCAGTCAGAGCTCCGTGGTACCATCCCAACAGCCTCCTTGTGTCTCACTGTCCTCAGTTGCTCCTACATTTTTTTTCCTCTGATTTGAAACTTAATAACCATAATTAATTGAGGTACAACCTAATTGAAGTTTTTTTCTTTCTCGCTCTCATTTTTATATGAGGCTATAATTCCATAATTATATATTCATTTAATAGAAATTTAAAGAGATCAAAAGCAAAGGGATAAAGAATGTATTTAATCCAGTCTCAAGATTAAATATAGACAGGCTAAGCCTTAATTTTTTTTCTTTATTCCCTTTGTCTGATCGTTCATTCATTATATAGACTAAATCTACTTAGACTATGATGTAGAACAAGTCACTATTATGTATTGTTACTGCTGTTATTATTATTTTCTACCCTGGTTTCTTCATCTGTAGAAAGCTTTGAGCCAGCTGGGCACTCTTCAAAGTCATCTAAAGGACTAAGATTCCATTTATTTATTTTTGAGTTGGGGTTCTCCCTATATTGCCTGGGCTGGTCTTAAACACCTGTTTCAGGGATCCTCCCATTTTAGTCTCTGGAGTAGCTGGGACTACAGGTAAGAATTCTACCACTGGCCCACCAATGCAAGTCCCATTCTGTTTTTGTATTGAGAACCGGTGTTTTTAGATTCTGTATAACATAGAACTTTTGAAAAGAAGAATGATCTGGTTAAACTAGCACATGGAGTTCCCTAGACCATAAATAGTCTTCTTACCTTTACTGCTGCCTTGAATTCTTAAATTGTGGCAGGGTCTGTGCTGCCTTGACACTAGTTAGAATAAGGCCTCTGATATCACAGGCAATGAAAAATAGAGAGTTCTAGCATGAAAGATTTTTCACATCTCCCAGTTGGGCACTTTGGACTTGTAGGAAGTGAGTTGTGGTACCTTACCACCAATGATTTTAACATCCTTTCCCGCTCTTTATAACACAGCCTTTATAACACAGGAGTTTAGGACATCATTGTCTTATATGAAAGGCAGCAATGACTACCAGGATTAGATCATCTTTGTTACACTTACATAAAAGGTTTTAAATATTTCTTTTTTTTTAAATTAATTTTTTTTTGTTAAGTCATAGCTGTGTATATTAGTGCAATCAAGGGGTACAATGTGCTGGTTTCATATACAATCTGAAATATTCTCATCAAACTGTTCAACGTAGCCTTCATGGCATTTTCTTAGTTACTGTATGTAGGCATTTGTATTCTGCATTTAGTAAGTTTTGCCTGTACCCATTCTAAGATACACTATAGATGTGGCCCCACGCATTACCCTCCCTCCACCAAAACCTCCCCCCTCCCTCCCCCTTCCTTGGCCCTTTCCCCATAGTCTTGTGCTATAGTTGGGTGAAAGCTATAATTTAGCTTCACAGTAGAGCTGAGTACATTGGATACTTTTTCTTCCACTCCTGAGATACTTCGCTAAGAAGAATATGTTCCAGCTCCATCCATGTAAACATGAAAGAGGTAAAGTCTCCATCTTTCTTTAAGGCTGCGTAATATTCCATGGTATACATGTACCACAATTTGCTAGTAATTCAGATACAATGGAGGCTTTCCTATAATCACCACATCCAACTAATAATAAAGAAAACTGGTGGCAAAATATATAAAGCCTGTTACTGTTGTAATAGTTTATTCTTCAAAATGGTTATCATAAAAGTGGTTAATTTGGAGAGGAGTTGAGACATTAATTTAAACTAAAAAGAGATTTGACCTTGGTTTCCTGAACTGGAAAAATAGGTCATCTAGATATATGTTAGCAAGAACTAGAACAAGAACTAGATATATGTTTGACAAGAACTAGAACATTTATGGGAGAAACCACTTTGTTGAGAAAAAGATTAATTTGCAACACATTAAATACTGCAAATATGCTGCAGGCAAATTTAGGATCTTTAAATTTTTTTTTATTGCCATTTATCCATAGGCTGAATGTCCTGCCAAACATTTATTCAGTATCATTAAATTGGTAAATGGTCTTGAAGATATTTTCCACAATTGTTCTGTAAATTGTGCTGAAATGGCCTTTCCCAGAATGGATAGCTATGAAAGGCATTGGAATGCTCAAATTTCAAGATTTAATCAAAAAAGAGTTACACACAGAGCTATAAATTCTATCTGCCAAAGACAATGCTTTCTCTTTTGGATTTCCTAACTGTCTCACTAAAAGGTAGGAATATCAAAACTGTGCTTACATAATAAATTCAAGTCAGCATGGGGGCATAATGAAATTATGATTTAAATTTAATAAATGACTACTATTCATGGAGTTACCATAACAAACTACAGAAGCTAGAGAGCTGTGTTTTTTCCTCTTCTGTGGCCTCCAGTGCAGTTTGATTTTTATCAGCAGGGTGTTGACATCATTTCCTTTCTAAGTGTCCATTGTTTAATTCTGGTGAAGTGGGACAGGAAAAGGGCAACATATTGATTTATATAGAGGCTTTACTCAGGGAAAATGGTTCCTTGGCTGTTTATTTCGTAATTGTGAAACATGAGATTCTTATAAAAAGAAAATGATGGGGTTTTACATTTAACATAAAAGCATGGATAGTTTTTTTTTTTTTCCATTGATGCAGTTTTTACTTACCTCCACATCACCTTTGTTTTCAATTGACAAATAATAATTGTGCATATTTATGGGGTACAATGTGATGTTTTGATCTATTTATACAATGTAGGAAGGGTCCACCAAAGTAATGAATATATCCACTTCACATTAATCTTGACAGACACCTTTGAGTTGGATATTGCTTTCTATTCTTTCACAAATTCCAGAATTATATTTAGATATGAGGATCACCTGAAATTAAATCAAAGAAAACAAAAACAAAAATCAAATGCACTCATGTTTAGTGAAGATTGAGTTGTCTTGGGTAATACAACAGTCTATTCTTAAGAGCAAATCCAGCTAAAATGGAAAGGATTAAACTTTGAGTTGATCAAAAGATTGGAGAAAGCTTGGGGTTTTAGTTAGACTTAGAGGCTGGGTTAGAGAGCAAAGAGAATGCACTAATAATGAAAAAGTAATGATTCCTTGAAGTACACTTTAATCCTTTTTTTCTTCTCATTGCCACGGTCTCATTTTCAGAAATGAAGTGAAGAAAATGAGGGCAGAATACGATGTTTTAGATCAAACTAGAGGTCATTTTTTTCGGTGTATTTTTAAATATCGTGTAGTGTGAGACATTTCTTTGTCCATTTAGCAAATCTAAGGTTATTTATTTTATTTAATATTAATATTAAGCATTTATTGACACCTACCACGTTTTATTCACTCAACTAAGTATTTTGCTTACAGAAGTCATTTTATCCATACAAAAGCACTGTGATATTATTTATAATGTCAACTCATATCACAGGGTAAGAAACATTCAGGCTTGCTTAAGATCATGCAGCCGGTATACCATAGAGCTTGGATATAAACCGAGGCAGCCTGACCTCAAGGACTTCACTCTTAACAACTGCTATTCTGATTGCCCAATGTGAGATGCTGTTCACCAAGTGCTTTTCTTCTCAGGGAACATCAATTCAAATGTATTTAAGAAGACATGATGTAAAATATATGCATCCCCACTGCCACCTTTAAGAAAACAAAATATTTATCGCCAGAATTCCAGGTTAAGTGCTAAGAATTAGAGAGGTGAATAGTACAAAGTTGTTCCCCTCTTCCTTCTTAAAAATGTGGTAGTAGAAGAAACTACTTCATATACTTATTCACTGGATTGTATATTTTTAAAGTAATAACTCTGCAGGTTCATCTGCAATAAATTGGAATAAGTTCAAGAATAAATTTTAGACAACTTCACATGTGTCTGACACTAGAACCTTATTTTTATGCAATAAGCATAATTGATATCTGTGTAATGATCAATTATTCCTATTGTTCCATAATGAAAAGCCCTGTGCCTTTTCATCAAGCAAACTATAATACCTGACTGAACAGGATAATTTTGATCCCTGCGGCATCCTAATAAACTTTTCCTGCAGCTCGTGTTCTCAATGGATACTACAGGTACTGACACATCAGCCTTAGGCAAAAGCATTGTAATAAAAAGGAATAACCTGCAGTGGTTCTCAACCTTCCTAATGCTGCGACCCTTTAATACAGTTGCTGTGGGTCGCGACCCACAGGTTGAGAACCGCGGGAATAAAGCAAACAAAGATAGGTTTCAGGGTCAGGTGGTAGTGTTCCTATATCACATCTGACTTTACAGTGTCCTCAGCTGTCAAAACATGAATTCCAGTCTCCTACCCAATGAAGCGGGTAGTAGTAAAGGAATGAATGAGATGTAACGTTTTATGACACAAGTGCCTAACGCAGTGTTCTTGATTGTGATACCAGATTTTTCTTCTCCTCGCAGGGTTCTTCGTCTTAGGAATTGAAGAATGAATCCACGAACCACAGGCAAGCTGATGCGACAGACCATAGTTTATTAGACAACAAGGAAGCTTCCAACACAATGGAAGTGGTCAAAACCGTTGCAGTGCAACTCTACTCGGTTTGGGCTTTTATGTTCTGTCTGCCCATACTTGCTGGCAAACACTGGTTCCTTCAAACCTAGCTGGCTTACATTGACTGGTTTCTTTAAACTGTAACTGAATGGCTTCTGTTGATTGGCCCTTTATTTGTGCCCGCGGCTTTTTCCACCCAATCCCCAGAGGAGGTTCCTCCCCTGGCGCCAATGGCTGCAAAGGTCGCCTTAAAGAAGTCCCTCCCCCCTCTTCTCCACACTAGGTTCCCAGTACCTGCTTAAAGCCCTCTAATGCCTTTCAGTAGCATGGGCTCTCGGTAAACACCAGTCTCTTTTGCTAAGCCCTCAAATCTTTCAGTATTCATGGACTCACATAAGCTGGTTTAGTACTGTTTCTACAGGAAATGTTCTTGTTAGTGTCAGAGTAGCAATGTATTTGATGAAAATAATGTTACAAAGTCAGAGTAAGGCAGCCTCAGCTCAAGTCACTTGCACATTTTGTGTTCTCTCAGATGCCTAGAAATGTGTTCTTTATTCTCCTCCACTGCATTTTCCTATTCGAATTTCTTAACAGAGAAACTGTATTTAGGTGGCTGTTCCTAGACTTTGAGGCGCAAGGACAAAGACTCTATAGAGGCTTTCCTGATCAGATATGGTGCTTATTAGGATAACGTTCCAGAACGTTAATATTAATGAACAAACACGGCAGAAGGGCTAAGACCTTGGCCACATCATTCTTTCTCCTTGTAGCCACTAAAATTTTCTTTAGAGGTTTTAAAACTCAACTTCTCGTCCAACCCCAAGAAAGAAAATGTCTTGCTCAGAGCCTAGAGTATAACTCAGGTGTTCTCATTTCCAGACCATTCCCTCCAGGCCACACCTGTTAGAAATGTGTGTGACCCACATACAGCTGGGCAGACCTGCAGCCTGATCTCTGTACTGATGCACATTTCAGGAATCTTCAGTCCGACGACTTTGAACAACGGTCTACCTTTACTGTGAGTTTTCATCTGGGGGAAGCTCAGAGGAGTTACAGGGTACTTAATTAAGTATGTCTTCTTGAAAATCATCTGGAGACTTTGGTTCCAGCACAGTTTCTTTGCATGGCAGGAGCTAAGGTTGTGCCCAGGCCTCCCCTGGATTCCCATGCAAGTGGGCTTCCCTGCTCTTCCCTTCCATCCATTTCCATCCACTGCTCACTTACCAGAGAAAAAAATGTCCTCCGTCATCTTATGCTGACTTATGACTATTTCATATTTCAAGTCTCTTCTACAAGCTCTTGGTTATTAAAACAAAAATTGAAATTAGTCAAGTAATTGTTTTCTTAGGAAATACTCAAGGAAAGGTAGGCTATTCCAATGAATAGTCCATGGAGCCACTAAAATCTCACCCTCAATAATTAGTGGCAAAGAATACAACAAAAGAACTTGGTAAAAATGGTATAGTCAGGGTTTCTAGGGCATTTCTGGTTTGGAGTCAATAAAACTTACTGTGTTTCCTCTTTATTTTTTGGTTGTCTTTTTTATATGTCTGTTTCCTTTACTAGATCTTGAGAGGTTTGGGCCAGAGCTGGGTCGTACGGCTTTGTCCCCCAGGCCTAGTATTTTACCTAGTGTCAATGGGCCACTCAATAAATGTTCAGGAAAAAAAAGTAAATAGATGAACAGATAAAAATGTCCATGGGAATTAATTTTTTTGTAGATATTTAATACCAAGCAGAGCAAAAGGAAACAAGATTCCTCAAATTAACAGTGTGCTGGCCTGAGATGGCGGCAGAAGGCTGAACTGCGTGTGCTCACAGTCTCTCTCTTTCCCAGATCACCCTACTCCTCCACTTTTAAAATTCTGTACAGGGACTGCAAGACGCCGACCCCTCTCATTTGCTGTCTGGGAACACAGTGGCAGCTTTCCTCTTTGGTCTATTGTTAGAGTCAGTGGAGGCTGACAGATCCCATCTGCCTGACTCAGGGCTGTAATCCCCTTTGCTGGGCTCTCCACTGTGAGGACACTTCTGAGCAAGGCGGGCTGGGGAGAAATCATACCCTCTCCTCTCAGCTGCCTGTGCTGGAAAGCATGCTGGAAAGCACACTGGGTTTCAGAGACTCTTCTCTGAATAAATAGCTAATCTACCAGGCCAGCAAATTCTTTAGGTTTTACACATCACACAGTGTCTGAAAGTAGCATAAATCTGCATCTCCCTTCATCTTCCCCTCCTTGACCTCCAGCATCACCAGTGAACACAGGCTCTTTCTTTATGGTGACAGCCTCCATGCCAGCTGTGCACAAGGAGATAAAATAGCAGCTTCCCCAGCCGGAGGCTCAATAAAGATGAGAGTGTATTGGCAAGAGTGTTGTGGCTGTAGCACCTAGATTGCAAATCCAGTTTTGAAATCACAAAGTTCCCTTCATACCATAAACAGACACTATATAAACTTTTTGAAAATCTCCCTTATTTGATGGAGACTGATCCACGTTATCTTAACAGTTAAATGGTAATGCATTTTAAATGTAACAGGAGGCAAATCTAGATACTTTATAGAATATAAGCACAAGAAAGAACTAAGGGGGAAAAAACCAAATCTCTCTACTGCCTTATGTCACTTACAGCGCCTTGAGGAAGAAAACAGCATTGATTCCCAAAGAAAAATTTAGCTGACAGAGTGGCAGGTGAATAGTTCTATGACTTTTAATAATTTATGGGCCATATTTCAGCTTTTAAAATGAACGAAATAAATATAAAGTTTAGTTTGAATCAAGGTAAAACTGATAAAAAGAAAAGAAAACACAGCAAAATAACTCCCAGTTCTCTCAAAACTGCTTTTCACTGATATCAAAATGAGATTGAACATCAAATAAGTTAACCTGAATTTATAACATGTTACAATCAAAGAAACATTGTCCTTTTATAGATGGAGGGCTAACAGGTGCGTTGTTTACCTGCGGTACATGCTGATACAATTGCACGGGCTTCTCACCTGGATACACAGCGGACATTCCTGGCCTATTGGAATTTCCAAAAACCAGATTCTCTGTCTTATGTTATCTTTGTTGCTAAAGTTAACAATGCCATATTTTTGTATTTTTATACAAAGGCTATAGTTCAATGAATTAGTAGTTACCTACGTTAAAAAAAAAAAGCAGTTATTGAATGAAATGCAACATATAGTGATTATTGAAGGAAAAGAATCCAAAAGCCATCATTTTAAACACCAATATAATTACATTGGCTACCAGTGCGGACTGTAATCACCTGTGATTTACATTCATTTGGGAAGGATATCACATTGCTAATAAATGTACAAAACATCAAATGTACAGCACAAAAAAAGCCTGATTGAAAAAGAAATTATAATAAGAAGAAGCAAAGGTATTTTTTAATGTTAATTTAAAGAAATTTTGATCAGTTTATGTTTTTCTAAAACTCACTGGAGTTAGAGATCATTTGTAAGAGTAACTTTGAACCATATTCAGTGAACGTGAATTAAAGGAAAAAAACTTCATACATTGTAGGTCATTGTATAATTTTGGAAAACTGCTAGTCTTTGGCGCAACAGGAAAATACATATTACAGTCTTGAATAAAATTCACAGAAGTAGTCGCAGAATGTTAAATTGCCTATGAAGCTCTTGTATAGTAGAAAGTATCAAATTACCAAATAACATCAAAAAAAGTGTATATGAGTTCTCTCCATCTAAAAGTCTAAAATAGACCTACCTAATCAGTGCCATAATTTTTTCAGTTAATGATGGTTACTTTTCACATTAATTTAAAATTCTTAGCTCTCATTTTGGGAACTTTTCATCTTTCTATCTGCTGTAATTTCTTCTAAGATTGTTTCTCCTAGTCACGGCCCTATTGTATTGTGCTAAATTAAACTACAAACAACTCTATTCACCGTCTAGTTGTATGACATTAAACAATGCAGTAACTCTCTGCATTGATATTGCTTTTGGTCACTGCCATCTCTAAAATATTAACTGGAAGTTCTATATCTTTCTGGTAATATTACTGTTCATAAAGATACCCTTGTGTTAGTACATTATTCTCAAATGTTTTCATTTCTTCCCCAGTAAACATTCATTGATTGCTTGGTGTGCAAATGTATAATACTGATGTTGTTATAGAAAGGCTAAATTACTTTGAAATAAATAATTCAATAAATTGTATATTAGAATTTATGGAAAATGAAGCCAAAAAATAGGTGAAGAAATTCTCTTCAATCCTAATGTTTATCAAATAAATGCAAATTTAAAATAATGACTAATCACTTTTTGAATATCCCCAGTGGTTAAATGAAATACTGTGTTGAGAAACATTTGGAATTCTTATAATTGGCATGATATTTTCAAAGGACCATTTGGTTTCATGTTTTAAGAGCACTGAAATGTGTGCTATCCTTAATCTACAAATCTCATCTCCAGACATGTTTCCTAAGGAAATATTAATAAATATACAAACATTCATTGTTAGGATTCCATTAAAGCTCTATTTATAGTGCATACACATGATAAATATGGCTACATAGATCATATTTCATTCAAATAATAAAATGACAACCTACGAATATATATTTACTGATGGAAGGGTGCTTATGTTTTATTTTGGTTGAAAAAAGTAGGTAATAGCAGTTGGAAAATTGTAAGTAATTTGTCTAAAATTGTTATACACACATGGGAAGGGATATAAAATATAAACACTACATTGAAGGATTTAGGATGATTTTCTTTGAATAATTGAAACAGAGAGAATACTCTAATTTTCTATAGTAATTATGTTAGGATTTCTTTAAACTTTCTAAAATAAAATTTCACTTAATAAACTAATAATTACTAATAAATTTTTTTCATTATCTACTCATCAAAAATGATAAGCAAAAATATTTTCTTTCTCAGCTAAGCTGGAAATAAATTCTGTAAATACTTTGTACATAGTATTGTTTTACCTATATAACAACAACATCTCTCACTTTTTCTAATAATCATTAAAAGTTCTCTTCTTCCAGGAAGTCTATGTGGGGATTTTCATGTATAATTGGAAGGGCTGCCGATAACAAAAGAAGATAAAATCTAAGAAATTATGAGTGATTTGAAAAAATCATCACAGGAAAGGAAAACCATGTTTCCAGCAGCCGTGACCCATCAATGCAAACACATGATTAATGTTTTCTCATTAGGAAATAGGATTTTCAAAATACGATTCGTGGAAATTAATTCATAATACTGAACACACATTGCTTCATCATGACATTCTTTTTCCAAGGTCATGTCCCTGTGAACTGTAATCTATATTGATTGTCAATCCAAAAATACCTAAATTCTGAGGAGATAGCTCACATTTTATTCACCACTTTATACTTAGCACTACGTACAAAGAAGATAATAAATTAATGCTTTTTGGATGGATAAATGAAGATTGAATAAAAAATGAAGATATGAATTAGACAATACTTATTGAAAGTGAAGTGTTTATACATAAACAGCATAAATAACTGTGAAGTTATAAAACCACAAATAGACTTAATTCTCCATAAACATTTAATGCAAGATTCATATAGCAAAAAATGACAGAAAATATAAAATTATTTTTAATTTTAAAAAGTGTATAACTATTATGGGTATATAATAGTTGTATATCTTTATACGATACATACAATGTTTTGATATAAATCTACACTGTATTAATCAAATCAAGGTAATTGGGGCATCCATCATCTCAGGCACTTATCACTTCTTTGTGTTAGGAACATTCCAATTCCACTCTTTAGTTATTTTAAAGTATACTCTAATTTATTGTGTATCATATTCACTTTGATGTGCTATCACAGATTGTTCATTCTATCTATCTAACTACATTTTCGCATCCATTAACCAACCCCACTTCATCCCCCCATCCACACACATACACACATTGCTATCCTTCCCTGACTCTGGTAATCATCATTTTACTCTCTGTCTTCATGAGATCAATTGCTTTTAATATTTAGCTCCCACATATGAGTGAGAACATCTGAGAGTTGTCTTTCTAAGCTTGGCTTATTTCACTTAACATATTGTTCTCCAGTTTCATCCATGTTGTTTCAAATGGTAGGATTTCATTCTTTTGTGGCTATATAATATTCCATTGTGTATATGTAACACAATTCCTTTATACATTCACCCACTAATGAACACTTAGGTTGATTCCAAATATTAGGTATTGTGAATAATACTGCAATATACATGGGAGTGCAGATAGCTTTTCAATATACCGAATTCTCCTCCTTTAGATATATATCCAGTTATACAATTGCTGAGTGATATAATAATTCTATTTTCAGTATTTTGAGGAACCTCCATACTGTTCTCTATAGTGATTGCAATAATTCACATTCCCATGAATTGTGTATGAGTGTTGCTTTTCTTCACATCCTCTCCAGTATTCATTGTTGCCTGTCTCTTTGATAAAGTCATTTTAACTGGAGTGAGATGGTATTTCATTGTAATTTTGATTCATATTTCTCTGATGACTAATAATGTTGAGCATTTTCTTCATATACCTACTGGCCATCTTTATGCCTTTTTTGGAGAAATGACTATTCAGATCTTTTGCCCATTTTTATTTTTTTTAATTATTTTTTGTTAAATCCTAACTTTGTACATTGATGCGTTTATGGGGTTCAGGGCACTGCTTCAATATACAATGTGAAATGCTTACATTTGCCCATTTTTAATTGCATTTTTTTTTCTTTTTGAGTTTTTGGAGTTCCTTATATCTTCTAATTATTGATACCTTGTCCAATGAGTTGTTTGAAAATATTTTTTCCCATTCTGTGGCTTATCTCTTCTCTTTATTGATTGTCCCCTTTGCTTTGCAGAAGCTTTGTAGTTTGATGTGATCCCATTTGTCCAATTCTGCTTAGGTTGCCTGTAGTTTGCTTTGGTTGCCTGTGTTTGGGGATATTATTCAAAAAGTCCTTCCCCAGGCCAATGTCCTAAAGAATTTCCCCAATATTTTCTTTTAGAAGTTTCATAGTTTCAGGTCATCTATTTAATTTTTTAATCTACTTTGATTTGATTTTTGTATATGGTGAGAAATGAGAATGTGGTTCCATTCTTCTATGTATGGAACCACACCAGTTTCCCCTGCACCATTTATTAAAGAGACTGTCCTTTACCAATTGTTAGGTTCTTCACAACTTTGTTGGAAATAAGTGGGGATTTATTTCTGTACTTTACATTCTGTTCCATTGGTCTACATGTCTGTTTTTATGTAAGTACTACACTCTTTTGATCACTATAATTCTGTAATATAATTTAAAGTCAGGTAATATGATTCCTCCAGTTTTGTTCTTTTTGGTCAGGGTGGCTTTCACTATTCTTGGTCATTTGTGGTTACCTATAAATTTTAGGGTTTTTTATTTCTGTGAAAAACATGTTATTGGCAAATTTTGATAGTATTTGCATTGAATTTGTACATTGCTTTGGATAGTATGGACATTTTAACACATTCTTCCAATCAATGAACATTGAATATCTTTCCATTTTATCGTGTCCTCTTCAACTTCTTTGATCAAGCCTTCATAGTTTTCATTATAGAAATCTTTAATTTCTTTGATTAAGTTTATTCCCACATATTTTATTTTATTTTGTAAACGGAATTACTTTTTTGGTCTTGGATTGTTTACTATCCGCATATAGAAATGCTACTGATTTTTGTATGTTGATTTTGTACCTGCAAGTTTACTGAATTTTCTTATCAGTTCTAATAGTTCTTCACTTTAGTGAAGTCTTTAGATTTGTCTAGATATAAGATCATATCATCCATAAACATAGAAAATTTTTCTTCCTTTCCAGTTTGGTTGCCCTTTATTTCTTTCCCTTTTCTGATTGTTAGCCAGAACTTCTAGTACTACGTTGAATAACAGTGATAAAAGTGAGCATTCTTGTCTTGTTTCAGATCTTAGAGGAAAAGCTTTTGGTCTTTCCCTGTTCAGTATGATACTAGCTGTAGGTCTATCATATGTGGCTTTTATCATGTTGAGGGAATTTCCTTCTATACCTAGTTTTTGAGAATTTTTATCATGAAGGGATGTTGAATTTTGTAGAATGCTTTTTCAGCATCAATTGAAAGGATTATATGCTTTTTGTCCTTCATTCTATTGATAGAATTTATGTATCACTTTGATAGATTTGTGCATGTGGAGCCATCCTTGCAACTCTGGAATGAACCACATTTAATAATAATGAATAATCCTGTATTGTGTTTTTGCATTCAGTTTGCTAATATTTTATTAAGGATATTTGTATCTATGTTCACCCAAGATATTGGCCTTTGCTCTTCTTTTCTTTTGTTAAATCTTGTCTGATTTTAGTATCAGGCTGATATAGGCCTTATGGAATAAGTTTATGAGTGTTCTCCCCTTTTCAATTTTTTGGAATAGTTTAAGTAGGATTGCAATTAGTTCTTCTTTGAAAACATGGCAGAATTCAGCAGTGAAGATATTCCCAACTGGAAGAAGACTCTCCATGAGCCATGCTGCCTGTAGTTGGGGGATGAGTGACATAGGCAGATGCTAGTATCTTGCTGGGTCATATGCACCCCAATCCAAAGAACTACAGCTTTTGTGGCCTGAATGTCTTATGACTTTAGTCTATGTCCCAATCTACTATTGTCAGCCAGTGGTGGGGCTAGTCAAACTCAGGTTTCAGGGCAGAAGATTTCCCTCTAGTCAGGCAGGTCTAAATGCTCCCCCCATGGACACTAGCAGAATTCTGCATGGTGCTGTGCTCCCCTGTGGCAGGGAAGCCCTGGGTTTCAAGGCAAAGTCTCACAGTCATTTCACTCTTCCTTCCCTGGCACAGCATTTCCAGGGGATCGGGGAGAAGTGGCCTAGGCTTTGCAAGATGGCCGTATACTGTCTCTTCCCTTGATATAATGTTAATTCAGGTAGTATAATCACTCACCTAATTTTCAGTTCTTCCAAAGGAACTTGCTTGCATAGATAGAAGTTGAATTTGGTGTCCATGAGGAGGGTCAAATGTTAAATGTTTCCGTTCAGCCATCTTGCTCTGCCCCTCTCAAAATTATTTTCTAAAGGGCACTAGGCTTGCCTGATAACAATTACATGAAGCAGTTTAATCTATATTATGTACCATACAACAAATTTCACATACTCTAAAATGCCACAGAGAACATAAAACCAAGTATTATCAACTTTCTGAGGAAGAATTTAAATGCATAGTCTGATAGATACCAAGCTTCCAAAGCTCAAATGCAATGGAAGAAATGGTAAAGCAAATAATCAATGTTCAACTATGTAAAAATTCTTAAATTATTGTGACATTTTCAAAGTGGTAAAATATCTAGAAAAATATTTGCAGCAAGTATTTTTAATAAGTTTTTTTTTTTTTTTTCTGAGACACAGCCTCAAGCTGTCTTTGTTGCCCTAGGTAGAGTGCTCTGGCATCACAGCTTACAGCAACCTCCAACTCTTTAGCTTAAGCAATTCTCTTGCTTCAGCCTCCCATGTAGCTGGGACTACAGGCACCCGCCACAACGCCCGGCTATTTTTTCGTTGTAATTGTCGTTGTTTGACAGGCCTGGGCTGGATTCGAACCCACCAGCTCTACTGTATGTGGCTGGCGCCTTAGCTGCTTGAGCTACAGGTGCCGAACCTACAAGATATATTTTTAATTATAAATTGATCCTGAAATTGGGAAAAAATACCCCACTAATTGATTAAGTATAAAATGATATCAGGAAATCTCCTCAATGGAAAGTATACTTCAGCAAACTAATATATATTGAAAAGTCTACCTTCTCAGAATAAGTAATAAATAGAAAAAAAAAGTCTGCCTTCTCTATAATAAGTAATAAAAAGAAAAGAAAAAACAGCACAGAACCCTTTTTTCTTTTACTTAGTGAATTATTTTCTGAAAACTGTAACAGCTAATGCTCTTCAAGAACATAATAAAAACAGTACAATAAGTCATATTTTTATATTTGTTTGATAGCAAAGTAATTAACACTGTCCTCTTAGGAAAAAAATTGGTAATATGTTCCATGTGGCATAAACATGTTTGTATATTTTGTTCTAATTTCATTTCTTAAGATTCATGCATTTGAAAATAATACACAAAAAATTCCTCTATCTATGAAGATTTCATTGTAATTTTATTTATTGATACAGAAAAAAAGAAGCCGCAAAATGTCCAGCAAAAGAAAAACAGATTAATAATTATGAAACATCTATTCAAAGGTATAAAAAGGGGCAATTGCAATGAGAATTTACGGATATAGAAAGTTTGTGTTATAAACTAAACAGGAAGTTAACATATGATATGATGGCAGCTATGTGAATCATGCATCTGGGAGAGGTGATTTGCATATGGGGGCCGGGTGCAGGATGTGAGGGGCACTTCTATTTCTTGTCTTTTCTATCCTGTTGTCAAGAATAGAGATTTGAAGGCCAGGTGCAGTGGCTCCTGCCTGTAATCCCCGGCTGATTGCTTGAGCTCAGGAGTTGGAGAGCAGCCTGAGCAAAAGTGAGACCCCCATCTCTAAAAATAGTTTTTTGCTTTTTGACAACATTCTCCTTGTAGAATAACTTCTTTCAGATCCTGCTACTGGCTTTATTGAATAAATATATGTAATATTCTAAAAAATATATAAATAAATAAATAAAAATAAAAATACTTGGGCATTGTGGTGGGTGCCAGTAGTACCAGCTACTCATGAGGCTGAGGCAGGAAGAAATCCTGAGTGCAGGAGTGTGAGGTTGCTGTGAGCTATGATGCCAGAGCACTCTACCCAAGGTGACAAAGTGAGACTCGGTCTTAATAAAAAAAGAAAGAAAGAAACGGAGATTTGATGATGAGTTCCTGCAACTTCTTTCAACCTTGAAGGAGAGAGTAGAACTGAGTGAGAGATGGGCAAAGCTAGAGTTTGAAGTCAGAGGCACTAAAAACTTAATGGAACAGCCACACTAGCCATGGGTCCAGCACTGCAGACCACTATCTAGCTTTTTATTCATTTGGGCCTCCACTACTTGTTTCTTTTTTTTTTTTCTTTTTTTCTGTTATTGTTTGTTTCACTGCATACCTCTGCACCTAATCCTAATCAATATGTAATTTAAAAAAATCAGGATTCATTCTACATTTAGCACAAACACTCCTCGATCTTAATACAAATTTTAAATCTAACATAAATACAGTCGTTTCATTCCGAACAGAGCTTGTTTTACTATAGCATGGACTATCGCACATTACTTTTAATAAACTAAACATTGTTTATCAAGGTATTTACCAAACTAAAAAATGATACACTGTAACATGTTGCCATTATTAATGCTCATTAAATTGAAGAGTTTTATAAGTAGTTAAGCAGGTCTAGTTCATTATCTTTTCTTCTGTTTGCAGTTCATTTTTTCACTCTTAACAGTGAAAGCAGGCATCTCTTTTCACTTTTTTTTCTTTGTTTCAGAACCATCATGCTCCTCTCACGGGAACTGGCTAACTCTGTTTAGTTTTGGCAGTCACAATATATGTTCCCAGGACAAACGGCCCATGTACACTGTGAAGTGTATACATAATTCCCAGCTCAGAATAATGCAACATGTTAACAAGCAGATGCATACAGCTGGCTTTTTAAAAGACTTGGCAATGTTCACTCTTTGTTCAGCTTTCTGAAGCTTAATTCTTTACAGGATTTGTCTGAATATTTTACACTGGCTTTAATTCATATAAGAAGACTTACATTGAGAATGAAAGAAAATGAAATGCGTATACAAAGTACAGCATATACAAAAATTAAGTTCCACATTTTTTTTTTTGGATTTGGAGGATCAAAATCTCAATGTCACCATTTTTGTAAATAAATATTGCAGATGCTGCTTGTAAAAAATCAAGAATAATAAGGCATTAAGAAATGTCAGAAACGTTTATTAAGATAAGTGCTAATTGGATAGAATAAAAAGAAAAAAGTAGATTTTCTTTTGGCAGGAAAATGAGAAAATAGTGAACATGAAAGAAAAGCAAACTTTTCAAAAATTCAATTTGACTATACACAGGAAAAGCATGTAATTTTTACATTGCTTTTGCATAAATTCTGTTAAATGCTCAAAACAACCTAATTCCTCCTTAAGGGTTTATAATCTAATTGGTCACAGGTCAAACAGACAGGAAGGAAGGAAAGACAATGCTTTTTGCAAATAATGTCATAATTATTTTCTCTAGCAAACATATATGAGTTTCCAGTGAATGCTGAAAACATCACTGTTGTTTTATACACATTAGCAATTAAAAACAGATGTTCGTTGTTCAAAAATGATCCATGAGGTATATTTCTTTTTAATGAGAAAATTTTATCAAAAGTGCGTCGAGAGTTTGAGTAGATTGATTTTGCACAATTTTTATGACAATGGAATATTTAGTGGAGAAACTATTCACCAAAAAGATGGATAATTCAGATAGATACTAGATGTATATCGAACTAGTAAAATGACAGTTAAAAATTTTTCAGGGCCAGATGTGGTGGCTCACACCTATAATCCTAGCATTCTGGGAGGCTGAGGTAGGAAGATCCCTGGAGCTCAGGAGTTCGAGACTAGCCTGAGGGAGAGAGAGACCCCCCATCACTACTAAAAATAGAAAAATTGGCTGGGCCTTGTGGCAGGTGCCTGTAGTCTCAGCTACTTGGGAGGCCATGGGAGGCCATGGTAGTTGGATCTCTTGTAGCCAGGAGTTTGAGGTTGTTGTGAGCTAAGCTAATGATACAGCACTTTAGTCCGGGGAAACAGATGCCCATCATTCTGCTGGACCTGAGAATATCTGGACAACCACTGAGTTACTCTTTTCTCTACCAGGAAGACCGAGTGGGCTTTAAAAACACAGTCCCAAGGATAAGGAAAATGCGGTATATATATGCAAATGAATTAGTATTCAGCCTTAAAAAAAGAAGGAAGTCCTGTCATTTGTGACAACATGAATGAACCTACAGGACATTATGCTAAGAGAGATAAGCCAGACACAGAAGGGCAAATATTGTGTGATCCACTTAAATGAGGACTCTAAAAACATCAAAGTCACAGATGCTGAGAGTAGAATGGTGGTTGCCAAGTGCTGGGGGGAGGACGAATAAAAAATATTAGTCAAAAGATAGAAAATTTCAGTTTTGTTAAATGACTAAGTCCTATAGATCAACCATACAGCATAGTACCTATGGTTAACAATACTCTATTATGTGCTTAAAATTTTCTAGTAGGGTAGATTCACAAAAAATAATAAAACAGTTGAAAAAAAAGCAGGAGGGAACGTTTGGAGATGATGAATAGGTTTATGGATAAGGTATGGCATTGATAGTGGTGGTGATGTCGTGAGTGTAGGTTTATCACCAAGTTCAAATTGTATATGTTAAATATGTAGGGCTTTTTGTATATCAATAGTGCTGCAATAAGGTGGTTTTAAAAAAATAAAATTCATAGTTGAGGAAAAATATAATTCTAATATTTTAAATAGTCTATACTATAAGGCTCTTTTATTCAACCCTCACTTTCTGTCTGGAACACGTTTCTCACTATCCCCACCTTCCCAATCCAGAAACAGCCATATTATTAAACTAGTTTCAATTTTCAAATGTGAAGAGCTTTATCTTCAGGCCCTTTCAGTGTCTTCCTCCTGGAACAACTCTTCTCCTTCTATCTGCCTAATTCCTGCTCATGTTTCGTGGATTATCAGATGTTTGTGGTTTCAGGAAACCTTGCCTGTCTCCAAGAAAGGTGTTGCTCCAATGTGTTAAGGACCCTACTCCTATGTCAGCCTGGCAATAAATACAATAGCTCCTCAGTCAATTATCAAGTCTACGATGGCCAGAGAAAACACCTATTTAGTTCATTGCCACCTAGCACAGGACCAGTAGCTCAAGAAAATTTGGTAGAATGAGTGAATAATTGAATAAGTGAATATACGAACAAGTAGGTCCTGGGTGACCTAGCAGACTGTCGGCTTATGGGATAAAGAATTTGGTGCCTGAATCTTTGTGTCCTTCATAGCATCTGGAATAGTTCCTTGCATATGTTAAGCACTGCATAATGTTAACTTGGCTAAAAGAGGTGGATAGATGTAAGGATAGATGGAAGAAAATAGATAGAGTATTTGAGAAAGCTAAATATAGAGCTCCTATATTTAATAAAACAAATAAAATAGACAAATCTACCAAAAGTCGCTCTGACATAGGTCCACGGAAGCTAACCTATAAAAGGAGAGTAACAACACACATCTATAATAGAAAACGGAGAAGTAAAAAATTGAAGGGAGTTTTCTGAACTCTGAAAGCTCAAGATTAGAAAACATTAAATCTTCTTAGAAAAATATTCCTAGAAGATGGATAGGAAGGGATGTTCCCAACAGAAATAACACCCATATTAAAGGAAATGGCAGTATCACATTGCATTTTTGTAAAAAAATAAAATAAAAATAAAATAAAAAACCATAGCACAAGAATATTCAGACATTGGCTTCAGCTGTGGCTGCCATCTGGTAGGTCACAGTGTGGGAAAAATGAAAGTTGTGACCCAGGGGAATAAATAATGGGCCTGGGAACTGGAAAATCTGAATTCTGTTCTTCACCATAGTTGCTGAGTTGCTATATGAACTTCAACATGCTGAGTGCTTTAGTTTCCTCATCTATGAACAGGGGCTAATAAAATCTTTAGTGAGACAATGTAAGGATGGACGAATATCTGGACGAAAACCCTTTGGACATATAACTAATTTGAGGCAAACTCAGACACTGTTTTTCTCCAGTCTCAAATTTTCCCTGCATTCAAACATGGCTAAACTTCCTGTTATTTTGCAGTTTTATGAAGTCTGTGTATTATATAAAATTGCATTTCCCAAGCTGCTGAGTAGAGTGATTATTCATGCCTTCCATGAGAAATTCTGCAGATAACAGAAATAAATGGAATTGAGCAGCTGCTAGCATTCCCTTTTTTTAAAAAACAATTATGAATGGCTTCATTTTGTGTATTTTTTGCTGGTCTTACATTCTTTTTGCTTGCAGACTAGAACTAAAGACTTTCTGTTATAAGCCTATAGAGATTAAGAATTTAATTAAGAAGCAACAGAACTTGTAGTTGGCACAACCCCTAGCAAAGATGGCAGAAAAGAAAACAATTGAGCAGGAAAGCCAACTGCAGCAAGCAACCATACCCCAAAATGCAGTACAGTGAGGGAAAGGAAACTTGGGGAGAAAAATTTGGCATCTAGAAAGACTGCCCAGTCCTCAAGGGGAATTCAGAAAAAGAAGCGGGAAAGTGCAGCCAATATCCAACATGGGAAGATACATGTGAGTTTTCTGCACACCTCTGGCAATTCTGCGATTGTCTCAGGCTCCACTGCTTCTCTGGTGGGTGAGTCTGACAGGGTGTTTCCTCTACCAGGTAGAATTTTCCATCCTGGTTTTGCCCATGTGATTCCCATAGGCTAAAAGATCATTTCCTTTCCCCAATGTATTCAGTACCTCCGCGGAGATGTCTCAAACCCTTCCCAGGTGAATGGTCTGTTCCTTCATTGTATCTATAACAGGACAAAAATCTCATCAAGTCAAAATTATTTATTTTTATCCCTTCAGCCTCATGTGAGCTTCTGGGAACAGGGATCTTACTCTACTTTATGTCTGTCCTGCTAATTCCTCACTCAGTGTTCCTGGGTACATAGTAGATGCTTTATAAACGTCCAGCCACCTCTCAGCCTTTGGATAGGAAAGCCATGTTTAAAAAGAGAGAAATGTGTGTCTCAGTGCACCCACCATCATTACCTGACAGATGCTCAGCACAGATCTTTTTATCAGGACCCTCCTTCTGTGGAAGCCTGCACTCTGCCTCCTTCAGAATTCACAGGGAGCTGTTCTCGCCTCATGTGACTACAAAGTCAGAACAATAAAAGCTTCTTACATGGCAGACTTGATGTTTGATTAGCTCGGTGGGTGCATTTTCCATATAAAGATCAATAAAGAAAAATCCAGAGTGATTACTAATTAAATGGGGAGAAAATGTTTTTATCTGATTCAGAGCCACTTCATCATTTTCACTGGCAAAGTGTTCTGGCATCTCCCTTTGAAAAGTGCCCTGATTTTCAGGGAACTAAGGATGCTGACTTTGTAGAAAGACCTGGGGGGTATCCTAACCTAAGAATTGAATTGGGGGGAGGGAGATACCTGGTATTGGAGTATTATAGTGCTTTGTTTTCATATTGGGCACTCAGTACACCCTTAACAAATTAAAGTGAGGTCTAGGGAATATAAATGTTTAGAAAGAATCTGTTTGGGCTGCACTAAAATAATCTGGGAAAACTTAAATTGCAGCTACCCAGACACATTACATTCTTCAGCCAAGTCACTAAGGGCAGTGCACAATGCCAAATGCTGAATTGTAGAAATTCTGATGCTCATTTATGAAATGATACCCATTAAATAACACCCTGGTTTTCACGAATAGCTAAATAAACAATAACACAAGCAACTTTACCAAAATTTCATCCTGTCACAATTCATCAACATCGAGACACAATTTTATACAAGTAAAACAAAAAATAGTTTTATTTTTCCCTTACTCCACAAGATGCTTTCTGTTTTATGTCTTTTGCTATTTGAGTTTCATTGTTCTCTGTTAAGTAATAGTGAGCAATGGTTTACACAGATTTCAGCTGATGTCTAAACTCGTAGTGAATTTGTTGCCTTTCCCAGGTGATTTCTGGAGAAATAAAAAGACTTAGTCAAGGCAAGTGCATAGGACTGATGGTCATACCTGAGAGATTAACACCTCTGGGCACTGATTTCCTGGAGAGGTGCTAGAAAGGCAAAAAAACGACAAAAAGAACTGAAGGGCCCCAAACAAAATTTTGCTCACTTCATCACCAAGGGGTAGAATGTTCAAGGGCAGAGTGTGTTCTGTGGTTGCGGGGGAGACCCCTGAGAAGTACGTAACATGGAGCATCTACTCATAATAGCAGCTTTGACTTCAACATCAGATGGGCCTAGTGAAGGCAGTAAGTCTGCAAATTTGCTTGATCAAGTCACAGTGTGGCTAACCTGAATGTCCCTTCAAATTACCTGTACACATGGGCACTTGGAACATTTCTTTGAAGATGATGGATTTGATAAATGCATATAAAAGATACATATTCTGCAATTAGTAGTAGTAAACCCTGGGAAGTAGAACTTGGTAACCAGGAAGCCTAAAACAGAACTCGTGATGCCTCAACTTTTGCAAAGAGCAAATATTTTTCTTAAAATGAAATCAACAATAATATAATGGATATTCATAGTCTCACTTTTATTTAAAATGTTAAGTTTTTTCCTAATTATAAAATTATATCTTTTTAATTCTGAACATTTTTAAAACAAATATACTTACTAGTTACACTTTTAACTACCCCCTAGAAATAATCACCACAACACTGTTTAATATATCATCATCTTTTTCCTAGTGTAATTAAACTTTTTGAAAAATTCTTATCATACATTTACTCTTTCACAGATACCATATTATATTATACATGGATTTTCCCCTTGTGATTATTCTTGTGGGAATATGCAGTTTTCCATTGGAGGTAAATAGAATTGACCCCTAATGGAATTTGTTTAATCCCTACATAGTGAACCACTTTAGATTCCATTTTTCTGTTAAATAAACAAGATTCTGTAGAACATCTTGCTAGATAAATATGTGCAGAATTATTGATAATTGCTTGATCAGAAATTTTGAGAATGGAAATATTTTGCCTGGTATTTTGGTCTTCTGATTAGTTCACCAGCATTTAGGAAACAACTCTACACTTTTTCAGGATAAGGAAGGGTTGGGGTATTTTGTTCCAATTTATCTTCCTGTTAAGTAGCTCCATACCTGGCACAGACTAGACATCAAGAATTGTTGAATGCTTCAATATATTAATGACTGATAGATGTCAATAGACTATAATCACATTAATTTGTAATTACAGCTATAACATTAGTGATAATCTGCTTAGAATCACATTACTCTTTTCCATGATTGTAATATCTAGGTATTAAACAAAAGACCTGCGTAGATAGGCAAGTATTTACAGAACGCAGTATCTGGATGCCATTTTCTGACATTTTCGATAAAGAATTTTAAAGTAAGAGGTGTTTCCTTTCTGCGTCCTTGGAGCTTTGGCTTCTTAATCTAAAGTGAATTACTATTAATGCCATAGAACTCTTCCCAAAATGTACAAAAATGTACATCCTTCTTGCCAAAAGCAGGATTACGTAAAGAAAATGTGTGAATTGGAATAGACACTTTTCATGTTAAGAACTAAAATAAATAAATAAACGACATAACCCTAAACTTTTCATCAAAAAGTACAACTATCTTAAAATAATAATGATCCCTAAAATACATTCCAAACTATCAGATCTGCCAATTTTGATAAATGTTTTCTGACCCAGATTTTATAAAGTGACTCTTTCTTTCCACACCCCTACTGTCAAGAAGGTCCTTGTTTTGGCCAAGCAGGATAGGGAAATCTACATGAATATTTTAGATACTTAAGTTATAATAAATATACAAACCGTGGAAAGAAAGCATCACTTTTCTAGGTCTAAGTATCAATTTCCCTAGAAAAGAGAAGAAGAGACTTCCGTGAGTGTCCGTATGTTTTTTAAACATTTTTCTCTCTTTGCTCTATGCTTTTAATTCAGCATATGTGTAGTTGTAGCAAAGACTAATGAAATCTGCTGCCCACTCCTCACTCTGCAGTCCTAAAGCCTGGTGAATTTGAATTTAGCTTTCTTTATCTCTCTCATGGCTGAATTTTCGAAAAGAAAAAAGCACTGCCCTGCAATCTTATTTTATCTTCATTGTCCTCGCCTTGCCGCCCTATGTCCCATTTCCTATTCTTTTCCAGCACAATCAAAAACTTGACGAAAACACAAGGGGGCCCAAGATAGAAAAACTAAATAGGATCTGCTTTCCTTCTTCACAGGCTGCAGAACAGGATTCGCGGGGAAATTAATTTCAGTTAACCCATGTGATCGCAGTTTTAGGGAAGCTGTAGCCTGGAAACAATCATTTCCCCTAAATGTAATGTGAGAAGATTCCACCCAGAGACAAAATACAACTATTAGAATGGCAAGGAGCACAAGGGTGTCTGGAGGGAAACCTGTCTAGAATCCTTAATGTGGCTGGAAAGCACCCGCGTGGTTGAGCAGCCTGTCTGTGGCTGACCTGCAAGAAGGATTAAAGCCTACACTGGAAGCTTACAGAAATCACCTGCTGGACGTGACATTGCTTGAAACATTTTCTTTCCATTATATAGTTTAAACAAGAGCTGGCAAACAATGAGAAGTAAATTATAAATCAAAGCTACAAGCCAAGCACAATTTAGAGTCAGGGCATTGTGATAAGAATTTCCACAGCAAAACCCATTTCATCAAAATTCAAATGAATGAATGCATGCATTAACATGAACACTTAAAGACAAAATTCTTCTGATTTTTCAATCAGTGCTTTCACTTAGAATTAGACCTATTGTGAGAATAAACATCCTGTTCCTGAAACCCCATTCATGTTATCATGCATGAATAATCCAGTGGGACAAAGAGATGGTAACTTTGCATTTCAGTAAAGAGCAAAAGTTCTTGCTTGTTTAATCTAAACTGTCATTTACTGAAGAAAATTAGCAGAAGTAATATTCTTCACATCTCCTTTCCCCCTAACAGGAAAATACAATGATTATAAAATTAAAAATACTAAAATCTATTGTCGTCTCCCAAATCAATGGAAACATTGGTATATGCTACTTGCAAAGTGAGTCCCTAAGAGGGTAAGAGCTCTTGGGGACAACTGACAGCCAGATAGTGTACAGGAGTTATTCCAGCAACCCCTGGCCAAGATCGTTGAAGCAGTGACAGTGACGGGGGCCATGTAGGATAAATTAGAAAAGTCCATGGAGTTCTGTGATTCTGACTGTGCGCTGTAGCCACCTGGGAGGAGGGACTAATGGAGACCTCCAGGATTAGACCTGATTTATATCCACAATGCTGTTCTAGAGAAGAGGTCACTAAGTATTTTTCTGTTATGAGTCAGATAATAAATGCTTCAGGCTTTGCAACTCATATGATCTTTATCACAACTACACACCTCTTCCATAAACAACAGATAAATGAATGAGCATGGTTGTGTTCCAACATTTTCTTTAGAAAAGCAGGTGGCAGAGCAGATTTAATTTAGGACACGGGTCATAGTTTTCCAATGCCTGTTTTAGACTGTTTTGCCTGGAAGGTGTCTCATAGTGATACTGAAGCTTCTTGGCATGTTCTCTATGTGCCATAAACAGAAGGGAGTCTACAGAATGAACAGTTGGACTAAAGAGAGCATGGGTGCACACAGCGACCAGAATTAGACAGAGAGCTGCAGCACCTCCCAGTCATTTCCAAGGTTTTGAGCAGAGAATATGAATATTTTGTAATGATTCATAAGGTCTTTAAAATAAGCCACCATCTTACCGCCACGTAGCAGCAAATCAGGATGCAGAGTGGACTCCATGCTGTTGCACACCTGTCCTTTTAGTTTCCCTGATTGGCATTTTAACAGCAAGTTTAGATTCAGAAAGATTTAGAGACAGATCAGAACATATTTCTCATGTTCATGTGAATAACATATAATGAAATATAGGTCTAATTAAAATGTTTCTATTTAGTCATTCTCATTTTGCTATTTAAAAAAATTCTGAGTTTAAGAACCCCTTCATATGTTGTTAAATGTGCCCCTGAATAAAGCAAGTTGTACTCATGTAATACACGCACGATTTCAAAACCCAAGGAGCCAAAAAAGCAACAAGTATATTTCAAATTGTTCATTAATGTTTCACCTTCCTTCTCACTTAGTTTATATTTCATGACCCACCACTATTACCACTTCCATGGAAGCACCCTTGCTAACCCTTCTTTCTTACGTATTCACTTTGGAAAACCCTATAGTCATTCAACCCAATTATTTGCTTACTCTATAACTTCACACATTAAAAAAATTGGATACACCTAGAGAAAACTTTTCATTTCAGCTCTACCACCTTTAATTTAAGACAAAAATATTAAATGAGTACTTAAAATTGTGAGACAGATTGCCTGTCTAGTAAATTCACTCTTTTACTCTCTAAAACAACTACTTTTGGGCCAGGCATGGTGGCTCACATCGGTAATCCTAGCACTCTGGAAGGCCAAGGCAGGTGAATTTTCTAAGCTTAAAAGCTGGAGACCAGCCTAAGCAAGAATGAGACCACATCTCTAAAAATGGCTGGGCACTGTGGCAGGTGCCTGTAGTCTCAGCTACTAGAGAGTTTGAGGCAAGAGAATCGCTTGAGCTCAAGAGTTGGAGGTTGCTGTGAGCTATGACACCATAGCACTCTAGGGAGGGTGATAAAGTGAGATTCTGTCTACATAAATAAATTAATTAATAAACAAACTACTATGTTCTTTCTTTGTACACTTCAAAATATCCCACATCCTCACTAGTGGTAATGACGTTACTACATACATAAAAAAGAAGCAACCAGCTGACAACTGCTTTCTCTTTACCTACATCTGTGGCCACATAATCTTCCCTCCTGTTATTATAATAACAGTTCTTGCTCTTATCTTAATCAACACCTCCACTCATGACCTAGATCCATCCTCCTTTAGCCTTTTTCTTTTTCTTTTCTTTTCTTTCTTTTTTTTTTTTGCAGTTTTTGGCCAGGGCCGGGTTTGAACCTGCCACCTCTAGTATATAGGGCCAGTGGTCTACTCCTTTGAGCCATAGGTGCCACCCCCTCCTTTAGCCTTTTTAAGTACTTCACTTCTTCAATTATCTCATTACTCTGCATCATCAATTTTTCCCACTTTTTGGCTATTTTCCTTCATTCCATTAATCTGTCTTATTATCACCTAATTTAACCCTCCCTAGACCCCATTAAGTTGTATTTCCTAAAGGTTATCTGAGGCTTTTCACCTATCAACACCCAGCGCCATGTCCAGCCCTTAATGAGCATACGTTAACTATTTATTGGATAAATAATAAATGGCACCTCTCCTCTTGGCTTCATAACAGAATAGCATTGAGCACATATCTTCATGACAATAGTTTTTTTATCTATTTTTAGAGATTCCCTCAGGGGCACGAGATCATAGAAGAGCAGGTGGTGTATTCTTCATTGTATTTTAGAACCCAGCACAATGACTGATACAGTTGGCCTGTTGATGTCTGCCAAAGGAAGTAAGGGGTGGAGAGAGGAAAAAAGGAAAGGCCTTATAATAGATTTCTACTAGGTACAATATACACGATAAATTTTTCTTCTACTGTATAAAATTTAAGAGTGGTATGATTAGCTATGAATAGGAAGTGACGTCTCTGAAAGTTCTACCTGGTTTAGCATAATGATTATATGTGAAGGAAGAGAAGAAAACTGGAAGATTCGGTAACCATATCACAAACCAACACTACGGGGGTCCAGATACGAGATTAGGCCAAAGGCTTAAGCAATACCTAGGAGACTGTACCATGGACAAGTACAAACATAAGAGTGATGTTTAAGTATGCAAGCTGCCTTTTATTTATTTTTTTTAGAGACAGAGTCTCATTTTGTCACCCATGGTAGAGTGCTGTGACGTCACAGCTCACAGCAACCTCCGGCTCTTGGGCTTAGGTGATTCTCTTGCCTCAGCCTCCCGAGTAGCTGAGACTACAGGCGCCCACCACAACACCCAGCTATTTTTTGTTGCAGTTTGGCTGTGGCTGCGTTTGAACCCACCACCCTCGGTATATGGGGCCGGCGCCCTACTCACTGAGCCACAGGCCCATCGCACAAGCTGCCTTTTGATAAGTTTCTTTGAACAGATTTATTCTGCTGTGCTCCCAGCTGTTTTAAGAGCCCAAAGGCCAGGAATTGGGAAGTTAACAACCTGCGTTATTTTGCAATGGAAGCAACTTTATAGGTTTAACTTCATGTACATGCAATATTTTTTAAAAATTACTACAGTATTTGAAGAATATTTTTTGGCATGTGGTACATAGCTGTTCTTTCTATAAATGGCATTTTCAATTGAATTTTCTCTTTTTTTTTTTCTTATTCCTCTTCCTCCATTTCTCTAACTCAGTCAATTCGGTGGAGTTAAGCAGAGTTCTAAGTAACCATTTTATGGTTATGCTAAGTTCCATCAGGGCTTATCCGAAAATCATCTGCTGAACTCAAAATATGAATCTAGTTTTCAGGTTTAGTCTCTCCTGGATGGCTTTCATTGAAATTACTTTTTTGGCAATATAAGGAAGATCATGGAAAAGGGAAAGGAAAATACCTTCACCTAACCTAATAGAACCCTTACTCAACCTAGCATCCGTGGTCTAGAAACAGAACATTGGTGTTTGAATCCTAGCTCTGGCATTCTTTTTTTTTTTTTTTTGTACATTGGTCAAGTTATTTAATTTCTTTAGGACTCTATTTTCTTATCAGTAAAATGAGAATAGTAATAAAGCCAATTCTGTAGACATGCTATTAGGACAATGAGTGTATAAAAAAATAAGTGGCTTATTCAAGATCCTGTCCAGATTAGGATCATTTATTAATAATAAATGTTACAATATCCCAGGGTCCTACAATAATGCCTGGTAGGTAGTAGATGATGAATGGATGTTTTGTGTCTGAATGAGCATGATCTCAAGACTTGGATCAGGGCTAACCTGCCACTATTCAGCCTGAAGCCATTGCAATCACTTGTATGATTGGATGCTAGGACTGGGTGATTAGAACTTGTGCTAGGTGCTCGTGTCATAGGGGATTATCTCAAAGCTGGCCAGGTCCAGGAGAGGGAAAAGATGGGATCAAAGCCAGAAACCAGTCAGGACAAAAGGAAGACTGCATGAGTTGTAGTCAGCAAAAAACAGAAACTAACACAGGCTCACCTTTTGCAGGGACTCAAAAAGCCATCAGAAAGTGTTTTTCCTTGTGCCTAGGACAATGTCTATGTGTTTAAAAAAAGTAAGTTTGCCTTATTATCTAGATTCTTTCTGCTGATGGGAAAAGCTCCTTCCCAAGGCAGTAGACTTTAAGGCAAATAATTCTGATTAGACTGTTCCTTAATATGCTAAACGCTAACTCTATATTTCAGGAACTCATTTTTCCTAGGTCTGCCCTCTAAGGTTTCAGAATACAGCAAATAACTCTTGTATACAATTACCTTTCACCTATTTTGAAAACCACAGTATAGCTATCTTGGTTTCTATGAATTTTCTCTTTTCCAGGCAAATCATTCCCAGTTTCTTTAACTGTTCTGCATATAGCATGTTCTTCTGAATAGTTGATAACATCACTGGCAAACTGTAGAGGCCAGAACTGAAACTATTAATAAAGATACAACTATAATTTCCATATAGGTGGACCGTCTATATATGTGGGCCATAGCAAAAACTTTGAAATACACAGTAATAAGGGAGCATAAAATCCATGTGGATGGAAACAGATGAAGCCCTCCCAGCAACACTAATAAGCCCAGCAAGTTGAAACCTGCAGGAGTGAATCAGAAAGGATGCTGTGGACTGTGTTTCCTGGAAGGGAAATAATGGACCATAACACAGATCATCTCAAAACTTTCATACTGACCTGTGTATTAACAAAAACTGATTTGCTGTGAGCTATGATGCCATAGCATTCAACCCCGGGGGACTCAGGGAGACTCTGTCTCAAAAAAAAAAAACACAAAAAAAAACAAGCAAGCAAACAAACAAAAAAACCCTGTTTGAATTAGATCGGGGGTCAACATGATTTTTCTATAAATGGCCAGATGGTAATATTTTAGAACTTTTGGTCCATAATATTCAATTCTGTTGAAGCACAAAAACATCCTTATGCAAGATGCAAATGAGTAAAATGCGTAAGCATGGCTATGTTTCGATATAATTTTATTTACCAAAACAGTGGGCTTTAATTTGCTGACTCTTGTATGTGACTGCTCATCTGCTTTCAGTCAACAAAGATTTCTAGGTTTTCCTCGTATCATGCTTCTAAGTAATAGATTTCCAGTGACTACTTGAAAAAGACTACGTTTATTCCTATTACATTTTTTATATATTTAATTAGCCTGTGCATCTAATGTGCCATGATCTTTTCCATTCTCACTTTATTAGCCACTATATGTAAAAACTTCCCTTTGCATTCTGCTATCTGCATATTGATAAATATAATCTTTCTTTGTTGTAAGGCAAACTATTAACAAAAATGTAGAATGGGACAGTTTCTTGTACTGAAACTCTGCCTTAACAGAAATCTGTTATCAGCTGATATGGATGAATTTTACCAGCTAGACTATATTTTCACATCATCTTTATAATAATGTGAAACTGTCAAATATGTCTGCGGAGTACAAAAGCAATAGCTATGTCACTTTTCCAAAATCATATATTCAATTTAACAAAAAGATCTAAATTGCAGTCTTTTTGTGTAACCTAGTATGAAGCTTCTTAGTAGTCAGAGTCTGTAAGCTTTTCCATTTTCCCCACCCACTTAGGAGAAAACGAAGCACAATGTTTGAATTCTTAAGAGGTCAAATTGCAACTTACAAGGCAAAAAAGTTTCTAACAGGTATGCACCATCGGATTGGATTATGTCACGAAGAAAAGTGGTTTCCAGGCATTTTATGTATTCAGAAAAGAAATGATAAAATTTGAGGATCATTTAGAGAAATTCATGTATCAAATAAGCAGAGGAATAACAAAACCATGTCTATCTCTAAGAGTCTGTGAATCTAAAAGTAGGTTTGGCCAAATAGTTATCAAGGGAAACAGACTCTTGTCTCTCTGCTGGTTATCTTTTAGCTGGAAGGGAGGTTAAATACACATTTAATAGCTATAGCTCATACCTCCACTTTCGTTATCAATCCCTTGTTATCTGCAGCTCCTGAGACTGTACTGGCAATGGCTCCAAAAGACCAGATATACAATGAGAATGAATTTCTCACAGTCTGAAAGTCATGAAATATTTATTTCTACCCAGAAAAAGGGGAATTGGAATGATTCTGATTAGAAATCTAGCCATTTAAGCTAATGCCCTTGACCTAAATAGGATCATATCAAAAAGGACAACAGATATCTCCCTTTCTACCTAATTGAGAATATTTCCCAGTCATAGTTGATATCAAGAATATTGCACATTTTAATTAACAGCACTATCGTGTAAATTGTGTGTAACACCTTGACCTAAGAGAATGGACTGGAGTAAAGCCTTCATTAAAATGTAAAAAGTTGATGTATGATTATGTGTAAGCATCTAACTTAGTTATTTCTCAAAGCCATTTTCATCAAAATCTATTCACTGGGTGAAAATAGCTATTCCTAAATGTAAACTAAACCCACAAAAATGCATCAACCATCTAAACATTGAAATTATGATAACATTCAAAAGCAACATAATAACTTGATTAAAATGCAATCGTGAATAGTTTTATCAAAATTTCTAAACAAAAAATCTTGCTTGATTGCTTAATATTTTTGAATTCATGTAGTATGCTAGACATTTGGCAGCACATCCTTTATAGTTATTTCTATTACCCATGAAAAATACCCATCTACATTTCCTGCTGGATAGAATGCTATTCACTTGTTTCTTTAATATTTCCTTCTCCCACCGGAAGCCTTTACAACCAAGTGCTTCAGTGTTGCTACAGAAGAGAGAAGTTATAATCATAAAGGTTTTGCATAGAGCTTGGGGGTGTAAAGCTTATTTATAACAATCAAAGAGTATGGAACAAGGAAGAATTCAAACCAGAATAAGGACACTGCACAGTGTTGCCATGTTATAAGTTACCAGAGCATCATAAGGACTTTTGGGAATGACGAACTTCATTTTGTGAGCATTTACTATTCTGTGTGTTCAAAACAATATTACTGTCCAGCTCTAATCATGCTTCTCCCCAGCTCTAATCACGTGGCCCGGGTGGAGGTCTCCAGACACAGCTCTATTCATACTTCCATCTGACCACTCAAAGGACTACACTCTCCTACCCTGGAAATTGTACAGGACACAAGTAGATGATTTGGGTTCTACCAAGCAAGTTTACTCCAGCGTTTTCTGAATTAGAAGCTAGCTCTTCAAAAGAGATCTGAGGTTAGAACTGAGAGCCATAAATTATACTGAGTCAAGAATGGTATTAGTTAAGATGTTTTCGGTTGCAAATTGTAGGGAAACAAAGCTTGACTTTGTATACATAAAGGTGACAGATGAGAAGCAACATCAGTGGGAAAAGCGAGTAAGAATCTCCAAATATTCTGTACTCAATAAAAGCAATGAGAATAGTATCAAAAATTTCTTAAATTACTATTTTATAGAACTGCGGAAATTAACCAAGTTGCAACAGTATGAGGAGTATCATTCGAGAATTATTTCTGGATCTCAGCAACGGCAATGATCCTGTGGCATTTTAACTTGTCCCATTCTCATCCCCCTCTTCTTAGTTCGGCAATAGCCTTGCAAACCAGTGGCCTACAATCATGGTGACAACCAGTGGCCTGGCAGCCATGAAAGGGAAGATGGGACTAGAACACCTTCGAAGTCCCATTCCCAGGTAACCGTCATTATATGGCCCATCTGGAAGTTCTCTGGGAAATTCCACTTTGAAGCATGCCTTTATTTGACCTGAATCAGACCTTACTTAGCTCTGATCTCTCACTGGGGTCATTTGTTGAAAATAATCAGCAACAGCCAGGTGCACTGGCTCACCCCTGTGATCCTAGCACTCTGGGAGGCCGAGGCGGGTGGATTGCTTGAGCTCACAAGTTCGAGACCAGCTTGAGCAAAAGTGAGACCCCTGTCTCTACTAAAAATAGAGAAACTTAGGCAAGAGGATCTCTTGAGCCCAAGAGTTGGAGGTTACTGTGAGCTATGATATAACAGCACTCTACCCAGAATGATAGCTTGAGACTCTGCCTCAAAAAAAAAAAAAAAAAAAAGAATCAGCAGCAATTGTTTAACATTGCAGTTGCCTCATATAACAATAATAATTGGGGCAAACAACAAGGTGACCAAAGAATTTAAACCAAAAAGCTGGAGAATAAGATATCTAAAGGAAATTTGAAAAGCTCCAATGTATTCCTGGGAATCTAGAAGGCTGTGGTGTACAGGGCTGCACACACATCAGGGATATGTGCATGATAAAGAATGCTCTGAGTTCTCCCTTCTGGCTAACCTTAAGGCTCTGCAGGAGCAGGGAATGAAGGGCAAGGCAGAGTCTAAACTGCCTTTCTGAGCTCCCTGAGCTCCCTGAAGATCTGCCCCAACATGCACATAGAGCTGCTCAGAAAATCGCAGATCCTGATTCAAGGCATTTAAGGAAATCTCTGTTCAATTATTAGCCCACCATTAAAGTAAAAATGCAGAGATTTCAGAGGCCATACACAATAAAGAATGCAGGCTTCAGAGTTAGTTCAGGAAAACCATTGAACCAAAAGACAACCAAAGCAACGGCAAGCAGCAGCAACAACAAATCCTATGGATAGGAGAGATCTACTTTCTAGAGTGACCACATCGCGTCAGGTTATTTCCAATGTCCAATTTTGTCACAAAAATTATAAGACACCCAAAGAAAAAAGGAAGTATGACTCATGCATAAGGTAAACAAATGACAAGTCACTCGAAACTGTACTTGAAGAAAACAGGCTGTTGGACCCATTAAAAAATATTTTAAATTATCCATTTCAAATATACTGAGTGAATTAAGAAAAACTATCTCTAAAGCACTAAGGGGAAATACGGGAACAAGGTCTCCTCAAGTTGAGAATATGAACAAATAAAAAAGAAATAAATGAATGCTTTTTTCTGCATTATCATGGATTTGCGTTTTTATTTATAAGGGATATGAGTCTGCGGTTTTCTTGAGATACCTGTTTTTATTTGTATGTATTTATAGGGTACATGTGAACTTTTGTTATTTATATATATATATATAATGTGTAGTGATCAAGTCAGGATAGTTAGGGTGTCCACGACCCACTCTTTAACCCCACTCACTCTTCTCAACCTCTCCTATCAATCTTTCTATTTTTGACTCCTATGTGATCAAATTTTTTATCTCCCACATATGTGAGTTCTGTTAATATTAATGTTTTGGCTTCTTTACTTTTTAAAAATCTATTTAGATTTTCTATTTCCTCTTAAGGTTTGGTCATTTATATGTCTCCAGCTTGTCCATTTTATTTAGGTTACTTAATATATTGGCACATATTGTTCATAGTATTTTTTATAACCCTGACAGTAGCCAAAACACATCTCAAGAAAGTAAAGCTCAGGGTCATAAAACTTCACTGGTGAATTCTACTCAACATTTTAAGAAGAATAAATATCAAACTCTTCTCATATCCATCAAAAAATAGAAGAGGAAGAAAGATTTCCCAGTTCAGTCTGTAAGGCCAGTAAGTTTTTCTAATACCCAAACTAGTTGAAGGTATCACAAGGAAAGAAAATTGTAGATCTATATTCCTTATGAATATAGATGCAAAATCCAAGATAAAATATTAGCAACCTGAATGCAACAACATATACAGGATTACATACCATGACCAATTGGAATTACCCCAGGAATCTGAGTGTTATCTAAAATAAGAAAACATATCCATATAATATCCTATATGAATATAATTGAGCACATTAATATAATAAACCCAAACCCCACATAATTATCTCAATAGACACAGAAGAAAAGTATCAGACAAAATTCAACACCCTTTTATAAGAAGACAATATTTAATGAACTTAGAAGGGAAGTCCCTCAACCCAACCAAGATCATTTATTAAAAGTCCACAGCTAACGTCCCATTTAATGGCAAAAGACTAAAAGGCTTTTCCCTGGTATCAGGAACAAGACAGACTGACTGTTTTTATCACTTTTGTTGAACATTAGATATATAAAATCCTAAGAAATTTGCAATAAAATAATAAAAACTACTAGAACAAATAAATGAATTCAGCACAGTAGGAGAATATAAGATAGAAATACAAATATCAGTTTTACTTATTTTATTTATTTTTATCATTATTTTATTTATTACATTATAATAAATAATCCAAAAATGAAATTAAGAAAAATATATAATACCATATATTTACCAATTTTACCATATTTGGTAAAATATATTTTACCAAAAGAAAAAAATAGAAATAAATTTAACAAAAATAGTGCAAGATTTATACACTGGAAGATACAGTAATCATTGTAAGAAATTAGAAAAGAATTAAATAAATAGAAAGAGTTCCCGTAATCATGGATTGGAGGAGTTAATATTGTTAAGATTGTTATCTCAATAAAATTGACCTTTACATTTAATGCCATTCCATTCAAACATCCATATGATTTTTCATAAAGAAATTGATAAGCTGATCTTAAAATTTTGATGGCAAGGCAAGGGAAACAGAATAGCCCAAACAATCTTGAAAAAAGGAGTACAAAACTTGAGAAATCATATTTTCTAAATTTGTTAAAATTTCCATGCTTACCATGAAGCTATCAAAATTACATAGTACTGGCATAAGTATAGATGTATAGATCAATGGAAGAGAATTGGAAAAAAATATATACTAGTATCTTGCATTAGCATAAGTCTTTTTGGATAAGGATACAAAGGAATTCAGTGGAAAAAGAATAGTCTTCAAACAAATGGTGTTGAGAGAACTGGATATGCACATGATGAAGAATAAAATTGAAAATAGCCATATACCTTGTAACCTTGCATTAGGCAATGATTTCTTAGACATGATACCAAAAAGGCAAGCAACAAAAGGAACAATACATTGGGTTTTATAGAAATTAAAAGCTTTTGTGCTTTAAAGAACACTATAAAAAGAGTGAGAGACAATCAATGGAATGGGAAAAAATATTTGCAGATAATGTATCTAATAATAGACTAGTCTGCATAGTACATAAAGCACCCTTACAACTCAATTAAAAAAAAAAAGAAAAATAACTCAAGAAAAAAGGAGCAAAAAATAAGAACAAGATATTGCTCCAAAGAAGATATGCAAGGTTTGATAATTAAATTCATGAACTTGTCTTAGAAAAAGTGCTATATATGTCAGTCATCTTAGAAAAAGTGCTACTTACCTCATTGTTGAATATCAATATGGTCATCTTTGAACTACTTCCCTTGATGAGCTATGCATGGAGGCCAGTGCCTAATACACGCTTCAAAGAAATTTTGGAACTCTTTCTGGAATGCACATCAGAGTTCTCATCGTATTACCCTTGATATCCTGAATGCAGTCAGAATATCTTCCTTTCAAAATTTTCATATCTCCACATAAATAAAAAAGTCATTGGGGGCCAGATCAGATGAGTAGGGAGGCTATTCCAATGCAGTTATTTGTTTACTGGCTAAAAACTCTCTCATAGACAGTCCTGTGTGAGCTGGTGCATTGTCGTGATTGAAGAGCCATGAGTTGTTGGCAAAAAGTGCAGGTTGTTTACATTCAGCATTTTCATGCAGCCTTTTCAGCACTTCCAAATAGTAAATTTGGTTAATTATCCACTTGGTCTGAATACATAATGAAAAATCCCGCTGATATTAAAAAAAAAAAAAAAAAAAGGTTTTGACTCTTGATTTGGACAGATGGACTGTTATAATCATGGAGAATTGGCTGACTTCCATCATGCATTTTGACACTTTGTTTTAGGGTTTGTATTGATACACCCATGTTTTGCCACCAGTGATAACACAGCCCAAAACATTTTCTTGTCTCTCCAAAAAGGCTTGGCAAACTTCAACTCTACTTTGCTTTTTTTTTTTTTTTTATCAGTGAGCTCCTTCAAGACCATATTTACACACACCTTTCTTGTGCCAAGATTTTTAGTTAAAATGTTTCTGTTTCTCTGTCAATGTTTACTTGCTTCTCATAGTCAGCTGATGATTTTGACATACAATTTCATGAATTTTTGCAATGCCTTTGTCAGTTCTATTTGTTACTGGCTGCCCTGACCTCTCTTCATCAGTGATACTTTTCTCTTCCCTCAGAAAAACGTTTAATCCATTTGTACACTGCCATTTTCTTCATGGCATTACCTATTTACACCACACACCTAATTACAAGGACTTCTGTTTGGAACGTTTGTGCCTATATTGAGCTAACATCTCCACCTCAGACCTGTTATTATAGGGATCCCTCTAGCCTTCTCCCTTGCTAATAATCTATAACCTTCCACTTCAACAGTGAGAAACCCGGCTCCCTCCATTTGTCACTAACGTAAATTCTTGTTTCATTTCACATACAGATATAGTGATTTTAGAATTGTTAACAATTATGCCCACTGGAAAGAACTTTATAAAATAGAATCCATTGTTGAAGTACAGTTAATTTGCCCCTAGCCTATAGATTTCATTCGTTTCCATTGTTAGTTAAGTCAGCCCCAACTTGCTTGACACCTGCAGTGTGTTTTTCTTCCACATATTTGTTTCTTAGTCCATTTTGTGATATTATAACAATGCCTTATGCTAGGAAATTTATGAACAAAAGAGATTTGTCTCAGGATTCTGGTGGCCAATGTGTCCAAAATTGGGCAACTGCATCTCTGATTGCATCAGGCTGCTTTAGCTTGTGGTGGAAAGTGGACAGGGAGTGGGTGTGTGCAGATATCACATAACAAGACAGAAAGCCAGAGCGAGAAACTAAGGAAGGGAGACTTTAAAAAAAATTATTGTTTGGTTTTTTTTTTTTAATGTTTTGGAAGGGAGACTTTTTAACGACCTGGTCTTGGGGGAAGTAATCCATTTCTGTGAGAGTAAGAATTCACTGTGTTCCACAAGAAAGCGCAGTGAATTAATGAGGGATCCATCTCCACAACTGAAAGGCCCCACCTCCACTAGGCCCCACCTCCCCAAACTGCCACCCTGGGGATCCAATTTCAATGTGAGATTTGATGGGAATAAACCACATCCAAACTGTAGCAATATGTAGCACAGTTTAATTCTTTGACACATTAGGTATTTTGCCCTGGGATACTCCACGTTTTGAATAATGTAATTCAAGTTGAATAGATTAGATTTATTCTTTGGGTGATTAAAATCTGTGTATTTGGAAAATAAATAAATAAATAAACTTGGACTAACATGTCCTTGATTTTACTTCCACTTTTGCCAAATTTAATGTTTGTCCATTGCACTGATTCAAGCTCTAGCATGCTCTTGACAGCAAGAAACAAAACACGCAACCACAATAATGAAAGCCACTTAGCAAGACACCAGAGCAAGTCAGCAGGAGCATAGAGATGAGTCACTGATACACCAAGGTTATTAAATCTCACTGAGTTGTTTGTACAGTGCTGCCCACGTGAGTGCACAGTAGCAAGTTTGTGATTTAATTGTCAGACCCCGTAGTGTGGATAGTAAGTATATGAAAAAATGCTCAACATCATTAGCCTTGGGAAAATGCAAATCAAAACCACAATGCAATATCACTTCAAACCCTCCAGAATAGGTAGAATAAATGAAATGGCCAATAAGAGATGCCAGTGAGAATGTGAAGAAATTGGAACTTTCATATATTGTTGGTGGAAATGTAAAACAGTGTAGTAGATTGGAAAACATTTTGGCAGTTCTTCAAAATGTTGGCAGTTACTGTATGATCTAGCAATTTTACTCCTTGGTATTCACCCAGGAAAAATGAAAACATATGTCCACACATAAATGTGTACACAAATATTCCCAGTAGCATTATTTTTAATTATCAAAAAGTGAAAACAAAAAACAAAAATGATCCTGATAAATTGATAACTAAATGTATGAATAATGAATAAGCAATAGTTTATATATCCACACACTGTAACTCTTGTTTTGAACATAATTATAGAAATGAAATATCGCTGCATGTTAAAACATGGATGAATCATTAAAACATTTATGCTAAGTTAAAAAAGACAGGCACAAAAATCACATATTGTATCATTCCATTTGTATGAAAGGTCCAGAATAAGCATACTCATAGACACAGAAAGTATTAGTGATTTTCAGGGGTTGAAGAAAGGGAGAGGGGAATGGAAAATTACTGCTAATTTGTAAAATCTTTATTTGGGGGCTTATATAATGAAAATCGTGGAACAATTTTGTGATGTACTAAAAAGCATTGAATTGTACACTTTGGGAGGTGAGTGTTACAGCATATGAATTTTATCTCACCAACAAAAGGAAAGCCAGGGCTAGACTATCTTGGGCTCCCTATGTTGTCACATGTGTGACTTTGAATCCTATTGTCAGGGTAGAGTCAGCATCTCCAGAAACACACAGGTCTTCAAGTAAGCCTATGACAGGACTAACACAGCTTCACCATAGCATGAGAGACTGAAGGGGGCTACAGACAGAAAAGGCTGTAGCGAGGGAATCTGAGACTGAGACTGATTTCAGCTATCACATTCTTTCTCGTGGTTTAGTTATTACTGCCAATAAATTCTCCTTTTTTCCTCTTAATCCTTTGAGTTGGATTTCTGTCATTTGCTAGCAAAAATCAGGACTAATACCTGTACTTAAAGAAAAAACGTACTCAAAATGGCTGTAACTATTGAAACACTAATACTAGAAACATATTGTATGGTGATGAGTGAAAGTGAAGATACAGTGTGTTGTATTTCAATAGCATTGGCCAGAAAGGTATTAATGGATACTATAAACTCAAATCCTTAATAAATGATTCCAAAGCTAAAGGAAAAATCTTGATAGGATCAAAGTTCAAAATGTTCAGGAAGAATATGAATGTCAATTATCAAGCCGATCATTATGAGCCATCTGTGCTTGACTAATCTCTGTGTTTTAGTGTGGTAAGCAAGCTCTAATAATACTGCTACTAAATTATTTTGTAGGTCATAAAATGAAGTAGTACAAACTGGGCTCATTCCCCTAATACACATATAAACATGGTTTATAGTCAGCTTTTTGAGAAATAAAAATTAATTTTTCCACTGATTATGACTTTCTTTACTAAATGACTTAATTTGACACAATTAAAATTTTTCCATGTAAATTTTCTATTTTTTTTAATAGCTGTGTACATTAGTGCAATCAAGGGGTATAATGTGCTGGTTTCATATACAATCCGAAACATTCCCATCAAACTGTTCAACGCAGCCTTCATGGTATTTTCCTAGTTATTGTATGTAGACATTTGTATTCTGCCTTTAGTAAGTTTCACCTATACCCATTCCAAGATGCACTGTAGGTGTGGCCACACCCATCACTCTCCTCCACCATAACCTTATGCTATAGTTGGGCTATAGCCTTCATGTGAAAGCCACAGTTTAGCTTCATAGTAGGGCTGAGTACATTGGATACATTTTCTCCCATTCCTGAGATACTATGCTAAGAAGAATATGTTCCAGCTCCATCCATGTAAACATGAAAGAGGTAAAGTCTCCATCTTTGTTTAAGGCTGCATAATATTCCATGGTATACATGTACCACAATTTGCTTGTCCATTCATGGGTCGATGGGCACTTGGGCTTCTTCCATGACTTAGCAATTATGAATTGGGCTGCAATAAACATTCTGGTACAGATGTCTTTGTTATATTGTGATTTTTGGTCTTCTGGGTATAAACCTAGTAAAGGAATTATAGGATTGAATGGCAGGTCTATTTTTAGTCTCTAAGTATTCTCCAAACATCCTCCCAGAAGGAACGTATTAGCATGCATTCCTACCAGCAGTATAGAAGTGTGCCCTTTTCTCCACATCCATGCCAACATCTCTGGTTTTGGGATATTGTTATGTGGGCTACTCTTACTGGGGTTAGGTGATATCTCAAAATAGTTTTGATTTGCATTTCTCTGATGATTAAGGATGATGAGCTTTTTTTCATGTGTTTGTAGATGGTGCATCTGTCTTCTTTAGAGAATTTTCTCTTCAAATCCCTTGCCCACCCTGAGATGGGATCACGTGTCCTTTTCTTGCTAATATGTTTGAGTTCTCTGTGGATTCCAGTTATTAGACCTTTATTGGAGGTATAACCTGCAAATATGTTCTCCCATTCTGAGGGCTGTCTGCTTGCTTTACTTACTATGTTCTTGGCTGTGCAGAAGCTTTTTAGTTGGATCAGGTCCCAGTAGTGTATTTTTGATATTGCTTCAATTTCCTGGGGAGTCCTCCTCATAAAATATTCACCCAGGCCGATTCCTTCTAGAGTTTTCCCTGCACTCTCTTCTAGTATTTTTATAGTTTCATGTCTTAAGTTTAAATCTTTGATCCAGTGAGAGTCTATCTTAGTTAATGGTGAAAGGTGTGGGTCCAGTTTCAATCTTCTACAGGTTGCCAGCCAATTCACCCAGCACCATTTGTTAAATAGAAAATCTTTTCCCCACTGAATGTTTTTAATTGGCTTGTCAAAGATCAAATAACAGTAAATAGCTGGATTCATCTCTTGGTTCTCTATTCTGTTCCAGACATCTACTTCTCTGTTTTTGTGCCAATACCATGCTGTTTTGATCACTATCGATTTATAGTACAGTCTCAGGCCTGGTAGCGTGATTCCTCCTGCTTCGTTTTTATTGCTGAGTAATGTTTTGGCTATTCGAGGTTTTTTCTGATTCCATATAAAATGAAGTATTATTTTTTCAAGATCTTTAAAATTGACAATGGAGCTTTAATAGGAATTGCATTAACATTATATATTGCTTTGAGTAGTATAGACATTTTAATAATGTTGATTTTTCCCAGCCATGAGCATGGTATGTTTTTCCATTTGTTAACATCTTCAGCTATTTCTTTTCTTGAAGTTTCATAGTTCTCTTTGTAGAGATCTTTCATGTCCTTTGTTAGGTATACTCCTAAATATTTCATCTTCTTTGGCACTACTGTGAAAGGAATAGAGTCCTTGACTGTTTTTTTGGCTTGGTTATTGTTGGTATATATAAAGCTAGAGATTAATGGGTGTTGATTTTGTAGCCTAAGACATTGCTGTATTTCTTTATCACTTCTAAAAGTTTTGTAGTAGAATCCCTAGTGTTTTCAAGATATACGATCATATCATCTGCGAAGAGTGAAACTTTGATCTCCTCTGACCCTATGTGGATACCCCTGATCGCCTTTTCTTCCCTAATTGCAATGGCTAAAACTTCCATTACAATGTTAAAGAGCAATGGAGACAATGGGCAACCTTGCCTGGTTCCTGATCTAAGTGGAAATGATTTCAGTTTAACTCCATTCAGTACGATATTGGCTGTGGGTTTGCTGTAGACGGCCTCTATTAGTTTAAGAAATGTCCCTTCTATACCAGTTTTCTTAAGTATTCTGATCATGAAGGGATGCTGGATATTATCTTTTTTTAAAAAAATTTATTTATTTATTTTTTTATTAAATCATAGCTGTGTACATTAGTATGATCATGGGGCACCATAGACTTGGTTCATAGACCATTTGACACATTTTCATCACACTAGTTAACATAGCTTTCATGGCATTTTCTTAGTTATCTTGCTAAGACTTTTACATTCCACATTTACTAGGATTCACATATACCCTTGTAAGATGCACCGCAGGTATAATAAGCTTTTTCTGCATCAATTGAAAGAATCATATGGTCCTTATTTTTTAGTTTGTTTATGTGCTGAATTACATTTATAGATTTACGTATATTGAACCAGCCTTGATACCCTGGGATAAATCCCACTTGGTCATGGTGTATAATTTTTTTGATGTGTTGTTGGATTCTGTGTGTTAGGATCTTATTGAGTATTTTAGCATCAATATTCATTAGTAATCTTGGTCTATAATTTTCTTTTCTTGTTGGGTCTTTCTCTTGTTTGGGGATCAAGGTGATGTTTGCTTCATAGAATGTGTTGGGTAATATTCGTTCTTTTTATATATTTTTGAAGAGGTTTAGTAATATAGGTACTAGTTCTTCTTTAAAGGTTTGGTAGAATACAGACGTAAAGCCATCTGGTCCTTGGCTTTACTTTTTAGGGAGATTTTGTATAGTTGATGCTATTTCAGAACTTGATATCGGCCTGCTCAACATTTCCACTTCATTCTGGCTAATTCTTTGTAGTTGGCATTCTTCCAGGTATTGGTCAATTTCTTTCAGATTTTCATATTTCTAAAAGTAGGGTTTCTTGTAGTATTTGTTAAGGATGTTTTGAATTTCTGAGGGGTCTGTTGTTATTTCATCTTTACCATTTCTGATTGATGAAATTAGAGATTTTACTCTTTTTTTCCTTGTTAGGTTGCCCAAAGGTTTATGTATTTTATTGATCTTTTCAAAAAAACAACTTTTGCATTTATTGATCTGTTGTATAATTCTTTTGTTTTCAATTTCATTTAATTCTGCTCTGATTTTGGTTATTTCTTTTCTTCTGCTGGGTTTGGGGTTGGAATATTCTTCCTTCTCCAGTTGCTTAAGATGTCCCATTAAGTTATTATCTTCCTCTCTTTCCGTTTTTTTGAGGAAGGTTTGCGGTGCTATAAATTTCCCTCTCAGGACTGCCTTTGCAGTATCCCAGAGGTTCTGGTAATTCGTGTCTTGATTGTTGTTTTGTTCCAAAAATTTGGTGATTTCCTTCTTAATCTAGTCTATAACCCATCTATCCTTCAGCATAAGGTTGTTTAGCTTCCATGTTTTTGTATGGGTGTGCAGGTTCCTGTTGTTATTGAGTTCAACTTTTATTCCATGATGGTCTGAGAAGATGCAAGGAATAATTTCTATTTTTTTCAATTTGCAGAGGTTAGATTTGCCTAGAATGTGGTCGATTTGGACTATGTTTTATGGGCTGATGAGAAGAATGTGTATTCAGTTTTGTTGGGATGAAATGGTCTCTAGATGTCTGTTAAGTTCAGATGTTGAATGGTTAAGTTTAAATCTAAAATTTCTTTGCTTAGCTTCTTCTTGGAGGATCTATCCAGCACTGCTAAAGGAGTGCTGAAATCGCCGACTATTATGGAGCTGGAGGAAATCAAGTTGCTCATGTCTGTTAGAGTTTCTCTTACAAATTGAGGTGCATTCTGGTTGGGCGCATAAATATTAATAATTGAGATTTCATCATATTGAGTATTACCTTTAACAAATATGAAGTCTCCATTCTTATCCTTCCTTATTTCGGTTGGTTTAAAGCCTATTGTGTCTGAGAATAGGATTGCAACACCTGCTTTTTTCTGCTTTCCATTTGCCTGGAATATAGATGACCATCCCTTTACCTTGAGTCTATATCTGTCTTTTAATGTTAGATGTGATTCTTGTATGCAGTAGATACCTGGCTTGAGTTTTTGTATCCAGTCAGCCAACCTGTGCTTCTTTTGAGGACAATTTAAAACATTCACATTGATTGAGAATATTGATAAGCCTTTTGAGAGTCCCATGGGCATTTTTGATCCTTTTTCGACTGTGGAAGTTGGAATTTGATCAAAATTTTCTGGGTGGGTTTACTTTTGTGGTGGAGGATTACGCTGGTTTATGCAGGATAGGTCTGAGAATATCCTGGAGAGCTGGTTTAGTTATGGCAAATTTCTTCAACATGTGAATGTCATTTAAGTATTTAATTTCTCTGTCATAAATGAAACTCAGTTTAGCTGGGTACAGGATCCTAGGTTGAAAGTTATTTTGTTTTAGGAGATTAAAAGTCGATGACCATCCTTTTCTAGCTTGAAAGCTTTCAACAGAGAGATCTGCAGTTATTCTAATATTCTTCCTTTTGTAGGTGATGGTTTTCTTTCTTCTGGCTGCTTTCAGAATTTTCTCCTTCATACTAACTTTAGTGAAATTGATTATGATATGTCTGGGGGATGTCTTATTTGAGTTCAGTCCTGCTGGAGTTCCGAAACTGTCTGCTATCTGAATTTCAGAATCTCTGGGCATGTCTGGAAAGTTCTCCTTCATAATCTCATGGAGCAGGGCCTCTGTGCGTTGTGAAGCCACTTTGTCACTTTCAGGGATCCCTATAAGACGAATATTGATTTTCTTTGAATTATCCCAGAGCTCTCTGAGAGAGTGATCTGTTTTTGCCCTCCATTTCTCTTCCTCTTTGAGAGTTTGGGGGCGTTCGAAAGCTTTGTCTTCAATGTCAGAAATCCTTTCTTCTGCTTGCTCCATTCTGTTATTGAGGGATTCTACTGTGTTTCTCAGATCTTTGAGGGCTGCAACTTCTTGTCTCAATGTGTCAAAATCTTTGGTCATTTTGTCTTTGAATTCGTTGAATTTTTGAGATATCTTTGGGGTTACTGCTTGGGATTGTGATTCAATCCTATTTGCTTTTCACATTCTGAATTTGATTTCTGACATCTCAGCTATTTGTTTGTGCATGGGATCTTGTGCTGTGTCTGCCCCATTGATCCTTGGGGGAGTTGATCTACTCTGATTATTCATATTGCCAGAGTTTTTCTGCCGATTTTGCCTCATGATTGTTTTTCATGGTTGCCTCTGGCTGTCCTCAGAGTTGGAGAGGTGTCTCTCCAAGATTAGACCCCAGCAGGATCACTCTATTGTTGCTGGATCTTTGTAGGGAGTGACCGTGTATGGTTACTCTGTGGCTGCCCCAGCCAGGGAGTTATGGTTGTGGAAGCAGCTCTGGAGTGCAACACACCCGGATCCAGCAACAGGGTGGGAGGTGGTGTGCATGATTCTGGGAGTGCCTGGCACCCAGTGACTTTGGCACAGAGAGCCCAAGGCTCCAGCAGTCTCTGTCCAGTAGAAGGGCTCTGAGCAGAGCCAGGGAGGTCTCTGGAGGGCATGTGGCTATCAGAGTCCCTGGCCAGATGAGTGGGCTGGTGTGGAGGCAGGGAGGGTACAGGAGGGAGGAAGCAGGGTTGCAAGGCTCCCACAGTTCCTGGTCAGGGCATGTGGAGGTCCAGCAGGCACAGGTCGCGGGTCAGGGTTCACAGTGCAGCTCTTATGCATGTCCAGACAGCACCAAGCCCAGGAGTTTGAGGTTGCTATGAGCTTTGACGTCACAGCACTCTACCCATGGCAACAGCCTGAGGCTCCCATGTGCCAAAACCAGTGTCACTCTGCCCCTGAGGGTTAAGGCTGTAAGGCAGCTCAGTCCCCGCCTTTAGGTTGCTCAGTCACTAGGTTACTAGTTCCCACCCAATCCTTGCTCTGCAATCCTGAGGGTGGAGCTTGCCAGGGCAGTTCTCTCACAATGGCTCCCTGCAGCCCACAGCCAAACACTATTAGCTCCATCCAGCTCAGTGGCTCAGTCTGGGGCCCTAGATAATGCCCAAAGTTCTCCACACTCTTGCTCAAGCTCTCCCCAAGGCAGTTCAACTGAGTGCCAAGTCCAAAAACACCAAAATGGTTCACAGGTAAGGCCTTTCCAGGTTGCAGTCTCACTGCTGCTTGTATGTATGGCTGCTGGCAGGATTAGGTTGATCGAACACATGCAACCACTTGCCATTTTTCTACTGTTTTTGTCATCCTCTTGGGGTCCAGAAGTCCCTTGCTGACTCCCTGTATCCTCAAAGGGATGATTATAGGCAGATCCCACCAGCCCAAGATGCCTGGAGTCTTATCTCCCCAGACTCACCATGCCCAGTTGCAGGAAAGCTGTTACTCAGCCGCCATCTTGGTCCACCCCCCTCATAATTTTTCTATTGATAAAATAAATTAGTATAGTAAAATAATGTTAGAAATTTTAATTTAATCTCCTCAAACAGTATAAAGGACCAAAGTTATCCAATTCTTTATTAAATTTTTAAAATCTAGTAACGTGTGTTTAGCGAATGAAACTATAAATTATTTATCTATAGAATAATTAAATTTAGCCTGCATAGGCACAGGTAATTTTAAAAGATATAATAATTTAATTTAGCTTGGCACCTGTAGCTTAGCGGTTACTGTGCCAGCCACATACACCGAGGCTGGCAGGTTCAAACCAAGCCCAGGACTACCAAACAACAATAATGACAACGTCAACAAAAAAAATAGCTGGGCGTTGCGGTGGGCACTTGTAGTCCCAGCTACTTGGGAGGCTGAGGCAAGAGAATTGCTTAAGCCGGAGAGTGTGAGGTTGTGGTGAGCTGTGACGCCATGGCACTCTACCTAGGGCAACATGGTGAGACTCTGTCCCCATCCCTCCCACAAAATAATAATCTAATTGAATTTATTATTTTGAATGTTTATGTTTCTATTCTCTAAAAGAAGTCCATACTATCTTAAATTAGTCCAATAAATTTTCCAGTATTATGTGAGTAGAGATATATAACAACTTCTTACTTCTAAAAAAATAAAAAATAAATAAAATGCAAGAGATGAATAAATTATCTTAAATAACAAAAATGCATCACATGGTATACAACTTTTATTTTTGAAACAGTCTAACTCCATTGCAGAAATGCAGTGGTGTGATTATAGCTCACCTCAAACACCTGTGTCCTCCTACCTCAACCTTCTCAAGAGGCAGGACTATAGGCTCATATCAAGATAGGCTCATATCATCTTGCTGGGTGAATTGTGTTGTTTTCTGTAGAAATAAGGTCTTCCTATGTTATCCAGCCTGGGTTTGAACTTGGCCTCAAGTGGTCCTCCTGTCTTGGTCTTCCAAAGCCCTGAGTCTATAGTCATGAGTTGCCATGCCCAGCCTGATACACACTTATTGACATGATTCTAAATGATATCAAGAATATGGGGGTTGGTGCCTGTGGCTCAGTGAGTAGGGCACCAGCCCCATATACCAAGGGTAGTGGGTTAGAACCTGGCCCCAGCCAAACTGCAACAAAAAATAGCCACGTGTTGTGGAGGGTGCCTGTTGTCCCAGGTACACAGGAGGCTGAGGCAAGAGAATCGCCTAAGCCCAAGAGCTGGAGGTTGCTGTGAGCTGTGATGCCACAGCACTCTACCAAAGGGAATAAAGCGAGACACTGTCTCTAAAAAAAAAAAAATATATATATATATAGAATAAGTGATTACTGATAAAGGAATAAATGCATAGATATACACATAAAGGGTGACAAAGAGAGACTCTGCCTCAAAAAAACAAAACAAAACAGATCTATAATTGTTACAATTTTCATGTGCTATGGAAATTCCATAAAACAGGATTGTTGTTCAAAAACATCTATATTAACTGAAGATCCAGATCTAATTTCCCAAGAAGATATGTGTGTGAGTGTTTGAGAGACAGACTCAAGGAGAGGAAGAGACAGAAGGAAAGAAAGTAGAAGAGAGGTGTATTTTGAGAGGTAATGCTTCGCCCTGAGGAATGAAAATTCCAGGACCCCTGGTTGGTAGCAGGGATTTCCTGACAATAACTGTCTGACAGTAGCTGGTAGACTAAAAGTGCAAAAAAAATTCTAGTTTGGTGCAGGCAAAATATACTGCAAATTTGGGTACAAGCATTATTTTCTTTTAAAAATAATTTGAATACTTGCTTTTAGAAGTCAAGTTGCATAGAAAATATAATAATTTACACTTGTAGGAATTGTTAACCAGGTGCCACATAAAGTACTTCATTGGTGTCTTGGGAGTTCTGTTCCTATTTAGTGGCTATTGAATCTATGTGTATTGACTGGTTTATACTGATTATTTAGCCTTTCATCAATTTTTGTGAAATTAATAAATTGACAGAACAGTTTCCTTGTCAGTTGGAGTCAGACTTTGACACACAATTTAGAATACTCCCGTATAGCTGGATTTTTTTTGGTCTAGAAATAGTTTAGATTTATATAGTTCATGTATTTTGGCCCTCAGTGAGCCTGCTCTCTCAACAATCTCTAACATAAACTGCCTGTCTTTAGTGAGCCCATGGTAGATCTGAGACAGCCGGAGGCATAGACCAGTATCTGAAGCACTCTGGGCAGGAAGAGTGCTGAATGCCAAGGTGGCCCGTGACCCCGGCTACTGGAGGAAATGCCCTTGGTTTTTGGTTACTATCACCAGGCAGGACTCTCAATAGCTTCAGGCTGCCCTGACTCTTAAATTACAGGAATGTCCCCTTAAGAAATGTAGGGTATCTTTGCTGAGCTGTTTCCAGTCAATTATTTGTATTCTCATTTCATGAGTTCTTTGCACTACTTATTTGCTATTTTGGTGGTGAACTAAAATGAAACACTCAAGATGCCAGTCAGAATTAACATTCTTGCTAGTCTTCAAAGCCAGGCCAGCACTTTGTGGTCTAACTCAGCTCATGTGCCATTCCACAAAGGAAACAGGACTGGCTAAAATCTTTCTGTACTCCACTGCATTTGTCAGTGGGAAGGTCAAATGAACAATCACAGGCTATCTTAAGGATAATCATCATATAAATGTAAGTACACTTTGGGGGAGAAAAAGGATACGAAAATAAGACATATAGGGAAAAGAATATATTTATCTAAGACACTTGAGGATGTTAGATACATCTACTGGTGAAAAACAATTCCAAATCCCTAACATCCCCATGAGCACCAGCAGAAATAAGGTCAGCTTCAGCTTAGTTAAGTCTTTGTAACTTAGTAACCATAACAATATCTGTTGAAAAGCTACCTCCCCCAGAGTGCCAAGTACCTAATGTGCATGCGATAGGGATGGTTGATGACCCTGTCTTGTGTGTCACCAATGTATTACACATATCCTCAGGGTGCCACACATAAGCCATGCAACAAATCTGAGGGTTTTCCCCCAAAACATCCATTTTAATCAAATATTTGGGAACAGGCAGCACCCGTAGCTCAGTCGGTAGGGCGCCAGCCACATATACTGAAGCTAGTGGGTTCAAATCTAGCCCGTGCCTGCTAAAACAACAATGACAACTGCAACAAAAAAATGCCTGGGCATTGTGGCAGGCACCTGTAGTCCCAGCTACGTGGCAGGCTGAGGCAAGAGAATGGCTTAAGCCCAAGAGTTTGAGGTTGCTGTGAGCTGTGACGCCATGCCACTCTACCCAAGGTGACATAGTGAGACTCTGTCTCAAAATAAACAAACAAACAAAACCCCAAAATATTTGGGAACAGATGAAAGATTTTAACTTTTCTATAACATACATATTTTCTCATCAAAATCAACATGGACATATGTGGAGTAGAAGAGAAATTTATGTGAATTTCAAAGACTGAAATATAGATAATTTTAAGGAAATGCCAGAGGTTCAGAGAGCAGTTTGCCCATTTTACAGTATCCACTCTCACTCTTATGACATTAGAGATATATTAAAGAAAATGTTTGAGAGGCATTGGTATAGGATTTAAAAAGTCAGCATTATAAAAGATTACTTAGCAAATACTTCTGCTACTAACTAGAGAAGCCAGGGAAGAAGGCACTCAGTGGTGTACATTTACATGTAGTAAAAGTGCATTAGATGCTGCCCATGGCCCTCTCAGATGCTCCTTACTTGGACAGGGAATATGTGCCCAGCTCCTGGACTTACTGGCTGCTAACCGCTGCCCCCTATGGTTGAGAATTGCTTTCCACCAAGGACCATGTTACCTGGAATGCCATAGCAGCCTCCAGGCAATGAATGGCTGACTGATAAAGAAGGACTTTTCGTACTCCAGGATTGATTGTCCCTGGGTCAGACCCCACACTAAAGGGTGAAGCTAGATTCCAACTAAGACCAAATCCATGCTTATCTTCCTCCAAGACATTGCTGGCTTTCATCACTCCTTGTCTCCGGAGAGAGTTCTCTGAATAAATCACTGAACTTTTGAATACCCAAGAACACTGCTTGTGGAGAATCACTCCCAGGCATCATGTTCGTGCCTGTTTCCACAGCTCCTCTTCCGTCTGTGATGTGCTTAAACCTCTCTGTAGCGCATCCTCCTTTTACACAGCCAGGGCTTTCTGAGCTTCTACCCTCCCCTCGGTTCAGCTCTCTGAACACTTTCTCCCACAAAAATTCCTGGCTCCTGTACTGTTTCTTTATCACTCTGCCTTTCTCTTGACCTTCTCCTTCTCCCTGGATTGGTCTGGGTGAAGCATTATTTTCCTGGGCCTGGAAGGGAACTTCAGAGATAACTTCAGAGTGTCTGAGCATACGGACAATCAACCCATTTCAATGTTTTATCATCCTTAAAATTAGCACATTTATCTTCATGTCCAATTAACATGTATCTTTCTTGACTTTAAGACCATTTTTCTGTTTATGGATCTAGTTACTTGTGCACATAAAGAATGGCTCCCAAGCAGGTCCGTCATAAAGATTGACCCCTGAGGTCTGTGTCTGGGTCGTTTTCCTAAAAGCTAGTTCTTCAAAAGCCAATACACCAGTTTGCCAAGTTTACTTGTTTCTTCTTTCTTAAGCTATTTACTTTTAATTGGCTGGTTCTCGTTTGGTTTTCAAAACAGGCCTACAGATCCAGACAAACAGAATATTCTTTGTTTTTTGTTGTTGTTGTTGTTTTTGTTTTTTTTTGAGACAGTCTCAATTTGTCGCCCTTGGTAGGGTGGCGAATGTCACAGCTCACAGCAACCTCAAACTCTTAGGTTCAAGCAATTCTCTTGCTCAGGCTCCCCAGTAGGTGGGATTACAGGTGACCGCCCCAATGCCTGCTATTTTTATAGAAAAGGTCTCACTCTGGCTCAGGCTGGAATATTCTTTATAGCACTTTTATGTGGGTATCCTGCAAAATAGTCAACCAAAATTAAATGCTTATAAGAAACGAGTACATTCTACAAATTGATCATTCTAAGGATTATGTTTGGCTTTTAAGAAACTGTCTTTTGGACAAGTGCTTCCTTCTGTTATATACCTGAAATACATATTCTTAATTTCCTTCTTATTTTCCAATATTTAGAACTAATTTCCACCTATCCATGATCATCTAAACTTTATGAATGTCAAAAACATTGGGATTTAATGTGTCTCCAAATATGTTCAATTTTTTGTTATTTTCCTATTTACTAGGATACACATTATTTACCACTTAAATTTTTCTATGTCATCCTATAAATAAACTACTTGAGAAGTCCAAGGTAAAGATTTTTTTTTCTTTTATAAGAATTTTTTTTTTTTATTTTTTGAGATGGAAATGACACTTGTCCACTGATGGTAGGGACTATGAATTATTCCCAACTATCTGGAAAAGAGCCTGCAAGTATTTGTTAAAAGACTGAAAAAAAAAATCTGGTAATTTTCTTTTTTTTTAAAATATTTTTCTATTTTCTTCTAGAAATTTTCTTAAAGAAATAATCATCCATGAAGACAAAGATTTGCTGAGACATTAATTAGAGTTTTTATGAAATTTTAAATGAGAAGAACAGGCGTAGGTCTAGTATCAGAAATAGATGAATTCAGAATTCAAAGTTTGCAGTCAATAATTCAACCTCTCTTTGCCCCTAGATTCTATTCTTCTTGATTTTTTTCATGGTGGTCCCCAGAACAATATTTCTACATCTGACACTCAGTCATTGACTCAAATTTGTCTAGAGAGCCAAAATATCTTGATTATTTTAAACTAAGAAATATCTCTGACAGACCAGAAACAATCCCACCCAAATCATAGGTTGAGAATAAATGAAAATTAGTGACTAGAAGGAAATTTGCCATAAAAAAAATGAAACATTTTCTAGATACAGAAACTAAAGATGCCTCTCTACAAATGACATTAACTTGCGATGAATTTCAATGTAGCCATTAAAAGTCAAATTGTTAAGAAACATTTCATTATACAAGAAAATATTGAAGACTAAATATTACATTAAACAAAAGCTGGGGAAGTAGCCAAGTGTGAGTGCCTGAGGCAAAGTAGATTTTGACCTGTGAAGAATGAAGAGCCTTTTGAGCTCAGGGACAATGGAGAGAAAATATTAAGTAAGACTAGAGAGATGGGCAGAAGCCAGATTATGAAGTGTTTCTAGACCAAAGCACTTATTTCACTTTTTGTGCCAGGTTCCATGAAAGGCATTATCAAATGTCTAGCAGTAAGTTTGCAGGATACAATAAATATTTTTAAAAGAACAATGTGACAAATGTACGTAGAATGGATTAGAAGGAGACAAGTAGGAATTAACATTATTTCCCTAGGAAAACCAGCACCCTTGTTTCTGTTTAGTTGTATATTTAATCCATATCCAATTATCTCACCCCCACCTTTTTAAGTATTTAGCACTCTACCACATACACATCCGTGTCCTTGGGAGCAGGAAACATGTCTATGTACCTTGCGAATCTTTCTACATCTAATATATACTAGGCAAGGGATCCTTGGTTGTGTGTTTCAACACAAAGTTCATGATTGCAAAGATTGGAAACTTTCTATGTGCTTACATATATTTTAACTTTTTTTTCTATTATCAAACATTACATTAATTAACAAAGCAATTCCATCTTATCAAGCAGGCCTTTTGGATCTTAAACAATTAATTCAATACTTTTTGAGAATTTATAGAACCCAGATTATATTTGTAAAAAACTGTCATAAATAATTTTAAAAAATAGCATTCATGTAAAAATTGACTTGACTTTCATCATTATCTCTGTTGTTTTGGGGGGATTAATAACATTTTTATAGGTAGGTACAACATAAAATCCTTCAGAAGATCAATAAAATAGTCTATTTGTCATGAATTCTCACATGTTGAAGTTGTTTCCCTGTTATCAAAGCATATATACAGTCAATTTTGTCTATGTTTATAAATAAATTTGAAAACAAAAATGATTGAGATTTTTTATAAGTGGAAAATATTAGATGTAGCAGCCCATGTGGCCTATGGCTGGGAGGAGTGAGAATTATAAGAAATACCTGTAGAGCTCAATGGAACACCTTGGTGAAAAGGGCATGGAGAGGGATTTAGTGCTCCTAACAAGCACGAGAGCTCACGAGATGAGAGCAGTGGTGAATTGGCAGTCTCTACACCTGTGGTGTCGAGAGGCACCTTATGTTAGGCTGGAGGAGAAGGCAGGTGGGAGCATGCGCATTCCATCACGGACCAGCTTACTCTGACTCTGTCCCCTCTCATACCTGTAGAATGTCAGCACTGCGTCTCTCTGCTGAAGATCACCAAGCTTCACTAAAGACTAAGATCTATCTTTCTAAGAAGACTGCTTTACTCTAAGACTCTCTCTCTCCCCTGTGAAAGTAGGTAGCCCTCAGGCACCTAAGAGAAATTGTTCCTGAGCAAGATAGCTTAGCGGTCCATATCTGGAACCTAGATGACCTGGCCAGTCCTAGGCCCTGGCAAGTGGTGGCAGCGGTGGGCTGTGACAATTAGGCACTTAATATTCACCCAAATCTTTTATAATCAGTATTATTATTCCTATTTTAAAGTTAAAAATATAGGAAATAAGGACATTTCTCGGGTTATTTAGATAATTGGTGGATTTAACTTTGATCTGTACATACACTGACAAATTACAAAGTTTTGGAGGGAGGAAATGGCGGACTAGTGGCAGCCTGCTGCACGTGGTTCCCAAGGAAAGAAGTTAAAGGTTCAGGCAGCTGCCTACACACAGATTGCTCTTCTTTGAAGCAGCACTGTGAAATCATAGAGAAGCAATGTGGGACACTCAGTGTGGAAAAAAGGTGACGAGATGGTGTTGTGCTGACTGAACTGCAAGATGGCTCCCCCCACCCCACAAACCCCTTACCTGGTGGGACTGTGGACCTACCTGAAATCTGTGCATAGTCATTACATCAGACAACAGGGACTGTGGGGGTCGGGCAATAGCTAAAGCCATTCTGAGCTCTCGGGTGCACTGTGCCAGGTCTGTACTGGGCAGGGGGATGACTGACTTGTGGCTTCACTGAGTCATACTCTGCGACTCAAAGCCAATCACTTCTTCCATAGACCACAATAGGATCTGGGCCCAGGAACTGAGGAGAGTGCAGCAGGCGCCTGTCTGAGAGGCTTTGAGTGACTGGTTGGGGGCGTCTCGGGTAGGGTGTGGAGAAATGACGGAAAACAAGGAAACTTCCCTCCATGAAGTCAATGAAGCCTCAGTAAATTGGTTCAAACAAATAAGAACAGTTAACATCTAAATCTCTGGCTGATGACCCAAGAGCTTGCTAAAATATTTGCATGGGAATTCAGGGTGACGGATTTCCAAGCATCAAGTGGTTGGCTCAAGAAATTTCAGCTGTGACATAAGATCTCCCAGGTCTTGTGTGATGAGTCCAATGAAGCTTCAGTAGAAGTTGTGCAAAAGTTCACTAGAAAGTTCTTAGATTTTGCCAGAGGCTTCAAAGGTAACAGCATTTTTACCACTGAAGAATGCAGACTCTTTTAAGGAGCTGCCTGACAGAAGTCTTGTCACGAAGGGTGACAAATGCAAGAACAGCTAACTTTCCACAGAATGTGTCACAGTTCTGCTTTGTGCTAGCTCAGCCAGAGAGATACAAAAGCCCTTGGTGATTGGTAAATCAGCAAAGCCACTTACATTTAAGAACCTGAAGACTGAAACCTTCCTCACTTGGAGATAAACAGAGCGGGGATGACTGGCGCTCTGTTGGAGGAGGGGCTAAGTGATATCAATTGAGAAATGAAGAAGAAACTGTCTACTGACACTAGACAACTGTCCTGGCCAGCTGCAAGGGAATCAGTCATCTCAGAAACATGACCCTGAAATTTCTGCCTCCAAACATGACCTACTGTGCCCCGCTCCTGGAGTGGGTCATTACTAAAACAAAACCTGTGGGCCACCTGTGGCAGCAACTTCATCCACTGCATCATTGAATACCCTGGGTGCTGGATCAATTCCGCTTAGAATGAGTTCAGCTGGAAGTGACAAATAAGTGTTCTGAGAAAGTTGGATATGTCACAATTTAAGAGCATGATGTTTGGGCCCCATCATACAATCCATCTCCCATAGCAGAATTCAAAGGAGTAGATTTTGAAGGTTTTGTTGCAATGGGTGGTGAGGTGACAGCCTGTGATGAACCTGACCCAGAAGCAATTTTCCAAGTGACATTGCTGGAGTACAGACCAGTTTAAAAATGCATGAAGTAGCTGATGAGTGAGAAAAGCAAGTGAGGATGACACAGAAATAGCAGAGACTCCAAAAGAAGAGGATGTCTGACAATGCAGGTGAAGTCATTTGCTGTGGGATAATTTCCAGGTGTGCTAAGTGGTGTAGCCAGTGTGGAGTGCTTTCTCCACTCAACGTTTGTAATATGAATAAGAATTGGACCAAGATTCTTTTTTCAGAAAGAACGATTAAGCCATGAGAAAACAGTAAATGTACTGATTTTGTATGATGCTATATGTATGATTTTATTATGTTTTGATTATGTATGATTTTATATGATATTCTCTAATAAAAGGTGTACGGTCAGGAAAGTAAAATGTATGTACATATCAGTGTAGTAGGCCTAGTTCCCCATGTTGACCACTTCTTCATGTTGACCAGTCTGCTACAGTCCCTTGGGTGGTCAACTTATAGAAGTTCTACTGTTAGTACACAGTTATCTCAAAGAACTAAAAGTAGACCTACCATTTGATCCAGTAATCCCATTATGGGGTATTTACCTGACAGAAAGAAAGTACTTTTATCAGAAAGTCATGTGCACTTGAATGTTCATGGCAGCATAATTCACCATCACAGAGATGTGGAACCAACCCAAGTGAATTAAGAAAATGTGGTATATGTACATGTACCACGTGGTATATGTACCACAGAGTACTACTTAGTTAGGAAAATAAATGGTGAACTAACATGTTTGTAACAACCTGAATGGAACTCAAGACCACTCTTCCAAATGAAGTATCAAAAGAAGGGAAAAACAAACACTGCATGTATTTGCTATTTAATTAGAACCAATGGACCGTCACACCTGTGCACATCGAGTAGTAAAACTCAATGGAAACCAGGTAGGAGAGGGGAGGAGAGGACAGGTATATTCACACCTAATGGGTACAATGCAGGCTCTCTTGATGAACGGCATTCACTTGGACTCAAATGGCACAAAGGCAATCCATGTAACCAAAATACTTGTTGTACCCCTGTAATATTCTCAAATAAAAAAAATTGTAAGTTTTTGCTATTCCTGTAGTTTCAGACATTTTCAGTGAACACTGAACTTCCTGTAGTACCCCTGTAATATTCTCAAATAAAAAAATAATAAGTTTTTGCTATTCCTGTAGTTTCAGATGTTTTCAGTGAACACTGAACTTCCCTATTCTCTCTGGTTGTCTTCTGGGCCTCACAGTACTTTATTCTTGCCCCAGATACTGTATTTGTTCGCTACATCTTAGCAGCCTGTTCATTTGCCTGTTTCCCCAAGAAGATCATAAATGTTCTAAGGGTAGGGATTGTGTCTTGTCTCTTTGGCACATGGTAGACACTCAATTAATATTAATATTTTAAAGTAAATGATGGTTTATATATATTTATTTTTTTCGTAGTAGCAGATTGGAAAATCAAAGTCTTATCACTTAAGGAAAGTATTCAGGGAACTACAGTAATATAATTTGTTAGTGCTATCCCGTGGTGAGAGGAATTTGAAGCATATTCAAAGGAACACACATGTAATGTGCAGCATTTTTTGTGAAATAAGACCATTTGGCACTACCTTAAAGAAGCCTCCTTTGGATTGTTCTCAAGTACACATTTGTGAAGAGGAAAAAATGGGAGTGGGGAGATGAACCTGCATATAGGCAAATTGACATCATTTGTCCTTGAATTGCATTTCAGCCAAAGAGACTCAAGTCTATGTTTACGTAGCCAAATAGCATGTAATGCCACTTGTGGGCATTTCAAAAATTTCATGGAAAAAAAATCGTTCTCAGATTTCTTATTTAATAACATGGGAGGCTGCCAGCAACGAGAAAATGCCAGACCTATTTCAGCTTTGAGGTTTCAAATCTAATTTACTCAAAATCAAATCTTATCAGATCTCCTAAAAATTAGTTGCTACTGGAGCTTTATAGAAGTGTGTCATTTATACACCCATTTATACTTGCAGAAATAATGCTAAAAACTTCTTCTAACCTAAGTTTTTTTTTTTTTTAATGCAGTGCGACTTTGTTTAAATGTACTTTGTTCCCAGCAAAAAAAAAAAAATGACATGCAGAGAAAGGAAAGGTGGATTTTCCAAAATTGGTTCCTATAAGACTCAGGTTTTGAGTTAGAATTCACAATGTTAATTTAATTCATTCAACAAAGATTGCAAAGTAGTTCACTGAAGATTACTATCTAGTAAATTGTTGCATTTCTAACTTAGTCTGTGTGTACCTTTTAAATACACTCCTGATACTTTGATTCTCAATTAAAGGGTTGCTGGGATCTTAGAAGTGCGTTGTCATAGTGGTTCATCTATTTATTGAGTAAAATTGGATAGATGATTATTTATATAAATGTAATATATATTTTTCCTCTTAACATAGTAATTAAAATAGTGAGTAATCACATTGACTCCTGAAACTTCTCCAAACCAGAAAGAAAGATCTTTTAAAGGTTCATTAGTAGCCTCTGAGGCAATAATTAGTGGCATCTCACCTCTGCCTAACATGCAAATTACTTTACCCTTTTCCTTTTATGTTTTATTTCCATTTCTCCCATTCATCATCTAGCTTCCCAAGGTCTTTTGTTTGTTTGTGTTTTTTCCTTTTCTTTATTTTTTTTTCTCTTCTTTATGTTACAATTGCCAGGGAATCTCAGGTTAGTGTAATTTAAAGCCCCCTGTGAAGTATTGTGTAAGACCGACGTCACGAAGTCACTCAGGGGACAAGGTCTGTGCCTGGCATCCTTTTGTTCACTCCGTGTTTCCACAAGCTCTTCAGTCCCGAGGTTGGGTGGGGGAAGAGGCACATATCATCCTCGTGGTTTTTGTCTTTTGTTTCTCCCATGAGTCTCCCTGAACTAATTCCACTTAACAAGGAACGTGAACTACATTTCAGAATAGACTTTGTCGGAGTTGGCGGACACCCGCAAAGCAGAACCCAAGCTAGCCAGGACAAAATGACAGAAAATAAAAATAATGACACTCTGGCTTTTTTTCTTTATATTTTCTCTTCATGCTGTGTGTAAGCATCCATCACCCTTTGCTCACAGTTGGGCTCAGGTTTCTACAGCCATATCATAAATTGGGCAGTAGGCATTTTAACTACTTATCTTCATTTTTGTCAAATCGGGTCTCACTTTGCCTGAAGCCAAAAGCTCTTATTAGGTAATAACATTCACCCCTACTTGTTTTATAGTATGCTTACCTCTATTATTCCTAGAGACTGCACACACACACACACACACACACACACACACACACACGTACCTCCTCATGTTTTCTCTTTTGAGGCAACTTGAAGCTTGAAAACTGTAAACAAAGTTGTTTGTGATCCTAAACAGTAGACGGTGGTTTCTTATAATTTCAAGGTGGCTGTACATTCCTCTCAGGAAGACCAGAGATTCCCTGGGTTTTCCCACAGTTCCTTTAAAACGTGTCCCCTTAGCCCCTCAGGTTGCCGCACACACTCCCACTCAGGCTGTCAGCTTCTGTAGCATCAGCCACAGAAGGACCACCGTCCAGGACCTCTCACTGCTCTGGGCAGCTTAGGGAGATTACTTGAAGGTTTCCTGGATATCGTAGTTTAATGCATTTTAACTGTTGCCTTCTGGGGATAGAAATCTAGTTTTCAATTTTCAAGCCAAAAAAGAAGTTAATAATCTTGTTTTTTGTTTGTTTGTTTTATTTTCATTGGTACCTAGGAGGAGAATTTTCGGGTCAGCAAAATTCGTCTGTACATCTTTAACTTGAATTCACATCCTGTAGGTCATGACTAATAGATATGAATTGCTAATATAACATAGAAATGCTAGGCATATTAATTACTATTTCAAAGCCTTCTGAAAGGTTAAGTGAGTACTGTAAGAAGTATGAATGAAAATAGTACTTACTGTGAGAGAGAAATAGAACATCTCTGTAATGAATGATGTAGCAGTGAATCAGCTGTCAAAACTAAGATGTTTACCTTCTCAGAGCCTCAGTTTACTTAACTGTACAGGGAGGATAGGAGTTCTGAAGATTAAAAGAAATAATTTATATCAAGGTCCCCTAGTAAGCAAACATACACATTTTCTTTTGTTATTTAGGTAGTGAGTTTAAGGGACTAGCACCCACAGAGTACAGTGCTAACCTTGCTAACAAACAGAATCATAGAAATCAGTCAAACCCTATTCACATATCGCATTAACGCTAGCGGAAAAGACAGACTTTATAAATTTTCTCCATTGTAGAAAATGTTAATGCTGCATACGTACCAATAACAAAAGACAAAGGCACATCATGTTCGAGCACCTCCTGTAATTGCAGAAGTCAAAAGTGACTTGAGTATTACAATTTTCATGCATTTTTCTTCATTCTTAAAATGTGTATAATTTTACACAATGAGAAGAGGAACTTTACCTAACAAATGCAAACAGTATAACCTAATCCTTTGTATCCTTGATAAACCTGAAACAATTTTTAAAAAGGAAAAAATATACATAATTATATTGGCCCTGTTTGTATAATACAAGATAAATGGTCTGAGGAACTCTCCAAGAGGTAGTAGAACCTGCTCTGGAGACTGAAGCTGAGAGAGGGCAATATTTCTTACAGTCCTAGGAAAGTCCAGGAAAGAGCTCGTTTTTTTTATCTGAGCCTTAAAGGAGAAGGAGGTATGACGTGGAAGTGTATTTTCGTAATGCCAGTGACAACCAGGAAACCAATAGTGTCAAAATGATACACCAGTCAGCTAGCGAGTGGTTCCAAACAGCTAACATGTCCTCTTTAGTACTTTTCAGGACAGAGTTGAAATTAAACATATGGGAAAAAGATTGAACTGAATAACGAAGTAATCACTCACATTATGTATACACACTACATGGTTAAAAGGATCAAATGGTGTGAACCGAGATAGTAGAAATTAAGTTGCCAAATTTAAAACAATGCTCCTATATGAGTTATTTGCCATAATAAAAATGTCATTCCATTAGGTCATACAATAGAACAATTAAATTAAAAATTGGTGAATAATATACATGCCTATTTTGCATGCATGTGTTTATAATAGATCAATTTTTGGCGTCCAGAGACGTAACTTGGCCTATTATGGCCTTACAGCCAAAATTTGTTTAAAATTGTGTTGATTACTGGAACTAATTTTCCAGTTGTTGTGTTTGTACAGTTAATTCTCTTTGTTCCGTGCTGAACTTTTCTCTAAGCTATTTGCTAAGTTGAAAGCCTATTTTTTATTCTCTGAAACTTCTGCCCTGGTTTACATACATCTCTCCCAACAGTTCTAGAGTTTGGATGATTTGAATACCACATGTGGAGAAAACGTTTGTAAGTGAAAACCGATCTGCCCCTAAACAAACTGAGCAGCACAGGGAAGGTCTTCAGAGGGAGGAGGTGGGGCTAGGCCCAAAAATAGGAGTGGGGAGCTGGGGAATTGTTTGCTCCGGGTAGCTGCCTACAGATTCCAGATCGTGGCCTGTGTGTTGATAGTCACTTTGGTCTTAGGTTAGCCTCTCCCTCCTCTCTGTCTCCTTCCCTCGGTTTCTATCCCTCTCTCAGACACACACACACACACACACACACACACACACAATCAACAGGCAAAATTTGATGTCCAAATTGACTGTCTTGAATTCATGATCGGTTTTTACTTTGAGAGGAGAAAATATAAGAAATTCCACAATCAGAAGTGACACCATTATCCCAGCTGGGATAGGAGTGGACATAAGTGTCTAGACGGGGCCACGCCTCTTTTCTTCCCAGCTTTGAAACTTTGGTCAAATTACTTAAACTGAACACGTCTCAGTGTCCTTACATTATTATGGGAATGATATTTTTGCCAATATCACAGGGTATTGTGAACATCAAATGAAGTATCATGTGTAAAGCACTTAGCACAGCTCCTGTACAGTAAATGTAATCTAGCATTATAAAAATTAATTGTTAAATATAACTATCACTTTAATCACAATGCGTAAATGCAATACCCAAGAGAGATAGAGCAAGCAATATAACTTTGGGCAAGTTATATGAAGAGTGATATACGGAAAAGCCACACGTTAGTGCTACTGAGTTTTTACCCCAGAAGTAGTCTGTCATGCTCTAATTTTATCTTTCTCAGCATAAAAATAGTATAGTTTTTCAATTTCAATTACATGTAAGTAAATGTTTGTAAAGACTTAAAAAGTTCTAGGCAAGTAAACACATTCTTAAGAGTGAGCTGTAAATATGTAGACATTTAGTTTGTGTTTGACTTTGAGAAAATAATTCTTTCCATTTCTCAATTTGCGTGCATTCTCCTAAAGTAATTGTAATATGTCAAGAATGTTTGTTGCTGCTCTTGAAAAGACAAGGTAAAAGTAATTGGTTTCTCTAAATAGTTATAATTTATTAAAGGCCTTGGTTTCTCAATGTGTTTCTTAAAAAACAAAAACAAAAACACTGCTCTTAGAATAAAAATGTTAATGCATTCGTCACTGACATCTGAGATTCTTCCTTGAAAAGCAGGAGAGACAGTATGTTCAAAGTACATTAACCAGGTACATCTCCCTGATGGTTGCTCAGCAGACGTCTCAGGGGGGAAAAATGTAATGGCAAAAGACCAGGTCTACAGAAACGCTGAGAGAAATCGTACACAGAGGAAGTGCTCCATTTCCTTTGTTCTTTATGTGTTCTATAAATATTTCATGTATTTGCTAAAGCTGTGTTATTGCTGGAAGCCAGCCTTTTCCCTTGTTTAATTCTTCCCCCATCCTTGAAGGCTAGAAATGTTTGAAATATAGAAAGAGTCTGCATTCCTTGCACATGTTTTGTGAATAAACAACACGTGAAAATTAGGAATGAAAACTTCCCAAAACGAAGAGAAAGGAAAAGGACTATAATGACTGGCAAGAAAAACGTCTCATAATATCTAGAGCTGAGGTTGGAGCAATGACATTTACCAAAATTCTGTGAATTAAAAATATGAGCAGTCCCAATAGAAATGAGGGTCAGTTCTTTCTTCTCATGGCTGTGTTTGCCTTCCTTGGCCCATGTGGCAAGAACGTCATGGCTGGAGGGGCTTCCTTAGAAAGCTGCCTGTGGGTGGTTCATCACCAGTTGTATTTACTTCAGTGCTAAAAGGGCATATTTCCTGTTTAAATAGTGTACATCTTTGAAAGTAAGGGACCTCTACTAGAAACAGCAACAAAACCATTTCACTCACTAACATGTTAAACTCAGAAGCTGAAATAATGGGGGGAAATCAATAAATCAGAAATAAACATGCAATTCTCTTCCTTTGGGGACCCAAATGATCCTGTTGTTTTAATTTCATCTGGGTTGTGAAATGAACAGAATTACATGGAAACATTGGGCTTTGGGAGACATAGGCTTTAGCTTCTCTTCTTTTATTCACGGGCACATGACTACCATTTTGTTTCCTCTTGAGATAATACGTGTGTTCTGAAACAAAGCATAATAAGTTGAAAAGGCGTGATCTACTTCAAATTGGGGAAAATAGCACAATACAAATTCACGAATATTTAATTCACAAATAAAAATGGCAAAAGCTACAATAAATTCTATGCTATGTTCTGTCTTTTTTGAAAATACTTACACTGCTTAATTAATGTGACAGATGATGTGGTAAGCATCGGACATTTATTATGTCCTCCATTTTCAGCCAGTTTTGTGAGTCTCCATTTTCCTGAGCAGGACACAGAGGCTCAGAGAGGGTGGATCCTTGTCCATAGAGCCAGTGCATGTAGACATCCAAATTCTAGTCCATACTTATCCCATGAGATACCTGAGCACTTAGTCCCTAGGCATTCTCCAATTAGAAGTTTGAAGGTTGCACTTGTTCAATTCTTATTGAGAAGCTTGTACTAAAGACATCTGAATCACTGAAGGTTAGGAGATCCGATGCTAGGGTTACCATATAATGTGTAGTCTTTCAAACTAGGATACTTTCTTGAATGAAAAAAATGTGCCAATAATGGTTTCCTGGAAAAACAGGACTGATCAAGGGAAACTAGAATGTTTGTTCATTCTACTTAACATACAATCTTGACCAATTATTTTATAATTCATGAATTTTCTAGCATCAGCCTAATATTAGAAATTATTAAATGTTTGCTGCTAAAATTCAGATTTGTTTATATACATTATCTCTATCATTAGGAATTATTATCTTCTTTTTATAGATAAGAGAACTGAGATTCAGAGCAGATAGACTGAATGGTAAAAGAGGGTTTAATTATTAACAGACAAAACCAAAATTCACCCCCAGATTTTAAAAATTGCCCTTTATTACTCCTTCCTTCCTGCCTGCCCTCCTTCCTTCCTTCTTTCCTTCTCACTCTCTCTTTCTTTCTCACTAAGAAAACCTTATCAACAAATTGCTGTGCAACCTCTCTCTTAATTATTTCAGTCATATAAAATTCTTTAGTATTCAAGAGAGAACCTTAGTAGACAATCCATTTAAAACACTATATAATGAAGGCAGACTAAACAGATGCAATGATATTTTGCCCCACTTCAAGTTTTTTTTTTTTTTTTTTTTTTTTTGTAGAGACAGAGTCTCACTCTATGGCCCTCGGTAGAGTGCCGTGGCCTCACACAGCTCACAGCAACCTCCAACTCCTGGGCCCAAGCGATTCTCCTGCCTCAGCCTCCCAAGCAGCTGGGACTACAGGCGCCCGCCACAACGCCCAGCTATTTTTTGGTTGCAGTCTGGCCAGGGCCGGGCCCGAACCCGCCACCCTCGGCATATGGGGCCGGCGCCCCACCGACTGAGCCACAGGCGCCGCCCACTTCAAGTTTTTAGAAATAACAAAATGTAAATTTTTGAAAGAAAAAACGTATTGGTATTATCACTGGAAAACTAGAACGAGTGCCACCATCGGACCAAAACTGTGGAGGCCTCATGAAAGAAAGTGGAGGAGATGGAATCAGCTTGTCAAAAGATCCAAAGCTCAAAAAAAAAAAAAAAAAAGAGGGAGGCTACAGAGGACTGAGTGAATCTAAGGCCATCATGCAAAGGAGAAGTGTTTCTTTTAGCAATAGTCAAGATAAATAATTGGGGCTTTAATTCAGAAAAGTTATAGGATGATATAACAAAAGCACTTGTGTATTTTTGCTGATTGACAGACAGACATTCCCTTATAGGTTAAAGCACTAAGAATGTGGCCACCTAGGTATAAAAGGAGGGGCAATGGCAAACTGAGATTGAGATGGAGCTGGTGCACACTAGGTGGGCTAGCCATTAAAATACTGTAGGACTTGCCTTCCAGTTACTCAAAAGACACTGCTCTTAGCCCCCTGAATGCCCTACATGTCTCCCAAGCTTCTTTTCCAGGGCCTGTAGAGCTCCTCACCACTTGGTGCCCAAAGGGTTCTGGTACTGCAGGAAAGTGTAAGACCCAGGTTTGGTTGTCTGACCAGTGCCCATTTTGTTGCTCAGTACCTGTGCCATATGAGGTGAAGCAGATAATAATAGGCTTGCAAGATGTTTACTGTCTCCTCTTTCTTGGTACATATTCCGTTATGATTAAAAGTGGCTATGTGACTTCTGTGTAGAAATGGAATGTGTGAGGAAATGACATGTATCACCTCAGAATGGAAACATTTAGGAAATGTACTCTTTACCCTCCATGGTGAGCATGGAAGCCATGTGTTGAATTGTCAGACCGACAACCTGATGGAACCCATGTCAATCTGGGTGTCCAAGCAATCTGAAAATATATGTTGTTTGAAGTCATTTGGATCTGGAAATTGATTACTAACATAGAAATATGTGGCCTGACAATCTATAGAAGTAAAATAATTTCTAGATATCCGCTGGTGATGCCTCACAGCTGGTGACACTTGAAAGGTATGGGGTCTCCACACACCTGGAAGACAAAGTCAGCACAATCATTAGTCTCTTCCCTTCTCTTCAGATAACCCTCTGAACTGGCATCCCTCAAGGATCAGGACCAGGAATCCTCCAGTGTATACGGATGGCCAGAAAATCACAAATCACCTAATGTTTGAGGAAAAATAACACCACACACAAAAAAGTATTATTAAAGTGAAGAAACTAAATAAACTAAAGAACTAACATAATAGAAATATATAATTGATAGGGGTAAACAGATTTCCAAATAATATCATTAGAGATATTTGACAATCCACTGCAGTCACAAAAATACATCAGCTATAGACATTGTAAATTCATTTGATGTCATAATAAAATCTTACTACCCATCAGAGAAAAGCAGAATGTAGGTAGCTGAGAAGAAATTTAGTGCATTATAAGAATCAGGCAAGGAAGTCTCAGAATGCAGTGCAAAAGCTGACAAATAAGCAACACCCAAAAAGAGAATAAAAAATGTAAAGAAGGCTTAATTGACTTTGAGGACAGATTAGAAAATTCTAATATCCACTCAAAAGAGATTTAGAAAGCTTGAACAAGGTATATAAAGGGAAGGAATAATCCCCAAAGCTTAGATAAGACCTTAAGAACTTAAAAAAATCAGCAAGAAAAAAATTAACAACCCCATTAAAAAGTGGGCAACAGACATGAACAGAAGTTTTTCAAAAGAAGATAGACAAATGGCCAATAGACATATGAAAAAATGCTCAACATTGCTAATCATCAGGGAAATGCAAATTAAAACCACAGTGAGACATCTTCACCTTATTCTTACTACTCTTGTATATTATTGTTTTGCCTTTTATTAAAAAGTACAAAAACAATAGATGTTGGTGTGGATGCAGAGAGAAAGGAATGCTTCTACACTATTGGTGGGAACACAGCCACCAAGGAAAACGATATGGACATTTCTCAAAGAACTACCATGGAGCACTACTCAGCCATAAAAAAGGAAGGATTAATGCCTTTTTCAGCAATTAGGAACTAGAGACAATTATCCCAAGTGAATTATCACAAGAAAGAAAAAACAAATACGTCATGTACTCTCTAATAAATTGGAACTAACTGATGGGTACCCAACTGTACAGAAGGAAATAAAAGTTATTGGACATCAAGCAGAGAGAAGTGGAGAAGTGAGGAGGGGTAAAAACCCACCTAAGGGATGGATGCAACTCGGATGAAGGGCATCCTGATTCAAGCCACATATCAGAAAGCCACATATCAGCCACATACCTGATTCAAGCCACATATCTGTGCCCCCTTAATATTTTGAAATAAAAAAATGAATAAACAAAGACATATTCTCTTAAACATCTTGAAGAAATTTCAAAACAATGACAAAAACAAAATTTTAAATGTTTTTGAGAAGCCCAAAGAAATAGAGCAAGCAAGACATTTTTGAAAATAGGAAACTCTGAAATATAAAAGACAAGAGAATATTGTTTCCAAATTTCTCATAAAGGAGTATTTTGATCCTAAAAATCCATCTCCAACAGTCTTTGTTAAATATCTGCTGAATTCAGCAAAAATATAACTTTAGTGGCTTAAATAAAGTTTTTGTTAAACTAAATATTTTATAGTAAGGCAACCCATAACTGGGACAGCAATGCCTCAATGCCATTAATATCCCAAGCTTCTCTATCCAAGGTTCACCTGGCTTTGGATGTGGTTTTTCACCTTCACAGGCATCTAATGGCCAGAAGATGACTATTTTGGTCTCATATCTGCATTACAAGAAGGGAAGAAGAGGAAAATAACAAAGAGAAAGCAGCTGTGCCTCTATTGGAAACTACATTCAATATTGCGCCTGTATTAAAGAGCAGACATGCCCAGAAGAATGTCCTCTGCAGCTCTATAGGAAAATCCATGTTCTATACCCCTTCCTTCAAAAGAGCTAGGAATCAGCCTTTTAGAAAGAGGCACACTACCATAAACAAAGCTGGGGTTACAATAGAGAGGAAGATACCTAGAATGGAGGTTGAGTGGGATATCAGCGAAGTCTGCATGTGATTTTCCTTAGTGTGGCTCACCAATGCTGGCCACCCTCTTTCCTCAAGAGTATGCATTATTGAATTATGTTAATCGGCTGCACATTTGAACATAAAGTAAAATCGCATGACCAAACATATAAATAAATAATACCTTTGAGATCACGGTGCTAAACGTAAAATCATGGAAGTATTGTAAGGAGAAAGTCTCACATTTTCTCCATGTGCTTCTGTTACTGTTTATAATAGTAAAGAGGATACACTCTTGTATTCTTTGTGTAATCATTTTAAGTACAGAACAATGATGCAGCATTTTACTAGGAATGAATCAACATCTTTGTCCACTCTATCACCTATTTGTTACACACTTCAATGCCAGAGCAGAGCAAATCTAATGTATCATCCACATGGCTGTGCTCCAAATATTAGACAAACACAATTATTACAATGTTCCTAAGTTTTCCTTTATCCAGACTGAACCTGCTTTGTCTTTTCAGTCACGGCTGATATGGATTGTGTCAAATTCTTCACATCTCTGCCTCCTTCTTCGAATGTGGCAACTCTACGTCTTCATAAGGCAAAGTAAATTTTTGTCATAGGCAGAATAATGAGTGTCTTTCTTCTACTTATAGATATAAATGTTGCTGACTTATTCTTCCATTAATGAAGACTAACCCTACATTCACTTTTTAATCAACTCAATCATACAGTGAGGACATGTAAAGCATGCTGATTTTATCTTAAAATCTATTATATAGTTATTGGTAATTAGCCATGCCTTTTTCTTTACTTTGTTTTTTTTTTTCTGGAGAAAGTGATTTTTGTCTTTCCTCCGCTACTCCCTGAAAATTCACTGAAGTCCTCAACTTGCGGATGGAGGCCCACCTGATTCATAAGGATTTGTGCTTTTCTGCCTGCCTTCAAGGCTCACAACTAAGTCACCCATTTAAACTTGGGGACCAGACATGGTGCTAGGCTACTAAGTCATCACATGAGCTAATTTTGGGCCAGAGAGATATAGATTATGTTGCTTACTGAAAAGTGCATGGAGCCAAACAGATCAAATGAACCCAGGGCCTTCCAGAACTGTGTATTCTTGGGCATATGACTTGATCTCTTCTTTCTAATACAGATGGAGAATCTAATCTTATCTTCTACTATTATTGTGGGCAATAACGAAGTAACAAAAGCACAGTTGCCTAGGGTAATGCCCACCGCACAGTAGTAGCATCTAGAGGAAATAATTGTTACTGCTGCTCTCCCAGAGATGACACTGGGTAGTTCCGCCTTCCTCTTTTCAAGTTACAGGTTTCAAAATTCACTCGACTATACTGAACCATTTATAATATAACCAGGTGTAGATTCCTACTATATTTTGGTGTTAAGTTATGCCAATAGCCCAGCCTACTCTTGAGGACCTTATCTGGAACCTAAGCCAGAGGACAGATGTCTGACCTTCTTATCAGTTCTCTTCTGTGGAGCACTCTGCTTTCCTGCCCACACCCCAGCTCCCACCCTCACCTGACGAGTATGTTTCTTATAATTAGGTCTAGGCTTGCCATGCCCTCTGGGGACTGTGCTCAGATGTTTTGATTGTTTGAAGTCCATGTTTGCCTCTGGGTCAGTGATGAGGTCACCCTGGTTATCAAGTTAGAATTGGGAGATTTGTCCTTCTCTCTCGGTGGTGGTAGCAGTAACAGGAGCTGCTGATACTTGCAGAAGTAGAACCTGCAGAGAATTCAAGCTGTTTATTTGTTAAACTGTGATGGTATAAAATTACAAGCTTGGAACTGAAGTTTGGTGGCCACAGCAATGCTACCCTCGTCAGCATGGTTTTCCACATTGCTCCTGGCTGCTGAGCTGGAGTCTGATTTTCCAATATCCCTGATATTTCTTTAAGATGTCCAGTATTATTTCAAAGCACTAGATACACAATTTTGAGTATTGGTTAGGAGTGCGCACTTTGGAACCAGAATGCCTAAGGATAAATCCCAGCTCTCCACTTCCTGTGTGACATGAGGATAAGTAACTTAATTCTGGTATGCCTCAATTTCTTCATCTGTAAACAGGAATAATAATGGTGTGAGGAATCAAGGAGCATGTGACATCTAGAAGACTCTGTGGCATGTATCCCTCACCCCATAATTGTAATATTAGATCAATTTTCTCATTAATGAGGTAAAGTCTGGTTCTTACAACTAAGAACTAAGACTGATAACTATTAATATTTTGAGTTTTGATGAGGAAACTGAAGCTCAGAGGAGTTTACCTAATACCATAAATTTAAGGAAACATGGATGTAAAAATTGGGAAATAAAATTCAGATTTATTTTAACCTCCAACTCAGTTCAATTTGTTTCTATTCTCCTAATATAGAATGAATTAAAATATTGTTATACCAAACAAATAGAAGTAACTTCGCTCAAATGCAGTTACACGGGAAAATAAAAGCGTTGGATAAGAAAAATGTCCTCTAATTATACCATTACTACATTTAGGAGACCTTCTACCAGATTGAAATTCCAGTCCTCAATAAAATCATAAGAAAAATGTGTCTGTGCGTATTAAGAGATAGCATGCACCCAATAACTTAATAACACTATTTGTTATGACTGTCTTGAAGTTAATCCTATTATAGCTATTTAGTGCCCTGGAAGCAACCAACATTACTAAAACAGAATGTGGGTAGTTTTTCTTTATTTTTTTTCCCTCCATCTCATTTTCTTGGCTTCGGAATTCAGTAAGCTGCAAATCTCCACCTTATTTCGGATATTAAATGTAGCAAGGTTAGCAGAAACTCTTGATATAAGGGCTTATCTTTCTCTCTTGCACTCACCAGGCATAATTTCATCTCTCTTGCTGTGGCTGCAAAATAAAAATATGTGTTCCAAATGAAACAGTCAAGCATTTCAGGTCTGAGCTAAGCTCCTTTTGCTGTAGTCAAAAATACTTTGTACCTCCGTTAAGGAAATCATGAGGAAAAGGACAGTCAGTTTTAACCTGATGTGTTTTCCTTTGTACAAGCCCTGCTTCAAATGAATATACATATTTACCTTTTTAAAATGATCCTATAAGTCCTCTCACATCACTAAGGCTAATGTTGATGATTTGATGGGAAACACAGAAATAGGTCTTTTGTAGAACATGTTATAATTGCATCATTTACATATTTATATAGAGTTAATCATTGAGCTTCATATACTAAATGCTGTTCTAATTGGCTCTTTTAGAAATTAGCCATGGTTTGCTCTTTCCTACTCTAAGTTCACTTCTGAATTTTAACATAGTATAACAAAAAACAGCATTTCTGTTATTTTCAAATTGTGTGTAACTTTGAATGTTTTAAATGGGCATACGTATTGTTGCATTTATAATTTCTCTATGCTATGCGCTATTTTTCATTTTTATAATCACCAGGAAGACAAACATTAAACAAACAAAGTTGATAAAGTCTCCATTTATGAAACCAAGCTAATCTAAATTAGTTTAGAGATTAATCTTCATTAAAGACATGTGAGCAATAATGTTTGATTAAGTCACATTCCAGTAATAGGGTCCATTTCGTGTCCTTGAAGAATAAGACTTTACTGTGTGTAGTGTGTTTAAAAATATATAAAGTGCTTTTCTCATTGATTTTCTCATTTAATTCTGACAACTGTATAAACTATCCAGAAGGTTTTACTGTTACATTATCAGTTGAGAAGATGATGTCTGCAGAGGTTAAGCTGCATTGCACTACCCCCTGAGGGTGGAAAAAATGGGCAATAAATGGCAAAGCTGGGACCTGAATCCATAATCCCACTGTCTCCATCCAGAGCCCTTCCTATTATAGCAGTTTCTCTCATTCTGTCAGCGAGTTCATGTGAGAATTTGAAAATGAAGTCGGTTGATCTATCTCAGAGGTCTTGCGCGGGTCACCAGCCTTTCTGCAGAATACACAATGCTATGTTTCAAGGCTCACCTGGAGATACACCCTATCCCAGGCTCCCTAGCACTGAATATATATTTTATTTCTTTCCCTGTAGGCAGTGCTGAGCCTGAGATGATAGAGGGTCCATGGTGCATCACCAATATCTATTGGTTAAATGACTAAGTGGTCTGGACATGCTCGTGATCTCATAGAAAGAACACTCAACTCAGATTCGAAATGTTTGACACTGTCTGTGGTCATGGGCTCAAGTGATCCTCCGAGGTTTGTGTCACTATGAAATTCATTCTGAGTTGAAGAGTTCTCAAACAGAAACAAGAGGCTTGGCAGAGATGTTTCAGTCTGTTCTAACGTTTGGGATTTTGCACGGCAGTTAAGGAGCCTGAGTCAGGGTCCACTTTATAGTAGAGGCTGACCATTCTTTTGTCCTTCAATTACCAGGTATTCATTTTTGTTTTTTTCATACTTTTCTTCCACTCTTACTTGAGTAATCGGGCGCTTGGTGATCGTTGTTCCTATGATTACATAGCCCAGAGAAAAATTAAAATCTCTCACCTATTTAGATCAGCTCTTATTACTTTTACGAAAGAACCACTGCAGGCTAAATTTTAAGCCTGAGTTACATTACTCAGTGAAATAATTGCTGCACCCAAAACACTGATATTTTATTAAACAGTGACATTTTAAATTTGGACTTATTGATCTTGGCACTGCTGCTCAGTTAAAAAAATACAGAAACAATTATAAAACTTTTTTCTTAATTTTTTGGATGTGTGATACAATTTTTTTGTCATATCTAAAGAAAAGTCCACATGACTACCTACAGCATAAGAATGTAAGACAGGTGGCTTCCTATTAGACTTTGGTATGTAATTGTCTCTGTGTTTTGAATAACTTAGGTATATAGATCGAGCACAGTAGTATAGAAGGAGTTTGCTAAGATTTCAATCTAACTTTGTAATGAATCTGGTGCTCTATCATATGGTAGATAGATGTAGGGAGAGATTTCTTATCCCTAGGAACAATGAGTTTCTTTGCATGTGTTTTTAAGCCAAACCTCAATGTATACAACTCCTATTCATCTCTTGTAACATACATATTTACACCACTTATGGTTACTTGTAAATATGTTCTAAATGATTACATAAAGTCATAAAAAGTGTATGAAAATCGATAACAAATACACACACACACACACACATATATATATATTTGAGACAGAGTCTCACTATGTCTCCCTCAGTAGAGTGCTGTGGTGTCACAGCTCACAGCAACCTCAAACTCTTGGGCTTAAGCAATTCTCTTGCCTCAGCCTCCTAAGTAGCTGGGACTACAGGTGCCCACCACAACACCTGACTATTTTTTTGTTGTTGTTGCAGTTGTCATTGTTGTTTAGCTGGCCCAGACCGGTTTGAAACTGCCCGTCTCAGGGTATGTGGCTGGCGCCGTAACCACTGTGCTACAGGTGCCAAGCTAGACATTTTATATATTGACTTTGGTTGATACATAAATAGATTCCTCATCTCCTAGCTTCCATATTTCTCAATTATAACATAAAACTTTGAATTTGATTATTTGTTGAACCCTTTCAAATTCTAAACTACAATGATTTCTCTCTCATCAAAAGATGAAAATCAATTTTACAACTAAATATTTTCTTCTCTGGTTTCTTAAGTAATTCTGTAAGAGTGGCTTATGTATTCTTGCACATGTTATAAAGCCTGTTAGTCACATAATAATCAACAAATGTTAAAAGGGCATTAATTATATTGAAGACATTGCATGCCATAAAATGTCCAAGAAAAGAGAAATTGTTTATACCTTTAAAGATAATACAATCCAGTTTGAAGACAATGAATACCTGAAAAGTCAAACAGCCTCCTAGAATCATTAGGTAAATGACGTTATAAGGGAGTTAATAAATAGGGCCTGCTCATCCCATGAACAACAGGAGCTGAGTTCAGAAGGCGATGAGCTGCGGTGGGGACGGATGGAATCAGGGGTTCTCATAAATAGTGCTTTTATTTGTGTCTTGAAGGATGGGGCTAACTGAATAGGTAAGGAGAACACCATGGCTATCTTAGCTAAGAGCCTTGGAGACATTACTATGTGTTGGATGCTTTTACATTATTATGTGACAAGATATTATGGCAAATATTCTTATTCCCATCTCAAATGAAGCAAACAGAACTATCAGAACTGAAACTCATATCTTAGTCTCTGTCCTTGATCCTCTGTTCTTCTACTTTAACCAGAAGCTGAATGTATTTGTTTCATAATTCTATCATTATTTTGCTTTGTTTTATTTTATTTTGGAAGGGATTGAAGAATTAATTAGTATTTGAATTGCAAACTCTTATTTCACATTATACTTTTCATAGAGGTGACTGTGGTATTACTATTCTTGTAAGAAGAAGCTGAAACAAAAGAACTTCTAGGAAGGGATCCAAATTAGGACTGGAACACTGCAAGGCATTAAACTGTGAATTTTGTCTTAAACAGTTTATAGGAGGAAACATATCCAGAAAAGCCAATTGTGTAGCTTCTCTTTCACATATGGCCAATTATTATTCTTTTGACCCCAATGAGCTCATAACTTTTTATAAATCTTTAACATACAGGCAAGGACTGAAGTAGCTAATGAGGAAATCTAATTATCGTTAGACTGAGTAGTTTTTAAGTGCTAACCTTGTACCGGGTGTCAAGCCCATTGTCCCCACATCATCAAGAATAATGAAGAGTTGAATATTTTTGATAACTACTTATCCAAATGTGCCATAATTACTCACAAATTGCAGTTCTTAATATCAGCTGTATGGTAGGAGGAAAACATTCTTTAAATAACAGACAATTCTCTCTTACATCATCTAGGAATTCTAAAGGTCAGAATGCTAGTGGAGTCTCTCTCTGCCTTCCTCCTGGAAAACAAAGGGGGGCCCTGGAGGAGAATGTGCTGGCGGCTATTGTATACATTTTCAGTAAAGACAGGAAAGGGATTTTATGAAATCAATAGCTGGGCTCCTTGAAAACCCTAATCAGGGACTAATGAAAATCCCAGGCCTTCTCTCAATCAAAAGAAACAAGGGAAGTGTCACTTTGACATCAAAAACTAGCTTCCACAGCCTTGAAACAGTTTTCTTTAAAAGAACATGAGGTGGGAAATGGAAGGGAGGCTGGGAAGAGGGGTAACAAAATGTCTGTAGTCAAATGTGATCCATTTTACCCCTTATTTCCCTGATACTAATAATTCCGTAGTGTACTTTTATAA